>NW_022631018.1:13717775-14317775 GCF_010015895.1 Lontra canadensis | reverse complement strand
TTAGATTTTGAAAGATCAAACTGCCAAGTCTCTCTCCCCTTAATAAGGACGCCAATTGCTGAAACAAGGTGAGTCTGTACTGATCTCTTACCCACTGTGCCACTTACGCAAAAAGGATAACAGGTAAGAAAACAATTGAGAAAATGTTTTTACCTCTGTTTTCACCTTCTCATGATCCTCAACGGCTTCTTATTGCCACCCCCTCCCACCCCTAGCAAGTAGAAAAGAGGGTCTTATTAGAATGCTGGCAAAACCAAAGAGATTTTTCAAAAATTTATGTTCGGTACATCTCCAAATTAGAGCAAGAGGTCAGGCTCAGCTCAGGTGAAAAATGTGATGATATAAACATAAATTCATCACTGTTACAGTCCTCAGATCATGTGTACATTCCAGAGTGTAAGGCGAGGGCCGTGATTTGTGTCACTGCAGAGGAAGATAAATCTCTCTAGAAGACATAACAACCAGAATCATGGCCACCATGTAATAGATCAAGAGGCACCCCGATCTTTTCCAAACGTTATTTACAGTTATCAGGGCTTGAGGATGGCAAAGCACAAATGGATATTAATCTTTACTCTCCCAGGCCGACGCGGGGCTGCAGCCTCTTAGAGTCGGCCCATGATTTCCAGCAATGTGATAAGCTCTGGCTATGTGCAGTCTGTCCAAAAGGGATCAAATATAAATATTTCCAAAAAGAAAGAGTGTTTCCAATCCCATCAATCAAAGCCTTTGAGAACTCTGTCACTGTAGCATTCTGGAAAGGATTGCTATGTGAAAATTTGTTCCAGAAAGGAGCTACTGAAGTCAATGAATGAGGCCATGTCATGGAAAGAAGAGACGGGGAGAGGTGAGGGTGGGGGGCTGGGCAGAGTTAGATCACAGGAAGCGGCAGCAAGGAGGCTTTCCTAGAGCAGAGCCCTGGATCCTGACCTGGAAACCTGCTCTCTAAAGCTTATAATATAACTACTGTTTTATTATATACCTTGGCTTCCTGACTATGCAACCAAAATGAGTGCTTGTCCCCCTGCTGTCCACTGTATGACCTCAGATCAAGGCTATGGTCACACCTTCTTAGCCCCTAGATTTACTTTTGGAGGTCTCAATCCCACTCTCCATCACGTGTATTAAAATGTACCCACATTGCTGGGATTCCTGGGTGGTGCAGTCAGATGAGCCTCTGATTCTTGGTTTTGGCTCAAATTGTGAGCTCAAGGTCATGAGATCGGGCTCTGTGTCGGGCTCTGTGCTCAGCAGGGAGTCTGCTTGAGATTCTCTCTTGCCTTCTCCCTCTGACCTTCCCCCTGCCACCCTGCGTGCTCTCTGTCTGATAAATATATAAATCCTAAAAAAAAAAAAAAGTACCCACATCCCACATCAAGGGCCCTTTCTTCCCTCCCTCCCTCCTTCCTTCCTTCCTTTCTTCCTTCCTTCCTTCCTTCCTTTCACTATAAACTTTAAAGTTGTATTGTTGCTTTTGAAATTATTTGGCTATGTGTAATTTAAATCATGGTAGGCGGTGGTTTCCTGGCTGCTCTTGTGTCTATGTAGGAATTCTTGTAAAGAGAAAATATACATCTATACACTGTATTCAAGCGCAGTATAATTTTTATTAATACTACATTAAGCAATGAAAGAAGTGGTCATCATGTCATGTTCTGCAAAGTAAATATTTATTAATTTTAATTTTATAGTTTTCTTTTGGGTCAATACAATTTTTAGTTCTCAAATATTTGGGGGGAGTCCTAGATTTCTTGTGTAAGTGCCTGATGGGAAGACCGAGCTGTCCCTGGTCCTTAAGATTGAAAGAGTGGGTGGGGGATTCCATCCATTAAACTCTGTATTCCTATGACCTAAATTCCCCCAACTCTGTGATATCTCTTGTTCTTCCCTACGGGAGCACATAAAACTCATTTAGGTGCTGAAGGAAGCTGTTGTGTGGTAGAATGGATATCAGGCAGTACACAGTCCACCATAGAGAAATGTCACAAGTATGGACCCAAACACTCAAAGAATAAGACAAAGAACTCAAAGAACAAGGCAGTCCCTTTTGTGCTCTCTATTGTTTGAACTCCTTTTCTTTCTTTCTTTTTTTTTTAAAGATTTTATTTATTTATGTGACAGAGAGAGACACAGCGAGAGTGGGAACACAAGTAGGGGGAGTGGGAGAGGGAGAAGTAGGCTTCCCGCTGAGCAGGGAGCCTGATGCGGGGCTCCATCCCAGGCCCCTGGGATCGTGACCTGAGCCAAAGGCAGACCCTTAACGACTGAGCCACCAGATGCCCCATGATCTCCTTTTCAATAGACCTTTAACCCTTGAGGTGATGGTTTCTTCTGACAAAGTCTCTGTCCTTTGTCTTTCTAGACCCAAGGCATGCTTTTGAATTCACATCCCGTCTTTGGCTCCGCAGCGAGTTTCTTTAGGATTTAGGGCCTGGGCATAGGATTTCTGACATGCCCAACCTTGATAAAAACTAGAAGAATGTGCAAACACCTCCTTATAAGAGCAATCTGGGGGGAGTGTCCTGATTTCTCTTCCCAATTTACTCTGCTTTCAGAATGGTGCAGATAAACACTGCCCGAGGTATTTATTTTCGCCAATTTCTATGTATTTACCACTCAGTAGAAATAGGTGTAACTAGGAGTGCTTTCTTCTCTCTTTTTCTCGTGATGACACAGTGGCCCTGATCTCCTCTTCTGTACTGTGGAACCTCCATCTTGGATTGGGTCCATCCTTCTTGCCTTGGGCCATTTACCTGGATGGACTCTGGCAACGCAGGTTCACTTGTCAGGTCTTCCAGAGTTTTACAGAAAAACCATTTGGCTTTGTGTCACTCCATCCTTGGGGCCTCCCCACACTGGGTGCAGCAGATCTGAGATATCTCACCTCTCCCACCTGGGCAAGCAGAGCCCCCTCACACACACCCAAGACGAGACCCCCTTTCTCAGCTACTGGTCACCGGGACCAAATCACAATGGCATTCTAACAGCAGCCTGTGACTTTTAAATACTCAAGCCAACATTTTTCTATTTTACTTTCTCCTGGTTTTCTTCCTACTTCCCTGGTCATCCCAGTAAGTCTCCTTGTCTATCTGTCACATCTCAGGAGCTCCCCTCTGATATCCTGCCTACAACAGCCACCTTGTCCCCTGCCCTCCCCAAGTTCCTGCCCTTAACCTCGTTCTGTTCTTTATTCCTTGAACCACCTGCTCCCTTTGAACCTACAGTGTAATTTACTTGTTTATTTTGATGACTTATCGCTCATTTTTAAATCCCCTCCCCATTAAGTAAGCCTTATAAGGCTGAGGACTGTTGTCTGTGTGTTCTCTAATGTAACACAAACATCTAGAACATTGCCTGGCACATAGTAGATACTCAACAAATATTTGTTGAATAAATATATGGGCAATACTTCCTCCATTCCCTAAAGGGTGGGGGTGGGGGGCATTTTGATAAAAATTTCTCCTAACTGGTGAGGTAATCTTTTGACGTTAAGTGCAAATGTCTATAAATATATCCAAGATATCTCATCCGAAAGTCTTACGGGACAGACAGGTCCTTTGCTTTCTGGTCAGACTGAAAATGCAGCCATCTCATTAGCTGTGTCAACATTGAGAGAAGCCACCATCCAGGCTGGATTTAGTGCATGTGGTACAGCAACGGGGTTACCTGTGTCTCAGAAGCCTAACGTGTTGTTACCCAAAAGGTTTCTCACTTCATCGGAACATGTTTCATCTATTTGTTTAACTGAGTGCTCGCTGATAACTGTAGCGGCCCCAGCACTCATAACCACACACTCATTATCCTCAAAGAGCTCATCTATGGCTTGTCTCAAACAATCTACACATGTGCGCCTAGGACAGAAGTCAGACAAAAGAGTTGAAATTCCATCTGTTCTGCTTTGCTTCAAAGGACAGAACTCAAACCAATGGGTAGGTGTTGTAGGAATGTGTCCGAGTAGAAGGAAGGAGGTTCTAACAATTAGACCCATATCAGAAATGAAATGGTTGTCTTGAAAATGGAGGACTCCTGTCTCTGTAGAATTGCATCATGGATGCCATGAAAAGCATTCTTGTAGTGAGTGGAAGGGTTGGAAGAGAAACCTTCCTGGGCTGGGATTCTGGGAAACCGTGAGTTATAATGGTCAGTTCCATAACTCTCTCTTCTTAGGGGACAAGGAATGTTACCTTTGTTGGTTGGCAAGTAAATTGAGGTGAAAAAAACCTGAACAGATCACCCACATTTTCAGAGTAAAAATTCATGAAACGAACACCCATATTTCTGAATTCCATTTTTCCTTCACATCAGATATAATTAGCTTTCAAAGTGAAAAGTATCAATCAAATGTGAAGGGCAAGGCAGAAATGTTTCCATATTCTTTCTTCTTGGATAAAAAGGAATCGACTCCCAGCAATCAAAATTCACTTCACAGAACCCAAAAGTAAGTTGAGATCACCTAATGGGTAAGATCAGCAATTTTTTTTAAGATTTTACTTTTTAAAATGTATTTTGAAAGAGAGAAGGAGAGAGAGTACGAGCAGTGGGGAGATGGGGTAGAGGGAAAGAAGCAGATTCCCCACCTAGCAGGGACCCCAGTGAGGAGCTCCATCCCAGGACCCTGAGATCATGACCCAAGCCGAAGACAGATGCATAACTGACTGTACCACCCAGACACCCTAAGATCAGCCATTTTTAATTGCCTTTCAGAGTTGTCAAGAGCATCCTCATTGGAGAAGACAGGGAATGAGTGGAGTGAATATCAGAGAGGTACTCACATGAACAGTGTAGACTTAAAGCCCAAGAGATCACTAACTTTGGGCATAAAAAGAGTTGGTGGAAATACTTGAAGATATAGCCAATACCACTAGCATGATCTTTCCTGGATGCTTGTAATAATAGTTATCATCTGAATTTCTCTTGTAATCTCTTGAAAGGGTCACTCAAAATTATTTGTTTTAAACAAGTGTATAAACTATGCTTGTTTCACATTAAATGGTACATTGAAGAAATTTTGCAATCGACTTTAAAATTCCCAGTGCCACAGTTGCTGCCACCACTCACCTTCCTGCCCCTGGATGTGATGATCAAGGTTGGAAGTTTCCAGGGGAGCTGGAAGGTTCTTCCAAGCTGCAAGAACTCTTACTAACATCTATGATGGGAAAACAGGCAGCTGTGAGAAGCTGCAGTTACATAGACCTTACTCTCGGGACTGGAAGAGGCCAGTAAAATATTATCTCTTATATTCAAGATATTTTCAAGTGAGCCAAATGCCATAGGACCATGAGCCCCCTTCCCTTTGGAGTCTTTTCTCTAGAAAATCCTGAATCTTAAAAGTTTTGAAAGTCATTCCTCTTATCAAGTGGAGGTAATATTGATCTACCAGCATGATTTAATTTCCAAAGACAAAAAGATGCCTTTAAAGAACGTTATTGCTTTGGAGATTCATCCTATAAAGGAACCTAAGATTCGAAAGCTTGAAATATAAACCCTTCACCTCAAAGTCTTGAGGACGAAAGTTCTCCTGTTTAATATAAAACCGTGTGAAGTAAAGGACTTGTTGAGTTCATAAGACTTCTCCCTCTGTCTTTGTCCCTTTAATGTTCTTCCTTCCCCACATTCCTTCCCTTGGATGTTTTTCTTTCCTCACAACAGCTGAGTTGTAATATGGCAAGATTACCTTCCAGCCTTTGAATGAATTTTTTTGAACCCATTTGCCCTTGAGAGTGTAAGAAGGATGGTTCTGGGGGATAATTATCTACCTGTTTTGGTTCTCCAATCAACGATAATCTGAACCCATTCTGAAATTAAGAAGATGCTGGCTGGAGGTAAATTGGGAAATTGACATGCATTACCTCTGCCTTATAATTGGACATCACTTCTCATTAGTGATTCTTTTTGAGCTAGAAAGTACTAATTATCAGAATTGTCTCTCCACACTCCTTTTTTCCCCAAATGATCTCTTTTTGTTCAAGTTCACAGAGCTGGCATCCGACTTCTTTCCACTGTTTTAAGGATGCAGCATGGAGCCGTGACTGCTTTTAGTGCCCTGAATTTTGGAAGGTGAAGATGTGTCCTCCAAACCACCAATCACTGGCTCTAAACCCTGACTATCTCCTTACCATGGCGTTTGAAGAAGGAAAATATCCAGAGCAGGGGTCTGCAAACTATGGCTCGTGGACCTAATCCAGTCTTCCACCTGATTTTTTAAAAATTTATTTTAGGGTGAGAGAAAGAGAGAGAGAGAGCAGGGCAAAGGGCATAAGAAAAGGGAGAGAGAAACTCAAGCAGGTTCCATGCTGAGCATGGCGCCCGATGTGGGGCTGGATCTCACGACCCTGAGATCAGACCTGAGTCAACACCAAGGGTTGGCACTCAACCGGCTGTGCCACCCAGGTGCCCATGCCACCTGATTTTTTAAAATAAAATTTTATTGGAACGCATCTGTCCATGTGTTGTCTGTCTGCACAGTTGAGTCATAACCACAGAGACTTGTATGGTTCACCATATCTAAAATATCTAAAATATCTAAAATATTCACTATTTGGTCCTTTGTTGAAAGAGTCTGCTAACCTGCGGTCTAGAGTGGGACATGAGAGAAATAGCCTATGACAGGGAATTGAAAAATTAGCAACAGAGATTCCGCTGTATTTCTAATTACCTTCTACTTGGAAAAGTCACTTTACCTGTAAAGTAAGACCGACAGCTTATATAACCTCAGCATTTCTCTCGAGGACAAAAACTATGATCTGTGAGTGGGACCTGCCCTGACGTCTCCTTCCCTCCCGGACGGCTCTAAGCAAATGGCGAAGCTGCTGAAAGTTGCCGGCACCGTCCTATTCGCCTTATGTCAGGAATATCCCTCGCCCCCCATTAGGTAACCCAAGGCCTTCCCACCTCTGCTGGCGGCCGGGCCCTGAAGACCCTGCTGCTGGGGTCTGTGCACCCAAGCAGTCCCCTCCTTTGCCCCTGTCTGCATTCACATGTCCTGTATCAGGTACTTGCTCTGTGACTCACCGGGTAAATCTAACAGACGAATTCTGTAGCTGTAGCTGCTCACATCGCTTCAAGGAATGTCGCGCAGGAATGTAGTGCAGAGCCTGGTTCTCTACCTGCTCTCCTTAAATCAATGAGCAAACCCCAGAAGCCCAACAGAACAAAACCCCAAATCATTCTTTCATCAAGAATCACATTTCAGGGGCACCTGGGTGGCTTGGTCAGTTAAGCGTCTGCCTTTGGCTCAGGTCATAATCTCAGGGTTCCAGGGTGGAGTTCCCCACTGGGCTCCTTCCTCAGCGGGGGGTCTGCTTTCCCTCTCCCACTGCCCGTCGCCCAGCTCATGCTCTCTCTCTCTCTCTTTCATGAATAAATAAAATCTTAAAAACAAAAAGAATCATAGCTCAGCAGACTGATCCTTCCATGGAAACCCTTTGGTCAATCCTTTTGCTCAGGTCTGGGTGGTCCAGCTACACGGTCATCAGTGAAACAGCTGACCAGAACCTTCTATTTTGGAAGAACCTCTGCTGCATGAGTTCAAGCACCTGCTAGGTCCCTAACTAGCCGTGAGAACTGGCATGGGTTATGTAACCTCTTTCCAAGACGACAGACAATGGGTATGAAATCCCCAGGATATAGTAGACACTCACAAAATTTTCCACATAATGAGATCACTTTTAAAAAATGCTTGCTCCCCGCTAGTTGTCCCCTCCTCTCCGACCACCGAATATCCCCCCTGCTGGTGGAAGACCTAGGTGTGCTGGTCTTCCATGTCATGCTCCCTCCAAGGTCCTTGGTGGGCCAGGGAAGCTGGAAGGGCCTCAGATGGAAGCTACCAGAAAACCAGGGAACTGGAATCAGACCCATTCTCATGCAACTGCTCCCTCCTCTCTAAAGACATGGAGGCATGTATGCATGGAGTATGAGGTATGGGACATCGTGGGACAGAGAAGTATGAGGATGTGACGTCAGGGGACAGCAACCAGGGACAGTTTTCCCAGGGACTATTAAATAACTAGACTCAGCCCTCCCTTCTGACTCTAACAGTTACAGTGATTCATAGATCCTTGCTTAATTACGCTCTGACTGAAGCTGGTTTCTGCTTTTGACCTCCCAGATTAAGTCTAGAAACTCCTCAAGGAAAGCGCAGTGACTTCCCTCCTATTTATGCTGCCTACGCGGGGCCTGCCACCAGGCTCGGCACGTAGTCAGGGGCCCGTAAAAATGATGGAAGGATTCATTATGACTGATTAATGGATGAATTAATAAATGGATGAGTTAATCGACTGAGTATTGGGGAGGGGGACCCTTGAACATTTAGCCTTATCCTTTGTGTGGGACCAGGATGGAAACAGAAGGACACATAAGCAGACCCTGAATGGAGAGGATTCTGAAAAAGAAACCTAGCATCCAGCAGAAGCCGGAACTAGTAGCAGCCCAAAGTGGCCCAACTGTGAACAGTCCAATTGTCCAACTCTGCAGCTCTCGGCGCCAACCCCCAGTCTCTGAGCCGCCAGGCCTCCCGGGCCCAGTGTCAGAACCCACGCTGTCGCGGGAGCAGTCATGCGTGTTACCCCAGCAGCCGGGCCTCACGGAGCCGTGCCAACTTACCTTCCACTCCCAGGGCCAAATCGCTTCATCCAGTAACTCTGCAGACCCCTGTCCCTCTCTGACATTTGGGGGATGGCAGCTCCCAGCCCACAGTGAGCAGTTTCAAAGAAAAATGCAAAAGCCATTCCTTTTCTTTTGGCGAAGGGAGCCCCAACTGTGTCAGGCCTACTAGCTGACTCTTAATGCGTCTGAGTTATTAACAGTTTCTGTTTGCATTTCTGGGTTCTATGGGGCTCTCTCCTGGCCCCAGCACCTGCCCTCGCAGCCTGAGCGCACCCCGTCATGCCAAGCCACTGTGCACATTTCTGGGGTGCTGCTGGAGCTGCTCGTGGCCCTGGAGCACCCCCAATTACCGTGGGGCTGAGCAGGGACAACACTCCCTCTGTTCATTCTCATTATTTTGGTCCAACTTTACATGCTCTTCTCCTCCCTCTTCCGGGGAGTTCAGGACTTGAGGACACAGAGGCTTCTGGTATGGGGGACCAGTGTGTGCATCAGCCCACTCTGCCTCAGTGGGGAAGGGGTCCCCCTGTTTTTCGGGGCCAACCCGACACTGCCCTTCAAGGAGCAAGCAGACCATCGGGGGGCCTGTGGTAAGTGTGGTCACACATACCTTCACCTCTTCTTGCAGGTGTGTGGTTAGTGGTTGAAACCTAAAGTCGGACCATCTGGGTTCAAATCTGGCCTCTGCAACTTACCAGCTGGGTGACCTTCACCGGGTTATTTTCTCTGTATCTCAATTTTCTCATCTGATAAATGGGGTTGGGGATGTGCCCACTTCATAGGGTTGCGGTGGCAACCTGGTGAGCTACCTTCGGGCAGACGAGGTGTTCCAACCATCCCCTGGCGGTTATGGTGTCAGGGACGTAGCCCTAATCCTTGCTGTTGGCTGCTTATGCGAAATTCTGGTGTCGCCTTGGCTTCTTACTAGCTGGGCGACCACGGAGAGGACAAGCTCGGATTGCGTCCCAGTTTCTCTGTATCCCTCAACACACTTGCAATACCTCGATCTCCAAAGTCGTTCTGTGAGAGAATGTGAATGCCAGTGCTCTCTGAAAATGCTCTGGAAACTACACTGCTATGTAGTGTTGGATGATTGGGTGACACTCTCTAGAAGAGGTGACTGGTCCATCCTAGGACAGAGGTTCCAGAACTTGACTCTGCCATCTGAAGCCGTACTACCCTGAAGGAAGTATTTTTTTTTTTAATTACGGTATAATTGGCGTATAACACTATCTTAGTTGCAGGCATACGACTTGATCTGATATTTGTGTATATTGTGGAATGATCAGCATAGCACGTCTAGCTAATGTCCGTCACCACCCAGTTACAGATTCTAAGTTCTTCTTTATGTTGTTTTAATTTCTCAAAAAATTTTAATGCTTTATTTATTAGAGGTGGGGAGGGGTAGGAAGAGAGGAAGAGAAATCCTCAAGCAGACTCCCCACTGAGCACAGGGCCCTACACCAGGCTTGATCTAATGACCCTGAGATCATGTCCTGAGCCAACATCAAGGGTGGGATGTTTAACAGACTGAGCCACCCAGACACCTCTTGAATTTCTCAAATTTGATCCTGTAAAGGCGTGAACAAAAATGTGTCCTCACCACTTCGTAAGACAAGCAAAGAGAAAAGAGCCTGGTCAGGAGGCACAGGCCTGACTGAGGTCCAGGTGTCGCGTTAAATACCCATGTCGCTGGTGCAAGTCGGCAAACTTCCTTGACCAAAGTCTCCCCATCGCGGAAGTGAGGACAGTAAGCATGTCTTTGATCATCGTCTTTGCAGCACCATTTAGAGCAGCTTCTCCTACCGCGTGTCCCATGTGGGGGGCAGATCCGAGGAGATGCTCCGGGGGACGCTCGCTGACACTGGCAGGGCCCGTCAATGTGACTTACCTGATCTACTCTGGAAGACCCAGTTGCCTTGTCGCAACGCCCCTACAAAATAAATCGCTCAGACAGCACATTTATGGACATCGTAAACCCGCAATTACAGACAGATCCAAACAGTATGTGGGTACCAGCAGGTGCCAAGGACCCTGGTGATGCCGTTTCTATGGTGCTTTTGTTGTTCCTGTTTTGCGTTTTATCAGCGCCTGCTCATTGGTTAAATCCCAAACCGATCACCTGTGTGCGCGAGGGACTGAACCTTTCCCTAGTGGATTTAGAGTCCTGGGAAGTCACCACATTGTAAGAAATCTCTCGTTTGCATGCACCTTCCAGGGCCCAAGTCCTCCCCTCCCCAAGAGAAGGGATGGCCTGTCCCCATTCATCTCAGCAGAAGCAGCGTGTCCGCATCTTTGGTGGAGGGGAAGGACAGCCAAATGCAGGGTGGCCCGGCCACCCAAGTCTTTTCTGAGCTGTGAACCACACACAGCCAGATACCTCTGGAAATCATATCATTCCTGCTCCCTGCCTTCCCACACCAAAAAGCTGAACCAGAGGACACAGGCCACAGTCAGTGTCTCACCTCCTGCCCTACCAAGCCACTAACCGTGTTCCGAAGGTGAGTTGGGAGAACACCCAAGCCCGGCACACAGCAGAGGAGGGGATCTTCGTGTCCAGCAATGCTACGTCTGGAGGTCAAGCTTCATGAGGGGCTAAGCGGGCCAGCAGCAAGCCCCTCTCCAGGCCAATCTGTTGGCGGCTGGGGGCGGTCATTTGCCAAATGCACTGTGTGCTAGATGCTTCCCTAGGTGACAGGTCATGAGGAGAGGAAATTGGATCTGCATGAGGGTGGCTGGAAAGAACAAGCGCCAGGGGAAAGCGCAATGGAGCAAGAGACATGCAGAAGGCCGCCTTCCTGAAGTAAGTGCAAAATGATAAAAATCTGTGTTGACTTTGATGAGACAAAACGCCCCCACTTGTACCTGCTGCGGACACTGCCCATCACAGTTTGATTCGGGTTCTCGGGGAGCCAAGTGGTAACAGGCTTATGATAGATTCACATGTTCTGACCTGGTTGATTGAACCTCTAAGAATATAACCCAGAGAAGCGATGGAAAAGGAGAAAAGAAAAAGACTAACCTTATCACAAGAAGAGATTAAAAAATGCATAAATAGATAAAAATGCATATGTATATAACAGTACATACAGATAAATGTTATCTTGAGAGAAAACTGTAGACATGGATATGTAGACAGAGCTCTCTAATCCAAACATCCAGAAACAGTGGAATGACGGAGGCCCTGTATCACTAACGGTGACCTAGCCAGTGGCCACTCAGAGAGATAATAATAGAGTCTGTGCTAATGTGGGCAAATATGTGTGTAAATCACATTATGTAGACAGAACCGAACACTACCTAGCAGGTGCACGCTGATGTGAAGATGCGTCCACATACAATGTTAAGGCTCAGGGATAAATTCAGAACCTTGGCGATGGTCGAAACTTTAGCTTTGTTGGTTTTCTTTCCTGTTGAATATTTCAGGGCACAATAAAAATTCGCTTTAAAAAAAGAGAAGTGAAGGGGCACCTGGATGGT
This sequence comes from Lontra canadensis, assembly GCF_010015895.1. NCBI lineage: Eukaryota > Metazoa > Chordata > Mammalia > Carnivora > Mustelidae > Lontra > Lontra canadensis. The sequence continues at coordinate 14,305,691 of NW_022631018.1, read as the reverse complement.
TCAGTCATTAAGTGTCTGCCTTTGGCTCGGGTCATGATCCCAGGGTCCTGGGTTCGAACCCCACATTGGGCTCCCTGCTCAGTGGGAAGCCTGTTTCTTCCACTCTCCCACTCCCCCTGCTTGTGTTCCCTTTCTCACTGAGTCTCTCTCTGTCAAACAAATAAAATCTTCAAAAAAAATAAAATAAAATAAAATAAAAAATAAAAAGAGAAGCAAGGTTGTGGTATAAAGTCAACAAGAACTTGCACGACCTAAAAAAGCGATGAAGAAAAACAAAACGGAAACTCAGATCTTAACAGATTAAGAATAAGGATCCCCATGCTCATGCCCTCTCCTTGCCCCTGCCCTGCCTTCCTGCCTCTCCCCACTATCAGTCCACCACCCAGACCTCCTCTTCATCTTAAAGGTTTGTCTTTCGAATTCATGGCTCTTTTTCTCTGAGGTGGGAGGGACTGAAGGCTGATGGGGCATTTCTTGCTCCTCCCTGGGTCTCTCCCTCTCCAAAGACCCGTCCCCTAGGATGGAGACTCTAGACTTTCCAAGAGGTTGGACCCCACATTTCACGGCTTGAGCTCTATCAGAGCAAGTGTGCGTAGAAAGAGAAGGCACACTCCACAGCCCCGAGTCCAAATTTGCCACTGGCAGCAGGTCTCAGAGCCCCAGATCCAACAATGGACTCCCCTAGTCCAGCCACAAAACATTTATAACCTCTCCAAGCAGTCCTCTGGCAGAGAAAAGCAAACTGTGAGCTCAGGAAGCTAATGACCTTGAAACTATCCATTTATCTTGGCCTTTCCCCTCCATGTGAGATGCCACGAAAAGTGCCAGTCTCTCTCTTTCTCTCTAAAGAAGAATGATAGAGCCAGACAGCCATGCACACTTCACCTTCACTTTTCCTCCCGGGCCAGGCCCAGGGTTGGAAGACCGATGGGAACCAGAAGGGAGAGGAAATCAGTCTTGATCATCCAGACCACCTTCCCAAATCCTCTGTGTCAGGGAGAGAGCTCACCTGAGTTCGGCTTCAAAGCCTGATCTGTGTTGGCTCCTCCATAAATCTTCACAAATAGACAATGCAGATTCCTCACAAACCTGCTGCCTGGAGCCAGAGGCTGGTGACACCTTGCCCGACAGGCGCCATGTTGGCAGCCCACGGTGGACAGCACGGGCCCCCGCTACCCCCACCCTCTCTGGCGAGGGGAGGAGGAGGGCAGCCACCCTGAGGAATTTGAGTGTGTGAAATCAATATTCTTCTCAGTTGCCCACTATCTGCTTCGGTGGCTGCCCTCACCCTGGCACAGGGACATCGGCTCCCCGCGGGGCCCAGCAGAAGCCAAGAGCTGGCACAGTGAGACTCTCCTTTGTTTATGGTGTGTCCACTTGGGTGTGAGATGTTTCCTCTTCTCTTCCCTGTGCCACTCAATTGGATTTGAGTTAAACAACAAATCCGTGGACTGTGGCTGTGGCTGGGCCGAGGAGGCAGCTCACTTCTCCCAAGCCCGGAACACAGGCAAGCCAGCATGCCCACAAGACCGAAATCAACAAAGACAAGTACGATTCCTGTGCATTTGAAAAATGCCAAACTGGTCTTAGACTCAGAAAACCCCTTTCCCCCAATACTGCTTCTTTTATTTTGTGTGCTTTCCATATCCTTGATGACTTTTTTCTCTTTCTTTTTCTCCCACCCAAGCAGGATCTCCCTCCTTCAGCTGGATCGTGAGGGGGCCATGTACACTCTTTCCACAGCACAGAAAGCCAAGGCCCCCTCATCAGTTGTCTCCTGGGCACTCGTATCCAGAGCCTTCCAGAGGGCCCTGGGAAGGAAGGGCATTTTGGAAAAACATCCGGAAGAAGAATGGAGAGATCTAAGGGCTGATGCCATGGTCTCCCATTCAAATTGCCAGTTTGAGGCTTGCTCTCTCTTTCTCTCAAGCTGGTGTTTTGTTTGTTTGTTTCCCAAGTCTGGCTTTTAGGGTGAAAATATATTATTTTCAGGTAAATCCAGTTGCTTTGAAAAACTCCCAGGCTGCCTTGGATACGTGAAAAGGTAGTTTAGTTGGTGTGCTACTGCATTAACGTGTGAAATGGTTAAATTAATCCTTCCGTATGATGTCTGAATAGGTTATTATAAGGTGCTTAGAGATTTGGCAGGCTAAGCCCCATCTTTCTTTCAAGATGTTAAGAAAATAAATGTAAATGCAGGAAACACTGCATGTGAGGCATCTGCTGTCCAACTTTACAAGTTGAATGTCAGTGCAATATTTAGGAAATGTTTACCACAAAAGCAAGGTCACAAGGTGCCTGCTGGGTTGCGTCTTCTGGAGAACCCAAAGGGACTTGAGACCAGACTACCTTCCAGTTGCCCAGCTCTGTTGTCTTGGTTAAGACCCTTTTGTCTTCTAACAAAGACGGACTTGACATAGTTTGAACCAAGAGGGGGATGTATGAAAAGGTTACATGGTGTCTCATGGAATCCAGAGGCAGTGGGATGTCTCAAGGAGCACAGAAATAGGAACTGAGAGGAAATCGGGGATCCAGGCTGTACTATTTATTGCTTGCCCTGTTCTTCTCTGTGTTCACCGTTCCCACTGCTCTTCTGCTCTTCTCTGAAGGTCGGCTTCCTCTGCCGCTGCTTTTACCATGGGGAAGGTAGTCAACCCAGCTCCTGAGTTTTGAGATATCCCTTAATGCCATCCCACACAGAGGAAACGGCCACCTCTGCATCTGAAGCTTGTTCTGGCCACCCTATGGCTAAGCACCCCTGCACTCACTCTTGTCCTGTTTGCACTGCTTGTCTCCATTTGCTTTGTTCTTTTCTCAAAGCATCCTGTTCTTGTCGTGTGAGTTCTGTTCTTTTCGCATCTCACTTAGGATATTAATATTAGATGCTTGGATATTAGATGTTTGTACTGTGCATTTATTTGATTTTCCCTCTTCTTTTGTATTCCTTTAATTATCTTCTTTTTCAGTGTCAGCTTATTGTGTTTCATTCTGTTTTTTCCAAGGTCTGGTTAACCCTGCTCCTCTACTTAGAATTGTGGGTAAGGAGAGCGACTTGATTTGTTTCTGGGTTGCTAGGTGGGTTTTCTCTGCATTGAATGTACATGTCTGTTTCTCTGCTCTTTCATAAATAGAATGATTGGGACATTTGGAGACACGAACAAGCCTCTACCATTGGCAGGCTTCAGATCAGAATAAGCAAAGGAGGAGTTGGCAAAGTGGGGTGCTGTGTTTTGTGGCTAGGATAGCCTCCAGGTGCAACGGACAGCTCTTTACCCAGAAGCATGGCATCCTCCCGTAATTCTCCTTAGGCTGGTCCCCCTTTCATTTTGCCTGTGGGTAAAGCACTGAGCCACCTTCCTAGGGGAGGTAGAGAGGAGAGGGGAGGGAAGCATGGAGAAGCGATGGGCGTGGTCATTTAGTAAATAGAACTTTGTACCTGTTAACTGACTTTGGAGCATTCCCAGATTTCTGCAGTAGCTGCCTGGGCTGTCTGGGCTGATGCTCCCTCACTCTCTCAAACTCTTTGCTTCTGAACCCCTTTTATGCCCCAGGCATTTGCTGAAATATCCTATCTGCTGGTGATTCTCCCACAGACTTATTTCTATACATTTCCTTGGAGTCTCAGAAGGGAATAGAAACCAATACTTTGCTCATTCCGCCATCTTGAGCAGGAATTACTGAATCTGAATTGCCGGTTCCAAGAGAGAAAGTCCAATTGGTCCACCTAGAGGATGGGTCAAACCCTGTTCCAACAAATGGGATAGGAAGATTTCATGATTGCTAAGGGTGACTATGGGGTGGGGGGAAGCGACTCCCCAAGGTGGTCACTATGCCCTTAATTTTAAGAGTTTAGATTTTTGTTGTTATGCTTTGTAGGCTCTTTGTTCCCTGCCTCAGTCCAACAGAGTCCGGTCTCATGGAACTCCCTTGTCATAGCCCGAAGCACGCCTAGGTCTACTGGTGAGCTGGTAAGTGTTCAACAGCTGGCTCTCTTGGGGGAAAACTCCTGATTTGCAGCATTTTCTAATTTCTGTGGTGGACCTACTCTCACCATGGCTGATTTCAAGCCTTCTGACATTATTGAGCATAGAGTTGGGGAGACATGAACAAAATTGACTGTCGCAAGTGTGTGCAAGCCACCTTAGGACCGATTACATAGTCCTACCTGAGGCACGGCCAGCCAACAAAGTTGGTTGAATTCATTAAGATTCTTTGACTGCAAGGAACAGAACTCAAACACAGTTAGATGAAGCAGAAAGAGAAATTTATCAGAAAGAACCCAGAGTAAATCATGGAATCCAAGTAAACACCAAATGTCCAGAGCTAGGGAAAGCCCAAGGTTGCTCTCATGACCTGAGAAGCAGGCTTTGCTGGACTTTCTCTCAGGGTTCTGCCATTTTCAGACTTGATTTCTATTCCCACTTTCTGATTCTTGTTGAAATTCCTTAGAGAGAACCCAATTGCCCTCAAGGCTGGGTGTCCTCACCTGGGGAAATGTAACATTAATCTGATTTCAGTGACGGTTTAGTGAAAACATGACTTCTAGGGAAAAGGACTCACTTACACAATGTGTGTAGGATTCAGTGCAGAATGAAAATGTAGACCCCTTTGTTTGAAAGTTGTTAAGAATTTCTAGATGCTACAAGGGAGAATTAAACCAAGCATAGGGCCTTTTAAATGCAGGACCCTGTATGACTGCCCAGGTCATATCCCCTTAAAGCTGGCTCTGGCTGAGGGGCTCTCAGCTGTGGTCCAATTATGATGTCTGTCTTGGGTTCTCTTCTGAATTGCTCACTTGGGGATGTTGTAAGGCAAGTCCATGAAGAAGCCAGGTGGCAAAAGATTGAGTCTTGCCAGTCACCACCTGAGGGAGTTTGGAAGCAATTAACCCCACTTCCTCCATCCCTGTCCGTCCCCCATCCCAGCAAGCCTTCAGATGACACCGCAGACCTGAATGACACTTTCAGCTTCCTGAGAGACCTTCAGGCAGAGGCACCTACCTAATCCATGCCTAGATTTCTAACATACGGAAGGTATGAAATAAGAAGTGTTTGCTGTTTTAAGCCACCAACTTTTTGAAGCTACTTTGTCGCCCTGCAAGAGATGATGACTATAGTATTATTCATTACTTTTGACCTATTGAAATGTATTATAATTTACCCATGGGTGATTGTGTGAATTTATATATTATGTCATCTAGCTATAACTAACTTCATCCTTGCAAAAAAAAAAAATGGACGAGTGATTTAAAAACATTTCTGCAAAGAAACTGGAGATTGGAGTTAATGCTGATCATTCAAAGAAACTAACCCCAAGGAAATGGCTCTTTAAAGGACACAGTTTAAGGAGAAAAATAACAAGACCAAACAGATCTGTCAAGATAATGACCAAAAAGGTCAACGTTTTTGAAATGTGGCTTTACATCCACTTGAAATATTAGCTGATCATAGCAGTACGTGCATAAAAATTATAAAAAAGTAAATGTTTATAATTTGTGCATGCTTAGAAAAACTGATGGGTTGCATGATCAAAATAGATGAGTGATGGCTGTGTCTGCATGTGGAATGGGGTTCAGGGAGAGCACCAGTCCCCTGTTCCGAGGCTACCTGATGATTACACCGTCATTGCAAGGGAGAACAGGGGTCAGGTGGGCCAGGTGCAGACTTGGACAGCAATTTAGAGTGAAAGACCACTTAAAATAACCAGGAGACTGAAAAACATTTCATGACAATAGGGACTAGACACAGTCACACTAGATCACAGTGACATGTGATGCAGACTCATTATTGGATAAAGAGAAGACTAATTCCAGAAGACTAGAAATCCAGGGGAACACTCAAATTATACATGCAGTTTAAAAAATAATTTGGGTCGTGATATAGTAGTCATTCAGAGAGGTATTTTAAACATATATGTACAGTTTAGCAAATCAAACCTATTGCAACTGCCCCCTGGGTCAAGAATCAGAATGTTGCCAGCAGTCTGGAAGCTCCCCAGGTAACTTCTCCAATTATGTCCTTCTCCCCGTACCCCAGAAGGGACTCCTGTCTGACATTTGTGATCATTCTTTCTTGGCTTTCCTTGATAGTTTTACCACTTTGGTATGTGTCCATAAACAATAGGGTTTGATTTTACCTGTTCTTATGAATGGAAATTTTACACGAGTGGAAATCATTCTGCATTGTATCCTTTTGCCTTTTATCTTCTGTTCAACACTGTTCAAGAGTCATTTGTACTACAAAATCTACATCTATCTATAGATATTTGGTCCTTATTTTATGAATATCCTTGATGTTTATCCATTCTTAGTAGGAGAATATTGAGCTTATTTCCAGTTTTTTAGTTATCATAAGCAATTCTGCCTTAAACATTCTGGTACATGTATCCTTGTGTATGCAAACATGAGTTTCTTTAGGACACATGTAGTTTGGAAGTACAGAGTTATAAGCTGTGTATATCTTCAAATGTATTGGATAAGGCCAAGCTGTTTACCAAAGCAGTTATACCAATTAATACTTATATATGTTTATATACAGTATATATTTATATTCTGCTCCACGATGTTTAAGACTTTTCATTTTTTTACATTATTTTAATACTTGGTATTATCAAACTTTCAAATTCTTGCCAATCTGGTGGGTGTGTGGTGTTATCTCTTTGTGGTTTTAATTTGCATTTCCCTCGTTAGCAATAAAGTGCTTTTACACTTACGTATTGGCCACTTTAATTTCTTCTTTGGTTATTTGTTTGATTTTGCCCATTTTTCTATTGGATTGCTTTTCTCTTACTGATACAGAGTAGTTTTTTAAAGATATATTTTCAATTTATTGTCACTCATGTATTACAAATACTGTAACATAAATAGTTACATCTTTTCCCCACTTACAGTGTGACCTCTTATTATTTTTATGGAATCCTTTGATGAATACAAGTTCTTAATTTTAATGTAGTCAAATTCATGTATCTTTCATTTTTGAATTTTTTTAAGAAGACATTGCATCTGTTTCTTACATGAAAATATTTTATATTATTATCTAAAAGTTTATAATTTCACCTTTTGCATTTAGATCTCTAGTCTACCTGGGATTCATCACTGAAAAGATATTCCTCTCACTGATCATGCTCCTCCTTCATATATCAAGTGTCTACACACATGCATACCCTTTTTCTGTTCTATTTTGCTTCATTAGGTCATTTGCCCATCCCTATGCCAATACCACACTACCTCTGCTATAACTTAAAACAAATCTGGTGTCTGGTAGAGCAAGTCTTTCTACTTCATTCTTTTCTTCAAAAGGGTCAGATAGTCTTTGTGTTGACATCAAAATTTTAGAATCAACTTCTCAAATTTTACTAAAACCTTGCTAGAATTTTGGCTAGGATTAGGATTACATGGAATCCATGAATCAATTTGGGGAAAATTAGTATCCTTCCAACTTTCCAGTATTGGATCTTGAATACTATCCATGAATATGGTATATTTCTCAATTTGTTTACGCTTTCTTTAATCTTTCTCAATACAGTTTTGACATTTTGTCTATGCAGGTCTTCCATATGTTAAAAAATTATTTATATTAATTACTTCATATGTCTTGTATATTTTCTTTCTGATTTATAGGAATACAACTGAGTTTTGTATATTGCTATTGTATCTGGCTATGTTGGTGAAGTCCCTTATCAATTCTAATACGGTATCTATAGGAGGTTATTTTAGATTTCCTAAGAGCACATTCTTAACTTTTTTTCTTGTCCTTGCCTTAGTGCACTGACTAGGGTCTCCAGTATAACATTTAATATTATAATTTTTATGCATATATCATATACCTTTGTGATACTATAAGCTCAACAAGGAATAAATCATGTAATGGGGTATTCAATAGGCATTTGTTGAACAAATAATTGAATGAATGAACTATTCCATCATCCAGATGGCTCATCATAACAGAAACCATAGGTGGCCAACGGGACAGGGGACAAGTTCAAAAACTGGGTTAAAAATTAAAATCAGAACCAACAGGACAGAATAACTCCTAGAGACCAAGATGAAGGTGCAGAGTACATGGATTAACTTAGTCAAGGACCCAAGCTGAGTATAGAAAGAGGGACAATAATTGATTTTCTTAAGCTTCTGGTGCAGTGCTAGACACTTTTAAAATTCATAATTCTCTTCCTTAAACAAATTGTGTTTTTTGTTTTGTTTTGTTTTGTTTTGAGGTGTCTTTGAGCTTCTATTCCTCTTAGTTTCAAGCGCAAATCTTATATGATCTTTTCCCTGCCCACCTCTCCAACTCTGGTCTGACCATGACCATCTTCCCCCTTCCCTCCCCTGGCACCCCTTGTTGTATTCCAATCACTCTGGCTTCTTTCTAGGTTCTAGAAAACTCCAACATTTCTCTCTTATTTGTCCTTTGCCTATCTATTCTTTCTGCTTAGGACATGTTTTCCACTATCCGTCCTCTGGCTGGCCATTCCTGCTTCTTTGTCAGGTCTCTGCTCCAGTGTTACTCTCTTAGGCAAGCCTATCCTAATTTTCACCATGTAGCTTAGCTCTCTGTGAAATATACACTTAAAGCCCCTGTACTTTTCCTTAAAGGTTCTTACCAAAATAGCAATTTTGTTCCTGCATTATTATTTGATTAACATCTCTCAATTAGACTGTAAATTTCAAAAGAGAGGTAGCTGTGTCTAGCTTGCTCACTGATGCCTTCCCCAGCACCTGGCCTGTGTCTGACACACACAAAGCAGGTAATAGTCACTTGCTCAACTAAAATGTGTAGATCTTCACTCTTGGCTTTCTTTTATGTCACTGCCCCTGTGTCCTTCCCCTTTCTCTCTAGTGCCCTCAGATGCTCCCCCCTTGCTCCCACAGTCCCATGCCCTTGGTTCTATGATGCTGCTTAACCATGTAGAACCCTATGTACCCTGATCTCTGGACTGGTCTTATTAAGCTCACCTTGTACTCTCAGCTCCTGCCCAGGTGTCCAGCCCGTAATAGGCACCAACATATACTAGCTTGAGTAAATGAACAAATAAATGCAAAGGAATAATGAATAATGAATAAATTGTGTATGTGTATACAAAAAGTATTTGAGAGTTTCTGACCATGGGGCAGTCTCTTCAATGAACATAACTGATTGCATGTTCATTATGATAATGTAGTCATTAATCTCCCTTTGAGAGGACCCAAGATAGAAACACCTTACATTGACTTGCAGTCAGTAGTGAATACTGTTACAGAGAGGATCTTGGTAGCGTATGCATGTGTGGATGCGTATGTAATATAATATATATATATTTTTTTTTCTTTCTAAAAAAACTGACAAAAATAAAGAAAATGTCAAAGCCTTTTAAAGGGCGTGATCACGCTGAGTAATACAACCCTTCCTTGATTTTTACATTATTTCAGTAGGAGATGTTTTTATGGCTCTTGCTAAAAATAAAAGACATTTCAGTTTCTCAGTAAATGAAGCTCTGCAGACTTTTCAGTTTTGTTGTTTCCCCTAAAATTAATATAATTAATTAAAACCCAATGTTATTCTGATTTACAATCTGTGAGTCAATGAGTCACAGAATCTTATGCTAATGGGGCAGTTCAGCTTTCTGAGCTCTTTACAGAGATGCCATGAACAGGGGTGACAAGACAGAGAGGCCCAGAAAGAAGGACTTTTCCAACCAGGCCATGGCATATTTGTATTGCGTTTGGAATGGAGGAGTCTGAGAATAATTTGGAAAGACAACTGCTTTTATCAAGTGTAAGAAATTAGTTTAACTGAATTTAAATGTAATTACGGGAGCAGCTGGTGAAGGCTAATTTCTGTTCAGTCTGGTTTCTCAGGAACTGCACCCCCATTCTGTTCTCTGGGAAGGGATCAAGTTGCAAGCTTTACATCACTGACACCAACCCTTAGAGGCTGGTCTTGGTCTAGGTCAGTGCTAGGAGCCACAGAGGAGGGAGATTACCTCTCTCCTGGTGTCCACCTGCACCGGCTCCTCCCCCTTCCTTTAGAGAGAGACCGGCGGCCAGATGTGAGTATCACGTTGGCAGTACTTTGAAAGGCTCAGATTCCACCAGGGTCCATTCTGATGGGATCTCTGTCTAGATGGCACCTGGGCTAGCATCCAGGTGTTTTAGCTGCTTCTCCTGGTTCAAGATGGTGCATCCCATGTGATGAGGAAAACTGTTGACTTCAAGAACTGGAAAGTCCTTAAAAATATTATCTACCTTGGGCAGATCGCTCCTGTTACACATTGAGAGTGCCTCTGCCTGAGGATTGTATGATGACCGCCGTCCAGTGTTATTGCCGACACTCCACACAGCACAACCACACCTCAAAAATGTCCGGGTCGTGAGATTGCCCCACTGTGGGCTCCACTCTCAGTGGGGACACTGCTTGTCCCTTTTCCTCTGCTACTCCCACTCCCCCCACCCCCCGTGTGCACACATGTGCTCTCTCTCTTTCAAATAAATAAATAAATAAATATTTAAAAGATATGGGGACCACCTGGGTGGCTCAGTTTGTTAAGCATCTGCCTTTCAGCTCAGGTCATGATCTCAGGGTCCTGGGATCGAGCCCCACAGCCAGTTCCCCATTCAGCCAGACATCTGCTTCTCCCTGTCCCTATCCCCATTCATGCTCTCTCCCTTGTTCTCAAAGAAATAAATACAATCTTAAAAAAATAGAAAAAATATGGAATGTGTAAACCTTCTCTGTCATTTACACCCCCATATAAAGGAATTTATAGGATTATTAGTAGGAGAAGGAATTGTCACAGATAGACCAGAAGAGAGAGGTAAGGAAACCGGAAAAAGGAGCTTTGGTGGAAGCCCAGTGAAGGAAGAGAGAAGGCGGGGCATCCAGGCAAACATTGCCCAGGCAGGTCGTCCAGCCGGTTCTGCTCCTGGGCTCAGATCAAGTTAGCCTCCAGGTGCAGGAGGCCGGCGGAGTCACGCTCCCTAGGGCTTATAAGGCTCCAGCTCTGAACTGCGGCCCTGGCAGCCGGGCCTGGGCTTCCTGTCACGTGGGCAACCTCTCCTGAAGCCTCCATCTGTTAGAAATGTCATGTGAGGCCTCTCTCAAGGGCCCCCCAAGGACAGCATTAGCCCCAGGCCAGGAGGGGCTCAAGGGGATTGCGGAGCTGCCCATTGCTCAGAAGGTGCCCATCCAACCAGTGGCACCTGCCCCACATTGTCGTGGTCCTGCCCAGCTCTGAGCTCAGACAACACTCTCCCAGGCCATCACCACCCCCATCGCCCCTTCTCCACCCTCATCCTGGCTTATCGGCATGTCGGTCCCTCTTCTGCTTGATACTTATAATAAGGTTGTTAACCTTGGGCCTCAGTAGGCCTTGACACTCCAGATAACTGGAGGTGTGCTTGCAAAAAACAACGGACGGATCCTACAAGACTGGCATCAAAGTTGAAGCTCCCAGTCTCATTCTTGAAGGTCTGTCCCTACAGCCTGGAATTCGGATCAGGTGAAATTCATAATTCCTTTTGCAGGGACTCGACCATCCTTTTTCTCTGCCGTGATTTGCACATCACAGGGCTTTCTGAAATGATGGGCAGGGTTTGGAGGAGAAAACAGACAGCCTGCAGAAATGAGTACACGTTAGCAAGATCTGTAGGGGGTGGTGAGTCTCATCGTACACACACAGCACCCACCGCATGTGGCTCCTGAAGGGGATCCTGCCGAGGGCCTACAGGGTCCTCCTCCAGTTCTCCAGCTCTCGGGCTCCTGAGGAGGGGCCGTGGGGCTGTGGTCTTGCCTCCTGGAAAGTGGCTCAGCTGTTAGGCAGCTTACTGAAGTCCTTAGTGTCCTGGTTCAAACCAGCCAGCCCAAAGCCCCAGCTGGAAGAACTTGCGTCTTCCATCAGACGGCCTGCTCACTCCTGTCTCCACAGCAAACCTGCTCCTTTCCAGACTATTATTTTTATATGAGACTGTCTTCCAGATCAGCTCATTTCGTTCGACCCCTGCCAACGGTCTTATGATGACGAGTCACACCGGGAAGACAGAGAATAGTGAGCCGGTGTGGGGGTGGGGTGGGGGGCGGGCTGGGGTTGCCGCTTGCAGCCCCACAGCAAGGCTCCTGGGCTCAGCAGGCGCTACGGCTGGTCGACGAGCCTCAAGTTCAGCCCTCGAAGACCCGCAGGCAGCCAAGCTCCTGTGCAGGACGGGACAGGAGAAGCCCTTTAGGACCAGCAAGAAAGAATTTTGTTTTCTGACCATTGCCTTGCAGCTCAGCCCACGTGAGGGCTGTTCACTGAGGTGTCTCGGCCAGGTGGTAGATTTCGCCCGTTGTCCTGTAACTTGGCTTGAAGCGGGAGATGACCCATGTCACCTGGCGCCCTGATAACAGAGAGCAAATTCCAGCAAAAAGTGCCCATGCCTGGGCTGGCCATTCCCAGGCCCAGCAGGCAGCTCCCTGCCATCTGGCTACCTTAGAGGGACCACAGCCGCTCTGCTCCTCGCCCACCTGGCTTCAGCTGCCTCCCAACCCCAGTGACAGGGACAGCGTGGCCAACACTGGGCACAAACCAGCCTCCGATTTACCTGCTCTCCTGCTCTGGGGACCGGGGACCAGGTCCCCTCATGCTGTTGTGCCCTAGTTTTCCACAGAATTGATGCCCCATCCCTTCAGGTAAGCAATCCTCCAACCTTATTTGCAAATACTGAAAACTCCAAAGCTCAAACGCATTTGTGGCGTTCAGAGCACTAACATCGGTCAGGGGACTTCAGTAAAGATTTCCTAAGGCATTAAGAGTAGACCAGTAAGTGTTGGATAGATGGGAATTTCAGGAGGGAAAGTATACATATGGACATGGTGATGGTCTCTTGCTCTAATATAATGTTACAAAGAGGAGGAGGTCCAGAAAGAGATCACGCAGACGACCCGGACAGCGAATGACCTGTCACAATTTTACCATGTTTCTTAAAAGGGGCTTTTAAAAGAGTGGTATCCTGGGATACTCTTACAAACCTACCACTTTATTTATTGGTTTATTTACACAATGACTCATTTCCAGAGTGGGTTATTACAAGAATACATGTGATACAATGTAAAAGTTTGGAGAGATGCATGGGAAGTCAGAGACGGCACATTTAGAATGGGAGGGAACATCTGGCATGCAGATACACAGGTCATAAGCTTCCGTGGGTGATAGAGGTGAGCCACTCATTAAGGACGGATGATTGCTAAGCACTCTCTGCTTTACTGGTGTTGGTGACATTCGTCAACACCTGTACAAACCAGGTGCTGGCTCCACATGGGGTAAGGTATGCTCCTGCCTTCAGGAAGCTCAAGGGTTTGGGCCAAACAGAAGGGATTTCTCCTTTGGTTCATTCTCCAAGTGGGGTTCTATGACAGATTATTGGAGAAAAGAAGGTTAGGGTCAGCAACGTGGGTCGACTTAAGAATCCTGGTGGGGACTTGCTGTCTACCCGCTGATCTGTGCACATGGCATGCGTGGCCGAACCGGTAGCCCCATTTCTCCCCGGCTCAGGTCTGGCTGCACAGTCCCTCCCAGGGAGGACCTGGCCAGGCCTCCACAGAGCAGCACCCTTAAACTGTCCCCAACCAATATGCCTCCATCTGTAAAACGCTCAGCACTGGTAGCACAACTGGTGGTTGGAACAGCTCCTACTTAAGCATCTCAGAGCAACTTGCTAAAGAACCTGCATGGATATTGTTTATTTGAAATCCAACCCAGAAGAAAGTCTGGTGTCTGATGAGGAAGGAAGAAGCCTGAAGGAAGGGCAGATCTTTGCACACTGAGGGTTTGGTGTTTCCAGAAGCAGTCGCCGCCTGGCACCCCAGTGAAGGAAACACGGAAAAAAGGGATGAGGGGAGAGCTGCAGGAAATTTTTACAGCTCGTCATTCGGCTAATGCTGGGGCATTGATGGCTAGGCTCTCTGTCAAGATCAAGTTTTGTGCTCATTTAAGCAAAGTTAATACTAGCCCATTTTGAATTCATGCATTTGACTTGCTTTTCCCAAGTGAAAAACTCTAGATTGGACTTTGGCCCCATCTCTAGACAATTTTGGAAAGAAACAAACTGTATATTGGCACCAGAACCTCACCCTGGATTTTCCTGGGCGTGTCCTCACCCAGAAGCACCCAGAAGTCTCATATTGTCCATAGGATAGTCAGTCTCTGCCCATAATAGACCTTAATGGGGTTCACTTCTCTTTCATCCTAACTCAGTAGTAATTAACTAGCTAATGTGACTGCCAATCTTTATTTACAAAAAATAATATAGAAAATAAAATTAGGAAAAAAATATACCTAGATTCAAATCTCTATTTTTCTAGCTAATATTTGATTATTTTACACAGACTCTTTTTCAATATTAAATACTCAGTTCTTTTCTTTTCTTTCTTTTCTTTCTTTCTTTCTTTCTTTCTTTCTTTCTTTCTTTCTTTCTTCCTCTCTCCCTTCCTCCCTTCCTTCCTTCCTTCTTTCTTTCTTGAGTCAAAATTCCGATGGAAAGCAAGCTAAGTTCTAGGGCCAGGTCTGTTTCCAGAGACTGTTGCTTCAAGGCCTCTTGACACTATGCTTTCATGGGCAGTTTTTGTCTGTCCTTGGGTCCCACTCCAGTGGATAAGGGGGCGGTGAGTGCAGGGGCTGGAAACAAGGTCTTCTCCTCCGAAAGAATCAGCTCAAATTCCAGCAAACCACCCAGCGACTGTCTTGATCCTCATTTGCAAAAAGAGGTTTGTAACACCTGCTTCACAGGCATTTTATAGGGATTAAATAAAATAATAAATGTGAGAAGCTCAGCAGGGTGCTGGCACAGAGCCATAAAGACACTCCCCCCGACCATCAGTCTCACCAACGTCCTCATGTTGACCTACATATCATCATTTTCATGATCATCACTGATTCCTACAACTCATTTTAGAGTAAGTCACATGTCTTCTTTAAATCTCTGATCACCAGAGGACGGCTGGCGGTGTGCAAAGGCGGTGGGACAGGGGTCCATCCCACCTGTTGGCTCTGCCATCTTGGACAGCCCGTTTGACCTCTCCAGATGCTGTCACCTTGTCTGTCCAGTGGGATGACAGCCTTTTCCTCATGGGGCTGCTGGGAGGCTTGGCGTCCAGGTGTGTACCATGCATCTAGGTTGATTAAAGATTGGCTTCCCCCAGGCTTCACCACTTCTTCTTCCCCTGTGGAAAACTATTAGAAGGAATCACATCCAAATGAGATGCTGCACATCTACCTAAAAACCTTGTAACAGCGTAGGCAAAATATTTAGTCTCATTTCATCAGGCTCTATTCTCTTTGGGCTCTGCTAGCTCACAATGGGTATTAATCACTTAATCATACAAGCTAATTTATACTCATCTGTTAATCAGTTAATGGCTCTTCCATAAGCATTTACATAATGTTTTTAGCCAGAAAAAAAAAATGCAGTCTCCCTAAGGCTCCTAGAAAGTGCCTCCGTGGTGAGCCTACCCTGCCCGGTGACAGGGACCATTTTTATGTGGATCTTCTTCCGTGATCCCCCAAAGCTGCCTACCCGGCCAGTGCCCAAGCCTCAGGCTGAGTCTGCTTGACTTGATGAGCTCTGCATTTCTTTGCCCAGATCTGTCTAACTGCCTGCCCCTCCGATGGCTGGGCTTCTTTGCATCCCCAGATGCACAGGACAACACACATCGCCTCCCACTGAGGTTAACACGTAGCTGGATTTGTGTCCTATGAGCGGGCCAGGGCTTCGTGAGGAGACAGCAAGGAGAAGCCACTTCTGTCTGTAACAAACACAAACTCGAATAGGGACAAGTGGCATAAACCAGGATAGATGGCCCCTCTCGCAAAGAGTCTGCATTCCCCGTAGAACAACCCTTGACGGTCAAAGTTAAATGATTTCTTGCCATTGCCCGTTGTGACCAAAACATTAGAGAAAATGTCTCTTCGGGACTCAGGGTCCCCACTGTTGCACGGTTTGATGGTAGAGATAAGTCACTCTCCACACCTGGGTGGCAGCTCAGCTCTGGTCAGTCACTGAGGAACAGGAATTAACCCTTTCAGTGACAGAGGCCGGCTCAGCTCGTGATCCAGCCCCTCCAGTTTCCAGACAAGCCACCTTGTGTTCTGAAGGCGGAGAGTGGATGGAATCTGAAAGAAGGCAGGTCAAAGACTGATGGAGAGGACAGGAAGTGATTGACAGGGAGCAGCGGCGAAACTCGGAGAGGTTGAGTGATTTTGCTTCTATTAAAACATAAACTGCAGCTTAGTTGGGGCTTAGACGTTTGGCTGCAGCCCACATTTGCAAGAACCCTCAGCCCGAACAGCTCTTGCACCCCAAGCAATCTGTGTGAGCACTGCGGATGTGAGGGGACTCGGCAAATGTTGTAAAATGAGCTGGATTGGGGAAACAAAGGACTTTCGCTCCCAGGTCGGCTCCTGAAGGCTCAATCCAGAGTTTCCCTCTGCCCTTAGATTTGCTGCTGATGATGCCACTGGGGCCACCAGTTAGCCAAGGGTCTGGGATGGTCTCCAGTCGTCGCCGGCCACTGGCTTGGGAAGCAGGCTCTGAGTCCAAGGATGGACATCTCTGCGGCTAGCCATCTGGTTAAGGCTCATCACGCTAGTGTGGGATGCAGACAAGGAACAGACTTAGGACAGAATCAATAATCTGGCAAAGAGGAGGAAGTTCACAGCTTCACAGATGAGCTCCTTAGCATTAATTAATGTATTCATTAATTCAATAATAATTTATTAAGAGCATAGTATATGACAAGCAATGTGAAAGTCTTGGTTGGAAGACAGAGAGGGAAGGTACTATTATCAAGATGCATAAAGATATGCGGGGATGCCTGGGTGTCGCAGTTGTTAAGCGTCTGCCTTCAGCTCAGGTCATGGTCCCAGGGTCCTGGGATCGAGCCCCATGTCGGGCTCCCTGCCCAACAGGGGTGTCGGCTTCTCCCTCTCCCACTCCCCCTGCTTCCATTCCTTCTCTCCCTGTGTCTCTCTCTGTCAAATAAATTAATAAAATCTTAAAAAAAATAAAAAGATATGTCCCCTTCTTCTCTTTATGAGGCCCATACTGGAGGGAGCAAGATAACTACATAGACCATATAATTACAACAAACCTTAATAAATACTGTTTCTGCAGATGCATAAGGAGTAATAGAGAACTATTAAGGAATATGCAATTATCTGAGGAAATCCATTAAGGCTTCACAGGGGAAACAGCATGAGGGCTGAAGTTTGAGAGGTGACTGGGAATTTCTAAAGGAATAGGGAAGAAGAGAAAGCGACAGACTTTGAAATCAGACAGACCTACACTCTAGCCCTAGATCTAATTGTGTGATGCTGGCTTGATTATTTAGCCTCAGTGGGCCTCTATTTCTCCATCTGCAAGATGGAAACCATTAGCCTAGCTGGCAGAATTTTATAAGAATTACAGCTCATCTGCATTAAAATAAAGTGGCATTGGGGCACCTGATGTCTGCCTTAGGCTCAGGTCATCATCTCGGGACCCTAAGATCGAGCCCCACGTCGGGCTCCCTGTTCAGCAGGGAGTCTACTTCTCCCTCTCCCTCTGCCATGCCATTCCCCCTGCTTGTGCTCTCTCTCTCTCTCTCTCTCTCTCTCTGTCAAATAAACAAATAAAATCTTAAAAAAAAAAGTGGTGACTTGTTACATTCACCAGCTGGATCCGTGAAGGAGGGCATTTTAGATAGAAGGTACCGCATGTGTAAAAACAGACACACGTGGCAAGAAATAGCAGGTTTTGCAGAGAAAAAGTAGTCCAGCACATTGGGAAAGTGCCCCCGGAGAGGCGGGAGTACTGGATGTGGCTGGACAGTGACTAGCATGAGTTTACCATGGGCCAGGACTGTCCCCAGGAAGGAGACTCAGCGCCACCCAGGGTCCCCCACCATTGCTCTGTCCAAGGGCTCCCAGCCCAGTCTTTCTGGTTCTTCCTCCTCCCCCCGCCTCCTCTGCCCATCATACTCCAATGGTCCCCACACCGGTCCCACAGTTCTATCCTCAGCGTTGCCATATGCCGTCCCTCCTGACTCTTCAGCAGCTACGTCTGTTCCGAGCTATATTGAAAGTCACTTCTATCACTCCTGCTGCAGGTGCATTCTGTGCTAAGAATACCCCACAACAAAAGTCCAAACACGCAAACAAAGAAATGGCAGAGGGAGCTGGATGACACAGAGAACGCGTTGCCCTCTAGACTTTGCATTCTTCAAGAGCTGGTTGGAGAGAGTAGTGTCACCAACTCCGAAGGATTAAATGAGACAATTTCATGAAGTGCCAAGTAAATTTGTATGAGCGCATTAGCTGCTATTACTCAGACTGCTATTAGCCGCCTAAAATAGGTGACCGCTCGATACCTTTGAGCTCTTGCTATGTGCGAAGAGGCAAAAACTTCCTTTACGAACACATACTCCACCTACAACTTTTCGGGCAAACATGTTCTGCAGAGAAGAAAGCACGAGCATCTTGGAGCAGTGCAATTTAATCATCACCTAATTAGCCAAACTATTTAAAATAGGACTCACCATGATGATGAAAACATTCTCACTTCTAAATGCCAGAAGCTGTGTCTTCCTGTGATTCTCTCCCTGGAAAACTGAGCGGAGGGACCCCTGGCTTGATGTGAACATTTCCTCTCCATCACATTCAGACCTCAGATTCCAGTCATTTCCTTTCTTTGTCACTAGATGAGGCCGGGATGGCTTCTGCCATCTTTCCTCATTTTCTCGATGTTTCCGCGAGTGGTGATTGTACTCCGTAAGGGCGGATATGCCTGGTAGAGCAATGACAGGAGCTGATACCTGCCGAGACTGATGACACTGCAGAGGTCGTTGAGGGCTACGTAGTTCAATCCCCCCATAGTCCTATAAGAAGGACACCATCAGTACCTCCATCTGCCAGGAGAAGCCAAGGTCAGAAGGGTTAGATAACCTGCCTGAAATCTCTCATCTGGTAGATAGTAGCGCCAAGATTCACCCCCAGGAAGTCTGCTCCTAGCTTCTCCAAGAGCTAGAAAACCCAAAGCCATAGAAATCTTGGGGCTGAGAAGAGGCAGTCACTGTGAACAAACCCAGTTCTTAACTCTTGTCTCCCAGTGAACCCGAACCTTCCCTTATGGAGTCTAGAGCAACCCTATTTTCAGATCGTCCAATAATACAAACATGGACCCTCACACCAGGTAAATAAATGTTTAATAAAATGTTTCTCTGAACAGCCCATTATAAAAATCAGTTATGATAGAAAAGCCCAGAGAAACCTAAAACAGAGGAAGAGGACACCGTCTTCCAAGCTGAATCAATCAAAAAGGAAAAACACTGTAAATACGGAGGATGCCTGCAAACCAACACGAAGGCAGGAGTCACTCAGCAGTCAAGTTCTAGAGAGGATTAAAGCATTTGACAGACGACTCGACTAGTTGATTTTTAAAGACCTTTCTAAATCCAGAGATGTCATTATTCAATCAGTGATGTAATTGTACAAGTTCCTAGTGTCTGTGCCTTTAGTCATATGGAAAAATTCACAGCAGCTCAGCACAGTTTTGTGTTTCCACTGGTCTCCAGACATCCAAATTCCACTGTGCATCCCTAACCCCACGTGTTGGCTCCATGGACCCCATCTTCCCACGCACCTTATCTTCGTCAATGGTCTTGCCATTTGCCAGTGACCCTGGTGCTCAGAGTCCCCCTCGGTTCCTCCTGTATCCTCACGCTCCACACCCAACAGGGCAGCAAGCACGACAAGATCTAAAACGTCTTCCCTTGCCCTCCTATCCAACCCCACCGCAACCGTGTTGGTGCAAGGAAATCATACTTTCGTCCCTGATGTGGACTAAAGATACAAAGATGAAAGGCACAGCCCTTCCCTTCAAAGAGCAGGCAGGCTCATAAACAAAACTCAAGTCTCTGGCAAGAGGCATACAGGGAGTATAATAAATGATGCAACAGATCAATATGGATCAAGCATCTTGTTACCTCACCTGGTCACAAAGGGATCCTAGTCACATGCCTTCTGTATCCCACCTATTACGCACACTGCTGCCGTAATAGTCTCCTCTTTTTGTGTCACTTAGAAGCAATGGGGAGCAATTTGTCCACGGGGAGGCCCATGGGAAGGGCAGGTTTCTGTGTTATGGCATACATAACCCATGGTAGAAGTGACAGGTAGCTTCTAAGCACGATCAGAGCCATCTCCAGAATAAGACGAGAAACACAGTAATGGACCCCAGGAAAATGGTGGCATTCTACAATTGACCAAAGGACCAATATGAGACTCAAAACGATATTCACGGAGGTAGGAGGAAACCCCACTGAGAAAGAAGACAGGGAAGACAGGGTAACAAGAAGTTGGAAATAGTCAGTGTCAACGAAATTTAAGCAAGAAGAGAACCGAAGACCAGCTCCTGGCTGCTTACTGGTTTTCGAAAGCTAAAACTTTCTGATGGTTGGATTAGAAATCAGGCTCCATTGGTTTTCGATTTGAATATGAGGTATAAGAGGGACAGGAAGGACCCTTGTATCCCCCTTTAACAAGGTTGGGAGTGAAGAGGGTGCATTTAAAGCATTCTGTCTTATAGTCAATTTATTCATGCCCAGTGCCCTGGTTCTAAATGCTGAGAGCAGGCACCAAGACGGTGCCTTTCTCTTTATGTTCTCTCTTGTTTCTGCTTATCCCATAGTAACCAGAAGAGTGTTCAATGCATGTTTGTTTGTTTAGGACAATGGTAATTTTTCTGCAATTAGTTCTAAAATATTTGAGTGTGCGTGGAAACAGAGGCTTCCACCAATGATTTCAAACATTGCTCATCGGGTTTTGTTTGTTTGTTTTGTTCTATTCTCTCTAGAGAAACAGCTAGCTGAGTAGGCAAAGATAAACTTTCAGAGATCACATTTGAGGAACCACAAATTCTACTTATAAGGGCCTCAGATGAGATTTATTTTTGTAATTTTGGCAGTCTCTGAACCTGCTGTGTAAGTCAACAGGAAAACGGGATTAACATCCCCGCCGTCACCATAGAACAATGTATAAATTTCTAGTGTATAAAGCAAATTTCCACCAGTATGCCATGTTGGGTCAGACAGTGGAATGACTTTGCATTTCATCCCGTTGCCTGGAGGAACAGTGCCTGAAACTAATTGTTCTCTTTTGAAAAGCTGCCTTAGCAGGCAGGTACTAGGGTTCTGGTTCTTCCAAACCCGCTAGATCCTGAGCCATCCCACTGGCCCTGTACACAAAGCCACTTCCAACCTGTAGGAGTGACCTGATGGCAAGGGTGCTTTTTACACAGAGGAAAGAAGTCGTTTCCTATGAAATTCTCAAAAGCTCCCTTTCTGGCTATCTTAAGAGCAACTCTTCAGCAGTGCTCCCCAAGTTAGCCCCAGAATGTTCTGGTAGTCTATTGATTTATAATCCTGGCACTGGCCTCCTTACCCAATCCAAGCAGGAGGAGAAGCACCAATTCTCCACAGCTTGAACCTTGCCAAATTCTCCCAACACCTCTTAAGCCTTTTCAAAACGGAGGGCTCACCCAGCCTGCCCAGAGCCAGAGTCCATCAAGCCTTATCTGCTCTGTTGAGAGCTGGCATCCCACGGCTGCTGGCCAAGCCTATAATACCAGCAAGCCCACAACACCAGGAGCCTGGGCACACAGGTCCTTGGCACTGGTGAGCCGGCATCTCTCTGGGGCCTGGGGAAGCAGACAGAAAGCCCTCGTATTACTGGCTCAGCAAGTCCCATTACTCATGGGCAGAGAGAAAGTGATGGCTCTGAAAGTAGGTACTGCACGTCCTGATGGAGAGCATGGAGAACATGTGGGTTCCACCTTCTCTGGGCTTCAGGGCTGGTCCCCAAGCACCTTTGCACCCCCAACACGTGGGATCTGAGTATCTGGCCCAAAGCTGCAGCTTCCATGGAATTTACACCAATGCATCTCTTTTATGACACAGATATTGCCTCAGGGCCCCAAAAAATGAGTTAGCCACCCTCCAAAACCATCTCAGCACACTTGCAAGGCTAATCAAGTCACACTCCTTCCTGAACCAAAGAGCCTTGAGAGGAGAAGTCTAAAGAGAGATCTGATCCATGCTTAGCCTCTTTTTTAGTGGGTGCTGGGGCTTTAATTGACATATAAAAAAGCTAATCACTTGAATCCACTGTTAACCTAAAGAGGCTTGATCCTCCTTCATCCCAGCCAAAGATGCAATTTCTTCTCTCGTCCATCACAACAGGCACTGGGTCCAAGACATGGCCCAACTCAAATCTGGTAATTCCCTCCAAGTCCGTCACAACCTTCCAAAATAAGCTTGTTTGTTTAAAATAACCTTGTCAATAGCACTCACCAACTCACACTGAGCAAACAGTGATTTATACCTGAAAAAAGGGAAAACTGTCAACATCTGGCTTATCCTGGAGGAAAGAGTGGCGAATTTACAGGCTACCGTTTTAGTCATCTTCCCTTTAAAACATTGATTTTTAGCTTCTTTTTTGTTTTAAGGATGACACGTGAGCACTAGGGAGAATTTAGAAATACTGCTAAGCAAAACCATCATCACCATCACCATCATCATCATCATCCCCCCACAGTGGAGATACAACATCTAACATTTTGGTTTCTGCTCCAACAGATCACCGTCTCTCTCTTTCTCAAGTGCCTCATCACAATGGGACCTTAAGGCTCACGATCCTTATTTGGGAGGCCATCACAGAAGATGAAATCTGTGTCAAGAAATAACTATGAGCACACTGGACACTTTTAGCCACTGCAGCCCAACAAGCCTCCGGGAACGCCTGGTCATGCTCCTTAGGCTCAAACCACAAGGCCTTCATTTGGTTCTCGGCCACATTTTAATCCCATGTAGTAGCTCTGGGCACTGGGTGGGAGCAGAGACCTGGGGAGCCAAGAGGGCTTAGTGTAAGTCAACATGTTTGTTGATCCTGGACCAATGGCTAAGCCAGAGGCCAGCGAGCGCCTTGCAGGACAGGGAGCCTGAGAGCAGGGAGTTGGGGCTGGAACAGGCAGCCCCCTCTCCTCGACCTGCTGGCATTCTTTCCACCGGCAGAAAGCACAGTGGTCAGTGTTCCCGTGCTCTGCAGGGCTCTGGGTCTGTCTCCCAGCAGGAGGGATGTTTATTTGGCATTTGACCAAAGACATTAGGGCTCCTGTCAGAATTTTGACCGGGCCCCAGGATTTTAGCATACACTATGGAGAAAGGAGGTCAATTTAAAGAAAGTTTCGATAAAACAGCAACAGCAACAACAAAGCAGCCTCTTTAAGGGGCAGAGATGGGGAGGCGATGTTTCTAGGGCAGGGACACTGACCCCATTCCCATTCTAGGAAAGGGACACTGACCCCATTGAAACAGACAAAAAGGCTCATCAAAGAATCTCACCAAACCCAGCCAGTCACAAGCATGAAAAGAGGTCCTCCCTGTCCTCCGCAGCCTGGACAGGGACCAAGGGCTCCATCAGCCTCGACACAATCAGTTCTGTGAATACGGGGAAGCCTTAGGATTGCAGCAAATTCCACTGGGCAGCCAACTTGCCTTCAATGATCTGCCAAAGCCTATCCAAGTGCTGTTTGCACCAGAGCTGGAAAATGTCAATAGGGCCAGAGCGGGGTGGGGAAGGGGGAGGAGAGTGGAAATGGAGCTCTGCAACCCTGAGCTCTCACTAACAGTGGAGTTTTCCATGTTCATCACCCTGGGACTCTCAGGGGTACTGTTCCCACTTCATGGATGAGAAGGCTGAGGCCCAGGTCATGTCAGGGACCTGCCCAGGTCCCGCACGAAAGGGACAGGGTTGGCACTGGAAGCCCCACACGCAGGTCCCGGAACTCGTGTCTTCGACCTCCACACTGCTCTCTCTCGGTTCTCTTCGTCACACTTTTCCTGCGACGCCATTGATTGCCTCCTTTTTAAGAAGAAGAATGGAGCATTTTTATAGGTGATGATCGTGAACGCAGAAGCCGGGCTCTTCACGGCCTCCAAGCTCACGCAGGCAGGAATCCGCAGTTGGCGTGGCGGTGATGTTTGGTATTCCCGTGCGGCTGCTTAATTAAGGGAGCACACTGCACCGTGATTACTTTAATACATTTAACATTTAATAATTATCCAACACTTAGCCAGTGCTCCAGAAGACAGACGCATCCGGAGGACCAAGCACGAAAAGGCAGCGAGGGGACGAGGGAGGCCTGGGTAGGGCAGGAGGGCTCCTGTGCAAGGAACGCTGGGCCCCTCAGGCAAAAGCGCAGCCCTTCCCGGGCAGGGAGCTGGCCGCCGAGCACCCTGGGGGGAGCCCTGTCCGCAGGACACAGATTCCGCCTGCGCTTTTCCAAGGGTGGGACCCCTGGCCCGGGGCCATCTGTGCTCTGGGCCGGACCCCAGCGGGTCTGACCGTGACAGCTGAGCGGGGCTCGGATCGCAGCCGGCGGCTGGCTGGAACAAAGCAGCTGCCGCGGCTCCTTTGCTCCCCGGCCTGCTCTCCGCTGGCCAGTGGGACATTATGGTCTTTGTTACTCACACAGCAGCTGGGATCTCTGTCCATTTAAGGAAGGAAGCCGCGGGGTAATCCAGCCCTGGCTGTGCCACGGACAAGGGACTCACTCGTTGCTGCCACGTGAACTGTGGATGAACCCGGGCTGCCGTGGCCCCGGCCCTTCCTCAGCCTGCACCTGATTAACCTAATGGGTTCCTGAGGAATATGTGCGCCCTATATATTAAGTCAGAGTAAGCCCAGGGCACCATCAGCCGTGCTTTTCGTTTGTTTGGAAAACATTTGGAAGTAGGAAGGGAAAAGTGCAGGTTTAGGAAAAAGAGCGAGAGCTCAGCCCCATTGGTTGGCTCCAAAGGGAATCCACGCCAGCACCCTCCCTGGGGGGGTGGGGGGGAGCCTGGGGGCGGAGGGCTGTCATCCCCTGGACCTCCTGGCCCGGGAAAGGTTGAGGACTCACATGGAGTGGAACACAGTCCTTGCAGGGGGCAAGCGCTGGATTCTGTCCCTGCTCCACTGCTATGTAACCGTGGACGCCGGGCAGTCGACCCATGCCTCCTGCTACCGGCCTCCTCCCCCGGGGACTGGCCAGTGCCTGCTTCAGAGAGTTGGTGTGTGGGTAACACAAGCGAAGGGTTTAGCCCAGGGCCAGGGTGCACGGCAAACATGGATAAAGGTAGGTGTATCCATACATATGCACGTGCGTATACGTACGTGGGTGTGTACGTCTGAATGTATAGATGTTTAATGTACAGATCAGGCTGTTTAGAGATACACAAACCTGTGTAATGTACACATCTGCCCATATGGACGTTGACCCGGACACGCACAACGTACACATCGGCCCGTTTGGACGTGGACCCGGACACGTGCAATGTACACATCGGCCCGCATAGACAGAGCTAGGTACACACACACACACACATAAAGTGTCTGTTGGCAGATGCAGGTGTGTATATGCTGATTTGGGCCATGAGGTAGCAGGGAGCCTAGGCAGGGCTGGCAGAGGGAACGATATGCAGGGGGAGCTGCTGTTGGCAGAGGAGGGGGTGACCCCAAAGCCCGTACCTCCCAGGGGCGTGAGTAGAGCCCCTCATCATAGCTGCAGTGGTAGGAAGCCAACGTTTATCAGGAGGCCCCTTATCGGAGAAGCAAAGTCCTTTCATGTTGTTTTTGCTGTTTCTAAAAACAGCAAGCAGAGGCCAGAACCGTTGCCAAGATCATTCAGGGGAGACTCCTTTGGGAACCAGCAGCAAACGTGTCGTAAGTGACCTCCTCTGGCTGGAGGGAAGAAGAAAGCCTCAGAGGGAAGGCAGTGTGGTAACTGAGGGAGGAGGTGGCAGAGCGGGCCCAGGGTCCCCTTGTGGGCTGAGGACAGATGCCTACCCACCTGGGCCTTGCCGTCCCTGACCCTGGAGTTATGTTCCCAGGCCCTCAGGAGCAAAGCAACTCGGGTCGAGATCAGCAAAAGAAGGAGGACAAAGTTGTCCCCAGCAAATCATTCTGTCCCCCAGAGCCACCAGGAGCCTCGTCCCACAACCCAGCACGTGATGTGATCCCCAGCACAGCTCTCCTTATCCATCAATTTCCACTTTTCTTCTGCCCGCATCTCGGCCTCCCATCCGGAGAGGAGGCTCCAGAAGCACAGTCTGGGAAGGAGAGACACGTGGAGCTCTGCAGGAAACACCACTCCAGCTTCGGAAGGGACTTCAGACCCCTCAGCTCCGGTGAAACTCGGGGCCTCATTTGAGCCTGAGGACAAGCGCACCGGCTCGGTGAGGATGCAGGGATGTCCTGTGTGTGGGAGGCACGGGGTTTGGAAAGGAACCTCACGTTGCCCGCATATCACTCCTTTGGGGATTTGCACACCAAAGGGACTTTGGCAAGTTGGCTCCTGTGCTTTTCACTCCCACTGGAGCAACATTAAAACACATACAACCGGGGCGCCTGGGGCGGGGGGGTGCAGTGGGGTGGGAGTCCGATTCTTAGATTTGGCTCTGGCCCTATCTCAGAGTCATGGGATCGAGCCCCTGTGTCAGGCTCTGTGCTCAGAGCAACGTCTTCCTAAGTCTCCGTCTCCCTCTTACTTGTGCTCTCTCTCTCTCTCTCCTAAACAAATAAACACACACACACACACACACACACACACAAAACTTGCATCTATGGACTGACTGAATTGTGCTTCCCCAAAATTCTTATTTTGAAGTCCCAGTCCCCAAAATGATGGTTTGGAATGAGGGGCCTTTGAGGTTTCCACAGAGTCGTGATGGTTAGGGCCCTCATGATGGGATCTGTGTCTTTCTTTCTTTCTTTTTTTTTTTTTTAAGATTTTATTTATTTATTTATTTGACAGAGAGAGAAAGAGATCACAAGTAGGCAGAGCAGCAGGCGGGCTGGGCGCGGGGGGTGGGCGGAAGCAGGCTCCCTGCTGAGCAGAGAGCCTGATGCGGGGCTCGATCCCAGGACCCTGAGATCATGACCTGAGCTGAAGGCAGAGGCTTAACCCACTGAGCCACCCAGGTGCCCCTGGGATCCGTGTCTTTCTAAGAGGAGACCCCAGAGAATCTGGTTCTCTCTCTCTCCCCGCCCTGTGAGGACACCGCGAGAAGGCGGCCATCCCTAAGCCCGGAAGTGGCTCTCGCCAGGACGCCACCGCGTTCCGGGTTTGATCTTGGACGTCCAGCTTCTGGAACTGTGAGAAAGCACGCTTGTGCTGTGGCAGCCGCCCTGTCTGTGGCATTCCGCTATGCCTGCCCCAGCTGACAGGGACCGGGACATCTCAGGCCTGTCACACAGCAGGCGAGGTCATCACTCCCTCCTGGAAGAGGGACACGCCGGGGCCCGGGGGCCATGACACCTGTTGGCCAGGGGACCCTGTGATCACAGGAGGAACGCTGAGCTTTTCCAAAAGCAGGGTGGTTTTACTTGGCTTTTTAAATGTGAAGGATTCCAAAAAGATGTTGGGTTTAAATGTGGGATGGATATTGGTAGAAAAAATGTACGATAATACATGTTCTTACATAACGTAGAAGCGACTGCCGCGTACTTTTCGGAGCACGTGGGCAGGTACAGGTGGGAGAGAAGTGTGGGGAGCAGCTCAGAATGTCACAGCACCACGAAACGGGAAACGCCGGGCACGCTGAGCCCTGGATACATTCACACGCACCCTCCTTCACATCTAGCTAACAGACATTTCACAGCGAAGACGTTAATCTCCTTCTGGTCAATAGTTCTCAGCCAACTAATCAAAATAAAACAAATCACTCATCCCAAGGGGAAAAAAAAATCGGAACTCTGTGTAGTGATGAAGGTTAACTAGACTTCTTGTGGCGATCATTTCGGAAGCTATGCAAATACCAAATCATTACGCTCTACACCTGACCCTGAAGTAATGGTGTATGTCAATTACACACACGTACGCACACGTACGCACACGCAGGCGCGCACACTCTCACGCTTATATACCTAAACCAAAGCCTTCCATGGGCTTTTCCACACCCATGGGCTTTCATCCCCCTCTCCTTGCTTTTTAATCACAAAGTCTGGCACAACAGGGGAGGGTTAGGAGTCAGCCCTCGGCTCTTTCGGGTCCCTTTGTCAACGCCGTGATACCAAAATCCCTCCTGAGCCCCTCCCTGCCCATGGGTGGCCTTGACCTTGCCCCTGCAGGAGGAACACTTGGCAGGGCTGAGTGGGGAGGCTCCAGAGTGGCTGGAATGAACCAAGGCGCCCATCTCAGGAGACCGTGCGACTATTGATTCTACCTGCCAGGCGTCTGGAGGGAGGGCGACCGCCTTCCCCGGGAGCGGCACAAAGTGCTAAGTGTGAGAGCTGCCTATCGGGCACACCGATCTGCCTGGGGACTACAGTACACGCCTTTGTGAGCTGCGGCCGAATGCGGCCCGGCGGGGGAGGAGCCGAGAGACCCAGTCTAGTCTTGCCAGCCTCGGGCTGGGGGGAAGAATGCACCATAATACGTGCTGTCTCTCCGTCTGTCCCACGTTAGGTGATTGGCTGTGTCGAGATTCCTTGTCAGTTAAAGAGAGGCCCGAGGGAGGACGTGAGAAGCAGCATCACTGCAGAAGACACAGGACATGGTCTCACCTGCATCAGTGTACTTGTCGGGGAGAGAAGGATGATTCCATCAAAAAAGGAGTAAGAGGAAGCTCTTGTTTCTTAACTTGTGCTTCTCCCATTGTCAAGGGCTTCTGCAGGATCAGGGGCGTTCCCCAGGGAAAACAGACATTCTGAGGGAACTCCATTTCGCTTAGCGCCTATAGTCAAGAACTCCTGACTAGTCCAGCTTTGAGGAAATGAGCCTGAGGTCCCATCTCCCATCTGGAGATTACTAGGCCCTGGGCTCCCCAGACGGACCTTGGTGCTCGTCCTGTCGTCTTGGGTTGTGATGAGCAGGAACAAGTCAGGAGTTGGCGGCGGGGCGGGGGTGAGGGGGGATTGGGGGAATGGCAGAATTAAAGGACATCAAATGTTCAGTCCCTAGGTATTGCCCCAGGGCACTCCCACAAGAGAGGGGCCGCTGCTAGGACGCCTGGTTCATCCCAACCTGTTTCTTCTGCAGAGTCTGTCCTTGGCCTTATGGCCACAGCCCCTTGCCTAGGCTGGCTCCGGCTTATCTCCCCAGAGCTGGGACTCATTATCTCCACGACCACTTACCCTCGTCTGCCTTGCCTGGGGTACTATGCGTTTTATTAGCTCCTCTAAATGTATGAACTCCTGGAAAGCAGTGACTATATATCTTACTCATTTGGGGTTCCCCTAAAGCTCTGAGCTCAGGGCCTCGTATGTGGCTAACATTCGAAACATGCATTCAGCTGGAAAGGAAAGGGGATAGAGTCTCCCAGCCACTGTCCTGCCATCTTGCACAAAACCACCGCACAATGCGGTAAGACAGGACACCGAGGAATAGCCGGCCCAGGGCTCCGGAGTCCTCCAAGCAGTGTCCAAGGGAAACAAGGCCGTGGGCCTTGTCCTGGCTTCCAGCCCTGACACTACAGTGATAACACGCACGCGGAAGCGGCGAAGGGGGCAGGCCCAGTGCTGGGGAGCCGGGCTTGCCCTCAGGACTAGGAGGTGGAAGGAGGGTAGAGAGGAAAGGGGGCCACTCCAGGATAGGGGCGCATCTCTCCCTGGAGATGGAGACAGGACTGGCCCCGAGGGACAGCATCCCCTCCAGAAAAGGTCATTCTGCTGCTCCCCAGACTGGGAGCAGGAGCCCGCCAGGCTCCTCGGGTCTTGAGCTCCCTGTGCTTTAACGAGGAAGGAAAGAGGCTATGCTAGGGGTGACTCCGAGAAGCATCGCTCCTGCTGAAAGCTGCTGGTTCTGGGGGCTTCCTGCCCCAGAGACAGGGAGGAGCCCAATCGGCCATACTGCTCACCCAGGGGTCCCCCGTCTGTGAGGCTCGGTGGAGAGGACCCCGGGTTTGTGCAGAGCGCAGGAACACACAGACCCCTGTGGTGGTGGTGGGGCACAGAAAACACCTGCCTCCCTTCCCTCTCCTCTCCCTGCACTGCGGAAGGTTCCTGACTGGAGGCCACAGGGAGAGGGACCACGTGGGGCAGGAAGGCTCTTTGCACTCCCAGGTGGCCCCTCTGCCAGGTGAGGAAGACGGCCCTCCCATAGATGGTCCTATTTCTTCTCACACCCTGTGAAAGGGAAAGCATTTAAAGAGGAGAAGGAAAAGCAGGGATGCATTTTTGAGTGTCACTGTTGGAAATCAGTCCTTGCGACTCTAACGGTAATTCTATGTTACGCTTGTCTCCCCCCACACCACCCCCCACCAGCCACCCACACACACTGTCACTGTACTGCAAAGCAAAGTGTCTTCCTCAGCCTCATCGAGAGCCTGAACAGCCTGGGACGGCTGAGGACCTAAAGTCTCGTTAGAACTTGATGCTGCAGGGGGTGCAATGATTTTCACTGACTCCCTTACAAGTCTAAACCTTGACGCTGGGGCTCACCTGGAAGGAGCCCTTCTGTGGGAGGGGCTGGTCCGGTTTTTAGACCCCAGATAAATAACACCGGCACACCTGCCGGTCACGTGAGGTGGCAGAGCTCAGGTCACGTGGGAATACGGACCCAGCTTGTCAGGAGAGAGGAAACAACGTCCCAGCGTCTCCGTTCCCTGCTAGTGTCCCACTGTCTGTCCCCCAAAGAACCTCTTGCTGAACAGGGAGGTGGTGGCCGGAGGTTATGTGGCCCTCGGTCCAGTTCACACAAGAGGACAGATGGTGTGGAGCGCAGGGAAGTTGAGAGAAGGACAGCAAGGCTCACCTGCTGCTTGGGAGGCAGCACCTCCATTGCCCCCCTGTACCCCAGCAGGCTCCCAGAGCCGGCCTCCCTGTCCCCCCCCACCACCACCATCTCCCAGCACAAGCGGATCTCCCTGACCATGGCGGGGAGGTCGGAGACACCGCCTTGTCCTGGCCTCCACGAAGTAATAAACTTCAGCAACAGAGATGGTTTCTCTTCTCCAAACGCCACTGCCGGATCCTTCTTACCCGCCCCCAGCGCTGCTGGGACCCCTGCTGCGGCTCAGGCTGCTGGGACAGCTCAGGGCAGGGGGCAGATGGCAAGCGTGTATGGACTCGAGGGTCGCAGAGGTTTTCAGAGAAAAGATGTACCATCAGCAAAGATGAAGTGGGATCCAGGCACTGAGTGTGAGTCCGAGATCAGTAACCTGCACCCAAAATGCAGAAAGCCCACAGCCCAAGCTTCTGAGTTTCCCAGGACAGCCCCGATCTCAAGTGCTCTGTCCTCGTCAGTCACGAAACCATCGCAGGCTTCTGGTATTGAGGGGCACGTCAACGGCATCTCTAAGCTGGCCCCCGGCTTCCGGAAGCCACACAAAATCCTTCTTCGGACAGTGTCCGTTCTAATTTGGGAACTGTGGCCCCATCACCAAGGGCAGTAGGAATGAACTTTGATCTGGGGAGACGAAGCAAGTCCCCGAGAGGGAATGGGAAATGGGAGAGCCTGACCCGAGGGATTACAGTCAAGGGGATCTTCAAGGTTGAGGCCAACCCTGGGTCAACCCTGGGCCACAACAGCCAAGAACACGCCCCTGAGGTCATGTGGATGCGGAGTGGGCGGGGCGAAGATGCTGGGGGCCTGGGCGGTGAGCGGGGAACAGAGGGATGCAGACACCTAGCCCAAGGGGGCGTCCCTGATGTTGTCACCTCAGCGAGGTGGGGTTCTAGAAAGCATAGTGTTCTACCAGATGCGAGCAGGTGGGCCATGCGGGGGGAAAGGGGTGCCGGATATCCCCCACCCTTCTCTGTCTCCCTCTGTTCCCTGGAGCGTTGACTCCCGGGCTCCTCCGCTTTGGGTTGGGTTCACAGGATATGAGGATTGACAGGAGCCTGGAAAGTGGGAGGAGAAAGAGGCCGGGTACGAATTTCCTCGGCTCCTCCCAGCGGCGGCCAGTCCCTCTCCGGGAGGTCTCAGCTCCTCTCAGGCGGGGTCTCCCCACGCCCATACCTATACCCACGCTCTTACCTCATCCCGGTTCCACGGTTGCTAGGCCCTGGGTGCTCCATCATCCCCTCGTTGGTTTCCTTAATCTGTTCACACTTTTGCTAATAGTCCCCGCAATTACTCCTTTGAATGAGCCATCTGTTTCCTGCCAGGATCCCAGTCAAGTAAATTTGGGGGAAATGCTTGAAAATTTGCAATGCTTATTAGCATCTTAAGGCTCCAAAAAGTCCTGCCGTAAAGAAACTCTTCAATTTTGTTTTATCTACAGAATACCCTTCCCCCACAGGGAATCCCTGTTAATCCTCACAGAGGGTCAGAAATGGTCACGGGAGGAAGGAAACTTGAAGAGAATTCGTTTGACCCGTTGGAAGGGTGGATTGGGAAGAACGAAATTGGGGTGATCTGGAAGGAGCACGTGTCACAGTCTCAGCATGAAGGTGTGATTTAAGTCATGAGAGTGGGAAGAAGGGAACATGAAAAATGAGGTGTTTCCAGGGTCCCTGACCTCCAGTCCCCTGGGGCTGGGCAGCCACTGTCCCCTCTGGTGAGAACGGCTCCTCTGTGAACGGTGAGCTCCGTGGTTCAGCAGCCTCGTTCTCTTTGAGGGTTCTCCTCAGGGACACTTGGAGAACTCTATCTGCCACCCCCAAAGCTGACAGGACTCAGGAGAAGGACGGAGTCAGAAGAGTCCTGGGTCAGGGTCAACCTAGCAAGTCCTTTCTAAGCCGCTTGGACCCGGTGGGTGACAGCCTTCCTGGGGCAGAGAACATGGTTTCTCAAGACATCTGGTGACTGTCTCCCAGCACCCAGGGGCATCCACGGGGAGGAGTGGGGAGCGGATATGCTGTAGCTAGAGTGGGCCCAGAACAAAGAGTCAAAATGATAGGCTTGGGATCAATTTTGATTGAGCCAAAGGAAATTCCTGGTATCTGTGGCAACTCTCAGAGAGATTGAATACTATAAAAATAATAATGATAATAATGCAGATCTGTCTATCACGGGCAATTGATGATAAATCTATTCTGCCTGTATTTCCAGAGACAGCAGATCCTCTTAACTTTCCCAGGCAGAAAGAAATCTCCAGGAACCTCCAGAAAGGCTGAAAGGGACAAGTCAGGAAACGTCAGATGATGGCGAGGGTGTGGACAAAGGGGAACCCTCCTCCACTGCTGGCGGGAACGCAAGCTGATGCCGTCCCTGTGGAACACAGCACGTAGGTTCCTCAAAAAGTTGAAAGTAGAGCTACCCTACGACCCAGCGACCTCACTACTAGGTCCTTACCCCAACGATACAAATGTAGCGATTCAAAGGGGCACGTGAACCCCAATGTTCATAGCAGCAATGTCCACAATAGCCAAACTGTGGAAAGAGCCCAGATGTCCATTGACAGATGAATGGATAAAGAAGAAAAGAAGATGTGGTGTACAAATATATATATATATATGACTTAAAATATGAAATATATATATATATATATAATGGACTATTACTCAGCCTTCAAAAAGGATAATCTTGCCATTTGCAGTGATGTGGCTGGAACTCGAGGGTATTATGCTGAGTGAAATAAGTCAGTCAGAGAAACAAATACCATATGATTTCACTACCATGTGGAATTTAAGAAACAAAACACACGAACAGAGGGGAAAGGAAGGAAAAATACAATAAGATGAAAACAGGTGGTTGCTTGAACTTGGGCTGATCCAGAGTATACAGTCACCTGTGTTAGATCCCCTGCCATGAACCCTTCCTGTCTTAAGACATGAGATCCCCCCATCCCACCATCACCCCCATCTGCGAAGTCACTAAGAGCAAAGTAGTGCCCAGAGTTACGGGGAAATGGTAGGCAACATTGATGGAAGTGCTGGGACAGATGACCCAGTGTGACACTTACAGGTAATTCATTTGTCCTCAGAGGGAAGTCCCATTTGTAGATGTGGACACTGAGGCTTAAAGGATAGAAATATCGCTAGCCAGGAAGGAGAGACAGGTGCCAAAACGAAAGCTGTGCCTAAAAGCCAAAACAGCCCCTCAGAGGCGTGGGAAACAAAACAATTCAACCAGTCATTTTGTATCTCGTGGGCGCAACCAGCCGGGGCAGGGGGTACAATTTAGTTTTACTTGGGGCAGCCCTGGTCAGCTAAGCTCACCACAGGGTCCAGCCCCAGAAGCCTCACCTTCTCCCGTTCCCTTCCAGGGGGAGCCCGAGGACTGGCGGCTTAGAGGTCAGGACTCCGCAAACCCAGCCTCTTGCTGTGAAGGAAAGGCTTAGGTCTCTCCGGGTCCTTGTGGTGCCTGAGTGTTGGGGGGCCACATGTGTCTGCCCGTGGGGGCCAGACCTGGCCTCACGTCCCCTGAGGAGGACAGGACCGGAAGCCACTGCTCCTTTCTGGGGTTCTGCAGGAAACACCCCACTGTTCATTTTACATAGCCCACAGGACCCCAAGAACCTCATTAATAGGAAATGTGGCTAAGTATTTTGGGTCCCTCTTGCTAGCTCCTACCTTGGAAAGAACCAAAATCAGTAGTGATCTATCACTGACCTGCCCAAGGGAACTCTGGGGGGCATTTCAGAATGAGGCAGGAAAGGACTCTCCGTCACTTCTCTTGGGCGACAGTGATGAGGGCACTTTGTTCTACCCCATTAGAAATCAGTTTGGCAGGGGGAGAAGGGACGGGCTGGGAGGCCTGGGGTTGTCCCCCCCACTTCTCCCTTCTCTGTGTTTTGTCACAGCCCCAAAAGAGCTCTGCAGCCTATGACACAGAGAGATCCCACCTGGATTGAGTCACGGGCTTGTGGGAGCTGGTCTGTGTTTTCGAGAGCAAAGCAAAACAGCGGTGGAAAACACGGAGAACATGTCTCATAAACAGAATCAGAAGAAGGGCAGGAGGAAGGAGAATGGGGATTGGCAGTCTGTGTCTTGCCGAGCATTAAATGCTCTGTTTATATTTTCAACAAGTGATTTTCCATCCCTGGTGGAGTGCTGTGTGAGGGTCACTGAGACAATCCTGCGGGCACCGGGAAAAACACAGACCCGAACAGAAGCAGGGTCGTTGCGTGGGCCACTGGCTGTCCAAAGCCAAGAGTGAACGGAGTCCGTCCCGTGGGCGCTTTTCCTTCCTTCCTGTGTTGTGTTTGCTTCTCCACAGTGTTAGGAGCCCTCCGTGGGGGAGGCTCTGTCAATCCGGCTTCCCGCTTTGTCTCCAGCTCCGAGATCCGGGCCTGGGACACAGTAGGGGCTCGGTGCCTACCAGTTGGATGAAAAGAAAGGACGCAGGGCCCCGTCCCATGCCATATTCATGCACACAGATGTGTGTGTAAGGTTATTTAGTGACGCTGAACCACACGAAGAGAGCAGAGGAAGAGGCGTCATCCCACAGACCAGCATTGGTACCCCCACTCTGCCATCTACCAACTGCGCGATGCTAGGAGAGCTTCACAGTCTGTGCCTCAGTTTTCTCATCTGTAAAGTGGGGAGAGAAGTCACACGAGCCTCAGAGGTGTGCTGATTATAAAAGGGCTTGGCACAGCCTCTGGTTCCTACTTTCTCCCCTCGCCAGAAGGGAAAAGAAGCTGGACATGGACAGTGACTGTAGAGGGGTAGTTGAGAGTGGGGAATCCCTTCTGGGAGAGACCCGGAGCTCAGGACGCACGGGGCGAGCACAATGCCCAGTGGAGGGACAGCCTGGGGACGGGCACTCCCAGCTGCCCAGCCTAGCTCAAGGGGGAACAAACTCCTTGAAAGAGAAGGGGCTGGGGTGGTATTTTTTTTTTTTAATAGGCGTGAGGGGGATATAGAACAGAGGACGCTCACTGCAATCTCCAAAAAGCACACCCCGAGAGACAGC
Source organism: Lontra canadensis (assembly GCF_010015895.1). Lineage (NCBI taxonomy): Eukaryota > Metazoa > Chordata > Mammalia > Carnivora > Mustelidae > Lontra > Lontra canadensis. The sequence continues at coordinate 14,269,870 of NW_022631018.1, read as the reverse complement.
CATGACCCCCATGTTCTAAGCATGGAGCCTGCATGGTGCCTGTCCCCAGACTCCTGGGGCTCTCCTCTTCCTGCAACAGTGTCTTAACCAGGACAGTCCTGTCTCCCAGCCTCAGGAGAGATGGGCAGGGCGGATGAGGTGTGAACAGAGAGGGAAGTAGGAGGAGAAGGCAAGGCAGGGGCGCGGAGCTGGAAGCAGGTGGCCAAGAGGGGAGGAGAGCTAAGGAGAAGTTTGGGAGAGAATGGAAGGACAGATCTGAGGCTGAGGAGTGATACTGGGGCCACCATTCATCCTTTGAATGTGCACATTTCCATCCTCAAAACGGGGATGGGCAAGGCAGAGGCAGTGAGGACACCCTCCTGCCCATCCCCCCTCTGATGCCGCTCACTCAGTCCCGCACAGATGTTTATTAAGCCTTCCTAGGTGCAGAGAATGTGCTGGAGGCAGGATGGTGGGCGAGGTGGACACAGTCCACGGCTTCCAGAGAGACACCTCACCTGCTAGTCACAGAAGTGCAGAATCTCAGGTAGGAGGTGCTGGGAAGGGAAGAAAGAGGGCTTGACCCAGCTGGCTGGAACAAGGCGACCCACATCCAAACTCCCCTGCCTCGCTTCTCCTCGATGACTATAGTTTTCGGAATGGCCAGCCCTCTTCCTGGCTAGGGAGAGGGAAAGAGCTGTGTTGGACACTGGTGGTCCAGGGACCTGATCATTCGCCTGAGGTGCATGGCCATGACTGCATGGCAGGGTCGCGGGGTCCGTGGGAAACTGAGGCCCCAGTAGGGAGAAATTTGGCTGAGACCTCACGATGAATCAGAGGAGGAGGTGAGACCTCAACTTGGCTCTTCCTGATTCAGGAGCTCAGGGCCCTACTCCCCCAGGGTTTTCTTCCCCCAACCGACCTTCCTGGGGGCCGTGGCCAGCTTGCTGGAGGCTTCCCACGTCCCCTATGCCCTCTGCCACCCAGCCACAGCCCCTGTCCCAGAGACAGGTCCCGGGACAGCCCAAGCACCCACTCAAACCCCCAGCCCTTGGCCTGGTGGCAGGGATTCCCAGCCCCCTCCTGGCCTTGGGCAGCAACAAGTATGCGGGCTTCCCCCTCCCCCACCCCTGCAGAGAAGCTGGGCGCAGCCGAGCAGCTGGCAAACATAGAAGCAACACCTGTGTGCCAGAGAGCACAGCTGCATGGGAGAAACCCGATCCGTCCGCAGCGCCCGTCACATGCCATGTCCAGTTGTTGCCCTGGGGGCAGGTTGGGGGAGCACCCGTGGCAGAGAGCTCCCCGCGGCCCAGGCGCCCAGCCCTCCCTGCCTCCCAGCCTAGCATCCATTGGTTGCTCTTACTTGCACTTGGCATTTCCAGCTGGGTTGGCCTTCCCTGGCTGTGGGGGAGGGGGTGGGGTGGGGGTTGGAGGCGCACCCACCGCCCACAGGAGCAAAGCTGCTTCGTGCACCCCAAGCCCTTTTCATCTTCAAAGCAGTGGCTGCCTCCTCCTTTCAAGGCCCGCACATCTGGCCAAAACGTTTGTGGACGCTGGGGCGGGTCACCTTTGCAGTCGGGGTGCCTGGGAGACACCTAGAGGCGTCCTGCGGTTTGGCTCCGCACGCCCTGCCTCGTGAGGCCTGCTGGTCCCCGGGGCTGGCCACCCATGATTTCAGAGCCCCAGGCCCCTCTCCTGGGGCCCTGCGTCGACCTGCCCGTTTCCTGCTGGAACTGCTTCAGGAGCCGTGGTCCGCGAGAACAATTAGCTGGAAAGCGGGGAGATAGGATGCGGTACAGGTGCTCCAGAGGGTGGGAGGGAGAAGGAGGCAAAGAAGAAAACAACAAATTGCTTCTGGATAGGAATGTCTTTTGCCAGAGGGCAACTTGGCCAGGGAATAACCCACAGCCGACGAGGAGGCATTTATCCAGCAGGAGGAGGGAAAAGGAGCTAAGATCCCAAAGGGCCGTGCACACCTCTAACATGTCCACCTGTGTGGAGAGCCAGGAGACCTGTGATGCGTCAAGCTCTGTGGGGGGTTCGGCCCGCTAAGGAAAGGGAGAGGGTCACTGCCCAGGACAGACCCAAATGCTTCCCGTGGATCACCGTGTGAATTCACCGGGTCGGTCAGCAAATAGTCAGTCTTCCCGCTCCCGCTGCAGCCTCACGGAGTCGTTTTAATCACGATCCCCAGTTCACAGACGAGCACACTGAGGCTCGTTCTCTGAGGAACTAAGTAGTTTGCAAAAGGGCATCAGGATAGCAGGTCAGCAGCGCAAGATCGGAGCCCTGAGCACACGAGCCTGGAAGTGAACGCGTGAACCAGGGCTCTGGTTGGCTCTCCCCACAGTTCCCAAAGTGACAGGCTTCCAGGGAGGGGCCAAGGATGGCCTGACCCCTCTGACCGGACCTATGGAAAGGGGACACTGGAGACTCCTCGTTTCCAAAGTTCTTTCTTCTCACACTAGGTCTCGTCCTTCCACTTTCCTTTCAATGGAAAACAAAACAAGATAAAATTTTACCTCCTGAAGTCATTTTACGTGGACTCGAAATTAGCTGTTGCTTGGCCACTCCGAGAGGTGACACAGAGACAGCAACCGCGTGCCCCCTCGCGCCCCTGCCCGCACGTCACGCCAATGTCCGTTCTGTCACCGCTCGTGGTGGCACTTTCTTGGTCCTGTACAAAATGTAATTTTCACTTGCTCCTGAAAAATCAATATGGAAAGGCTCTAATTCCCCAGATTTCGATTTTTCAATAAAAAAGTGAAAATGAAACTCTGCGGGATTGCAGCCAAAAGGGTGCCCGAGCCAAGTGCCGTCTGGAAGGAGACTTACCCAGAGTTTTCCAGAAAAACACCGACTTTTGACATTGTTCTTCTCAGATGACACGTCAGCCGGAAAAGCAAATGGTACTGATGAGACCCGCGTGGGACTGGGCAGTACACCTTGGTGGGAAGGGTGCTCCGTCCAGAGAGATGGAGTGCACCGTCGTGCTGTCCTGGGGTGCCGCTGATGGGCAGTGCGGTACGGGGGAAGGAGCGTAGCTTTGAAATCAAGCCACAGATGAATCACAGCCCATATCATCAGATCGTAGTGGCATTCCGCCTTGCAGCTCTCATCATCCTATTTCCTGCACGCGAAGAAGGAGGAGGACAGGAGGGCCAGTAAATGAACAAGCACGCATGGACATGTCCACACAGGCCTGCGGCACACCGGACCTGCAGTCAGGCTGGTTTCCTTCCTGCCCGCCCCACTGCCTCGGTTTCCCTGTCATTGGATGACTTGGGGTGAACTGCTCATACCCTTCGGTACCTGGTGTCGGCAGAAACGACCACAGCGAACTCTCAGTTCCCCACCCGAGGACCTCCTAACCCACCCATTCTGGGGACAGACCTAAGGAAGATGTCACTGCCCATCTCCAGACTCTGCAAAACAAGACCACCAGGATTCCTCAGGACCTCCTTCCATGGCTCTTCTGACAATGGATGGAGATGCAAAAGAGCAGCCCAGCCCCCAGGTGTCACCTGGTTCTATAACCTGAGCCACCGACCCTACTGCCCCATCACCCTCCCTCCCCGCCCCCTCTGCCAGCAGCACCTGCCGTCAGAAGCTTAAGTCCCAGTAGCTTCCAGACCTGTGATCTGGAGGCTGGGGGCGGGGGGCAGGAGGGCAAAGGGAAAGAGGGGAAATGGAAGCTGGCGGTTTCGGGGAACCATGCACAGGGATTTCGTGACCACCTGCCTCCACGTTCAGGTCCGCTTGGATGGTACCCGGCAGGGGAGGGGTGAGTCTCCATGAACTGCCATTACCTGAAAGTGAGGGTAGGGATTCCAGAGAGGCAGAAATAATGCATGCCAGGTACAATATGAAAGCGTCTTTGGGGACGACTGGGTGCCTAGTTGGTTAAGTGTTGGACTCTCGGTTTCAGCTCAGCTCATGATCTCAGGGTGGCAGGATCGAGCCCCACGTCTGGCTCCATGCTGGGTGTGGAGTCTGCTTGAGGCCCTCCCTCCCCCACTCCCCTGCCCCTCCTGCTCATATGCTCTGTCTCTCTCTCAAATAAATAACTAAAATCTTCTTTTTTTAAAAAAGCATCTTTGAATTTTTCTTGGGAATCAAGAAGTAAGCTAGTTCACCTCCACCTAATAGGAACTGGGTATTGGGGCTCCTTGAAGACAGCGTTTTCTGAGTGAGGGCGTGGAGAGGGCGAGCGGGGCTGCTGGTGATGGCAGATTTCCAGAGTGATAATGCCACACGCAACGGAAGCATCTGCCGGGACAAGGGCTGCCTGGAACCTGCCCAGGGAGTGGCTCGCACACCATCCCATCTAAATGCAGAGTTAGGAAAACCGAAACACCAATCAGCAGGAAACGCTCCCCGTAAGGGAACACCAATAGTCCCCGAGAGGCTATTTGACAGTGATGTCAAAGATTTAGTATCTTGACATAAAAAAGCATCCTCGAACTACAGTATTGGGTGAGGAAAGCAGCTTCTATAAAGTGTGGCATATGAACCCTTCAAGTGAAAGAGAATCCACGCATCTACGTTGTACATACGCACCAAGACGTGTCCTAAAAGTTAATTGCCACCACGTTATCCGTGTTCTTTGTCAGAGGATGAGCTCTCGAGTGATCGTTTTCCCTTCTTCCTTATTCTCTTCTGCATTATTTGACTTTTTTTTCCTTTCAAAAAGAACTTCCTTTTCATAAAAATAAAAAAAATCCATCTCTGCAAGAAGTGAAATATCTTTTTATCTTAGTGAAAATTCGTGATTTAGCAGTGAAAAGAGCATTAAACATTTTCCTGATCTTCCAAGACATACCATGATTAATACAGAATAAATGTCTCTCTGATTTCCCAACATCGTATAAAATACTGGAGAGAAAGGAGATCATGTAAGAGCCATCAGAAGGATCTCTCTTGATTCGAAGACATCTTCTTTCCAACCCTCTTGCAAGGAAAGCTAACACAAGCTCATGGTTTTGCATAACCATTTCTTCCCCTTTTGTCTTTGGTCCTTTTCATTCAAATGTGTATTGAGCATACTTAGTACCTAAGACCTGCTATCGGGAGCTCATCCTCTTGTTGGCTGACTTTGTCTTCTAATGAGCTTTGTTTCAGATTCATCATTTAGAATACTCAGTGGAAGGAGGCACCCACCCATCCTGGATCCTGTCGTCTATGGAGTGAGTCAGCACTGACCACAGGCACCTCAAGCCTCTCATCATGGAGTGGGGTTCCAGGAGTCCCTCCTCCAAGCCCAGGAGACATCTGTTGTCACTCAATGTTCATTCATTCATTCTGTATTTACAGATGCCCACTGTGTGTCAGGATAGCGTGAAGTCTGGGTCTACAGCAGTGAACAAAATAAAAATCTCTGCCCTCTGGGAGCTTGTACTCTAGTGGGAGAATCTGGACAATCAAATGCCCATATTTTCAGGAGGTAATAAATGCTATAGAGAAAGATAAACAGGGTGAAGGGGACAGAGTGACAGGGAGCCAGCACTAGTTTAGATGGGGTTGTCAGGAAAGTCCTCTTTGGTAAGATGACCTCAGAGCAGAATTCTAGGGGAAGTGAAAGAAGGAGCCAGGGCACCTGTGGGGAAGCATTCCAGGCAAGGAAACGGTACTGCAAAGGATCCTGCTGACTTGCTTGTAGTTCCGGGAATATGCTGAGCAAACTACAAGCAAGCAAGCAGGCTGGGGCTGAGCGACTAAGAGGACAGGGAGCGAAAGAAGTGAGAGCAAGGGTCAGAGGCCAGATCCTGCAGGTTTCTGTGGGTGATTGCAAGGATCTAGGTGGGATGAAGAAAGCTTGGAAGAATTCAAGCAGAGTTACATGATCTAACATGGTGGAGGCTGTATTTTAATTTTTTTTAGAAATAGAGAGGATACCAAGTAAATAAAAATTAAGAGACATTGGGGCACCTGGGTGGCTCAGTCGTTAAGCGTCTGTCTGCCTTTGGCTCGGGTCGTAATCCCAGGGTCCTGAGTTTGAGTCCCACATCAGGCTCCTTGCTCAGCAGGGAGCCTGCTTCTGCCTCTGCTCCTGCTCTCTCTTTTTGTCCACTAACTAAATAAAATCTTTTTAAAAATTAAAAGGCATAATTTTAAAAGAGAAAGAGAAACGAATCCATATGCCACCCAGAAGACCAGCAAGTCTTGCCCCCAGAAAACCATTCCTGGTCAGCAGCCAGCCAATGGTCGTGGAAAGCAGAACTTGACCGCAAGCGACAGTAGGAGCTTTGAGCAAAGCGGCAAGTCCCTGTGAGTAATGGGGTGACTTGTCCCTCCTTCCTTACAGTCGAGGGCATTTCACTCCTTACTCTGTACCCTCCTTAAGATAAGAGTGAGCCCAAGCCACACCCTGGACGTGTGCAAAGGATCACAAGCTAGAGCTTTCTTTTCTGTAGATCAAAACCCATCCGTCCTGTCATGGTCTCTTTTTAGCACTACATTTGCTTAAAATATATTTGTAACAAAAGTATTAATAAATTGCTAATATTTACTAGGGGTTTACAAATATTATGAACTAAATTCTTAGAAGAACCTTCAGCACTATGAATACTTCCACCTTCCTGCTGCGGGAAGATGCGAGAAAACCGTGAGAAACCTCGTCGAGATTCGCACCAGCGGCTGGCGGCAGAGCTGGGATTCAATCCCGTTTCTGTCCAAATTGAAATCCGGTGTTTCGTAGCCGATTAGCTACACTGCCCCTGTCACAGAGTTACCCACGAACGCACGCACGGTGCTCCCCTCCATCGGGGATATACAAGCATGAATTCTGATTTCTTCAGAGTTTAAGGGTATCTGGGAGCCGAGACCGACACCCAGAATAAAGGAGCGTGGAAATAGGGGAGTATTGCCCCTCCCCGCCTTCCCCACTGTGAATGTAGGCGTGGCCAGGCCTCAGAGGAAGGCTGCGGGCGGTGGGCAGAGCATGGACCAAGGGCTTCAAGGCTTATATCCTTGTTTGGCTGAGTTCCCCGCCTGGAAGGAGTCCCGGGCTTGGTGAGGTCAGTCCTTCTGCAGATTTTTCTAGCCAGAAGCCACCTCTAGAGCACTTACTACAGGCCAGGAACTCTGCTAGGTGCTTGGGGTAGCTTAATTCACCCAGTCCTCCCTACCCCCTGGGTAACTTCCCCATTTTACAGATGTGCTAAGTGAGGTGGCATAGGTCTTACACCTGCTAGAGGGAAGGACTACGACCCTATTCAGACTGATTCAAAAGCCAAGGTCTTAACCCTGCTCTTGCCCCAGGACCCAGTTTTATGGGTTACCCTTAAGGAGACCATCTTTTTTATATACACCAGCTCAAAGGACAGTTGGCCCCTGAAATTCCCAGTCTGAGTCAAGCCTGCTGCCCTTGGCCTCCGCCCTCTAGCACTGTTCACAGAATTCAGAGAGAGCTTTAGGACTGTTGCCCCATTTGAAGTCCTGCCACTGTTCATAGAACAGCCTCATAAAGTCACTCTCAGGAACAAAGGTTGTGCTTAAAGCAGCAGGTACCCTCAGGCTGGGCAGGTGTGTCACAGGCTGGGTGTCCTGCAGGGCTGTGCTGGGCAAGCTGTACCCAGGACCTCCACGGAGGGCTTCCTCTGCCTCCCTGACCCACTGCACTCACTTGGGCCTCCTGCTGGTGGCCACCCTGGGCAGGCGTCCATGCCAGCAGGCTCATGTCACACTGGGAAGCATCACTCTGGGCAGATGGGCTTGGCTTTCTAGGTTCGTCCTGAGGGGTCTCATCCCACCACTGGAGGCTCACAGGAGGCCCTCAGTGATGGCAGAAGCAGTCATGTCACCGGCCAGGGACACCCCACTGGCCCAGATCTTGCAACCCAGAAGATCTGAAGGCCTTTCACCCGCACACATGCCTTCTGACCCTAGAGGATGAGGGTGCCTTCACTTCCAGCCTTGGAAACACATCCAGCAGTCCCATATGGAACGAGCCCTCCTTTTGTCACCATGACTGTGGTTCAAAAGAGGAAGAGGGAGAGGATATTTATTAACTCTTGGTATAATGTAAAAGCCTCTCTATTTACATGCGTGTGTGAGCTTGTTTACTAGGAGTGCGTGTCTGGAAATGTTCATCTGTTGAAGTCAACTTAAGTCAAGCTGATCTGAACATTTTCAGATTCCCGGCCACGATGAAGTCACAGACACACACGATCACTTCTTACATCAATGGAGATCCATGTGTCCGCATTGTACGTACGCAGCAAGAGATAGCCCCAAAAGATGATCACTGAGATGTCACCGTAGTTTTCTTCAGAGCATGAGGTCTTCTTTAACTTTCCCCTGCTGTTCTTATTCTCATCTGTGTTATTTGGGAAGAGACTAGGGAGAGAGAGGTAGGCATAGGACATGGCTGCGTCCTCAAGGAGATGGTCCTCCGCCGATAACACCTGTCCAGAGCTGTGCACCTGTCCAAGCAATTTCACCTACCTACTGCATTCAAAACTTCTCCACCAGGATATTCCCGCTGCCACCGAGACTGGTGACTCTGAGTGACAAACACAACCCACCAACAATGCAGATTTCTTTGAAGGCCTTTTTTCTCCCTAAAATTCATGCAAAATTTGTATTATAGTCTACTATATGTTATTTAGGCATAAAAATGTTCTTGGTTATTTATCATTAAGTAAAAGTAATGCTCCGGGTTTATCCTGTGGCTTTCTGTCCCTAGGGATTTCTAGGACAGGGGTCTCTCAGAGCAGCTAGGGGGTGACAGTGGCTCCAGATCAAGGCTCTATAGACTTTCAGATTCTCCACTGGTCTCCTCCTGTAGAAGGTTACCTGGCAAGGGATACAGGGCTCTTTAAATCCGGAAGTGCTGCTCAGGTAAGCTTGAAATAGGTCTGCTTGAAATGTATCAGAATTCTTCAACTAGGGTTGCTCTGAAAAACAACTTTGCAGGCTCTAGAAAATTCTGCAGCATTTATAATTCTACTCCAGTCCTTGACGGAGAGATATCCTATAAGTATCTTGGACTTGACTTTGACCCCCTGGCCTAAGGATTTAAACTTCTTGGCTTTTGTTTTGTTTTCTGGCTTTTTCGGGACCTGTAAAACCTGTTTGACCAGTCCTATGATCACAGTCCTTAAGTCCTTCTGACCCAAATGAGCCACCTTGAGTCGGACAGCTGACACCATAGGCAGCCAAGACAGCACAGGTGGTCAAGGACCTCAGCCTTCATCAGGTCAGTGCAGAGCACTGTACCATATGCTTCCAGAAGGACTTCAAGAAGAGTCAAGTGCACTCTATCTTCAGGTAATTCTTGTCCCACTCTAGGGTTATTCTCACAGTTAATAAAGATGAAATCTTCTGGTGTACCTTGCAGCCCTCATCAGTCATTTAGATTGGAAGAGACTGGCTTTGGCCAGCTAGAGTAGGAGTTGGGCAAGTCATCATGGATCTTGGCACAAATAATCATTGCGGTTGAACATGGCTGGAGATGTGATTGAGCACCTCAGGACAAGCAAAGCCCCTCTGAGAAGACTAGGAAACACGCATGGGGACACCTGTTGCTGTTTTTCATGCTCTTTCTATACCCAACGTGTGGCCAAGATCACTCCATGTAAATTAGAGTGACCTTTCCCCGGGTGCCCAATATAGAAGGCATTGGCAGCAATGGGTAGAGCAAAGACACTAAGCAGAAATATTGCAGTCGATTTGCTTTTTTTCATTAAGGTGATGATAAAAGAAGGATGAAATAATGGTGTGAAAAGCACAGAACTGCTCCTCACGCTCTTGAAATATTGATATCTGGGGTCCCTGGTCCTAAAACAAAAAAGAAACACCGAACATGACCTTTAAAGTGGATTTTTAGGGCTGAAAAATGTACTGTTTTCTGGAAGCAGCAGCTAATAAATTGCTAAGTGACTTGGGCTAAGGTTTTCTGGAAGAATCCTTATTTTTATTCATTTATTTATTTATTTTGGATAGGTATTAGTGGTGAATGCATCTAGCTACAAGGAATAGCAAACATTGCTATCGTGACTTAGAAGAAATGGGGCTTGATTTCTCTCACACGGCCAGAAATGTAGAGGCTGTAGTCAAGGGCAGGCGTAGTAACCCAGGGATGCTCTCCAGGACCCAAAGCCTGTCTGTCCTTCTGCTCGTCACTCCATTCTTAACGTGTCGGGCTTCCATGCCTGTTGGCTGACTATTGCCTGTGTCTCTGGCATCTGCATTCTGGAGGTAAGAACAAAAGGTAAAAAGAGGCTTTCTCTTGGTAAAACTTGGCCTTTTTATTGAAGAAGCCCATGGTCCTGACGGACTTCTTCCCACAGCTCATTGGCCAGATTGTGCTCAGTGGATTCCACCAGAAGCGACCAAGGCTGAGAAAGGAGTATTTGCCATATTGTGACCCCATATAAAACTGGGGCTCTCTAAGTCAAGGAGTCTGAGGAAGACAGGTGGTGGACGAACTCGCAACAGGACGTGCCACAGTGGTGGGGACCTGGCAAGGAGTTTGGGAACCAGTATATGGCTCAGGAACCATCCTACCAAACTCAGTTTCAATCGTTGTCTGCTAGGATCTTAGCCAATCCCAGGCTCCCATGACATGACGTCTGAACAAAGGCAGCAGAGCCCCAAGTATATGATGCCTGTGGCCTTGAATGAGAAAGAATGAGATCCAGCTGTCCCCTCTAATTCCATTCTAATGGTGCTGAATGAAGTCATTAGCATGTATCACCCATGAGGTGGCCCATCCATATGGCTCATGTTTGCGTACGTAGCTGTCGCTTATGGCTAAGTAGATGAAGAGATGCCTTTTCTCTATTATTTACTTTTCTGCATGCTGAACGTTACACAAGGCTACTTATTCCCTTTTTTCAACGATGTCGACAACTGACCACACCTCTTGGCACCTTCTCTCGGTTCTTCCGGGAAAGTCTGCACTCGCCTGAGCTGCTTAAAGAACCATCTAGAACCTCGTCTGTCATCCACCTGGGTGAGAAGATTTCTGCCAGGACCAGTTGGCTCTGTAGACTTCTGCACAAGGCCAGGTGAAAAGTTCAATACTTCCATCTTTCAAAACCATGATTGGCATCTACAAACAACATTTTACAAATTATGAAAAGCTTGTGACTGACTAATAGCTCTTGGTATTATTTTAAATTTATGGAACTCTGAACAGTATAGTTATAAATGCAAATAGTGAAATTCATAAGTGCTGGGTTACCTTCTCAATAATAACTTTACATCATGAAATTATATTTCGCTTATGCTTGGTTATGGTCTCGAGATCATATAAGGGTGCCCCTCCACATAACCAGTCCTGTTTTTTGTCTTGAAACTGGGATACTGGGGGCTTTTATTCTAAGTGTACAAAATCCTCGGGCAGGAGAAAACATGTCTATTAAAAGAAGAGGATATGAAAATTGAGTTCCTTCTATTGAAACTAAATAAGCCAGGCAGTTAAGAACACCCAGTGGGATACGAATGGTCATCTTGTGTTAACAACCACCCCCAGTTTATAGCTGTGTGGTTTCTCCATTCCGTAAGAGAGTCATGCACTCCTTGTTGGGGAAGGACTGTCTTTTCCAGAACAAATGAAAGTGTCTTCACAAAGGTGTGGATATTAGAGACGGGCATATTTGGAAGTCTGGCTCCTCCCTGCCCTTGAGCAAAGGGGTAGGAGCAGCGAGTGGTAGAAGCAGGTTCTGAGTCCCAGTAGGCTGAGTTCAGAGCCCACGTGCTTAGTCACTCTGCACTATGGCCTTCCCATCCTATTACACTGCAAGCCACGGGGACCCTAAGTATCTCACGAATATCTCCCTCTGACAAGGGACCTCAGCCCTGCTCTTGGGAGAAGGGGGACAGGGCACTGGGTTGGGGAAGCCCCAGGAACCCAAGCTGGGGCAACAGAGTGTGGACCCCATCCAGCACCGTGTGGAACTGAAGGAGAAACAGAGGAACAGCAGCAGCACAAAAGCTACGTGTGAAAAGGCCAATCAATTAATTTGCTATCTCATGTGTGAGCCGTAGAGCTATAAAAAGAACTTCAAGCAGCTTCTCAGTCAAACCTTTGCAGGCTCTCCACCCAAGATACAGTCTCAAAATTAAACTTTCAACTCCTTGTTCCCGGCCGATCTTCATCTACTGTGTCCTCGTTTTACCTGCCCAGAGCCACCAGCCAGGTTCAGCCGGCAGCCTCACATCCACTCAGAGCTCAAGAAACCTGGTTTAACAGAGAAGCGCCATCGCCAGCCTGTATTTCAGAAGTGGCAATCACATATCCAGCCAAAGTGAAATTAAGAAATTTGCATGTCACTTATTAATATCCTTCTTGTCTGTCAAGCAGCCTTCAAAAACATGTTTTCCTCTCTTGGAAAGAAGCAAATTGTAATGAGCTCATTCACACAAAGGATCCCAGACCAGGCTATGTTTTTCCGTGGTGTATGGAAGGTGCACAAGAAGGACATTGACCAGCCAGTACATTCCCCATTCTCTACTAACACCTGGAACATTCGTTCCCACATACAGTGACTCCTATCTTGTCTCCAGAATGGTCTCCTCCCCAGCATAATTCATCTTGAAATCAAAAGGGTCATTCAAAATACTCCAAGATGCCTGGGTGTTAGACCAGGGAATTGCTAATTCATTAGGAGGAATCATGATATTATGGTTCTGGGGGGAAAAAAATGTCCCTATGTTTTGGAGGTGCACAGGGAAGCTTTGAGGGATGAAATGTGATGATATTTCTAATTTACTTCAAAACACTACTTCAGTGAAATAAAGAAAAAAATAGATCAGATAAATTATGGTAACGCATTCACCGCTGTGGTATCCAGGAAATGGGTTGATAAGTATCCATTAGGCATCTCTCTCTACCGTTGGGTGCGTTCGAATACTTCCATAATGAAAGAGCTTGTGTGGAATCTCCTTGAGATCCTGCATCAGAGCTTCTTTATCTCCATGCTCCCCGCAGCCCTCCCCACTGAAGCTCTGAGTCTAGGACCGGACATTTGCAGCCAGGAGGGAGTGAGAAGTAATTCACGGCACTTTCTCTACGTACCAGGCCTCGTGCTAAGTGCTTTGTATGGATTCTGTCACGGAGCCCTCAGAGCAACCCAATGCAGGAGCCACAGTAGCTACTGTTATAGCCCCGTTTCACCGACATGGAAACCGAGACCCTGAGATGCTATGTAGCCAAGGCCACTCAACGAGTTAGGGCACAGCCAGATTTCAACCCAGGCAGTTAATCATCAGGGCAAAGCCTCTCGCCCAGCTAGTTATCCAAGGTCATAGTGCTTCTCTTCTGTGTTCTGTGGTGTTGTCAGATGTATACATTTTACTACATTACATAAAACTGACTAAACTCTAGCAGTGTTCTTTCTATGTGAATAAAGGTAAGTTTCAGTGGTTCCTTCATCTTTTTGTGTTTCTCTCAGAGGACAAGTCAATGCCTGGTACCCAACAGATGCTTGATAAATGTTTATTGATTGATTTGCTCTATGGCAATCACCTAGAAGAGAAAGTCAAGGACAGCACTAGGCTGAGAACAATCCTTGAAGCCTTAGCCTTTGGCTTGGCTTCTGTGTCCCCATTGGTCAAGTAGGAGCAAAGACCCTCCTTGGAAGTGTTCTGCATCCAGTTCTTAGGCTGATCTTGGCTACTTCTTGTCTGACTGAATTCCTACTAGTAATGACAGTGAAGAACTTGGTGCACATTTATATATGTGAACCTGTGGAACGTGGAAGAAACCCTATCTATCTATCTATTTATCTATCTATGTATCTGCCTATATGTAATTTTGATCATTAGAAACCAGGAAGCAGCCAACATCTATTATGGGAAACTGGTTTATCTAGACATAAAGAAGTCTGAACTCATCTTTGCTTCTTCATGTTCTGAAAATACACTTTGGTAGGCCTTTTGGCCGGGCAGAGGAGTAGCAAAGATCCAGCTCCGGAAGGTCGAATTGCTGTGCACAATCATGCAAAAGGTTGTTCATGTCTGGCACCTTCTGTTCTTACTTCTTTAAAAATGGGTTTAGATTATAGGGTCTCCAAAAATTACTTTCTGTTCTTGTTGGTCCGTTTATAAATTTACCTTTCAAGTGCCGGCTCACAATAGATTGGGAGCAGAGGCTGGGAGCCTGTGGGAAGCTCGTCGGCTCTTCAGGCTGCCAAATCTCCCCAAAAATACCAGCTGAGGATTGCAGGAGCCCTTTCTGACCTTCAACAAAAGGCCCACAGGCAGAATATTGAAAACTGAATAGCCTGGTGATTGAATAGCATGAGGAATGTTCCAGGGAAAGGCCAAAGGTAAGGCGGGACTCCTCCGAGGGCAGGCAGAGCCCCTCAGTGGGACAGTGCATTTGCTGTCACTGTCATCGCAGGGAGAAGTCTGTCCTGATGTAAGAGTGAGCGTCTGATGAAGACTGAAGGAAGGAGGTTCTCCATTCCTTGAAACTTGAGGACTTAAGCCCTGACTCAGGGCACAAGAGACATGTTCAAGGGTTCTCCCAGTGAGTCAAGGAAAATGGCCCCAGAAACTTGGCCATAGGCCCTGGGCTCAGAAGACATCTCTAAGGAAGGAGTCTCTGTGGAGCTGGGGCCACTGACAGGACCCCTGAGGCTGGCCTGGGTGCTGGGTGCTGGCATTGCTCAAAAGCCAATCTTCTTAGGGTCACACAGTATGCCACTACACCAAGTACGACCTCGCGATCTGGAAGTCTCGGGAATTTGACTGCGATAGCCTGTGTGCCCAACCTTTCCAGGCCCTGCCTGTGTCTCCTAGAAGTACTCAGCAGCCTTCAAGTGGCTTGAACTGCATATTTCTGTTGCTTTTTCACAAGCGTTTCAAACCACCGGTAATCAGAGAAATGCAAATTAAACCAACAGTGGAGTAGCCTTTTCCTTCTATCGGGTTTGCAAAAGCTGGAAAGGATAACAGGCAGTGTTGACACAGGCTGAATTACTTTTGTCCTCCCCAAGCCTGAAACAATGCCTGAGAGGGGGCATTAGGAGAAAGAGCCCACAGTTAGGGTGGTCTTTTACGTAATAATCATGTCGCCAGCATCCGCTGAAACAAACATCAGCAGGACCCTGAGCATTTGTAGTAGAAAGCCACCTGATTTACGTGTTTGTTAATTTGCTCGTTCATTCAGGAAATGCGCCCTGGACAGCTGGAAACACAAAGAGCAGGGAAGGAAAGTAAAAACGTATCAAACACTGAGTATGTGTGGGGCGGTGAGCAGGTTAGTTAGGTGAATTCTTCAGTGAAGTGGGGGGGCAGGAGTCCGTCTGCACAGAGAGGGGGAGTCACACCTCAAACGTCACACAGCACATGAACCCGGGGCTTCCGGTCTGTGGAGGCCACCAGACAAGCTCAGGGCACCCTGACAAGAAGGCTCAGAGTCCTGAACCCGGGGTCACTAGAGCCTGGCATACCCCAGAGTTCAAGGAGGAGGGATTACTCTGGTGAGGGCGGGGCTGTGAGAACGGAGCCTTTTAGGATGGGTCACGTTAACAAACAGAGGAGGACAGAGAAACAAGAGGAGCTGAATGTTCTGGAGGAGAGGCTTGCTTGGGCAAGTCGGCAGAGAGGAAGGGCAAAGGCATGCCCAGGAAAAACTGCCAATAAGGAAACAAATAGACAAACAGACCCAAATCTAGATCAGCAGAGCCCTTCTGAAATGCTGGTGGATGGACCGAAACCAGTCAGAGCTCCCAAAGAAGAGGGGACACAAAAGGCCCCTGAGATGGGACCAAAGGGGACCAAGGCTAATTCCCGAGGGTTGCCCAGGGAGTGGTGGAGGCAGAGGCAGGGAGGATAAAGTAATTATGGAAAGCAGCTTTTTTTTTTTTTTTTAATCTCCCTCCAGCGCAAGGCACCCTGACTTTCACAGACGGGGTGCTCAACAGCTGGGGGAAATGAATGAAGAAAAATTCAGCCCAGCCAGGAGCCCAGATTGTCCTGGTGCGGGAGCACAGGCGGGGTACCAAAAATAACTACAGGGAAGACAAGTGATCTTTCTCAAAGAATCACCAACTCAAGCCCCCCGAGTCCTGTTTAGTTGTGCAAGGAAAGAGGTTATTTATGAGAGGAGCCCCAGGGACCTGCAAGAATGAGTCGGGAGTGCCAGAACCTTCTCACTAATGGGATTGAGCCCAATCACTGCATTTGCGAATTCTAAACTCTTCCAGGGCCCCACGTTTCTCTAAAACCTCAGCATGTCTCCAATTATCTCAAGAAGGGGATGTCATAAAATTCCCAGGACCAAGTTAATGTTAATTCATACCCCTTGGCAGTGAAGGGAATGCGGGTACTCACCACACAGCGTCTGGAAGCAAAAATATCTCGCAAAAGTGAGCGAAGGTTGGGGAGTAATAACAGCTACTATTGATTAAGGGCTTAGCATTCTCTGAGCATGGAGCTAAGTGCTTTAACATTCAGTTCAAGTGGAATACCGCCTCCATGCCAAGGGCGCGGAATGCGTGGCCGCCCTCCTCCATCCGGGTTTTCTCACTGGATCTTTAGGGCGATGCTCTCACTAACCCGATTTTGTACTGGAAGGGACCGAAGTCGTGTGATTGGCCCAATACCACGTGTTTGGTAAATGGCGGAGAAAGGATTCAAACCAGGGGGTCTGATTCTGGAAGTTGTGCCCCGAGGCACGGCCCCCAACCCCTCCTACCCCACCACCCATCCCCAGCCCCTGACCTCCGGACCCCCGTCCAGGGCTTGGGAATGCATTGGAACCAGAGGCACCTCCCAAGCTCGCAGGACTGTGGGGCAGCCCTGGAGGATGTGGGGTGCAGAACACCACACATTGAGCCCAGTCTGTGAAAGGACAGAATGGCCTGGAGACACCGGGAAATCTGCTCCCCATCACTTTGGATTAGAGCCCGCGGTGCATTCCAGTGCGCTGCTCGCCTTGAGACGGCAGCAGGAAGCAATTTCAGTGCTGGGTCCAGACCGCGAGCCCTCTAAACCTTTCTATCTAATTACGCTTCCATTGGCTTTCATTTCTGCAGCCCTTCTTACAGGAATACTCTATTTAAAAATAAGTAAATAAAAGAGAGGGGAATTGGAGGGGTTGACTGAGAATTTATCTAATTTCCACATCTAACTCCGAGGACAGATTCTCTTGGGAGTGGGCAGGGTCGGTGTGGGTCTGATTGTGTTTTGCGTATAAACTGTTCTGCATCGGAGCGGCTCTGTTTGCAACTAGACAGGATCCAAATTTCAGACTCATTAGAGTTTGATGCTGCAGTAAAGGTTCATTTAAGAAAAAGAGATGTCATGTCACCTTTTGCCTGTGTTATTACAGCTGTGAGAATGGGCTCTCCCGGCTGCGAAGCTTTCTTCACTATTCTGTGCAAGCCACTGAAGGTGCCTCTTGCAGACTCAGCCACACACACACACACACACACACACACACACACACACTGGGCTTCCAGAACCTTCTCTGGGGCACTCACAGGGCTCAAGGAATTGAGCAGAATTCAGAAATTGAGCAGAACCAGCATCATCACCTTGGCTTAGCCTAGCTCTGACCTTGGGCACCTGTCCATTGTCTGCGTCCCCACCCAGGACATCCATGTGGCCTGCTGCTCTCCTTGTGGTGTTGGCCTGGGTAGGCTGGTCACCTGTTCTAATTATGTTGCCTTGCAGAGAACCTCCAGCTGTCCCCAAACGTCAACATTCCTGAGAATCACCTGAGGATCTTGAACTGCAGACTGTGTTTGGTAGAGCTGGGATGGGGTTTGAGAGTCTGCATTTCTTACAAGCTCCTAGAGTGGGTTTTAGAAACAGTTGGTCAAGGGCAAGGATGATGGCCAAAGCAGATGAAACTACAATTTTTGTCCACTATAATTTTTGTCTTCCCAGAATGTGTGTTTTGCCTTATTATTATTGTTATTTTCCAGTAACAAATCTTCAAACCCCTCCCCCACCCACCCTCACCCCCCACCCACCCCTCCGACACCAATCACAGCAATGGAAAAATGGCTCAGTCCGGGACAATCAGAATCCTGCCCAGAAAGGATATAAGGACAATGTGGGAATGGGGATGTGGGGTTTGGTGGGGGGCAAGCCCCCCTTTCCTTGAGGTTACTAAACTGGGGTGACATTACCTTGGGGGTGCTGGCAGCCATCTTGGCACATGTAAGAAGCCTATCTGCAGTAAGAGAGAGTGACTTGAACCACAGACGATTGGAAGAGGCAGAGACCTGATGACACCATCTGAACTACTGGGTCCAGCCATACCTGATGCTAGACCACTTTGGTCTTTCTAGTTATGTGAACCAATAAGTTTCTTTTTCACTCAAATTGAGTGAACACCTATGACTTGAACATAAAACTTATATCATGAGTCAGGTAACCTGGAGTCAAACAAAGGGTATATAGTGATGGTTCATGGAGTAACTCTAAAAGCAGTTCCTGAAATGTTTGAGCAATGGTGGTTTCATGGGAATACTTGTTTAGTCCCTCTTGGTACCACTGGAAGATGGATAGCAGTCACCTGGGATGGTTTTCAATGATCTTGTAGCTAACTTTATTGTAATATCTCTGGTGAACCCAAAGGTCTCTGGGATACAGTTAAACCATGACCTTAACCCGTCTTGGTGTCCTGGGGAACAGAGATCAGGGTAGAAGAACATATTGACAGGGAAGCCCCAAAAAGGTGGCCAAAGACAGAGCCTTAAGGGCCTGACCCACAAAGACAAATGACACCATGAAAAGGAACTTGAGCTCCTTTACCAGGTGGTGTTAGAATTATCCCTCCTTTGACGGTGCTAACACAGCATCTGGAAGTTCCGTACACGCAGCTGTGTCTCCCTGGGTGTAGTGACGTAGGCAAGCTTGACTCAAGATCAGGTTCATAAATGGCCTCATTTCCACTTCTAGCCCTTGATGTCATCTCTGTCAAAATAGACCGAGACTGTGCCTACGTGAGTCGCTGGGAGACGAGCTAGTGTCTGGAGAGTAAAGAAGGAACAGAAGGTTCCTGCTTTTCCCTGCGACTTCCCCATTTCAGGTAATGGCAGCCCCACCCTTCTGAGCACCCAGGTTCAAAACTTCAGTGCCTCTTGACTTTTCTTCCCCCTTTTCGTCTCCTTCCTCCTTGCCTGCAGGAGACTGATCTGTCCCAATGCCAACTCCAACCTCCGTTCCCTCCCTGTTCTCTGTCACTGTTATTTCCCCCTGAATCCCTTGTGGCCAGGACCTTGTAGCATTTCTCCTCGAACCTGCCTTTCACACTCCCAACAGATCCAGTCAGAAATTTAAGGGACTTCTTATCAACTCACCCCTGTGGTACCCTGTAATTTTCCAAAGAGGTCACGAATGGAGTTCCCATTGCACGTGCTCTTTCTCACCATGTCATGTTGACATTTCTGCGGTCGAGAGATGGAGTCTCAGGTCGCCTGGGTGGCTCAGTCGGTTATGCCTCTGCCTTCGGCTCAGGATGGGTCCCAGGGTCCTGGGATCAAGTCCTAAGTAGGGCTCCTTGCTTGGTGGGGAGTCTGCTTCTCCCTCTGCCTTCAGCTCCCCCTGCTTGTGCTCTCTCTCTCCGACAAATAAATAAATAAATAAATTTTTTTAAAAAGAGAGAGAGAGATGGAGTCCCTCTGTTTCCTCCTCTTGAAACTAGATCGGCTTTAGACCGGGAGAAGTGATGGCATGTGACTCCCTAGGGGCCTGGTTCTCTTTAGCAACTTGCCATGAGACCCTCAGCAGCCACACAGGAAGGAAAGGCCACTATATTGTGAGGAATTCCGGGCCACGTGGAGACGCCACGCATACCTGTTCCCAGTGTGAAGGCCTCACTGATAGCTGGCCGTGAGAGTGAACCCCTAGAAGGTTTCTTCCCCCAGCTGGTGGGTCACCTCTCCTCTGTGTTCTCCCAGCTGAAGCCACAGACATCACGGATCGAGGCTCTTCTTAAATTTCTGACCTCCAGAATCTGTGAGCGTCGTAAAATGGTTGTTCCAAGCTACTAAGCCTTGGGGTCCTTTGTTATGCAGCCAATAGACAACGGATATTTTATTTTAAAACACCCTTAATTTCCACAAAAAGTGTGTGTCGATCTTCGGCTCCCAACTGGCAAGAAGCTACTTACAAAAGGAGTGAGGTTTCAGGAGCACAACTTTGTGCCTCTTACCTTTCCTAGGACATCACTAGTAACTTCCCTCTTTGCAATGAAGGAAAACAAAGCAGTCTGGGTTGGCCAGAGAAAGCCCCCAGCAGCAATGTCGAACAAGCCAGGAGTAATTTGTTTCTATTCTTTTCCATGTGACTGCCGGAGGTGATCCTGGTTTTTATTAGCCCAAACTTCCCCCTTTCAAAAGATAATTCTTTGAAATCTTCTGGGAAATTAACATGGCTCAATCTGGCTCTGGGCTGGCCACCACATGCTCTCAGAATTAAGAGAAACTGAGATTTTTTTTTTTTTTAACCCCTTGCAGGCATGCACGGGTACCCAGAACTGCATGTCGGTCTTCATTGTGCTAACCCGCTAGGAGGACACAGCTCACACCGAACCAGCTGTTACGTTCAGCTTTACCCTGGAACAAAATTGACCCAGTTTCATTTCATTTCAAGAGTTCTACATAATGTACAGATGTAGGTATAATTCAAACTAACTAGAAATGTTTCATTTAAGAAATATCAGGAACCAGGGCGCCTGGGTGGCTCAGTCAGTAAAGTGTCCGACTCTTGATTTCTGCTCAAGTGTTGATCTCAGGGTCCTGCGATCGAGCCCCATGTTGGGCTCTGCACTGGGCGTGGAGCCTGCTTATGACTCTGTCTGCCCCTCCCCACCTCACCCTCTCTCTCTCTCTCAAAAAGAAAGGGAGGAAGGAAGGACAGAAGGAAGGAAGGAAGAAAGAAAGATCAGGAACTAATTAATATACAAAGTTAATTAAAATACACTTGTTTTCTCCCCCCTAATATTCCTTGAGGAAAATTCATTAGGAATAAGTAATATAAAAGAACTACAGCAGAAACTTTATTTTTTTTTTAAGATTTTTATTTATTTATTTAACAGACAGAGATCACAAGTAGGCAGAGAGGCAGGCAGAGAGAGTTGAAGGGAAGCAGGCTCCCTGCCCAGCAGAGAGCCCAATGCAGGGCTCGATCCCAGGACCCTGGGATCATGACCTGAGCCGAAGGCAAAGGCTCAACCCACTGAGCCACCCAGGCGCCCCTAGCAGAAACTTTAAATTCCAATTCTACTCATATCCTAGTCAATTACATCAGAAGTGTTCATAATTTTTCTTCATTTTTATCTTCTCTCTATTTGGGAATTTTTGAGATTTATAGTGTTGTAAGAAATACTAAAAAGTGATGTAATTTAGGCAACTAATTTCTTTGAACATTTCCATATCAAGTTTTTCTGGCAGTTGAAAAATTTTTTTTCTCTCGAAAGTTAGATGGAGCAGAGCAGAGTAGAGCTCAAGGCTGCCCCCTCACCCTCCACCCTCCCCCTCCTCCAACAGCACACCTACAGTGAAGGTTCATGGTCTTTGCAGCCGATATGTCCTTAGTCTCCTCTGTTCCTGTTCTAGGCAGTGGTGCCTGACATGTAACACAGGATATCCTTTGGGAGCTGGGAGTAGGAGCCATCTACTTTCACCCAGGCCGAGCACGAAGACTACATCCAGAGCTCCCTGACTGTAAGGCTTCATGGTCACTGGAGGAAGGAGGAGGAAGAGATCTTCAAGAATAGACTAGAATCCTGGTCTGGCCTGTGCACTGAGTTCACACTGTGTCTCACACTCCTTTGCTGTAAAGACCTAGCAATCATGAGAAAGAAACCAAAGCAAAATAACTGGGCTCAAAATAATCAGCTCTGTAATGGAAACAAAGAGTTGGGAGCAGTCGAAACCCCAGGTCTGCAGAAAGTCATGGTCTTGAATTTGACCTTCTGCAGAGTGAGAGGATCGTTAGTGCTCCTGGGATGGGGCAGGGGGTGGCTAGAGTCACTGTCATGGATAAAGACAAGGGCCAGGATGAGTCTTCTTCATGAGGCAAATCTGAGAAGTGAAGCTGCTGATAAGACAGTGTCTGGGGCTTCAGCTTCATACCCTAGAGAGACAGAGGATAAGGAAAAGGCATTGTGATGAAGAACACAAGTCAACGTTACTATGAATATGATATCCCCAATGTTGCTGTGGGAGGAGAGCCCTAAAATAGTAGAAATGTCTCCAGATTAGAGGGCCTGGATGACAACAGCTCCCTACAACTGTATAATTGTTGATAGGGAGAGAAAAATATGGGGAGGAGGCCTTGTGCTCTCTCCCACCCCATAGAGTGAAAACATAAAAATCTCCCTCTCACCATAAGTGTACAAACCCAAATCCCCAAACATGGAGAAATCCCAATGAGAACAAAAGCTAGAATCTGAATGTGAATTCATTTCTGATTAAATCAATTTTATGGAACAGTCCAGAATATACTTTTTGGATTCAATACCCATTCTAGATCTGTTTTATGGAACAGGCTTTTTTATATCATCCACAGTGAGATAAATGAAATAACAACTTTCATTTTAGGAGACCAAGAAAATGTGGAGTGGGAATAAATAAAAGAAGAACCAGTGTATACAGAAAAGAATCAACTAGAAAGCTTGGGAGACAAAAGTAGACTCACTTTTAAAACCTCAGTATAGGGGCGCCTGGGTGGCTCAGTGGGTTAAAGCCTCTGCCTTTGGCTCAGGTCATGATCCCAGAGTCCTGGGATCGAGCCCCGCGTCGGGCTCTCTGCTCGGCGGGGAGCCTGCTTCCCTTCCTCTCTCTCTGCCTGCCTCTCTGCCTACTTGCGATCTCTGTCTGTGAAATGAACAAATAAAATCTTTAAAAAAAATAAAACCTCAGTATACGAGACCAGTTCTAGACTGAACACTGTGAAAGAATATAGTAATTATAAGGGAATACTGAAGAATTTACCCAGAACACATAAACAGAGAGGTCTTATACATATACAAATATGCAGTAAAGAGATATATGGGCTAGATTAAGAAACTCTTAAATTCATCAAACAAGATTTCAAAAATAAGTGAATATTACAAATGGCAGAGAGCTAATATTTGTAATGCTAGTAATTAAGAATTTTCCATAATTGAGACAGACATAAGATCTTAAAGAACAGTGTTCTCCAACTCCCTAGTATAAATACCCATCAAGACTCAACATAGTGAGACTATAGAACTACATAGATAAAGAGAAATACCTAAAAGCCACAAGAGAAATGTGACAAATTATTTACAAATGACTAATAATTAGATGTTTGGCAAATTTCACATCAGTCCCAACAGAGGTCAAAAGACAATGAAAGAATATCTTCAGAGTGCTGAGAAAAACTAAACATCAAGTTAGAATCTTATATGAGCTCAACTACCCTTTAACAGTGAAAGTGATATAAAGATATTTTCAGATATGCAAAGATTACACTCCCACAAACTCTCACTGTAAGATGTTCCTTAGAAAGAAAAAAAATTATACCCAAAGATAAACTGGTATACAAGCATGAAAAGAAAAGGTGAGTATGGAAACTGATAAAATATTAATTGTAATTAACAATAAAAAATTTTAAAATACAAATAAAATCTGATTTTTATTAAAAAGTAAAGCTGAAGTTTTTCACAATTACAGCAAAAAAAAGAGGAGGAGGAAGACGAGGGGGGGGAGGAGGAGGAGAGGGAGATGGGGGAGGAGGGGGAGGGGGAGGAAGAGGAGGGGGTAGACATGACTGTAATCAATGGATTTTTTAAGAATTTCAAGCCACCAGAGGAATAAAGTAGAGGGAGAAGGGGAAGAAGCAGTCAACTTCCCAAGAGAAATCAGGGAAAAGATACTTACCTAAAGAAAAATATTAGAAAGCAAAAATCAGAGTATATTACAAAAACAAAAATCTGATTAAACTCAATGAAAAACATAGATTATCAGATTAATATTTTTTTTAGCCATACATATCAAAGATTCCATCGATCAGGAAGATATAACAACCTTAAATCTGCACATTGCTTATAACATAGACCAAAAATATATAAAGCAAATATTGACACAACTAAAAGGAAAACAATTAAATCCAAAATCATAGAGATATTAACCCATCCCTCTCATTAGCTGTTATATTAAGAAGACAAAAAAATTGGTCAGAATATGAAAAAAATTGAACATGATTAACAAACTTGCCCTAACACACAGATTTAGAATACTGCATTTAAGTACTAAAGAATGCATGTTCTTTCAAATATACCTTCGCCCTTTACCCATACTGAGCACAGAATAAGCCTCAAAAAATTTGAAGTATAAAAAGTATATAAAGTACATCTGACTAAAATTAGGAATCAATTATATAAAAACTAGAAAATCCCTATATGTATATAGAAATTTTAAAAAGAAATTAATAAATTGCTACATTATCTGAGAGTCAAAGGATAAATCACAATAGAAATTTAAAAGTATTTTGAAATTATAATGAACACTATATATCAAAACTTACATAAAGCTGCCAAACCTGGGCTTATAGGAAATTTATAGCCTTAAAAGGATATATTAGGAAAGAAGAAAGAAGTTTGGAAAAGAAAAGAAAGGCAAGTTAAACCCAGAGAAAGTGAAAAGAAGAAAATAAAAACATTAGAATAGTAGTTAATAAAATGGAAAGCATATATGCAAGAGAGAATCAGTAAGGCCAGAAGTAGGTTATTTAAAGGCCAATAAAAGTATTAAATCCATAGTAATACTAATCAAGGAAAAAAGAAAAATGAAAATATCAGGAATGCAAAAGAAGACATGACTATATGTTCTCATATACTTAAAAGATAATAGGTTAGCATTACAGGAAACTTTAAGAAAACTAAAAGAAAAGGAGATCAAATGACAGTTTCTTAAAACATTTACCAAATGGACACAAGAAGAGATAAAAATCTAGTCTTTTACCTATTACATTAAATCCCAAATTAGAAACCTTCCCACAACTTCAGGGGTAAATTCTTCACAACATTTAATGAAAAAAATAGTACCAACTGTTCACAGCTCCTCCACGGAATGGAACAAAACACAATATTTTCCAACTTTTTAAGACTGAGCAAGGTCATTCCCAAGAAGAAAATGATAGGGCCAACCTTTCTCATAAACACATTTTTAAAAGCCATTCAAATCCAATGACATAGTGAGGATAAAATGTCACATGATAGTCAAGTTTATTCTAAGAATGCAAGGTTGGCTCAACATTCACACATAGGATAGTAACAGAGCAACGTTTTACTTCCTGACTTGTTACCGAACTCCAGTTATCTTTGTTCTTAGTAAGTAAACACTGACATATTTAAGGAAAAAAGGACATAACATGTCCAATCTAGTCTAAAACAGTTCAGAAAAAATAAGTAGCATGCACACATATGTGTATGTAGAAAGAACGACAAAGGAAATGAGGCAAAATGTAAGCACCTGGTAAATACGGGTGGACAGTTATGAGAGTTTCTTATACAAATCAATTTTTACATGAGTTTCAAGTTACATCAAAATTAAAAGTTACCAAAAAATCAGTATAATTCACCTGTAAGTAGAATAAAGGAGAAAAATCATATGATTATTTTAATAAATGCTGAAAATAATTTAATAAAATTTAACATCCTTTTGTGATAAAAACTGTTGACAACCAAGAAGTAGAAGGACATGGCTTTAAACCATAAAGGTTATCTACAGAAAAACCTAAGGGAAAAGTGTTGAAATTTCTCCTCCGAGGTCAACAATGAAAGATGCTGCTAGTAAGACTTATTTCCACAGAACTTCCAGGAAAAAGCAAGGCGATCCTAGAGAAACGGGAGGACAGTCTTCTCATACAGGCTGCCTTTTCACCAGAAGGAAAAGGTTGGAGCTAACCTGATTGGTCTTTGTTTATTTGCATGAGTCATTCTGTCTCCCTCTCCCAGGGCAAAGTGGGTGAAGGAGCAGAGGTTATTTCAGGGAAATATCCTTCCTCATGGAGATCAAGACCAAAGAACAAGTTACCAATGTTCAAGACCCTTTGAAGAAAGTTCCAGAATAGTATCAAAAGGCATAAACGAAATCTTGGATAAACGGAGAATGAGACCACACTCACAGATGAGAAGATTCCATATCATAAATGTCAGTTTCCTGCAAATCTTCCCCAATTCTCTGTATCCAGTGGGCTTAGATAAAACTTGACACACTGGTCCAAAAAATGCATATGGAAGAACAAAAAGCCAGGAATACCTAAGGTCAGTTTTGAAGGCAAAGCACAAGGAAAGGCAATAGGCCTATCAAATATCAAAAATGTGTACTAACCTTCCGTACCTAAGAGCATGTGGCATTAGCATAGGAATAAACAAAGCAGAGGCTGAGAAACAGACCCAGACATGTCTGTGAACTTGACATATGACACAAATGGCATTTTGAACCTCTGGGGACAAAATAAACTATGTAATGAATGGTACTGGGGTAAGAGGTTATCTCGTGTGGAAAAACAGAATAAAAGTAGATTTTTAACTATGCATCAAAACAAAAGTAATTTGGACTAAATCCCTAATGAAAAAATATATATATCAGAACTCTTCACCATTTAGAAGAAAATAGAAGGGGATATTTTTACCTTCCCAGAGTAGGGAAGCATTTTTAAACTAGACACCACAAGAACACATTGTGAAGACAAAGATTGATAAATTTGGCTATCCTGTTGTTAATACCAAATGTTTTTTCTTAAGATTTTATTTATTTATTAGGGAAAGAGAGAGAGAGAGCAGGGGGAGGAGAAGAGGGAGAGGGACAAGCAGACTCCCAACTGAGCGTGGAGCCCAAGGCGGGGCTCAATCTCACGACCTTGAGGTCACAACCTGAGCCAAAATCAAGATTTGCATGCTCAACCAATGGAACAACCCAGGAGCCCCTGTTGTAAATAACTTTCACTCAAAAAAAAAAAAAAAAAAGACAACTGCAGCAAAGTTAAACGACAAATTGTAGGCTGAGGGAAGATATTTGTGATATGCCTAAATGACAAAAGATGAAAATCCAAATTATATCAAGAAATGTTACTGATCAGTAAGAAAAACAATCCAGTTGGGAAAAATGAGCGAAAAATGAACCTGTGCCTTTCACAAGAGAGTACCCAGGGGCTAAGAGTCAGGCAACGGCAAATTAAATCACCCCTGAAACACAATTTCCCACTGAACAGTGGGGCAGGCAGAGGAGGGCTAGCTCTACTCAGTGCTGGTGAAGTTGGAGAAGAGAAACGGACCCTTGCTCGCTGTTGATGGTGGGGGGTGGGGGGCATGCTGGTACAAGTCCTTCAGAGAACACGACTGGTGTGTTAGAGACACATGCCCCAGCCAGGAATTCCAGCCCTAGAGACACACAGAGATGTGCTGTTTGTGACGGGGGGAAAAACAGAGACAGCTGACATCCATCCACGAGCTCATGGATAAAAACACCACAATCCAAGAGAACGCTGCACGGTAATTATGAGTAAACGAGAGCCATGTCACTAAAACAGAGAACCCTCGGACACAGCATGTCAGATTTTAGCAATGAAGAAGGACATGCGGCCAGACGGCGAGTCCAGGATGCTCACCCGTAGATGGAGCTTACAACACGGAAACCAATATTATCCGTAACTATGGAAGGAAATAACAGCGAGACGTTCGCAGAAACCATAAACAAGTTCAGACGGTAGATATCTTGGGGTCAGCAGAAACAGAATGTGAAAGCATTCACAGAGGGCTTTCCCTGTTTTTAGTTTTTCTTAAAAAAGGTGACCTGAAACAAATATGGCAAACGTTAAGTTTTGCCATATTACATCGAGAAGTCTTGGTGTAAGCCCATATAAGATTCTTTATACTTTTCTGCCTGTTGAAATACTATGTAAGAGAAAGGTCAATTATAATTCTTTTAAGTCAGTGTTAAAATCAAAAGTCTTTTGATTTTGATTTTGATCAGATCTGTGTACTCTCACATGATATCTATTTATTGCTTTTTAAAAAATGTATCAGTAAAAATGTTTATGAAGGAACAACCTAGCTGTACAAAGAACCCTCAAACCTCAACCTCAACAGTAAGGAGCGTCTAGGTGTTTCCTTCCGTCAGGCACCCGACACTTGGTTTTTGCTCAGGTTTTTTAGCTCAAGTTATAATCTCAAGGTCATGAGATCAAGCCCCGCGTCAGGCTCTGCGCTCAGCGGGGAGTCTGTTTCAGATTCTCTCTCTCTCTCTCCCTCCTTCTTTCCCCCTCCCTGCTTGTGCACACATTCTCTCTCTCTCTCTAAAATAAATGAATAAATTTTTTAAAAAATCTTAAAAAAAAAAACCAGCTCGGCAATGAAAGGACAGACAATCCAATTACATAATGGAAACACAAGAACTGACCTTTCATAGGTGAGAAGATGCAGAGGTGAGCACGTGAAGGGAGGTTCTGCACCGTTGGGGAACCACCCGTTGGAGCCCCATGGGATTGCACCTATGAGGGCGGCTGACGTCACACATGCCGTCCCGTGGGTTGTGCTGGGATCCCGCTGTGGTTTGTACATCCCCCTGATGACTGGTGAAGCTTGGTGTTCTTTACGTGGCTTTCCTCTTCTGCAAAATGTCTTTTGTCCATTTTCTTGGTGGGGTATCTTGTTGGGTGGTCTGTCTCTCCCTGATTTGTAGGATTTTTGTTTGTTTTTAATAAAGGCTGGATGAGACCTTATCATCTCCCACTCCGTGTGTTGCCATTTTGCTCCTACGTGTGTATTTAAAATGAAGCTCATACATGCACAGAATATCTCAGGAGGGGTCCTAGGGCTGCTCCCATGGGGGAAAGTAAAGCAGCAAGAGAAAGCATGTGTGAGAGATAGGATTTTCTCCATATGCGCACTCCTTTTTTTAAATGATCATTATTTGCATATATTTTAAATGTTAAGACAAAGGAAAGCCTACCGTCATCAAGCAAGTGCTAGCTTCCTTCTAGTCCTACTCCAGAGGAAAAGCGTAAGATGCTTGCCCAGCTGGACCTTTGGCCCAATGTCCGTTGCCCTCCCCTTCCTCCAGGCTGAAGAGTTGGTCCACACCACCCCAGCAAAGTCATAATGAGAGCAACTCCTCAGCCAGGCCTCCAGGCTTGTTGCCCAGCTCCTCCGTGGCCCCTTGGAGAAAGTTAGCAAACTTATTTATCCTCTGCAGGCCCCACCGGTCAATGGCAGCTCCTACGAAGGTCATGGTCAGCCTCCAGTGCTCCCCGCCTCCCGTTGCAGAGGGGATGGGATTCCACTTCCAGGATGAGGGGCAAAAGATTCCATCCACGTACACCGTGTCTTACTCACTTGCTCTCAAGGAAGTCAGTCCCCTGGTGGAGCCCAGGTGGCGAGCTGCCCTGGGAAAAGGCCCTGAGAGCAAGGAATTGGGATTTCCAGCCAACAGCCAGTGAGCACTGAATCCTGCCAGCCACTCCTGCGAACAGGCAGTGAGGGTGCCCCGCAGCGAGTCCCCCCAACAGGCAAGCCTTGACATTGACCCTCGCCCAGGCCGGCTGGAGACCACCGCCTGCTGAGACACAGGAGCCTGGCTAGGTCGTGCCCAGATTCCTGGCCTGCAAACTGTGAAATAATAAATGTTTGTTGTTTGAAACCTTTAGGAAAAGGAACAAAAGACGAGGCAAGTCTCTCCCGAAATATTGATCAATCACCTGTCGGAGGCAAGAGACCGGACAGAACAACCATCCAGTGCTGGGATGCCAGGAAATTCTCAAGATAATGTAGTACAACCTGGATTTTTTTTAAAAGATTTTATTTATTTATTTGAGAGGCAGAGATCACAAGTAAGCAGAGAGGCAGGCAGAGAGAGAGGGAAGCAGGCTCCCTGGCGAGCAGAGAGCCCGATGCGGGGCTTGATCCCAGCACCCTAGGATCATGACCTGGGCTGAAGGCAGAGGCTTTAACCCACTGAGCCACCCAGGCGCCCCTACAAACTGGATTTTAAACAAAGGGGTGACTTGCCGTGTTCGATCTTCCGGTTAATTGGAAGAACTTTTTTTATAGCATCGTGAAGTCTTACTGTACCCCAAAGAGGAGGAATCTGAAGCTGAAAAGAATTAATTTACCCCCAAAAGTTCTGACGCTTTCTTACAGCAAACTAGTAGAGTGCCCTTCACAGAGTAGAAGCTCAATAAATAATTGTTGAAGGAAAGAAGAGCAGGTGTGGGTGGGCGGGTGTTAGCGCTCTCCCTCTTTACCCCTTCCCCAGCCAGGAACTCCCTGAGGCCACGCCCATGCGCAGGCCAAGCTCAGATTCAGAAGCCAGGAGGTTGTGTGACACTGCGCAGCCCTTGACCTTGAACCTCACACCTTACACCGCACTCACTTAGGCGTAAAACAGAAAAAGAATACTTTGCATGTCAGACAGCCACAGTGAAACTCAAACAAGATTCCATATGGTACCCGCTTTCCAACTGTAGTGTGGCCAACACATTTTGCTATTCTTATTTCTAAAACGTGTTGTCCACTGCACCAACTTAGAAAGCAGACTATGAAATAAAACACCCCCCCCCCCCACTGAATGCACGGGAAAAGGTTGCTGTGGGGAAGAAAACTGGTTGTTTGGGAAAAGAAAATCCCGGTGGATCGTCATGGCATGCCGTTCACAGACACTGAATTTTAGGTAAGCTTCAAAACCTAGTGCAAATTAGAGAACATGTGTCCATACTGTCATGCAATGAAAAAGAATAAGGTATAGCTCCATGTACCGGCTTGGAAAGATCTCCCAGAGCTGGTGTTATACGAACGCCAAGCTGCAGAATAGTATTGTATACATATGTATGTATGTGCATTTGACTTACGTAAAATAAATGCCACATACACGTGCGTGCACACATATGCCACAAATTCAGAGAACGCCTGAAGAATTCACACGTCAATTGTTAACAGTAGTTGCCTCTGGGGAAGGTAACCGAACCGGGTGTGAATGTGGCATTTTAATTTTTCATGAAATTTATATACACACACACACACACACACACATATACACACAGACATATATATATGCGCGCCGGTTGAATTTTTTAAATGGGTATGTATCCATTTTCCATTTTAAAAACGAAAGGTAGTATTTCAAAAGCTACATGTAAAGAATAAAACCATTAAAAATTATGCATAAATACCTGGTCTCGGCAGGAAAAGAGGAAACAACTGAGAAAGCATAAAAGCGATGCAGAAAAATCATGAAAGTGTGTCTAGAATTAACCGTATTAAATGTTCTGTGTATCCAAAAAAAGGAAAAGGTAAATTAAAAACTCGATAATTTAGCGCCAAATATGCAAAGGGATGAATCCTTCCTGTTACACAGTTTTCAAAACTGATTAAGGATTTGGGGTTCCTGGGTGGCGCACTCAGTTAAGCGTTGAGCTCTTGGTTTCATGGGCTCAGGTTGTGATCTCAGGGTCATGATCTCAGGGTGGTGAGAGCGAGCCCCTGGGGGGCTCAGCTCATAATCTGCTTGAGATTCTCTCTCCCTCCACTCATGCTCGCTTGCTTGCTCTCAAATAAATAAATAAATCTTTAAAAAAATTAAAAATTTAAACATAAGATTGCCGCCCCCCCCAAAAAATCCCATGAGCCCCCAGACATTGAGCCCCAGGCTTTTTGGCACGCAGTGAGCATCTGAAATTGTCATCGCGTGTCCTTAGTTCATAGACAGGACAGTCCATATGGTCATGGTGAGTGACACGGTCAGCTGCGCAGGCTGCTGTGTGGGGAGCCAGAGCCCGGTCCTGGGCCACAGGGTGCTGCTGCAGCTTGCTGCGGGGAGGGGTCAGGTCAGCAATATGCTCCCGGCACCCCATCACTCCCCTTGGTGAAACTCCGAAAACAGTCCATCTTGTCCTCCCTAGAGCTTGCCCGACCCAGACTTGTCCGTCTCTCCTCAGATTCCTCTTTGAGGGTGAAATGAGGTCTGCTCTAAAAAAGCAGAAGTGCAGGTAGGAAGCAGTGTGCAGACCGTGTCACCCCCGGGCAGCCTCTGGATGGTCGGGGAAGCCCTGTCCCCACCGTGGATGCCGCCCGTCCCAGTTCCATGGCTGCTCTCTGTTCCTCTAACTGGACGGGGCTCCGGGGATTGCCCGGGACGGGCCCAGGCAGAAACTGGAACCGAGAGCCCAGAACCCATTTCTCCAAAGTCACATGGCCTGGGACCAGACACTGGCGCCTCGGCCCAAAGACCCCTGTGTGTCAGGGCACCTCGACACTCGCCACCCACTTGGAGAAAGAACATATCCTTGAGGTTCCTCGTGGTGTTTTTTGTTTCCACCAGTGACTTTCCTCTGCCCGCTCTGATGCAAGCTGGGAACCTGGTGAGGAACTAAGAGCCCCAACCCCAGACGTCCCTCCACACCCCGGGGCACTCACCTCAGCCTCCAGCCTCCTTTGGGGGTGGGGAGGGCGTCACCATTGCCACCACTGTCCCTCCTGATGTCATTTGGAATGAAGGGGAAATTCTGCACCCCGTGGCTCCAATCTGGGGGTCAAGCCCCGGGGGGACAGGAGCAGACAGTTATTTCTAAGTAGAACGTTGCGTAGAAATTTGCGATGAGAAGTCCACGTCATGTCATCAAATACTTAACATTCCAGACCCGAGTACCAGCGCCGGCGCATGCGCGGGAGTTGAGCGCCTGCAGATTATGGACGTGGCCTCCTCGCCCCGGGACAGGTGATAATTCCTGGGAATTAAGCATTCAATGTGGTGCAGGGGAGACTGCTGCTTCCGGATAAGACTCAAGCCCGATGCTTAATCTTCCTGAGTATGTATCTATAAAATTGGCATAATAATAAAAATCTCCCAGGATCTTATGAGGATTAACGGAGATAAGGTAGCCCAGTGCCCGCATTAGACAAAGAAGGCGTCAGATTCCACTCCTGCCCTGCGGTTTCCTGGTCTCCAAGGTCTGTTAGCTTCTCCCACGTCTCTTATGGACTCATAGGGTGAAGCCCGTAAATACAGGATCACCACACAAATTAAGTCTCCTTATTGGGTCTACCAAGCCCCCGATGGAAAGAAATTAAGAATCCTATTTGTTAAGGTGGGTGGAAACAGCTGGGGGTCCGTATGCGCTGAAAAGCCAAGTGGCATCCCTCTGCTCACGTCTGGAGTGTACCGAAGAGGAGAGTTGAGTCAGAGACCAAGTCTTCCACCGCGGAGGTCAGCAAACTCTGGCCCAGGGGCCCAGCGCGGTACCCCTCCCGCCTGTTTCTGGAAAAACAGTTCTGTGGGCAGCAGGTCATGCTCATTCACCTGTGCTTGCCTGGGACAGCCCCAGAACGGAGCTATGACAGGCCCTCGATGGCCCACAAAGCCTGAAATGCTTCCTTATCTGGACTTCTACAGAAAAAGAAATGGCCAACCTCAGCTCCACAGAGTGCTTTCTGTTCCTCTCTCGCAAACACCCAGAAACCAGAGGCTAAACGCTGGGAATGAGACTCTGCTTGAGGCTGGCAAGCCCAGGGGTTGGCATGGAGACTCGCAGGGATCCGAAGTTTGGAGATAGGAGGGCTCTCTTTGGCTTGTGCCTAGCTTATGACTGCACAGCCCCGAAGGAAACTATAGACAGAAACAAGGCTTTCAGATAAATCTGAGGGGTTATGATCTTGTGGATTCCTGTCCCCAATCGGAGCCCCAGTTAGGTGTGTGACAGGGGAATCGCTTCACGTTCCTAGCGTGGTTACTCTACTTATAAATAAGGTACCATTGGCTGAACACCTGTTGAACTCCTCCTCTAGGGAACCCAACCACCTAGAAGCAGAAGTTTTAGACCAGATCATGTCTACGATGCCTTTCCACCTTTAAAGCTCAATTTAAAAGGCGTGATGGCCCTGGGGCCTTCGAGATGGTGCCCGAGAAGCAGAAGCAGAGAGTGAACATTCTCAGGCACTGGCCTTCCACCAGGTTCCAGTGATATTCACCAGGGTGGTAACTCACCCCACTCTCTCCTTTCCAAATTGAGCTTGCGTGAGCGGAGGTCCAGACCCTCAGGTGAGGGGGTCCCCCCTGCAGAGGGGGGAGGTGCCGGCCGGCTCCACACACGCCCTTCAACTTGGTTATGTAATGGGCGCCTGGACCATGCAGATGGGTCTTCCGGATTGTGCCTTTTACCCTGGTGTGAGCACCTGCAAGGACGGCTTTCTCTCTGGAGTGACGGGTCCACGTGGCAAAGGGACCCTAAAGGTGCTGCCAGTGGTCTCGGGATAATTGGGACCGGGCAGCAAATGAATCCTGCGGAATCAAGACCGCTTTCGTTTTCCCAGAGCTGCAGAGTCAGGACGGCCTTCCAAAAGTTCCGAATCCAAGCCTGTGGACCCCATCATGCTGGACTGTGTGCCCCCTCGCTCCTCTCCCGGAAGACCCATTGGGGGTGGTGACCCCGGCTGGCATCTCATGGACAACGGGCCCATCACACCCAGATGAGACCCGTGGCTGATGGCCCGGCGTTCGGGTCAGGGGCCGCTGGGCACTGCTCTCTCCCTGCCTCCTAAAGTTCCAATGCCAGCCTGATTTCTATCTGGAAGCATCCCAGCCCAAACATGGAACAAAAGTTCCCTCTGACAAGCCCATTCCCGGTTCCAAAGTATGTTTTTATGTTTGTTGGCAAATAGGACTGTCACCAGCAACAATAACAACACTGTTTCCCCTCGGCTGAAGCTACTTCATTTCTTCGTATTTGCTGCCGGGCTGGCGCTGGGCAGATGAATAATGGAGGCTCGGCGGCCGGCCCAAGGCCTGACCCCGCACCTCCAAAAGCAAACACAGGGGTGCAAATGGAGAGATTTGTTTGTTTGAACTCTCCCTGCCTGGTTTTAAAAAAGAAAAAGAAAAACAAACCTCCCACCACCCCGTTTCATCAGTGTAGACACTGAAGTTTTATTGTTTTGTTTTTCTTTTCTGTTTTCATTTCTCACTTTTTGCCACGAGGAGCTACAGCCCTCTACTGGTGTGGGGAATGGCGCCAGCTCCTCGGTCGTCGGGGCGACCCTGCCATCTTGTGGCCGCGCGGGGGATGTGCACCGGGAGCTGAACTCCGACGTCTGCGCATCCCCAACGCGGGCTGCTGGAAAGGGTCCTTCCATCTTTCGAGACATCTCAGGGAAATGGATGGGAGTCTTTGGGAAGGGAGATGTAGATGGATTTGGGGTCAGGGTACTGGTTCTCGGTCTCAGCGCTGGTCAACTCTGTGTGACCTCAGTGAGCTGGAGCAAATGATCTTTTTATTGAAACTGTTTCCTCATCTGTACAAGGAAGGTGAAGCTTCTGGGGGATGGCACATATCGAGCGACTTGTAAACTCTATACATGAATATACATACATATATTAAACAACTCTAAGTTTTTTTAAAGGTTTTATTTATTTATTTGACTCAGAGAGAGATCACAAGTAGGCAGAGAGGCAGGCAGAGAGAGAGGGAGAAGCAGGCTCCCTGCTGAGCAGCGAGCCCAATGCAGGGCTCGATCCCAGGACCCTGAGATCATGACCTGAACCAAAGGCAGATGCTTAACCGACTGAGCCACCCAGACACCCCATATTAAACATCTCTAAAGAAGTGGACTCTCTCATCATCTTCGGTCAAACTTTGTTTAGAGACTCAAAACCAGTTTTGCCCCCAAACCCTCCTCTAGTATAAAGCCTGAGCCCTAGGATAAGAAAAGAAAAGGACTTCACGATGGTTGGTGCTCACTTAAATGCACACACTGTCAAATGTTCTTCTTTTTCGCTTTTCCAGTTTTTTTATTTGTTTGTTTTTTTAATTTACGAGAGAGAGAACGAGAGCATGAACAGGGTAGGGGGAAGGGCAGAGGGAGAAGCAGACTCCCCACTGAGCAGGGATCCCAGTGGGGGACTCAATCCCAGGACCAGGGGATCATGTCCTGAGCCAAAGACAGACACTTAACTGAGCCACCCAGGCGCCCCTCACTTTTCCAGTTTATGCAAAACAGGGCTCTTGGGCCTTTCCGCGTAGGGCCGATGCGTGAATAATGAGAAATGGAGATGAGCTGTGGAGGTTAAACTTTGCTTACATAGAATCACAGAGTGCCCATTAGCGTTGAGGCTTGGGCATTTGGCTCCCTCCTCTCCTCTTAAAAGCTGGAGCCAGACGCAGCAGCGAAAGTAGCACATATCCCAAGTCTGTGAGGCACGGTAGACACATGATGACTCATCAAACACAGGACAGGTTTGGCCGCCACTTCTGTGCAGTGGTTCGGAGGAAGCCAAGAATTTCTGGTGTCTAGCTCTGGACTTGGTGAACAGACCCAAATATTGCGATCCTCGCCCTGTGCTAAATCTCAATGTTGCTTGGAACGGCAGGACAGCCAGTGCCTGGTCTGTGGCTAAGGTCTCTGAGTCTGAGCTCAGAGATCTCCTCTTCACAGCTGGCCCTTCCTGGGTCCTCCCGTTACACGGTCTGTCTGTCACTCAGCTCACCGACGCGGGAGGCAGATGTAGGGTACTTCGGGTAGCAGGATAGATAGTTCTGCAAAGAGAAAATAGCACACTAGCCAAGGGACAGCAAATCCTTGGGCAAGTAGTGCAGCAGCATGACTCAGATTTCCAGGCCCATCTGCCCTCCGGACTAGACCCTATTTCCTCCATGCTCACCTATTTCCAAGTTGGGTTGGCGAAGGCCTGACCTCAGGAAGCCATCTTTAGAATTGAGCATGTCACCAGCGAGCCTGTGTTGTAGCTGGAGAAGGAAACGGGCTGTGTCTCTGGGAGGGTCCTGTGGTAGATCAGGGTTGGGGGGGGCAGGGGTGGCAGGGCAAGGTTACACCCTGCCCTACAGAATGAACGTGTCCCTCCCAGTCCTTAGAGATGGCATCCCAGAACTCCAAAACCAGAGAAGGCGCTTTTCCCCCACCAACTAATGCTTGCTGGGCTACCTCCAGAATCTTCTAGAAGGACCAACCTCCTCCTTGGGCTACCTCTTGAAATAGGTGCTTCTTTCTTCCTCCTTTTGTCTCGCGGAGAGGGAAAGCAGTCAGGGTCTTCTCGGAGGAAGGTACAAAAGGGGGGGGGGGCTTTTCTTCAGAGATTTCCCATCCCTGATAAACTATTTACATTCACCAAACCAGAGGAGGAATTCAAGGCTTGGCGGCCAGACTTTCGGAGCTGCCCTGCAGTGTGACCACACATGGGGAAGGCACGGTGGACATAGTAAGACCACAGACGGAGGCATTAGCAGCCTGTGGTGTGTTGCGAAGGGGGAAATTCGGGCATCAGGGGTCACAGGCTAGCCCCGTGAGTGGCCCAGAGGTTGCAGAAATCTGGAGGGAGGAGGTTGTCTCAGATCCCACCGCTAGACCCACCCCTTTCATGTCCATACACTCAGCTGGATTGGCAAAGGGACACAGCAGGAGACCAGGCCATGCCAGCATAAAATAATATAAAATAACCAACGAACTAATTTATTGGGATGAATATACTTATTTTTAGGATAACACTTTAGATGTATTTAGGATACACTTATTAATATAACTCTGTCATTAAAATACCTCTCCTGTGTAGCAGATCTCCCCAAAATTAAAGAAGAGGTAGAGAAATGTTTTGAAACTAGGCTGTGTTGTACGCGTTATACAACCCACGTGATGATTTTGAATGGCCTTTGTCCCTGGTTGCAGGGAGAGGTCTCCACACCCTTGGAGTAGGAGTGTCATGTTGTCCCTGGGGGGTCCCGTGGACTCCATCTAACTTTAGGCTACAAGCAGGCTCATGGTGGGATCCTACACAGTTTTGAGGATGGGAGCTGGCCATTTTGGAAAGACCAGTCATGTGATTGGAGACTGGGGCATTTGAGCCCCATGATGTCGGCCCAACCTTTGGGGAATGGAAATTCAAATCACCATGGCCAGTGATTCAGTTAGTCATGCCTACGTAACTGAACCCCCTAAAAACTCTGGACAGCGGAACCTGAGTGAGCTTCCCTGGATGGTAACCATACACGGCCATGCTGACGCCGTAGCCCATTCGGAGGCCGGCACAGCGACACGCTCAGGACCCACCCGGGTTCCCTCCCTGGAATCCGTGTCGTCCTCTGGCTGGTCCTGATCCGGATCCTTAACAGGGAAGCGCTGTCGTACATACAGCGCTTCCCTGAGTTCTGGGAGTCACTCCAGCAAATTATGGAACCTGAGTGAGTAACGGAAACCAAATTTTTAGCCAGTTGGTGAGAAGTGCAGGGAATCCCCAAACCCGCCGCAGGGTCTGGAGCGAGGG
The DNA here is from genome assembly GCF_010015895.1 of Lontra canadensis. Taxonomy (NCBI): domain Eukaryota; kingdom Metazoa; phylum Chordata; class Mammalia; order Carnivora; family Mustelidae; genus Lontra; species Lontra canadensis. The sequence goes on along the minus strand of NW_022631018.1, from coordinate 14,231,687 downwards.
AAGCCTTAATCTGAAATGTGATCCAACCCGGGGTAGTTGGAGTCAGAATGTGTCGTGAATCAGTGCTCTGAAACTGATCTGATAGAGACCCCCTGGAAATTCACAAAGCAGGATGCTCCGATGGGCGTTAGGTTTGTACACTTATTTGCCTCCCATACATACAAGAGGCATCCAGTAATGTGTGCTGGTTAAATGAATTATTATGTAAAAGCGAGCTCTCCGCCCACTGTCTGAGTCTGGAGTGTGACCTGCCGTGCGACCTGCCCAAATCAGTCCCATCTGCACCTACACCCTGCTGAGTGTCCTCCCTGGGCTGGAATTTACGCGTGTCCTGGGGAGACTCTGTCTGTCTCTCTTCACCTCCATACTCAGATCCCTCCTTCGTGAACTCTCACTTGCTTGCTTTCACCCACAAATGGGCCAGGAGAAGAATCGAGTGGTGCTTTCTACCACAGTCCCAAACCAAGAGCAACACCAACTAGAAAACTAGTTCTCCTCCTTGGAAAGGGAAGGGAGCTCCTGGGAAGAGGAATCTGGCGGGCATGTTTGAGGAGACTTTATTTGAACTACAAGGTTTTTTAACTGAGCCATAATGGGCATGTAACGTTCTATTAGTTTAGTTGTATAACGTAACAATGTACTATATGTATAGATTATGAAACGATTATGAAACAGTTATCAAACTAGGTTAAGTCAACACTTGTCACCAAACATAGTTCCAAAGCTCTTCTTGTGATGAGAACTTTCATGATCTGCTCTCTTAGCAACTTGCAAATACACATTGCGATATTATTAACTGTGGTCGTCGCGCTGTACATATAGCCTTGGACCCCTTTGGGGTTCACCCACCCCATCCCCTGCCTCTGGCAACCTCCAGTCTCTCCTCTGTATCTTTGAGTTTGGCTCTGTTGTGATTCTATGTATAAGAGAACTCATACAGTATTTCTCTTTTTCTGTTGCTTTATTTTACGCAGCTTAGTGTCCTCAAGGTCCATCTGTGTTGTCAAAAATAGCAGGATTTCCTTCTTTTTTCATGGCTCGATAATATTCCATTGTGTGTGTGTGTGTGTGTGTGTGTGTGTGTGTGTGTGTGTACATATGTATACACCACGTTTTCTTTATCCATTCATCCACTGATGGACGATTTGGTTGTTTTCATGTCTTGGAGCTTGTGACTAAAGCTGCAATGAACATGGGAGTGCAGATATCTTTTGAGACAGAGATTTCATTTCCTTCAGATAAACACCCCACCATGGGATTACTGGATCGTGTGGAAATCCTATTTTTAGAATAGTTTTCCATTTTCCTTTGCAGTTGCACCCATTAGGGTTCCCACCAATACCGCACATGGGTTCCTTCTTCTCCACGTCCTCACCAATGCTTGTTATTTCTTGTCTTTTTGATCCTAGCCATTCTGACGGCTGTGAGGTGAGAGTCACTGTGGTTTTGACTTGCATTTCCCCGGTGACCCGCCATGTTAAGCACCTGTTCATGGGAACCGGAAGTTTAGACTGTGTGACCCGGAGACTTGTTTATGATAACTGCCCGGAACACATGCCTCCCTGCCCCTCCCACCCACAAATCCTAAACATTACAGAGAAAACAGTCTTAAAATCATGAGAGCTCAGGCAACCAAGAAGGTTTAAGGGGTTCTCTTAATGATCTGGACATGTTGTTCAATCCTTGACACCCAGAAGGCAGGCAGGGTGGGGGCTAGAGGAGGAAGCCATAGAGCCAGGCACCATCAAGAGAGGACCCTTGCTAAAAATGGCACCCCATGCCAGGGGATAAGGATGTGCAAACGGAGAGGAGGCTGGGAAGCCATTGCTGTGGCTGGTTTGGGAAAACCTCCATGGCCTGATGAGGGGGGACGTTTAGGTTTGAGAAGCAGATTCCCTGAAGGAGGGGGGAGAACTTCTAGTGGACGAGCCCCCTCCTCCCGCCGTTCCCTCCCCGCAGCACATGGGAGGGGGCTACAGCACTGACAGGAAGGCCAAGAGGAAATCTTGAATACGTCTGTGAACCCACCACCAAGAAACACCAACGGCTTAAGGAAAAACCAGCCCCATGAGAAAGAGACACCAAACTCAAAGGACAGAACATACTCATGGACTCCAGGGCAACAGAAGGAATGGAGACAGCCTGCAGAGGAGTCTCATAGGCTGGGTGACGGACGACACAGCTGCTGGAGGCAGCAAAAGCCCTAGGTCCCACCAGGGAGGTCTGACTATGCTCTGACCCATGTTTGCACAGAATCTGTCCTGCCCTCCCCAGGTAGGTTCTGTTTCCACTCTCTCTGTTGGTCTCAGAATGCTCCCATCTTCGGGGCCTACAGGCTCCATGCTTTGTTCCGGGATGGAGTCCCCATCCTGTGTCTTTCTCCCTTGAGATTCAGGCTGTGACTTACTGGGCCCCAACCTTCCCGTGATTTTTTTCTTCAGAAACTTTTGTTGCTCTCCTGGGGCCTCTCATGTCTGGAACACATGGAGCCTCTCATGCCCGATAAATACTTCCCAAAATGATGGACCTAAAAGATGGAGCAATCGTGCCCCTGGGCTCTGCCCCTGCTCACAGGACCTCCAGACAATCCCACCATTTGGGATCTGAGTAACTGAACTCATGCTTTTCTAGATACCCTTTTTAACTGTTAAGCTTAGTATGATGAAATATATATCCCTTCTCTATTTCATATCCAGCTTAATTCACACAGGAGTCATGGAATTAACAAGATTTCTAGAAGCATCTACAAGTGGTCCAAGGGCTCAGTTGATGATGGTTCTTCTCGAGGCAGGACTTGACATGCCCCAGGAACATGATTTACTATTAGGCCACCACGGCAAGACAGGTTACAAGTGTTGGAGCGTGGTGGGGTGGGTAAGGCAAAGACCAAGATCTCTTCCTACTTTTAGTTTTCTAGATCATTCTAATGAAGGATTCTCAGGTTGTCAGACAAACGTAACTCCCAGGCCTAGGCCCTGCGGTTAAGTCAGCTACTCACATTAAAATGGCTACTCCGGAGTCTGACGGTGTAAACAAGTAAGTGTGCCACCATGTGTATTCTTATCCACGTCTAATTCTTGGCTTTAAACACCTTTCCATGCCTAGTGCTCATATTGTTCAACCCAATAATTCCCCCTACGCTACCGTCTCTTCCAGGTGTCAGGATTAATGGCTGGCACCAGAATTCCTCCTAGGGCAGGAACTGTCTTTGCGGAGGAAAAAAATGCCTTGATTAGTGCTTGAGAAGAAGATGAGCCTCACTGTTAAGGGCCTGGGTATCAGGGGGCCTCATCTCTCTGCCAAGGACAAGGCTGCCATGCTTTATAACCACGGGGGAGGGCTGGACAGGCAGGAGCAGAAAGGGGAGCGCCACCAAATGGCACCATCCCAGGACCCTCAAAATCTTGAGCAACGTCTTCTAGACACGTTACTGCTGTGTCTGCATGATTTTCTCTTGTGAGAGCCAAAGAAGTAACTGAGCTGCTTGTGAAGGTAAACCTGATCCCGGGTTGAGACAGCCCAGGACAAGCCCAGACCCAGGACAGAAGAGCCATGTTCCCATCAGTGAGCAACCTCCAGGAGACTTCAGCTTCTGCCCGTTTCAGAACTGGGCATTTTGAGATGTTTCATCAGGATAATCTCAGTTGATATCTGGATTAACCAGAGATGTGGATGGGAATTTACATACAAGGATATTAATCACAGAATTACACATGATGTTGGAAACTGAGGGACCTAAATGCACGTCAGTACGGATCTGGTTAAATAAACTGAGAAAGAGAACTATTTAGTAACACGGAAAAGTTTCAGTCAAAAAAAGAAAAAAAATTGGAATGCCACTGGTATTACTAATACTTGGTATTTGTTCACTTTTTTTTTTAAATAAGTGATTTTTTTTTTTCTTGAAGAAAAGAGAAAGACTAAAATTTTAACAGAACATTCCGGAGTTTGTGGGATTATAAGTGACTTGTCTTTCCTTTGGCTTATGTCTGCGTGATTTTCAAAGCAAAGCAAGGTTAGGAGAAATCAACATCACTTTCAAAGCGTGGGAGTGAAGTTCGTTTGTGTTGGTTGGCTTACTTGGCAGGCACAGGAGAGATGAGCCAGAAGGAGGGTGAACGTAAGTGAGGCTTGGTCATCATTTATTTATGCTGGTTTAGGTAGAAACAACATTTGTTTAGCAGAGGTGGAAAGGGATCTCCAGTCTTGTGGGGCAGGGGGGCGAAAAAAAACAGAGGAGGGAGATAGGAAATAGAGAAAAAGTACATTTAGACTCTCTTCTGAAATGGGCTTGAATTGGCAGGTGATTTTCTGTTTCACTTTTGGATGTTCCTAGTTCCCTTTTACCAAGTCAAAAAGGGTGACAGTTGGATTATGGGTGTGTTGGCAGTCACGTAGAGGGAACTTGGGTGTGTACGTGTGCGTGCGTATGTCTGTGTGTACAGAGAAAGGCAACGCCTCCTTTCTGTATTTTACATAAATTATCTGGTATAAGGAAGGACAGAGCCTCCATAAAACTTTGACTCCTGCCCCCCTTCTCTGATCAACCCTCATAAAACTGAGGAAACCTCAATCATTTTAAATGGTAATCATCTCCCAATCTGCTGCCAGGTTGAGCTGTAAGAGGTCAGGCTTGACGTCTTACGATCTCAAAAATATTTGAGGAAGAAATTATATCAGATGTCTGCATAATCCTAGTGTCCCATCCCCGTCCCTGGTGTCAAAGAGACACAGCTTCACATCTTGACATTGACCACCAAAGAACAGCATCACACTGGTAAAAGATCTTACAACTAATTTTGTAGACCATGGCATAACTTAGAATTGAGTACGGGCTTTGTCACCTGTACTCTCCAAGCCTGGCCAAGCCACTTCACCTCTCAGGGCCTCGGCCACCTCCCCTGTAGTCTGAGCACTTAACCTGGGCCATTTTCAAGGTGACCTTAAGCACCGGAAATCGATCAACTTTTAATTGTAGAATTTGTGTGTGTGTGTGTGTGTGTGTGTGTGACCAAATGGAAGACAAGTGAGGACACAGGTGACAATTTCAATGATATTTAACGCTCATGGCTCATGGGGGAAAAGAAGGGAACAATCATCTTTTTTTTTTTTTAAAGATTTTATTTATTTATTTGTCAGAGAGAGAGAGGGAGAGAGAGCGAGCACAGGCAGACAGAATGGCAGGCAGAGGGAGAAGCCGGCTCCCTGATGAGCAAGGAGCCCGATGTGGGACTCGATCCCAGGACGCTGGGATCATGACCTGAGCCGAAGGCAGCTGCTTAACCAACTGAGCCACCCAGGCGTCCCGGGAATAATCATCTTTTGAGCAGCCCCGGAGAGTCCAGACATCCTAGAGTAATTCCACAGTTTTGGAAACTGAAGCTCAGATTTAAAGCGACCTGCTCAAGATCATCTAGCTGTTAAGAGCCACAGGCAAGAAACGGTATCCAGACTAACTCCAAAGCTGGGATTGGCAAGTCAGTATGTCTTGGAGAACGCTCCCTTTCATGAGGCTCCTTTGGTGTTGAGGTGGAGTTGGGTATCCCCTGGACCTTGTCACTCTCCTCACTCCGGGCACTGAGCTCTCACCCCTTCTGCCACTAGGCTGGTCACCACCATTCCAGACAACGCCCATGAGCACTATGGTAGCTGCCAATGGAACCTTGAGGTTGGACAAAGAGCGATGACAGCCCCCACGCTCCCAGGAAGGTGACCTTGCTCATGAGATGTGTGTCCCAAGGTGTGAGCTGAAGGGTAGTGGAAGGTAACACCTCAAGACTGTAATAATCATGCCCCCCACCATGTCCGACTGTCCCCAGACCACACACACCTTCCCATTGGGGGTGTTTTCTGCTTCCCCAGGGGAGGCGGCCTCCCACCTCCCATCCCCAAGGTGCTGGGAACCACGTGACTCAGCCAAGCTTTTCAATACTGCACTGACTGCCATTTCTGGAACACCTGCTGGTCTGGGAGCAGAGGATGGGCCGGGACACAAAAGCTGCCACCGCCTTGTTCTAGCCACCGCACTGCATCGCCTCTTCCAGCAGCTTCTGTTCATGAAAAAGTAAATTCCAGAAGTTCCACATAGGCCATACCATTCAGGGAGGCTCATTTGGACGGAAAGAGTAAACGACTAGTTGTTCTCTCACGGTCCAGCCGCGAGACGTGGGCCAAGCCACCAACACTCTGAGCCCGAGTTCCCACCTCTGGACAGGAGGGACTCAGGACAGGCGATGCCTCAGGCCCCTCCGTCTCCGGAGTCCGCCATCTGGCCCAGCCCCGCGGCGCCCCCCGGGCGCAGGCGGCGTCGTTCTAGAAACCGGGTCTGGTGCGGTCGCTTGGCGTTCACCTTCGGTGACTTTTCCGAGTTTCCTTCCTCTTGGCTTCGTGGAGCGCCGGCCTCCTTCTGCCACGAGCGCCGCCGATCCGAGGCCAGAGCCGGAGGCCAGCCGCCGCCTCCACGAGGCCCCGCGCGGCCCCGCGCCCGCCGAGCTCGCCTCCCCGACGGCTCGCAGGTGCGGCCTCCGCGGCCCTCCAGACACCGCCCGAGGCGTCCGCTGGCCCGGGCCCGCCGCCCTGGGGATGCTGGCGCCAACCCTCAGGGCTCCCGCGGCCTCCAGAGGCGCCGCGCACCGACGAGCCCCCGCAGCGCCGATAATCTCACCCCATTTCACAGATGGGCCCCGGCGGCCCCGCAGGACCTGCTCGCCTGCCAAGAAGGAACAAAGGCGAGGCGCCAGCCAGGGCAGAAATCAGAGCGTCGGCACTCTCCCAGAGCCCGGCACGCTCCGCAATCGGTCATGCGTCTTTTTACCTTCCCCAACTTCGTGGGATTTATATATAGCCTGCATCTTGTCCCTCCGAACTCGGCAGGGCTCGCCATCAGTCACTGGGCTGAACACCTGGAACTCTGTGGGGACCATCATTAGAAGGATGCGAGGCCAGGTGTGGTTTTGGACCAGAGACCGATTGGAAGAGGGAGGATTTCTCACTTTCCAAGTTTGCTCTGCTCAAGTTAAAACAATTAACCTCCTTTCCCCTTCAAACAACTGTTCTCCGCAGCTTTCCACCAGCCAGAGCCAAGCCGGAGACACAATGTCAGAAGTGGACTCTCTACCCTTGAAGCCTTTGGGGGGAGAGGCAGGTTTGCACCCTTCCTCCCGGCTTCCTTCTGCCCTCGCTGCCCCCTTCCCCACCCATGTCACCACCGCCCTCTGGGTGCTAGACCTCTGGAGAGCGGGGGTTTCTCCAGCGCGGGCGTCGGCAGGAGATTGCAGCTAAGGGGGGTTTGGCCACAGTTAGGCCCCCAGGTTGGGCCCCACATTCACCCCCGAAGGGTTTGCCAGGAGAGCCAGCAGGGAGGGCAGGACAGATGGCAAGGTTATGCCCAACCACTTGGGTCTTAGCTCTCTTAACTAATGTAGCCATTAGCACATTGACCTTCTCGGGCTGCAACCGCCCCCAGGACACACAACACACGCGCGCGTGCACACACACACACACACACACACTCAAAAACTCTTAATGATATTCATGTATTTTAGGAACCCACCTGTCTCCTTCTTATATAATACAGTAGCTAGCGGGAACTGAATGCTTATCCCATTCTGGGCACCGTGCTGGGTGATATTCTTGCACTGATGTCCTCCCTTTGCAATCCTCTCAACAACCCTATGATAATGTTGGCGGCCCACGAACTGGAGTGGATAAGCCGGGTCCCCCGGGCAGTACTGGCCATCATGTGACAGGCGCCTGGGTGGCCCGGTTAGGTGTCTGACTCTTGATTTTCGTTCCTCCAGGTCATGATCAGTTTTGGCTGCTCTTGGGTCATGATCTCGGGTCTTGAGATCGAGCCTCCCTCCTTCGGGCTCTGAGCTCAGCACAGTCTTGCTTAAGAATTTCTCTCCCTCGCCCTCTGCCCCTCCCCACCACTCACACTGTCTCTCTCTCAAAAAATAATAATAATGAAATAAAAATTTAAAAAATTAATTAATTGTAAGTTTTTAAATAAAAAAAGAAAACTACTGGCCATCATTTGAGATCCTCTCCATGATGTGGGGGGCACCTGCAGGTGTGAGGCATTGCTGGTCTGTGAGGCAGACCCAGGCAGCCCTTGGCACCTTTGTGCCCGAGAGGGAAAGTCACACTTGCCCATCTCACACAGGCTGGCCTTTTCCTGAGGCAACAGGGAGGGATGCTGATGGCCTGCCACCCCTCCTGAAAACACTGTCCAGGGCAGGGTCTTCAGATGATGGGAAATAGCTCAGCATGGAAATTGAACTGATCATCCTACAGAAATGACCCAAAGCAGTGGTTTTCAGACATGGTGACACACAAGGCAACTGGAGAGACTATTTAAATCCTAAATATATACCCCATACCAATGAAATTAACTGTATCCCATACCAATGAAATTAACATGCCATTGGAAACCACCCATCAGAATTTTTCAAAAAATATTTTTAAATTTTCCAACAATCACAAGTCTGTGGAAAGATTACATGCTGTTGTGGGCGGAATCTTTGTGCCCTCCAAAATTCTTATGTTGAAACTCCAGTGGGATAGTATCAGAAGGTGGGGCCCCTGGGGGTGATTAGGTCATGAGGGTGGAGTCCTGGTGAATGACAGCAGTGCCCTCATGAGAAGAGACGCATAAGTTCGCTGCTTCTCTCTGCTCTCCAGCCTGTGAGAATTTGACCATCTGCAACCAGGAAGAGGGCCTTCCCCGGGAGCCCCGGTATACCAGCATTCTGATCTTAGACTTCTAGCCTCCAGAACTGTGAGAAAAACATTTCTGTCGCCTCAGCTGCCCCATCTCTGGTATCTTGTTAGAGCAGCCCAAACTGATTAAGATACAAGTACGATATGAAAAACCTTTTCCTAAACCAATTGAGAATAATTTGCCAACTTAGGGCACCATCTTCCCCACACATATTTGGGCCTATTTCTTATAAACAAGGACACAATAAAAACCCCCAGTCGGGAGATTAATGTTGTTACATCTCTACCAACTCATCCTCGAATTCTTGTTGAGTTTCACCAATATGGTTGAATAATTTAAAATATTATTATTGTTGTCCAGACAACATTTTTAAAAGCAAGAAGGTGCGCGTCAGAAATCACAAAGTGTGGTTATTGGCCAGGGGTCTTCAGTCTCCTCCAGTTTGGAAAGTTCCTCAGTCTTTCCTTGACTTTCAGGACCTCGATACATGTCAAGACCATGCAGGAGAACATCCCTCCCCTTGAGTTCATCCAGCCTCTCCTGAGAAGGTTCAGTTTATTCACGCTTGACAAGAACATGGCAGAGAGGATGCTCTGTCCTCCTTCCATCCTGTCGGATGGCTCACAATTTTGATCTATCCCATTGCCGACGGCATCTGCGTTGACGTCTTGATGGAAGGTGGTGTCTCCCAGTCTTCACCCCTGTAGAGTCACTCCTTGTCCCTTTGTAAAGTCATTCAGATTTCGTGATGAGAGGCAAGTGGTGAGTTGAATTCTGGGAGATTGGCCAGCCTTTGGTTATTTTTACACCTTCCCGGCTGATCCCAGAGTGCAACCGACTTTGAGAATCAGGGGCCTAATTCCTCCCTGTGAAATAAGCATCAGCAAAGACACAGGGGCCTTTGTGACATGAGTTAATAATAACGAAAGCTTACATGGATTAGCCAACATCTATCGAGCCCTTATGTGCCTCCACTGTGCTCATTAATCAGTGTGTATTATTGCCATCATCTAGCAGCTCACGGTTATTATTCATGCACGCCCCAGATTCTTATTGAACGCCAGCTATGAGCCAAATACTTCTAGGGGCTGGGAATACAACTGTACATGACAGAGATCCAAATCCCCTTTCTCGGGGAGCCTACACTCTAGGATATCAAACCATACACTGAACACCATGCTAATTGCTTTATGTTCACAGTAATGATGACAATAATAATCACGATTCGTCTTTCCTGAGCACTAACTATGGGCCAGACCCTTGGATCACCACCACGACAACACTGAGAGGCAGGTGCTTTTATTATGTACTTTGGAACTCATGTCAGGGAAGGAAAGGCTCTAAGGCACATAGAAATGTAGCCAATGAAACATTTGATACATTAATTATATTCTCTTTGGTGCTAGCAAAGATGATTGTGGACCCTAGGATTTTTAGAGAACCACACCAAACTAACAAATACCACATGACATGCATCAAGCTAGCAAAAATTAGAAAGTTGGACAGTATCAAGTGTTGGCAAGGATGCGGGTCATTGCGACCTTTGCACAATGTTGGTTCAAGTGTTAGCCAGTGCAGCCAATTTTGAGAGCATATTTTATGTGTATTCCCAAGAACCCAGGAAATCCAGCCTTGGGTAGATACACTGGAGAGATACACACAAGTTCATGAAGAGACATATACAAAGAAATTCGTGTGGAGCTGTATGTACTGCGGAGTTGGGGCAAGGAAGGGGCCCTTACTGGGGAAACAGACAAGCAAAATATGTTACTGTATTGGTGAAATACTTTGCAGTAGAGAGAAGAAATCACCTGGACTCAATAAAACATGGGCAAATCTCCAAATCATAATGTCAATCCAAAAATGTAAGAAACAGAATATTTACAGCATAATAACATTTATAAGAGTTTTAAAACAACCTGCAGACCAACACTGTGTATTGTCTAAGGTGTATACGTACATATATGAGTGGTAGAAGGTGGATTGGAAGGGGATGCATTAAATGCATGTCTGGGCATGCAGCAGGGACTGGGAGGAGTTGATAATAGGACTGTAGCTGGAGGACCAAGGGATACAATAGTAGCTAATTAAAAAAATAAAAGAAGGGGTGCCTGGGTGGCTCAGTCTGTTAAGGACCTGACTCTTGATTTCGGTTCAGGTCATGATCTCAGGGCCTTGAGATTAAGCTCTGCGTTGGGCTCCATGCTGAGCACGGAGCCTACTTGGGATTCTCTCTCTCCCTCACCTCTGCCCCTCCCCTGCTCTCTCTCTCTCAAAAAAGAAAAACAAGTTTTATAAGGTCAATTCCTTGCTATGGATTAGTGAATATGACCAGCTTGATTCTGTGCCTGATTTGATTCTGCCTGGGAACATAATTAAAAGGTGGAGTAATGAAGGTCTTTCAAAAAAGATATACAAGGGACACCCGGGTGGTTCAGTCCATTAAGCATCTGACCCTTGATCTCAGCTCAGGTCTTGATCTCAGGGTTGTGAGTTCAAGCCCCGCATTGGGCTCCACACTGGGCATGGTGCCTACATAAAAAAATTATAGATATAGATATAGATATAGATATAGATATCGATATCGATATCTCTATATATAGACACACATACACACACATATATATACACGCACAAATAAATATAAATAAATATAAAATATATTTATATAAATATAAATAAATATAATTGTTTATATTTCTACAAAATCATATATACATACATATATTTATTCCAGAAAGAACTTCTTTACACTCAACCCTCTTCAAGCCAGTCCTCATGGAAGAAACAGGGTCTTTGGGTCACACTGACATGCTTTTACATCAAACTGACCTAATGAAGACAGGCCCACACTGATGTTCACTCCGACTCCTAGCAGAAGAGCCCAGTGGCCCCACACTTTTCTGACACCTGGTCTCCATAATACTCTTGTCCAGTGACAGAGGCTTCTAGGAAGAAGACAGAGTTGTCCCCATCAGGAAACCCAAACATGGGTCCTGGCTCTGCCACTTTCTAGCTGGGTGACTTTGGACAAGATGTTCAACTCCTTCAAACATTTCCTCCTCTTTCAAAGCAGAGACCATGCTACCTAACCAGAAGGGCTGTTTGGAGAAATCAATAAGATTTTGCATGAAGGAGTCATGGCCATTTAGATGCTCCCTCTCTCCATCTCTCTAGAGAAGCTCAAAGGTAACTCAAGTCTCTCTATCCATAATACTAAACACCCCCCAACAATGGCATGAGCCCTGGACACTGGTGGCAAGTGGGGATTGCACACGTGGCTGGGCTGCTCTCCCTCAGACCCCCACCTGCTGACCGGGGAGGCACTGGTGGTCCTGGCCTTGCCCCAGTGTGGGGCAGCCAGGTGGGCAGGGAGTGCCTAGAGGAGAGTGGGGGTAGGGGCTCCCTGGCAGCCCACTCGGCTCCACCAAGTGGCCCAGTGTTTTCCAAAGTGTCCACCATGACTGGTCACGGTCTCTGCTGCACTTCCTTCGAAGTATATGGCACCATCTCCCACCCAGTCATCAAAACCCACAGCACGGCAGACCCCTGTCCTTGCCCAGTGTCTAATCCCCAGCCAGGTCCTGTGGGTTCTGCCACCAGGGAGCCCCTCACAGCCTCCCTGGCTGCCCAGAAACTGTCCCAGCCCTCAGAGCGCCTTGCCTCCAGGAAGACAGCCATAATGCCCATTTTCCCTCCAACATGGAGCTTCAGTCTAGAGAAGGAAGTTTGTTAAACCTACACCAAGAAGCCCGGAATCACCAATGGTGGTGAACGGTAGCAGGCCTTGGAAGGGGGCCAGGAGAAAAAGCAAGAATGCATTTAATCCAGATGCTGGGAGGGGAAGAAGAAGGCACGTCTAAGGAAAGCAGGTTGATCCCACAGTATCCTCTCAGCCAGGCTGAGATCTTGGATTTCAGCCTCAGTGTGGGAAAGCCTTTGAGGGGTGTTAACCAGAGAGAAGGAGAAACATTATCTGACTGATGTTTCACAAAGGGGGCTGGGACTGTAGACAGCAGGTTGGTGGGGGGTGGTAATGAAATCAGGGGTCCCTTCTTATAACCCCACAAGAATGGGAGAGGTCTTCGGGGCTGCCTTCAGTATGTGCCTTCCTCTGTCTTCATCCTGCTTTGTGATAGTGTTGAAAATCACTCCGTTTCTTCCCAGGGTTTAAAAAAAAAAAATGCAGGGACAGGTGTGTGAGCCCACTTCCCACTAATGTCCTGAACAGCTGCCGGAACTGCTCTGAGTCCCATAAAGATTCCAACCGGGATGGGAACAGGTGCGACCATCTCTTCTAACCTGGTGATTGGCAATTTCAGTGGGTTGGCACCAACCCGTCTACCTGCAAAGAGCCCGGATGGGGTCTTCTGCTCAATGAACAATGGGCCAAAGGGCCCAGGGCTCCAGGAGAGGAGCTCACGGCGGCTGCGAGCGTGTGACCGGGGTTTTCCTCGGGGCTTTCACAACTGAATCTGGATTTTGCACAGCAAGGGAGGCTCTTATGCCCCCCAACATCATGTTCAGGTTTTGTTTTGTTTTAAGATTTTATTTATTTATTTGAGAGAGAGAGCACAAGCAGGGGGAGCAGCAGGCAGAGGGAGAGGGAGAAGCAGGCTCCCCACTGAGCAGGGAGCCTGACTCAGGCCTCAATCCTAGGACCCTGGGATCACAACCTGAGCCGAAGGCAGAGGCTTAACCCACTGAGCCAGCCAGGTGCCCCCATCATGTTCAGGTTCTAGGAGCACCTTCTTTACCTTTCTCCGGGGCTTATCTGTGATCTTCCGGCCCCCTCTTCAAAGACACTGGACTGAGGTGTCCCTTCAGCCAGGAGCCCCGGGTGCTCGTTCCTGCCCCTCTCTGCTTTCCTCCCCTCCTGAGGCTCGGGCAGCTGCACACCCCACCAGCCAACCTCACCTCAAGACGCGTGAAAACCGGAAGTGCGAGCTCTTTTCTCATCAGTCAGTCGGGCCACAGATGCGGTACTGTGGGAGCCTGGCTCTGCCAGACAGAGGCTCTTGTTGGCTCTCCTGTGCCACCATGTGGGCCACGGAGCCCAGCAGGGTCGTAATGAGGATCTAAGGGCTATCCATCATGGCTGCACATAGAGCTTTAAAACCAAGTGTGAGATGACATTCTGGAAAAGGCAAGACTCTGGAGACAGTCAGAAGATGGCTGGGAGTTTGGGATGGGGGAATGGGGTGGGAGGGGAGAGGAAGGGATGAAAAGGGGAAGTAGGGAAGATTTTTAGGACAAAACTATCCTGATACTGTGTTAGCAGACACATGTCATTATACACTTGTCCAAAACCAAAGAGCACACATCTTTTAAGTTTCCTAGACTCAGTTCCACTGTGGTGGGCAAGGCTACCCACACATGACCCCAAGCCATTCTCGGACCCCAGCAGGGTGTCTGAGAATTCAACTCAGTCCCAATGCTATCTGCTTGGAGATAGCGTCGGATCCCACAGACGAAGGGTTCTGTCCTACAAGACTGCCCCCTGTCTCCCACTTCAGATGCCAGTCACGGGCCCCAGGAGCCCCTGCATCCCTGCTTCTGATGACCGGCTGTAGTTCGGAGCTTCCAATGACCTCCTCCTTAGGTCTGATTAATTTAAAAGAGCAACTCACAAAACTTAGGGCAATACATACTTACATTTACTTGTTTACGAAAGGATGTGATAAAGGATACAAATCAATATCCAGATGAAGAGAGGCACGGGGTGAGGTCCCCAACACAGGTCCCCAGTGCACCTTCTGCCTGGCTCTGTGGTATGTGGGAGCATCTCAGAGCCCCAAGTGTGGAAGCTCCCCGAAAAGGGCCAAAAAGCCCACATGTCCTGTTTCCTCCCACTCAGTCTCTCCCTTGTCATGAATTTGCACGTCCATTGAACACACACTAATCCTCTCAGCCGGAAGTTTCTATCATTCAATCTTCACCATCAAAGAGGAAAAGCTCTTTGTCACAGGGAGTCCGGGATGCTTTCAAGAGCGCAGTGCCCTGGGCTGCTCGCAACTCCCACCTTGAACTGGATGGCTGTTTAAACTTGAAAGGGAGCTTCCTTACAGGTTAACATCCAGGGTAAAGATGTACGAAGCTTGTATCTGATGTCGTTGTTAGCAACCACCGCTGTTACAGTAGAAATAAGTGGCAAGCAGGGGCTTCATCAGACCAGTTAGGAGGAAAAGTTAAAAAGCAAACTCAAGTATTTTCAGAGAGGGCTTTGAAAAGGTTTTTGTTTGTTTTTGTTTTTGTTTGTTTTTTAAAGAGTTTATTTTTATTTATTTATTTGACAGAGTGAGAGAGCACAAGCAGGGGGAACAGAAGGGGAGTGAGAAGCAGACTCCCTGCCGAGCATGGAGCCTGATGTGGGACTCGATTCCAGGATCCTGGGATCATGACCTGAGCTGAAGGCAGACGCTTAACCATCTGAGCCACCCAGGCACCCAAAAAGGTTTTCTATGAATGTACACTTATATACATCATTGGGTCAGTGAAATGCATGGACTTTTGTGTTTCTTAAGCACAAAGACATGTTTCTCATGGGGAGAAATTAAAGGGAAAGGTTACATTTAGTTACATTTGTATCCTTTCTCCTCTTTTAGACTTCTAAACATTTAAAGGTCAAGGCTCTTCTGATCCATCTTCCTACCTTTCCCCCGTCACTTTCCCTCACTGGAATCCAGCACAGAATCAAGGTTCAGCAAATGCTTTGAACAAGGCCAGAGCAGGGAATCTCAAACGGAGATGGGGAAGTAGGAGATGAGCGTCAAGACAGCACCATCGATATATTTCTCATTGCTATATGACAAACTACATAACTCAAAACACTGAAATCCTGTCACGTGCCAGGCAGAGTTGTAGGGACCAGGGATAATCACCGGGCAGAACTGACCAAATTTCCAAGATGCTCCCATTCTCAGAATGAAGGCCAATGGTTTTGTGAGGAAGCCAAGTGCATCCCCAGAAAAGTTCGAGGTAAAAGTATAGTTATCGGCACCTTTCCTGTCATACTCCCCAGGCTAAGTTCATCATTGGCTTTTCCTCTGGAAATGGATGTCATTAGGGGGAAAAAATGCAAAGAAAAAAATCCTACTCTCTGAACCATCACCTGGAGTTCACACACTTATGTCACCTAATGCATGGATGGCATCATTGCCCTTCTGGAGGTACAGAAGGCAAGCCTCAGGGAGGACGCGTGACTTGCCCAGAGCCACAGAGCAGGTAGGACACAGATCTGGGACAAATTCCCCAGGTCACCAAACCACCCCACCCCACCAGTCTTGGAGCTTCACATTTTAGCACCCTGAGTCCCCAGAAGCAAGAAGCTGGCAGGGGGGGGGGGGGGGGGGGGTGCTTGGGCGCGTGGGAAGAGACCGTTCACCTCAGCCCGGACACTCACACTGCACTCTCAGAAATGAGTGTGGTGGCGAATAAAGCTGCAGAAACGTGACCCAAGCCACCCAGCCCCTGAAGGTTGGCTGCCCCCAGGCTGGTGGAGAGTGAGGCTGTGACAGCCACCCCCACCCCCATTACCGCTGCTGCCCCTCTCGCTCTCAGAAATGTAACAGTGCAAACGTGGCGGACCCCAGAGGCAGCAGAGGGAGCCGAGGCCCTGGGGACGGCAGAAAGAGCCAACCTTCCCTCCTGCCCCTGCAACTGACTGCTCAGACCTCAGCTTTGAACCGGCTGAAAGGCCAAAGACCAAAGGCTGTTTCACAATTAGGAGGTTCTTGAGTTATTTTAGGAGTAAGACCTCCCGGGCTGATAAAGTTATATGGCCACTGCTCTGGGCTGAATGTTCATGTCCCCCACAACATGTATATGTCGAAATCCTAACTATGATGGTATTAGGACGTAGGGCCTTGGGAGGTGATGAAGTCAGGAGACTAGAGGAGCCCCTTGGGCGGGGGGAGGATTAGCGCCCTTATAGAAGAAGCTGCAGAGTGCCACCAGGAGAGGGACATCGGGGGTCCTCCTCGTGCTCATTGATTCTATTGTTTCAACCCTTTTCCCAGACTTCACCCCCCCACCCCATCCCCTCCCAACCATCTGCCCCTTCTCCTCAACATCCTGCCTGCTGGGACAGCAGGTCTCAGCCTCATCCCAAGCGGAGACCTCTGAGAGTTTGGTTTTGTCCAACAGACAATGGGAAGCCTCTGATGGGCTTTGAGCAGAAAAGGACCCTCCTCATTAGGAAGATTCCTCCTGGTGGTGGTCCCCAGAATGAGCTTGTTTGGGGAGAAGCTCTTCTTGCTTCTAGCCCAGAACCTGAAGCCCAGATTCAGTTCAAGACAGTGGCGCACTGGTGCCACCTGGAGGCCGCCAGACTCAATTACAGAAGCAGTGATCTGCGAGTCAGAAAGTGGCTTTCCGGTGGGGCGAGGAAAACAGCCTGTTCACTTGCACTGGGCCAAAAAGAACAAGGCTTCAAGGAGGTGCTGGGCTAGACACTGGAGGGGCGACTCCTTTTTCCAAGGAGATTCTTGAGTTGCTTTAGAACCAAAACCTCTCAGGAAGGGCTAGAGAGACACCCCCACCAGACTGAAATCCGTCCCACAACAGATTTGTCAAAATAAAGGGAAGTCATTGCTCAGAGGAAGGGGGCTTGTTTTTGTCACCCACATGATACATTCCAGGGGCCTGGTGACACCTGCTTTAGAAGCCCTCAGCCACTTTGGAAAGAGAAGGAGGCTCTTGGACAGAGTGGAGAGGCTGGCACAGGAAGGACAGAGCTCAGATCCTGGTTTCTCCACTGCTTTTTTTTCCCTAATGTTCCCATCCTTTACAGCACAGCCCAGGAAGCAAGTAACAAGTAGGTGATGCTAGAGATCAGAATGAAGCAGTTTTGGGGAAAAGAGGACAAGGGACGCCTGGAGGACTCAGTCAGTTGAGTGTCTGTCTTCAGCTCAGACCATAATCTCAGGGTCCTGGAATTGAGTCCCACATCGGGCTCCTTGCTCAGTGGGGAGCCTCTGCCTGCCGCTTCCCCTGCTTGTATGCGCGCTCTCTCTCTCTGAAAAATAAATAAATAAAAATCTTAAAAAAAAAAAAAAAAGAAAGAAAGAAAATGAGGACTAGACCTAATTTCTGAAACTCCCTCTTCCTGATAGAAGCCCCTTAATTACAGACTTCAGAACGTAATTCTTGTGATATTACGTGATTTGTTTCTCTCTTCTATCCAAACAGGAGCAAAATATTCTTTATCGGCTTTCTTGGGGTCACTGAGTCATGGGAAGTTTATTACATTATGGCTAAAATCTCTCTTGCCGTTCACTCTATCTCCTTCCCTCATACTTGGTGTTTTCTTAAGAACGTTTCTCAGTGGAGACAAGCGAGGTCATTTCTCTGAGTCTTTGCCAAGATTGCATGGACTTCTGCTTATGAACCGGTGGGAACTTACAAGCAGCCGGAGCTCAGCCATCCTGATGTGCACAGGAAGAAAGGGAGAGTAGTTTACTCACTCAGGACTCGGGCAACCCTGTGAGGTTTATTATCATGCACATTTTCAAGCTAATGAAAGAGATGTACAGAGAATCCTTTGGCCAAGGACACACAGCTAGCAAGTAGAGAAAGTAGGATTTGAAATCCTATGCTTGCCTGACCCCCAGATCCACCTTGTTTCCTGCAGCATAAGAATTTAGGGAGAGGAAACCCCAAAGGGTTGAAGAGACCGTGTGAGGGAAAATGAGGTTGGGTCTCAGGGCATATGGGGAGTATGTTGAGGGTACCCCAACATTGGTTATGGGAGTGGGGAGCACGAGGGGAGGTGCTGGGGAAAAGGAAAGCCCCGACCCAGGAGGGGTAGCAGTCAGATTTGGGGTATCCCCAAGTCAAATGGTTAAGAGGAGGTCCTAGGAAGCCAGGGGGAAAGCTCAGGTCTCTCCTCTTCTGACTGAATATCATGTAATACCTTTCACTTCCTCCTCTGTTCGCAGAAAAATACGTGCTATAAAATCAAAGTTCACGTTCTGCAATTGGCTTCCAAGAGGGCTGGGCCGGTTTTACCATGTTTTCCTTTGAAACTGCCTCTGAGATTTGTCTTGCCCCCATTCCCCTCTCAGAGGCAGCAGTGTCCAGAGGCTGAGCCACAGGGAGGAAGTGGGAGGTGCCCCCAGGAAGCAGTGATGAGCTCGGAGACCGGGCACACTGAACAGTGGAGTGGCTCGAGTAAGTAAGTACATGTAGGGAAGGTAATGGGAGCCTTATTGGAGAAGGGACAGGAAGCAAAAGGGGAAGGCTGGGAAGGACGGTTATAACTGGAAGTATAGTATCAGCTCATAGTGTTTAAACAAGTAAACAGATAAATATGTTAAAAAGAAAACCGCAGGCCAAAATTGGTGTCACAAGGCCAAGTCACAAAACCGGGGCTTACCACCCAACATAACCGCAGTTTCAAACTCCCCCAGATCAGTTTCAGCTGGTCAGTCAGGAATTTTCTGACTGGCACCAATGAGGTCATCTGTCACATGGGTCCCCTCCACCTCCAAAGGAAGAGGAGGTTATCCACCTAGTAAGTCCCCTTGCCCTTCCTCTTATTAAATGAGAAAAATTACGCCGAGTACATTTTGAAGATCTAATTGGCTCTATGAATCAATTCGTGCATCAGGCAACATCCCGTCTAGAAAGTGGAGGGGAGCACCAAAAAGCTACAGAAGGGAAAGGTTTGAAAGGTATTGAGCAAGCAGAGAAAGGGAACTATTAGCAAAGAATATGTTGTTTGAGGCAAGGTCACCTACCAAAGGGAAGGGGAGGGTCTATTTGTAAACTGTTATATGTCACATACTAGTGCATTTCCTTTCTTGGGCGTACCATCCACATTTGCTACTGCCAAAAGTTTTACCAATCACTCTGCTACCTTTCCCTGGGCTAAGTTGTGCCTCAACTACTATTAGCAGTCAAGAAGCTTATTAGAGCGTGCTCTTGGGATTAACACCCCCTGAGGAAAAGAACGAAGTGATGGGAAGAAATTGGACTACGTCATGGTTTCAAGAAAGTCTCAGCTGACCCCATGAGGAGCTCTGATACTGGGATGCCCCTTCAGAGTTTTCATGACTTGAGGCAAAAAGTCTGAGCCTTTATGTCCTGCAAAGAACAGTCATTGGATATAGGATGCCCCCAGAAAGAGGACATGACCTTGGGCAAGATGGCTGTTTGCAGCCAAGGGTAATTTCTGGAGGGCCGACAGCTGAAGGCGCTCAGCCAGCGGCACTCCCAGAGTCCTTCAGATCTGCAGGCGAATGGGGATGGAGACCATACCATCCTGCACCTTGCAATCTGGACATAATTTATCTTAATGTGCTCACTCCCCCATCAAGGTTCATGCTGTCTACTTGGACATATGGTCACTCTTTCATGATTATTTCACTTGTATTTACATCGCATCCTCCATGGCAGAATTATTGAACTTTAGGACCTTAAATACCAAGCATTGCGATGGGTCTAAAAGGCAGGGAATAAGAATGGGAGCATCATTTTCCTCTGGGTAATTTTTCTAGAGACAGCCATGCTAACCTAAACAGAGTATTTCTCACACTTATTTAAGAACAGGATCTGGAAGCTCCGAATTCGGGAGGTTGATCATTTTGCTTTGAAGTACTCTAGAGACGCTGTTGGACATCCCTACCCAGCAGGATTCTGTTAGAGCAACTCGACACTGCATTGACATTTCACCCCTGCAGAGATGTTAATCACTTGATAAGTTGGTTGACATTTGAGATTCTGAAAGTTGGGGAATGGAACCACCCTTCCACCATTCTCGTTTATCTCATAAAGGACTTTTGTAGAGAGGAGTGGTTCCTTCTTCATGCAGAGGACACTGACTACAAAACATGGCTCAACACAAGGGGTGGTTCATTGGCTAGCTACTGAAGATGTTTTTCTCAGCCAGTCTTTCCCACAGGGGAATCTGGCCTATGGTTTCATGGCCACTGTTCAGTGTCACGGTTGCTGGGTTTCTCTGGACCTAGGCCACCTCAGGTGTGAATGAAAAGGAACTGTTTCAAGTTCAGCCTAAACCCATGGACTGTGAGGCCAGAGGGAGTCATTCTGACTCACAAGACTGAAATTATGTGTGTTTGGTAGCTATGGAGCTTTTCTGGTCCCCAGGAATTCCCCAGGACACGAAGCTTGCTGAATGTTCCAGGGGTGCTTAACAGTCGTTAACATCAGCCTATGGGGAGGAGAGCCCCAAGGCGGGGGCTCTGAGTTTGTGGTTTGGTTTGTTTTTTTATTTCTTTTTTTTTTTTTTAATAAATTTTATTTGTGCCAACATTTTCTTTTCTTTTACTTTATTTATTTTGGAAGTAATCTCTATACCCAACGCGGGGCTTGAAGTCAAGACTCACATGCTCTTCCAACTGAGCCAGCCAGAGGCACCTCCATGTTATTTTTAGGTCAGAAGAAAAATCCATGTTTCAGTTCAATTATATTATAAATATCCACCAGGTAATAACATGTTTGGGTTTACCTTGTTGTTCCGCCCACCAGTCACACATCAGTGTTCTTAAGGTAAAAAGACATTGGTTTTGAAGACAGAGAAGAAAAGGGAAGCCCAGGCTGTAAGATGAATGTGGGCCCTATTTGCACTTTACTGTGGTATTTTAGGATGGCAAGACTTAGCAAATAATAATACAGATGTCCCATTAAATGTGAATTTCAGATAAACAACAAATAATTTTTAGTATAAGTATAGCCCAAATATACATGGCATCCCATGAAGTATATCTCAAGTAGTGCATGGCTTCCTGTACTTAATCTGGCAACCTTACTGGATTTTTAAGTGAAACGAGTTGAGCTTTGTTAAGAGGTTTGCAGGGTCGGGAAGACCAGCAATGTGACTGCCTCTGGCAACCAGAAGGGTAATGAATCCAAAGAACCATAGAGAAGAGACAAAGAGGAGACAGAGAGGCTGGGAAGATGGGGGATGGGAAGACCCTAAGCTTACCTCATCCCATGGATATAACTAGATAACCCCCACATCTGATAATCTAGAAAATGGTCTGAAAACTGGCAGAACAGACTCCACAACCAAATGCGGAGAAAAAGGCTACATCCAAGAGGGTATGAAAGGTAGAGACGAAGTCAGGAGCTAAAAGTACCCATGGGACCACCCAGGAAGGAAGGACATGAGGGTGTGGAGAAGGGAAAGGAGAAGACCCTCATACCCATAAAAGAAAGAAAGGAGAAGACCCTCATACCCATAAAAGAAAGACAAATCCCTATAATGTTTGGCTTTGAAAACCAGAGGGGCCCAATCTCATGAGTTCTTTCAACCAGTGGAAAAGCCTGGAACTTTACAAATCTGTGGGCTTGGCTCTGGAAGAGCAAGCAGGGTGAGAAGAAACTGAGTCCCTGCCCTTAAAGAATAGCACAGAAAACAGCCTGCTAAAATAGAGCATAGAACAGGCAGATTGAAAAATGCCTGGGGAGGGAGAGTCATTTACTACTCTTAGAGAGTATCCCAAGGGACAGAGATCACTGGGAGACTCTTCCAGGAACAAAGGAGCAGGCAGGAACAATTTAACACATCTGTCCCCCCAGCATAAACACATGGTGGCCACCAGCAAGAATGAGCACAGTGCTGACATTCACTACCTAACTTGCTTATACCCAGGCCCCCCACCTCCCCAGGCTTTGGTGGATCTGCCCCCTCCAGCACAGCCTATCTCAGTACCAGTGCTGCAAGTATCCTCCAGAAGACCAGCACAAACCTTGCCAACACCCAGCCTCTCCACTCAAGAGCTTTGCAGGGCTTTGAGTCCCAAGACGGCAGGGTGGTAAGTCCTCTCCCATGGAGGACCAGCACACACCTTGTTAAAAACTGTGCACCCCACTCCAGTGGTGTCAGCACATCCCCTCTGCTGGCCTGCAAACCTTGTGGGCACTGTGTGCCCCACCCACTCCAATACACTTGCTTGGAGCCCATTTAAACTGGGGTCATAAGCCTGGTAGTGTGCAAGCAGCCCCAAAAGGGACTAGGACCACTCCAGAGTCATTTCCACCCCATGGAGAGGGAAAGAAACCACACACGCCAGTCAGATTGTAGCCCCAGCAGTGGGCCAGGGGCAGACAGTTGGGCTGATGGCAGTCCCTGCCCAGCAATGAAAGCTTCTCAGGAGACAACACAGGAAAAGAGTCCTGTGGTTTGGTGCTACTGCATCTCTGGCAGATGCCTGGTGTGACTCAAGCCCAAGACAGCCCCAGACTGCTCCACTAATACCACAGGGGCCAAACACTGCCCGTAAGAGGCAAAGGAGCCAGAGAAGATGGATGGAATGACAGAAAAAGCAGTCAAATCACAAGAGTAGAGTGCATGCAACACACATAGGAGACACTCCTGAAGTGTCCGGTTCCTGTCAACAAGAGACACTGTGCTACAGGACACTATATGACCTCTTCTTCATAAGGCCATTACCTTCAAGAGTAGGAGACATAGATGACTTTCCTAATACACAAAAACAGACACAGAGAGTTAGACAAAATGAAGAGAGAAAGAAATATTTCCCAAATGAAAGAACAGGACAAAAACCACAGCAAGAGACCTGAGCAAAATGGAGGTAAGTATTATGCCTGCTAGGGAATTTAAAGTAATGATCATAGGGGCGCCTGGGTGGCTCAGTGGGTTAAAGCCTCTGCCTTCGGCTCAGGTCATGATCTCAGGGTTCTGGGATCAAGCCCCCATCGGACTCTTTGCTCAGTGAGGGGCCTGCTTCTCCCTCTCTCTCTGCCTGCCTCTCTGCCTTCTGGTGATCTCTCTCTCTGTCAAATAAATAAATAAAATCTTTTAAAAAATAAATAAAGTAATGATCATAAAGATACACAGTGGACTTGAGAAAAGAGTGGAGAACATCAGTGAGACTGTTAAAAGGAGACAGAAAGATCCAATCAGAGATGAAGAACACAATAAATGAAATTAAAAATACACTAGATGGAATAAATAGCAAACTAGAGGGAGCGGAAGAAATAGTGACCTGGAGGACGGAGGAATGGAAAGTTATCAAGCTGAGTATGTGAGAGGGGTAAAAAAAAGCAAAATGGCCATAGACTTAGGGAACTCAGCAACTCCATCAAGCTTAATAACATTCACAGTACAGGAATCCCAGAAGAAGAGAGAGAAAATGGGGCAGAAAATTTATTTAAAGAAAATAATAGCTGAAAAACTCCCTAATCTGGGGAAGGAAACAGACAACCAGATTCAGGAGACACAGAGATCCCCCAAAAAAATCAACAAAAGGAGGTCCACATTAAGAAACATAGTAATTAAAATGTCAAAAACTAGGGGTAAAGAGAGAATTTTAAAAGCAGCAAGAGAAAAGAAAACAGTTACATACACAGAAAACCCAACAAGCTGTCAATGGATTTTTCAGCAACTTTGCAGGCCAGAGGGAGTAGCATAATATATTCCAAGTACTAAAAGGAAAAAATCTGCATCCAAGAATACTCCCTCTAGAGAGACTGTAACAAGAGACAAAAAAGGGCACTATGTCATAATAAAGGGGACAATCCAACAAGAAGACATAACAATTGTAAATATTTATGTACCCAGCATGGAAGCATCTAAATACATAAAACTGTTAATAACAAACATAAAGGAAATAATCAATAGTAATACAATAATAATAGAGAACTTTAACACCCCATGCACATCAATGGACAGATTACCCAAACAAAAAATCATTAAGGAAACATCGGCATTGAATGACACACTGGACCAGGTGGATTTAACAGATGTATTCAGAACATCACATCCTAAAATAGCAGAATACACTTTTTTTTTCAAGTGTACATGGAACATTCTCCAGAATAGATCACATATTAGGCCACAAAACAAGTCTCAAAAATTCAAAAAGATTACCACAGTGTTATGAATCTAGAAATCAGCCACAAGAAGAAATCTGGAAAGAGTACAAATACATGGAGGTTAAACTACATGCTACTAAATAATAAATGTGTCAGCCAAGAAATCAAAGGAGAAATTAAATATGTATATGGAAACAAATGAAAATGAAAACACAATGATCCAAAATCCTTGGGATGCAACAAAAGTGGTTCTAAGAAGGAAGTTTACAGCAGTACAGGCCTACCTTAAGAAACAAGAAAAATCTCAAATAAACAACCTAAATTTATACCTAAAGGAACTAGAAGAAGAACAAACAAAACCTCAAACCAGCAAAAGAAAAAAAATAATAAAGATTAGAGTAGAAATAAATGATATAGAAAACAAACAAACAAAATAAAACAGATCAATGAAACCACAAGCTGGTTCTCTGAAGATTTGTTTAACAACAGTTTGATAAACCTCTACCCAGAATCATCAAAAAAGTGAAAGAGAGAGAGAGAGAGAGGACTCAAATAAACAAAATAAGACATAAAATAGGAGAAATAAGAACTGAAACCACAGAAATAAAAAGGATTGTGAGAGAATATAATTAAAAATTATACAACAACAAATTGGACAACCTAGAATAAATGGATAAATTCCTAGAAACATATAAATTACCAAAACTGAAGCAGAAATAGAAAGGTTGAACAAACTGATAACCAGCAATAAATATCAGGGATCAAAAAACTCCCAATGAACAATAGTCCAGGACCAAAGGGCTTCACAGGCAAATTCTACCAAACATTTGAAGAAGAGTTAATACCTATTCTCTTCAAACTATTGCAAAAAGTAGAAGAGGAAGGGAAACTTCCAAATTCATTTCATGAGGCCAGCAGTACCCTGATCCCAAAACCACAAAAAGACACACCAAAAAAGAGAACCACATATCAATATCCCTGATGAACATAGATACAAAAACTCTCAACACCTCTGGGGCAAATAATACATTATATGTTAATAAAAATAATTTTTTAAAAATCCTCAACAAAACACTAGCAAACCAAATTCAACAATACATTTAAAAAAAAAAACATTCACCATGATCAAATGGGATTTAATCCTAGGATGCAAGAGAGGTTCAGTATTTACAAATCAATCAATGTGATACATCACATCAATAAGAGATAGGATAAAAATCATAGGATCATCTCAATAGATACAAAAGCATTTGACAAAGTACAATATCATTCATGACAAAAAACCCTCAACAAAGTGGATTTAGAGCAAACATATCTCAACATAATAAAGGCCATATACCAAATGTCAACAGCTAACATCATATTCAATGTTGAAAAACTAAAAGTTTTTCCCTAAGATCTAGAATAAGGCAAGGATTTCCTTTCTCTACACTTTTATTCAACACAGTACTGGATGCCAAACTAAAAGTTTTTCCCTAAGATCTGGAATAAGGCAAGGATATCCTTTCTCTACACTTTTATTCAACACAGTACTGGATGCCTTAGGCACAGCAATCAGACAAGAAAAAGCAATAAAATGCATCCAAATCAGTAAGGAAGAAGTAAAACTCGCACTATTTGCTGATGACATAATAATACAGAAAATCTGAAAGACTTCACCAAAAACTACTAGACCTGATAAGTGAATTCAATGAAGTTTCAGGATACAAAATTAATATTCCGAGATCTGTTGTATTTCTATACACTAAAAATGTAGCAGAAAAAGAAACTAAGAAAACAATCCCATTTAAAATTGCACCCAAAAAAATGGAGGTGAAAACTATAAACTCTGAAAACTATAAAACTCTGAAAATTATAATACTTTGACAAAAGAAATTGAAGATGACACAAA
Source organism: Lontra canadensis (assembly GCF_010015895.1). Classification (NCBI taxonomy): domain Eukaryota; kingdom Metazoa; phylum Chordata; class Mammalia; order Carnivora; family Mustelidae; genus Lontra; species Lontra canadensis. The sequence continues at coordinate 14,205,273 of NW_022631018.1, read as the reverse complement.
TAAATGGAAAGTTATACCATGCTCATGGATTGGGAAAACAAATATTGCAAAAGACTCCATACTACCCAAAGCAATCTACAGTTTTAATGCAATCCCTATTAAAATATTAACAGTGTTTTTCACAAAACCATAACAAATAATCTTAACATTTGTATGGAACCACCAAAAAAACCCAAATAGCCAAAACAATCTTGAAAATGAAAAACAAAACTGGAGGTGACACAATTCCAGATTTCAAATTCTACTACAAAGCTGTAGTTATTAAATCGGTATGGTACTGGCACAAAAATAGACAACAGATCAATGGAACAAAATAGAGAGCCCAGGAATAAACCCATAATCTTATCATCAATTAATCTTCAACTATGAAGGCAAGAGTATGCAATGGGGAAAAGATAGTCTCTTCTGTTGTGAAAACTGGACAGTTACATGCAAAAAAATGAAACTGAACCACTTTCTTACCCCATACCAAAAAATGAACTAAAAATGAATTAAGCACCTAAATGTGAAGCCTGAAACTATAAAAATCCTAAAAGAAAGCACAGGCAGTAATATCTCTGACATCTGCCATAACAACATCTTTTTAGATATGCCTCCTGAAGCAAAGAAAACAAAGGCAAAAATAAACCATTGGGACTAACATAAAAATAAAAAGCTTTTGCACAGCAAAGGAAACAACTAATGAAATCTAAAGGCAACTTATGGAATGGGAGAATATACTTGCAAGTGACATGTCCAATAAAGGATCAGCATCCAAAATATAAAGAACTTACACAAGTCAACACCAAAAAAACCCCTCCAAATAATCCCATTATAAAGGATCAGTATCCAAAATATAAAGAACTTACACAAGTCAACACCAAAAAAAACCCCTCCAAATAATCCCATTATTAAATGGGCAGAAGGCATGAACAGACATTTCTCCAAAGAAGACATACATACAGACACCCCCTCAGGCATGTGAAAAGATGCACAACATCACTCCTCAGAGAAATGTAAATCAAAACCACGAGATATCACCTCATACTTGTGTGAACGGCTAAAATAAAGAACTCAAGAAACAACAGTTGTTGGTGAGAATGTGGAGAAAAAGAAACCCTCATCCACTCTTGGTGGAAATGCACTGTGGAAAAAAGTATGGAGGTTCCTCAAAAAATTAAAAATAGAACTACCTTAGGATCCAGTTATCGGACTACTGAGTATTTACCCAAAGAACACAAAAGCACTAATTCAAAGGGATACACACACACCCACACCCATGTTTATTGCTCATTATTTACAAGGGTCAAATTATGGAAGCAGCCCAAGTGCCCATCCATAGATGAATGGATAAAGAAAATGTAGTGTGTGTGTATATATATAACAGAATATTAATCAGCCCCCCCAAAATGTAATCTTGCCATTTGCAACAACTTGGGTGGATCTAAAGAGTATTATACTAAACGAAATAAGCCAGGCAAGAGAAAGACAAAAACCATATGATTTCACTCACATGTGGAATTTAAGATATAAATAAACAACAGAAAAAAGAGAGAGATAGAGACAAACCAAAAAACAGACTCTTAAGCATAGAGATCAAACAGATGTTGACGAGAGGAGTTGTGTGGGGGGATCTAGGTGAAATAGGTGAAAGGCATTAAGAATACACCTACCCTGCTGAACACTGAGTACTAAATGTAATGTTTGGATCACTATATTGTACACATGAAACTAATATAACATTGTATGTTACGCTGGAATTGAAATAAATAAATAATAAAGAAAGAAAGAAAGAAAGAGTAAAGTAAAACTGAGTTAGACAGCCAAACAAAATTGGACTAAATTAAATAAATAGTGTAACATGATTTAACGTAAGTCAATTTTAAGCAAAGATTACATGCCAAAATAGAGCAAAAAGTTTGGCTTGGCCAACAGCTGAGGGCCTACAGGTCTCTCAGGACAACCCTCTCTTCTTGCCCATCCAGGCAATGAGGGGGCCTTGTCCTATGAAGCTACAGTCACTGGAGCAGAGTACCACAGTCGACAGATCAAAGAAATAGGATTAACACTGACAGGAAGTATGGCTTTCATGATACAAATCACATGATAAAACTATGTAAAGCCTGAAGAGTTCCATCCATGATAGTAAGACAACAGGCTCCCCACTTAGAGCAAAATAATTAAAGTCACTGGATCTTTCCCTTCAGGAGGATTAACATAATTGTCTTTGCCCTTGGTCATCTGGAACACTCAGAGAAGCCACCCCCCTCAAAAACAGTAAGCTTCCCACTGGCATCTGGGTCCTGGGAATGATTCTAGAAAGCCTGCTCACCTCCACATTCTACCTAACTGGATGTGGAGCCACATCTAGGCTTACTGCTTTGTGAACAAGGCCCTGACTCAGGGAAGTGGGTTGATGAGGAAGAGAACCTAAAGGAAACAGGTAGAAATGACCGCCCTGAAGGGAATCACAAATCAGAAATTCAGCCTACAAATCCTAGGAACAATTAAACTTGACTTCCTAGGCCAGGATCAGCCTGAAAAGTCTCCATGGTGTCCCCACTCCTAGATGTGACCTGACAGATTTATAATGAGAAAATTTTATACAAAAGTGTTATTTTTTTAAAAAAGTTATCTTATACCTCAGCCTTGATTATTTGCAAATCTCCACTCTAGTACCCATTTAATCACATTCAATGCTGGGGCACTGGGGTGGCTCAGTAGGTTAAGCAACTAACTCTTGGTTTTGGCTCAGGTCATGATCTCAGGGTCATGGGATCAAGCCCCATGTTGGGTTCCATGGTCGGCGTAGAGTCTGCTTGTCCCTCTTCCTCTGCTCCTCCCCAGTTCATAAATAAATAGCAAAAATCTGTAATCACATTCAATGCATAAGAGGGCATGGAATCTGAGTTGGAAGTTCAAGTTCTGTGACCTTGCCAAGTCATTGCTGTTTTCTTGGCTTCTGCCTCTCCTGACACATGGCAGGGGGTGCACCAGGAGCTCTCTGAGGTTGCTTCCAAATGTGTGATTTTGTGATTCTATGATCACTGAAAGTGCATTGTCAGAGGGCCCAGTAGACATTCAGGTGAACCTGCTCAATGTCTTTATTTAAAACTGTCATTATCATTATAACATCTCTGGATAATGTTCCCGGATCTGGGAAAACAGAAACAAAGACCTTGGTAGAAATGACTTTGACCCTTCTCTCCTCCTTCTCTGGATTGTGTCTGTCCCCAGATCAGGCTGGACTTTTGGTTTTTAGGAGTGATTCAGAAAGAAAAGGGCAGTATTTGTACAAAGCCACAGCTCTCGTATCAACAATGAGAAAAGAATGATCTGCCACTCTCCTCTCGTTTTCTTTCCTCTTGCACGGAGGCCCGCTGAACTGGTTAGCCCAGCTGTGGAATCACGAGTACATTTTCGAATGGTCGTCAAGAAGACGTTCAGAGTGGTGCCAAGAAAAGACAGTAAAAGACCACGGTTAAGTGCAAAGACTATCCAGTGTATAAACTCCGTTGTGAACAAAAGAGCCATCTGCAGTAGCCATTCAAAAAAATCATGACTCAGAAATGACCTCTAATTACAGAAGTACATTTACTTTATTCAAACATTTCGTTGGTGGATTAAAGCACAAAGTTTGCTTTCTGGTTGGAGAACATACCACAGCTATGACTCAATGCTCCCTGACCAGTGACTTTCAGGAGAGAAAAAACAATCCAGGCTGGTTAATTAGGACTCACATTAGACGTGGCTTTCCAGAAACCTGATTAAAGTGGCTTCCCCGCACTATAGAGGATGTGACTTTTTGTTATTGTTTCCTCTTTTCTTCCTTTCAATGTATTCTTTTCAACATAAATCCATTTTGGACAAATTTGGAGGAAGTTTCAAAGTTGAGCAAAATAAGTCCCCTGTGCCTCAGTTTCCACATCTACTAAAATAGAGGGAATCAAATGTTCTAAGATAGGTGAAAGCATTGTTTCAAGACTCTGAAAACAATGCCTGGGTTGCAGCAACTATCCCACCAGTGTTTACAACTAGTACTTATATTTTTTTTTTTAAGAGAAAGAGAGGGCAAGCATGCACCCATGACATGGAGTGGGGGAGTGGCAAGGGGGAGGGAGAGGGAAAGAATACCAAGCAGATTCTCCACTGAGTGTAGACCTCACCTCCAGGCTGATCCTGGGACCCTGAGATCATGATCTGAGTTGAAACCAAGAGTCCAATGCCTAACAGACTGAGCCACCCAGGCATCCCATTAACTAGTATTATTTTATTGAAAATTTTGCCACAATCTCTCACTTCCCTCCAAGTTCCATCCAATATGTCCCACACATCAGCCACACTCTATGGCCTGCATCTTGTTCGTTATGGGTTATATTGTGTCCCAACCCTGACAAGAGGTCCTAACGCCCAGTGCTCCACATTGTGACCTTACTTGGAAATGGGGTTGTTACAGATGTAATTAGTGAAATTTGAAATTAAGATGAGGTCAGAAGGGAGGACCCCTAATCCATAGTACTGGAGTTTCTTTCTTTCTTCCTTCCTTCCTTTCTTTCTTTCTTTCTTTCTTTCTTTCTTTCTTTCTTTCTTTCTTTCTTTCAGATTTTATTTATTTATTTGAGAGAGAGAGAGACTACAAGCTGGGAGAGGAGCAGGGAGAGAGGGACAAGCAGACTCTACACTAAGCATGGATCCCAATACAGGGCTCAATCCCACGATCCTAGGATCATCACCTGAGCTGAAATCCACAGTAGGACACTACTGTCTGAGAAACCCAGGCGCCCTGTGACTTGGGTTCTTATAGCGGGGAAGGGGGTATTGAACACAGAGAGGTGAATGTGAAGAGACCCAAGGAAGGCAGAGATGAGGAGATACCTCTCCAAGCTGAGGAATGCTGCAGGTTTCTAGAAGAGAGAAGAGACACCTGCAATAAGTTCTCTCAAGCCTTCAGAACCAACCCTGTCACACCTTGATCTTGGACTTCTAGCCTCCAGAGCTGTGCCATAATCCATGTCTGTTGCTTATGCCCAGTTTATGGGACTCTGTTACATCAGCCCCACCAAGCTAATACACCGTGCATGGACTGAACCTCCCACCTCCCTGTTTCTAGCAATGCTGTGCGGGCTTAGCTGGAAAGACCTCCCCTGTCATCCCTACCAGTGGGAAAATCAGTCCGTACTTCAAACGTCACATTTGTCTGCTCACCTATCAGAATTAACCCATTTTCTACCATTCTCTCTCCATGCCACTCTTAATTCTTACTACAGTCCACGTGCATTATCAGCTAATTGAGACTAGGTTGATTTTACTAAGGTCTATATTATAATATACATTCTATAGATTATAAGTCACAACCCAAATTTCAAGGATGTATTTTTTTTAATTTTATTTTTTATAAACATATATTTTTTCCCCTTTTTTTTTAATTTTATTTTTTATAAACATATATTTTTTTCCCCAAGGATGTATTTTTTAAAAACTAACCTTCCAAATTACTTACAAGGTTATCAGTACATGTAGGGAAAGGTAACTATTTCAGCAAGCAACAAACTTTGATGTAATAGGCTTATTATATAATATTGTGTATTACACATTCACATAATACATTTGAGGCAGTGCCTTCACAGGAAGTCACATGCGTTTGAGGGTCATGTATTTGCTGTGATGCTTTGGGCAGCCGCCCATGAGCAGCTGCTCAATCTCATTTCCCTTTACACCCCTTTCCATGCTCCCACCAGACTGAGCAACTTACTTACCCACCTCCATGCCTCCGCACCTGTGGCTTGCTCAGCCTTGAATATGCTTTCTGTCTCTCCTTCTGGTCTCTTTTTCGTGGTGCATTCTGATTGCATGAGGGCCAGTGTCTCCGCAATGAAAGAATTCACCTGAGGGTCACCTGAGGGCAAACAAAAGAGATCGTGGCAAATCAAATGCACCACAAGGGAGCAGCAGGAAAGACAGCAGAGGAGTGCCGGTCTGCCAGGAGGCGGCGGTGAGGGGCTATAGTTAGTTACAGGGTAGAGTGAGGAAGTATGGGAACGTACAGGATTTTCCCTTTTTTGGTACTCTTAGGAACTGTGCCTAGGTCCTAGGGTTATTTTGAGGTGGGTCACTTAATGAGCCTGTTTGTGTCACCTCATCAGCTCAGTGGTCGCTGTAGGCCCTTTTGCCTTGCTCAAGCTTGCCTTGCTGAGCCTTGCTCAGGCTCGAGCCTGTTGCCTGAAAGCAACCTCCAAATCTTGATCATCATGACTTATGTGTATTGAGCCCTTACTTGGTGGTAGGTGCACTAACTATACCATTTATTCATCATAATAAATCTGTGAATAGATATTCTTATCTCTGTTTTATGGAGTGGAAACTGAGCTTTTAGGGGTTAAATCAATTTCCTACTGCCCACAGCTGATAAGTTGAACCAGGTCTGTTGTGGTCAAGCTCTTGCCCAATTACTTTCAAAAATTCTCTTTTAGGAGCGCCTGGGTGGCTCAAGCAGTTAAGTGACCCGAGCTTTGGTTCAGGTCATGATCCCAGGGTCCTGGGAATCAAGCCCCACATTGGGCTCCTTGCTCCTTGGGGAGACTGCTTCCCTCTCTTCCTCTGCCTGCCACGACCCCCGCTTTTGCGCGCTCTCTCTCTCTCTCTCTCTCATCAAATAAATAAATAAAATCGTTTAAAAAATAAATAAAATAAAAATTCTCTTTTAAAAATTCAGGTATTACCTACAAAAAAGTTCACTCTCTTTAAGCATGTAGTTTGATAAGCTTTGGTAATGGTATGAAATCACCACCATTGTTACAATACACAATAGTTCTCCCACTTCAAATCTTCCTTGTGCTTCCTTGATTGTTGAGCCCCCCCACCCACGCTGCAGCAACCACCAATCTGCTTTCTGTCACTATAAGAGAATGAAACAGTATACAGTCTTTTGTCTTCTGTGTTTGACTTCTTTCACTCAGCCAATGTCTTTGAAATTCATCCTTATTTTTGCACGCATTAGTATTTTGTTCCTTTTTATTGCTAAATGATACTTTACACTATGGATATACCATAGTTATTTATCCATTCACCAGCTAATGGATTTTGAGTTGCTTCCACTGTTTGACTACTAAGTATAATGCAGCTCTGAATGTTCACATGCATATCTTTTTGTGGACATATGCTGTCATTTCCTTGAATAAATACTTAGGAGTAGAATTGCGAGGTCATATGGTAAGTCTTTATGTTTAACTTAAGAGACAGCCGTGCTATTTTCCAAAGTGGCTGTACCATTTGGCCCCACCAGTTTTACTTCTTTTCTTCTATGTATACCTTGTATTTGTTTTTCTTGTCTAATTATATTGCCTAGCACATTCAGTACAATGTTAAAGAGAAGTGTGGCAACAGATACTCCGTCATTGTTCTTGATCTTAGGTAGAAAATATTGACATTAGTTGTAGGCTTTTCATACATATTCTTGGATTGAAGAAGTCCCTTTCTGTTCCAAGTTCCCAAATGGATTTCTTACGAAAGGGTGTTGAACTATGTCACATGCTTTTTCTGCCTTTATTGAAATGATCATATGACTTGTCTCCTTTATCTTATTAATAGTGTGACTTGCCTTGACTCATTTTTAGATGTTAAATAAATCTTACATTCCCAGGATAAGTACCACTTGGTCATGATGTCTTATCCATTTTATATATTGTTGGAGTCAATTTGTTAATATTACTTTTGAGGGTTTTTGTGCCCATGTTCATGATGAATACTGGTCTGAATCTCTCTTTTGATCTCATTTTCTGATTTTGGAATCTAGGTATCATTGGCTCCATAAAATTACTTAGAAAATGTTCCCTCCTCTATTTTCTTAGCATTTGTATAGGATTGATATTGTCATCTCCTTAAGTGTTTGGAAGAATTCATCAGTGAAGCAATCTAGACCTAGAACTTTTCTTTGTGGGAAGGTTTTTAATTATGAACTCAATTTCTTCTATTGATAAAGGCTATTGGAGTTTTCTATTTCTTCTTTGGTCAATTTTGATAATTTATATTTTCCAAAGATTTTGTGCATTTTATCTAGGCTGTCAAATTTATTGGCATAATATTTTCTTTTTAAGAAAAACTACCTTTTTTATAGAATCTGTAGTAATATCCTTTGTGCCATTCCTGACATTGAGAATTCATGGCATTTTTCATTTCTTTTTTTTTTTAATATTTTATTTATTTATTTGACAGAGATCACAAGTAGGCAGAGAGGCAGGCAGAGAGAGAGAGAGGAGGAAGCAGGCTCCCTGCTGAGCAGAGAGCCTGATGCGGGGCTCGATCCCAGGACCCCAGGATCATGACCCAAGCCGAAAGCAGAGGCCTTAACCCACTGAGCCACCCAGGCGCCCCGCATTTTTCATTTCTTAATCAGTCTGGCTAGAAGTTTATCAATTTTGTCAGTCTTTTTAAAGAATAAGGTTTGGTTTTATTGATTTTCTCTATTTTTTTGTTTTCTCTTTTATTGATTTCTGCCTTTATTGATTTATTGATTTTTTTGTTGTTCCTTGATTTGGTTTTAAATTGTTCTTCTTTTTCTGGTTTCTAAGCTTATACTTCATATCACTGATTTGAATCCTTTTTTCTTTTCTATTATAGACATCTAAAGCCATGTGTTTCTAAGTACTGTTTTAGCTGAATCCCACAAATTTTAATTTATTCAATTTTCTTCAGACATTTTCTTTTTTTTTTTTTTTTGGTTGTTTTATTTTTTATTAACATATAATGTATTATTTGTCTCAGGGGTATAGGTCTGTGATTCATCAGTCTTACACAATTCACAGCACTCATCATGGCACATACCCTCCCCAATGTCCATCACACAGTCACCCCCTCCTTTCTACCCTCCCCTCCAGCAAGCCTCAGTTTGTTTCCTGAGATTAAGATTCTCTTATGGTTAGAAAATTTTTTAACTTATCTTGTATTTCTTCTTTGATCTATTGATTATTTAGAAATATATAGTTTAATTTTTAAGCATTTAGGTTTTTTCCTATTTTATTTTTATTGACTTAGAATTAATACCATGATGGCCAGATAACATACTTGATATGATTTCAATCTTTAAAATATTAATGGGATTTATTTTATTATCTAGAATATGGACCAGGCTGGTATATGTACCATTTGCACTTGAATTTACATATTTTGCCAGTTTAGTGTATCAATAACAGTTAAGCTATTGTTGACTTTTTTGCCTAGTTCATCTATCAGTTGCTGAGATAAAGAGATATTAAAATCTCTAACAATGATTGTGGAATTATTTACTTACCTTTCATTCTGTCAATTTTTGCTTCCTGTGTTTGAAGCTGTGTTATTCAGTGCATACACATTCGTGTTTTAAATGTCTTTTTCTTATTAATGAACCCTTTTATGATCATGTTGAAGTTCTTATATATAAATCTTATAGATATGTTGTTAGATTTATACTTAAATATTTCATTGGTTGGGGGGTCACTAAATGATACTGTGTTTTTCATTTCAAATTTCACTTGTTCATTGCTGGCATACAGAAAAGATACTGACTTCCTTTGTACCTTGCAAAGTTATTACAATTGTTTACTAGTTCTAGAAGTTGTCTTGTTTTTAATAAATTATTTCAGATTTTGTGTATATATATGATCACGTCATCAGCAAAGAAAGACAGTTTTATTTTTTCCTTCCCAATTAATGTACATTTTATTTGCTTTTTCTTTTGTCTTACTGCATTAGCTAGGACTTTCAATACAGTGTTGAAAAAGAGTGGTGAGGGGGGAACCCTTGCTTTCTACCTGATCTTAGTAAGAAAGCTTCTCCTTCTCACCAGGATGTATGATATTAGCTATAGGTGTTTTGTAGATACTTTGTATCAAGTTGAGAAACTTCCTCTCTATTTCTAGTTTACTGAGAGTGTTATCATGAATAGGTGTTGGATTTCATCAAATGCTTTTTCTGCAACTATTGATTTTATCATGAGATTTTCTTTTTTAGCCTATTGATGTGATGGGTTACCTTACTTGATTTTCAAGTGTTGAACCAGATTTGCATACCTGAGATAAATCCCATTTAGTCATGATATATATTTTTCTTTTTATACATTCTTAAATTCAATTTGCTTGTATTTCATTGAGTAGTTTGGAATCTATGTTCATGAGAGATATTGGTCTGTGGTTCTCTTTCTCAATAATGCCTTTGTCTGGTTTTGATATTTAAGTAATGCTGGCCTCATAGAATGAATTAGAAAGTATTCCCTCTCATATTTTATGGAAGGTATTAGACAAATGTTCCAATTTGTTCCTTAAATGTTTGGTAGAATTCAGTAATGAATTCATCTGGGCCTCATGCTTTCTGTTTTGAAGGTTATTAACTATCGATTCAATTTTGTTAATAGATATGGGCCTATTCAGATTATCTATTTTTCTCTTATGTAAGTTTTGACAGATTGTGTATTTCAAGGAACTGATCCATTTCATCTAGGTTTTCAAATTTGTGGGCATAAAGTGATTCATAGTATTTAAGATGCTCTTAATGCCCACGGGATCTTTAGTAATGTTTCTTCTTTTATTTCTGAATTAGAAATTTATATCTTCTTTCTGTGTTTCTTATTCAGTTTGTCTAAAAGCCAATCAATTTTAGAGGAGACTGGAAAGATGGCATAGTAGAAAGACCCTAAGCTCAACTCATTTCACAGATACAAGAAAATAACACTTATGTCAGCATAAAGGACCCAGAAAATGACCTAAAGACTGACAGGAGAACTCCACAGCTAAAGCTAGAGAAAAGGCCACATTGAAGACGGTAGGAAGGGCAAAGACACGATTTGGGAATGAAATGGATCATGGCTGTCCATGGTGGGGAGGGAGCCAGTGGTGCAGAGAAGGGTGAAAAACAGACTATAACACAGGGGAGCCAGTACAGGGAAGACAAATCCCCATAAAATTTAGCTTTGAAAGAGAGAGGGGATGAATATCATGAGTTCTTACAACCAGCAGGACTTAAAGCCTAGAATTTTAAAAATCAGCAGGCTCAGCTCTGGAAGAGCCCAGAGGACAAAAGGAAGCTGAGCCCTTGCTCTTAAAGAGACAGCATGACAAACGGCCTATTCAGATACAGTGTAGAACCAGCAGTTTGAAAAACACTGGGGACAGATGGGAAAGAGTAATTTACCCATCTTAGAGCAAGAACTGGAGAGGCAGGGATCATGGAGAGACCCCTCCAGGAAAGAAGGAGCTGGAACATGCCATTTCCTTCCCCCACCACTCCCCCCACCCCCAGCATAAACACAGGACCACCTGTGGACACCAGCGAAGCACCAACTCTCTCTTCCTAACTTGCTTACACCAAAACCCCTCTTCCCCAGATCCAATTTTCCCTGTCACACTTGCCTCAGTCTCTGTGCTGCAGGCACCCTCCCCCAGAAAGCTGGCACAAACCCACCAACACCTTGTCTCCTAACCTGCACATTTTGTAGGATTTCAGTTCTGGCAGCATTGGTGGCAGATCTCATTTCACAAGAAAATCTCTGTTAAAATGCACCCCACCCCAGGGCACCTGGGAGACTCAGTTGCTTAAGTGTTTGACCCTTGGATTCAGTTCAGATCCTGAACTCATGGCTTGTGGGATTGGGCTCCACATCAGGCTCCATGCTCAGTGGGAGTCTGCTTGGATATTCTGTCCCTCTGCCCCTTAACAGGCTCATGATCTTTCTCTCACTCAAATAAATAAATAAATAAATCTTTTTTTTTTTAAATGCACCCAACCCCTGCTGGGGAACAAACACTGGGACAATAGGCAAAGAGAGCCTCTACAGACAACCGGACCAAAGCATAAAGAGGCCAGGACTCAACCACAGAACACACACAATGCACAGAGGAGACACTTCCTGAAGCTCAGGTCCTGGGAACAGGGGACACTGCACTGTGGGGCACGACAGGACCTCTTCTTCATAAGGTCATTACCATCAGGAGCAAGAGACATAGCTGACTTTTTTTAACACAAAGAAACAGACATAGGGAGTTAGACAAAATAAGGAGACAAAGAAAGAGTCCCAAGTGAAAGAATAGGACCAACCACAGCAAAAGCCCTAAGCAAAATGGATATAAGTAATATGCTTGAAAGAGAAGTTAAAGCAATGATCAAAAAGATACTAACTAGACTTGAGAAAAGAGTGGAAGACATAAGTGAAACTATTAACAGAGAGATAAAAAGGAACCGATCAGAGACAAGAAACACAATAAATGAAATTAGTACTCAGTGGCATAAATAGAAACAGAAGAATTAATAACTTGAAAGACAGAATAAGGGAAAATAACCAAGCTGAGCAAATGAGAGGAAAAAAAAATATTCAGATTAAGGACAGTCTTAGGGAACTCAGTGATTCCATCAAGCATAGTAACATTCATATTATAGGGATCCCACAAGAAGAACAGAGAGAAAAGGGCGCAGAGAATTTATTTGAAGAAACAATAGCTGAAAACTTCCCTAACCTGGGGAAGGAAACAGACAACTAGATCCAGGAAGCACAGAGATTAGCCCAGAAAATCAACCTGAGGAGGTCCACACCAAAACATATAGTAATGAAAATGGCAAGAAGTAGCGATAAAGAGAGAATTTTAAAAGCAGCAAGAGAAAAGAAGACAATTACATAGAAGGCAAAACCCATAAAGCTAGCCACAGATTTTTCAGCAAAAACTTTGCATGCCAGAAGAATAGCATGATATATTCAAAGTAATCAAAGGAAAAAATCTGCAGCCAAGAATACTCCCTCCAGTAAGGCTATCATTCAGAGTAGGAGAGAGAGTTTCTCGGACAAACAAAAGTTAGAAAACTTCATGACCACTAAACCAGCCCCACAAGAAATATTAAAGAGGACTCTTTGAGTGGGAAGGAAAGAACATAAGTGAGAGTGCGAAAAGTAAAAACCACAAAAGCAATAAAAATAAGTATGTCCATAAATATTGGCTAAGAGATTCACAAAATAAAAGGATGTAAAATGGGGGGGAAGAGGAGCAAAGAATGGGTTCAAACTTAAATAAACATCAACTTGATATAGACTGCTATATGTAGATGTTAAATACATATATAATGATAATCACTAATCAAAAGCATTAATAAATATGCAAAGAATAAACAGAAAGGAATCCAAGTATATCACTAAAGAAAGTCAAGAAACCCAAAAGAGAGCAAGAGAAGAAAGGATCAGAGAAAAACTACAGAAACAACCACAAAACAAAATGGCAATAAATACATCCCTATCAACAAATACATTGAATGTAAATGGACTGAACATTCCAATCAAAAGACATAGGGTGACAGAGTGGATTAGAAAGCAAGACCCATCCATATACTGCCTACAAGAGACTTATTTCAGACCTAAAAACACCTCCAGGGGCTCCTGGGTGGTAGAGTCGGTTAAGTGTCTGACTCGGCTTTGGCTCAGGTCGTGATTTCAGGGTCATGAGATCGAGCCCTGAGTTAGGCTCCACACTATGCAGAAGGAGTCTGCTTGAGATTTCCTCTCCCTCTCCCTCTGCCCCCCACCCACTTGTGCTCTCTCTCGCTCTCTCTCTAAAATAAATAAATAAATCTTTATTATTATTTTTTTTTAATAAAGACACCTGCAGACTGAAAGTAAGGGGATGGGGAAACATTTATTGTAAAATTGATGCGAAAAGAAAGTTGGGGTATCTGACAAATTCTATTCTATCTGACAAATTGACTACAAATCCATCTGACAAATTCTAATGGACAAATTGGACAAATAGACTACAACTATTTCTACTGTTCTTTCCCTCTTTCCTCTCCTGGTGTTGTAATTACTCATGTTGTAACTGGTAGTTGTCCTATAGTTCTTGAATATCGTGTTCTTCTTTTTCAATCTTTTTTTTCTTTTGTCTTTTTTTTCTTTCTGCCTTTCAGACTTGGAGGTTTCTACTGCTAAATCCTCAAGTTCACAGATTCTTTCTTCAGCCTTGCTCAGTCTGCTAACAAGTCCACCAAACGCATTCTTCATTTGTTATGATGTTTTTGACGGCTAGCAGTTCTCATTGTTCTTTCTTAGAATTTCCATCTCTCTGCTTTCATGCTTTCTCCTTATGCTGACTGCTTTAGCCATTTAAGCCCTCAGCCTCTTAACTGTAGTTGTTTTCAGTTCCAGCTCTGATACTTCTAACATTCCTATCATTTCTGAGTCTGTTTCTGGGGTTTATTCAGTCTTTCCAAACTGTGTTTTTTGCCCTTTGTGATTTTTTTTTCTGGATACCTCACTCGGTGTACCAGGTCAAAGTGCCTGCTGTAAATAGGCTTTGGGTAACGGGGTGACATGGTGGAGGGAGGAGATGCATTCTACAGTCCTGTGATTAGGTCTTGGGGTTTCCATGAGCCTGTGCCCCAGGACTGTGGGCTTCATCTCCTTCTTAGTCCCCTCCCTCTCAGGTGGGACAGGATGGCCAGAGGGGTTTGGAGGAGGGTATTTCCTTCCTGCAGGCCAGTTAGACTCTGGGTCAGGCTCTGGTAAAATCATTTTCTCTGAGGGCAGACCTTGTTAAGAAAGAATGGTCTGGTTGTTTCCAATGGTTTCTTTTCCTCTCCTCTACCAGAAGCACAACAGGAAGGAGGTAAAACTCACAAAAGTGTGGGGGCCCCTATGACTGGGTCCTCCTGAGGTTTCTGTCACTCATACCCGTCCACGCTGAGCCCCCAGCAGTGTGTCCTGTAGTGCTCAGGTTTTCCTGCCCCAGCACTGGGTCCCGTGCAGGTTCTGTTCCAGGAAGTTGTAATTCCCTGGATTAGTCTTTCAGTCACAGCAGCTTGTCCTGTGACTTCACCTCCCAGACAGGCCCAGTGAGAGCTATCGCTGTTTCCATTTGTTCAGCTTTTTTTGTTACGAGGGAGTGAGTAGCGACTCCCGAGCTCCTTACGCATGGAACCAGAAACCTAAAATCCTTGACAGTTATTTTTACTTTTGGTCACTCTCCGGAGTCAGCTTAGGCATCCTCTGACTTCTATGTCTGGGATAAGTGTCCCCTCCATCTGCCTTGCGGGTGTCCTGTGCTTCCCCTAGTCACAACCTAGAAAATCAGGCCATTGTTGGGATGATTACGGCACATGACCCAACTTCTGCTGGTCATGGAAAGCTTTCCAGAGGACGGGAATATCAGAGCCCTGAGGACAATGACAAGTGAACCAGGTGGAAAGAGCTTAGTTGTTTCCATGACCATCACCCTTTTTAGATTCTAAACGCCTGGAGGACACACTCCACATTTTATTCAAATTTGCATTCCCAGTATTCAGTAATTGTTGAAGGTGGGGAAGGAGTGAAATTTAATAACTGGAAAATGAAGGAAAGGGTGGTCTATCAGTTCGGAGCAGAAAGTACCACAACAAACTTCAACCTGTGTCCAGGGAACCACCAGTAATAGTCTGGGGCACTTGGAGCAGCATGTTGTCTGGGAAGAACTGGGACAGACAAGCCGGCACCCACTGACGGAGGACCGTGAATGCAGGCAGGGCAGGGGAGCTGCAGGCCCGTGAGCAGAGCAGCCCTCTCTATGCACCCCTGTTTCCTGCAAACAGTGACCCTGGGCAAGTCATTCCTACAGTAGGGTTTCCTGGATTCCACATCTGAAGCTGAGAATTGTTTATAAAATGAAACTCTTTTCAAAATGTATGTATTTGAGAGACAGAGAGAGGGAGAGCATGAGCAAGAGGGGTAGAGAGGAGAAGGATAGAGAATGTCAAGCAGACTCCATGCTGAGTGTGAAGCCTGACATAGGGCTTGATCTCACGGCTCTGAGATCATGACCTGAGCCAAAACCAAGGTCAGATGCTTAACTCACTGCACCAGCCAGGTGCCCCTAAAATAAAACTCTTAATGGGGAGCCTGAGTGGTGCAGACGGTTAAGTGTCTGACCCTGGTTTTGGCTCAGGTCATAAGATTGAGCTCTGCGTTGGGCTCCACACTCAGCACAGAGTCAGCTTGAAAGATTTTCTCTCTTCCTCCCTCTTCCTTTGCCTCTCACCCCACTTGTTTTCTCTCTCTCTCTCTCTCTCTTTCAATCTCTCAAATAAATAAATAAAGTCTTAAAAAATAAACTTTCAACATTCCAAGTGAAGGATGGATTAACTTTTTGCAAATATGGAAAACCTGTGATAGCCTGGCCAGGCCCAGTTTTTCTGCTTGACGGATGAGGGTCACACCAGTTTCCAAGCATCCCCTCTCCCAGGGCACAACCCTCCACGGCACCCCAGCCCCGGAGGCCTGGTGTAGTGGGGAGTGCCGGTCCCCAGAGGCAGGGAGAGACCTCTGAGTCAGCGAAGTCCCCTTGCCTCTGGAAAGGGTAGCGTTTCCTTGGACACTTTCTCATAGCCCAAGAAGCAACGTGGAGCCGGGAGACAAGCACCGGAAAGGACAAGACTGCTCTCGTGAGCACTAGCCTTGGCCAGGTGGGTTTTCCTTGGCATTTCTGGACTCAGACCTTCAGCAGCTGAAGGCCTCCAGGACGTACCCCTGGAACAGCTTCCGGCAGCGGAGCTCTACCACTACATTAAAATGTTCTGTTACATCGCTATGAATAATTAACTGGGGGACCTTTCTGCAAGCACAGCATGTGACACTGCAGGATAAGGCAGAGCGGGATTAAAGGAGAGGAGAGGTGACAATCTGTGTTGCTGGATGCCTCTAAGTCATTCTTCAATTTTGAAATTCACAGGGGTGGAATCAGATGGCTGATAGGATAACGTCAGCCGCCTGCCTCATTCAGCCGGCTCGGTGAGCTACGAGTCAGGAGAGTTCCCACTAAAAATCTGTTTTCTCTCCAGAAATCGGAAGCCCTGGCATCACTGGACCCATTGTCCCATGACAGCTCAGCTGTTTAAAGCTGATGGCAGCTGCCCCCTCGTGGGGCTTGAACACCCTCCGGTCCCTGCCGCACGTCCCCGTCGCCGGCCCGTCACCACGCCGCTCACGTGAGTACACCCACCTGACTCCTCGCTGCAAGGCAGCTAAGCTTTCCGACCCCTGGGTCGAAGATTCCTTAGCTCTTACAATGTTTTAAATTATTTTTCTGAAGAGTAAATAAATCTATTCTCATTTTTATTTTTTTATTTTAATCCCAGTATACGATGGGATATTATTCAGCCATTAAAAAGAACGAAATCCTTCGCTCTTTGTAAACTTGCTTCTCTTTCCAGCCTCTTCCCTCATAATGGGCAAAGGTGGTTTTCCTGTCCTGAGAATCTCATAAATTATTTTTATGAGACACCATACATAGAACCCGGACAAGGCTCACCAACCTTCCTATGAGGTGTGAAAAAGTAAAAGACCAAGCGTCCAGAGAAATGATATTTGGTTCTAGGTCTTCCTGCTGCTTATTTTGTGACGACTGTATGCGTGGCCATCAGCCCCATGCCTCCACGGGAAGGTGCTTGGTTACGGGCTCTGAATGGATGAACACACCTTACCAAGGTCTCGGGCAGTGTCCGCACGTAACCCGATGGTTTCCAAGCTTCCTCCAGCTCTGCTCTCTGTGACTCTGTAAGGGCAAGAGTGGTTTTCTGGTGACTTTATGTGCTGGAATGACAGGGTGACAGGCAAAGACTGGAAAGCCTGCCTGACGTTCATTCCAGTTGCCTAGAGCCTGTAAACACTCGTTGCTTCTGTGCTAAGTCTGGATACACAGAGTAACAAGGTTCAGGGTCCGTTCTGGGCAATCTCCTGGGGTTGGGGAATAAGAAAACCGGTGATTAACACAACCCCCAAGCCCATACCTCTTGCGTACTTGTGCCAACATCACTGTGTGTTTGTGTTTGTTTGTTTGTTTTGTCTTCTGCCCTTCCCTCTGGGAAACTACTAGCATCTCTGAGACAGAGCATTGCCGTCCCCTGGCTGAGAGCTTCTGCTTGCGGTTCAGAGAATGGAGCCTCTATAATGATGTTAGTTACAAACCAGAGAAGCTAAAATGCTCATCCCTCTGGGAGAGGCAACCCGGACCTCAGATTGCATTAGGAGCTGAATGCTTAACAGCAGCTCATTTCCTGGAAGCTGACTTCACTTGGGGGAGTGGAGAGGAGGCAGGGGAAACGGCACAGCTCAAAAGCCCAGGCAGGCCAGGAAAGGGAGACTCCTGTCTATAATGCACGGGTTATCAGGCAAATCTCAGGTGGTGGTCAGCTCTTGTCAAAGAACTCAACAGGCATCAACCTTACTTTTCCGTAATTTTATCCCTAAGCTGATCTACTGCATTGAAAAGAGATCACCATTTAATGAGAAGGCAGAAGATGGTCCGGAATGAACCAACCTGGGGGGTGGAGCGGCGTGGGGGGAGGAGTCGGGCACGCCCTCGCTCGGCAATCGCTTTGGGGCTGTCCTAACCTCTCTGCTCACGCACTGGGCGCAGACTGAAATGTAGGGGTCTTGCCCAAAGCCTAGCCCCAGGGCCATGCAGCTGGTCTTCTGATATCCACCAGCTCCTGCTCTGCCCCACAGCTCAGCAGCCCTATAGCTATGCCATTTATGTCCCGCACAAACCCTGGGACTCATTCTGATCTGAATGAAGCGTGAGGGCTTTAACATTCTTGAACACAGCTCTCTGGGACTCAAGGTGAAGTGTATGGTACTTGTGGTCTGGTCCCTGGCAACGTTAACTGGGTATTGCTTTGTTCTAAGACTAAATCTCCAGGGGCGCCTGGGTGGCTCAGTGGATTAAGCTGCTGCCTTCAGCTCAGGTCATGATCCCAGAGTCCTGGGATCGAGCCCCACATCGGGTTCTCTGCTCTGTGAGGAGCCTGCTTCCTCCTCTCTCTCTGCCTGCCTCTTGCCAACTTGTGATCTCTGTCTGTCAAATAAATAAATAAAATAAATCTTAAAAAAAAAAAAAAAAAGACTGAATTTCCATTCTCAACCGACGGTCCCTTTCTCATTATGGGCCCCTGGGTTTTTCCATTTTCCGGTAACACCCCAGAAACCCCTTCCCTCCACCCCTATCCATGCCTCTGGGATCCAGGCCCTCCCACCAGACTCCTTCTCCTTCTTTTTTTCTTTTTAAGATTTATTTATTTATTTGAGAGAGAGAGAGAGAGAGAGCGCACACAGATTGGGGGAGGGGCAGAGGGAGTGGGAGAAGCAGACTCCCTGCTGAGTATAGAACCCGATGTGGGGGTCAATCCTACAACCCTAAGATCATGACCTGAGCTGAAATCAAGTCAGATGCCCAACCGACGGAGCCCCCCGGCGCCCCCTCCCAGCCACCTCCTGCTGAAGAGCCGGGATGGCTGGCATTTGCTGAGTGGCTTCCACGCGCTCCCAGTGGGGCTGACCCTTTGGCATGTTGGCCCTCTATGTCCCCACAGCGCGTGTGTGAGGCAGATCCAGGCCCCAGTGCGGAGAGGAAGAACAGGGAGGATACTGAGGCTCAGAGGCAAGAGGCCATTTCCCGAGACCACCCAGCCGGGAAGCGGAGGAGCAGAGGTCTGGAGCATGGTCAGCTCGGTTTAAGGGCTTCTTGTTCTTATCTCTCCACCCTGGGGACTGTCAGGGACCGAAGCACAGCTCCAAACAGCTGAATCTGGCCCCCCCACCTGCCCGCCACCCTCCTGGAGCCCAGCAACTTCCAAGCGCTGCTCAGCCTAGATCTGCCGCAGCTCAGTCCTGTCCTCTTATTAGGGGTCCCTCGCTATGAAGACTTGACCCCATGTTGCCAACAGGCTTTGGGGGAGAAAAAAACAAACAAACAAACTCTGGAGCCCCTTCGGCGTCAAGTGGACTCGTTCACTTCATAGCTTGCTGTGTGACCCTGAGCAAGTTTCTGAGCTTCTCTGAGCCTCACTTTCTTAGAATAAAGGGTGATGACAAAGCCTCACCCCAGAGGGGGTTGTACAGATGCACATCTGGCTACCTTTAAAACCTGGAATTGAAAAGCTATTTCTCTGTCCAAGCATCCGAACTCCTTATTTAAAACTTTGTTTTAAAGCTGAATGTAGGGGCGCCTGGGTGGCTCAGTCGGTTAAGCATCTGCCTTCAGCTCAAGTCATGATCCCAGGGACCTGGGATTGAACCCCACATCGGGCTCCCTGCTCCACGGGGAGTCTGCTTCTCCCTCTCCCTCTGCTCTTCTCCCCTGCCCCACCCCCGCTCATGGGCGCATGTGCACATGTGCTCTCTCTCTCTCAAATAAATAAATAAAATCTTAAAAAATAAAATAAAGCTGAGCATAAAAAACAAAACAGAACTGAGATGACACTTGAAATATCCCAGATGCTGTTGCAACTGAAATCAGGACACTGCGTGGCCCACAGAAGAGGGTGTAACAATGTCACTTGGGCATTTGTTAAGAACGTCGCCAACAGGCAACAAAGGCAGAGGAAAATCACGGGTTCCAGGCACACGTCTAGTAGCAACGCCTCTTTCCAGGAGGGGCCTCAGCAACCACTGCTGACAGTTTTCTTCAGGCTCCATCAATGTTTGCCGTTGTTTAAAGACACACATTAATTTGAAGTCTCCTCCCATTCTCTCTGTAAATTACAGCATTCAGATGAAGTGGCAGCTGCTGTAATTAAGACACAGTTAATTGCCTATCTCCTTAATTGCAATGATAGGATTTTGACAGTTTGGTAAATAAGAATTGTTTGGTTTCCTCTGGCAACTTCAGCCTTGGCTTCCCTCACAAACGCTGAGTCACCCAATTCCGGGACAAAGGGCTGTGGCTGCAGGAGAAGGGCGGGGAGGAAGCAGGTTCACCTGCGTCCCGGTCACCTGAGGCGGGAAACCACAAAAGCAGGAAGCGTGGATCATGGTGGCACAGGAGGAAACACACACAGGTCAGGAGCTACCGAGCGCCAACCCTGCTTCTGAGTCCACGTCTTCCCCCAGGGCACAAAGGATGCTTCAGAGTGGCCAAGAGGGACGGTGGGTCAAAGCCAGATCTTTGGGGTCACGTGGCCTGGGGCTCAGAGCCTCCTGTACCTTTTCCGCATGTTCTCGAATGCTTCCTGGTCTCGTTGGCTTCTGCCAAATGGATTTCGCAGTCGCTGCTTCATAACATTTCGAGAATTAAGAAAAATTGTCTTGTCAAGAGCCTCAGCAACACATCAGGCTCGTGATGAGTGGCCAGCAAATGCAGCCACACAGCAGGCGTGACGCTGGCTCCAAAGCAGACGTCAAGGAATGTGCTTGCAGTTTTTCTTTTCCGTAAGCTAAATCTGGACCAGAGTCTACCTTTCAGGTTCCCATCCCTGGCATTCCTCTCGGGTCTTGCCACCTTCCAAAAACACTGATTCAAGTAGCCGGAGTCCAAGCGATTAGCATCAGAAAAACTGGACCTAATTTTCAAAGCCTCTAGGAGGCAAGGGGATGCCGTGTTCTATGGCGCTGCAGAGACACAGGAGAGAAAGAAAACAGGTTTCCACGATGAAACCCTACAAACGCTCATATCCCACCCTGATCATTAGTAGCACTCAAAGCGTGACTGTTAGCTCTGATCGCACTGTGACAACTCTATTATTGGTCAGTCCTTGCTGCCTAGAGGCCACACTAAAAAGGGTCTTAGTGACAATGACATCTGGCTCTTTCTTGGGGCCACTGGTTTTGTACTCAAGCTCCTGTCCTCCCAGAAGCATGAAGAGAAGGAAACATTGGTATACGAGACGTAACACTGTTTCAACGAACAAATGGATGGAAGGAAGTGAATGGGGGGAAGATCTCCATTTAATAATAAGTGCGGGGCACCTGGGCGCTCAGTTGGGTAGGCAGCTGCCTTTGGCTCAGGTCATGATCCCAGAGTCCTAGGATCGAGTCCCGCATCCGGCTCCCTGCTCAGCAGGGAGCCTTATTCTCCTCTCCCTCTGCCGGCTGCTCTGCTACTTGTGCTCTCTATCTTTCTGTCAAATAAATTAAAATCTTTGATTTAAAAAAAAACTATAAAAGTAAGAGTGACTGTAAGAAAGGTGCCTCTTGTCGTGCTCAGCACAAATACGGCTTCAGCTCTGGAGAGGGGGGCTTAAACAAGATCGGAGCTCCCAGTGCTTTCATCTAAACAAAGTCCAAAGGAAGGCAGTCAGGGGTGTTCTGGGGGCTTCCCCATCCTGAGGAAGCCAGCCTTCTTCAAGCTTACTCTTCCATCCTCCTAAATGCATGGCTTCCATTGCATGGTCGCAAGCTGCTCCAGTCCCAGCGTCTTAGCTGCATTCTTAGGTCAAGAGAAGCCCTGAGTTAGGAACCAGAGCTCAGCTATCTAGTGAGTGAGTGATTTTTTTATAGGTGCCGGGACAGAAACAACTGTTATAGCCACTGATGCCCGATGAGATGTTACCACGTGCCAGGCACCGTGCTACATGTTTTATATGGTTTGGTTCTCTCTTCTCCACAGCAAAACCTGTGCTCTAGATAATAATAATGTTATTATTGCCACACGTCAACCAATGGAGACATTAGAGACTAGAGATTAAGAAATAACAAATGGGGGCACCTGGGTGGCTCAGTGGGTTAAAGCCTCTGCCTTCGGCTCAGGTCATGATCCCAGGGTCCTGGGACCAAGCCCCGAATTGGGCTCTCTGCTCAGCAGGGAGCCTGCTTCCTCCTCTGTCTCTCTGCCTGCCTATCTGCCTACTTGTGATCTCTGTCAAATAAATAAATAAAATCTTTTTTAAAAAAAAGAAAGAAAGAAAGAACAAATGGAGGGGCACCTATGTGGCTCAGTCAGTTAGGCATCTGGCTCTTGGTTTTGGCCCAGATCATGATCTCAGGGTTGTGAGATCAAGCCCGGTGTTGGGCTCTACACAGCATGGAGTCTGCCTGGGATTCTTTCCCTCTTCCTCTCCCTCCCCCTGCTCGCATGCTCCCCCTCTCTCCCTCAAATAAATAAATAAATAAAATCTTTTAAAAAGAAAGAAAGAACCAATGGAACTGGGAAAGCAGCAGAGAGAGAATTTGACCCCAGGTCTTAGCGAGAGCAAATTTCTTGCTCTTAACTAACTTACTAACTTAAGCTGTTTCTCACAAAGAAGGGATGATACACACGGGTCCTAAAACATCAGGTGTAATGGGCGGACACACAGGTAAACAGGACATAGTGACCAGGTATGTGCAAGTCAGGTGGGTGAGGCAGGCTGTCTAGATGAGGACTGAATGGAGATCAGCTAGTCCTGCAAAGGGAGAAGGACGTGTTCTAGATCCAGAAAACTAGATCCAGCACACAGAATGGCATAGCCATCGCGGATTGCGAAGTGGAAGCTGGGCTCCAGATGTTATCTTCTCAGTCAGGAGGAAATGAAGGGATCAGTGAGGAAAGTGCTTCGTTTATCATGAAGAAGATAGCCTTCTATGACCGCCCCCACAGCAGATGTTTTACTGTGTGTCATTGGCCAGAACCAAGTCAAGACCACTGAGAGACACAAGGAAGGACAGAAAAGCCACAGGTGGCTGAGATCGGCCATGAATCGTCCACTGGGGCTGGACCCTTGCAACTGGAACCAAACTGGGGTTGTGTCAGCAAAAGGAGGGGCAGGGGTATGGTGGTGGGAGGCAACCAATAGGCTCAGCCCAACACTTTAGCACCAAAGCAGAGGGTGAAGTGAGAGCAGCCCCATGAGACTAACGAGGGAAGGACAGAAATTACTTAGTGAGGTGTTAGGATTGAAGCCTGAGGGAGAAGGCTTTTTAGGTAATTCCCAAACATATGGCTAGGCTGACTGAAATGTCGGCGATTTAATTAATCACTGGAAGGCACTGAGATGCATTGTCTCAGTTCTGGCTGCCCTAACACAGTTCCACAGGTGAGGGGGCTTCGACAACAGAAATTTATTTCTCACACTACTGGAGGCTGGGAAGTCCAAGATCAAGGTGCTGTCTGATTCAGTTCCTGGCCAGAGACTTTTTCTTGGTTTGAGGTGGCTGCCTTTTCACTGCGTCCCCATATGTGGAGAGAGAGGGAGCTCTCTCGCTTTCTTATTCTCCTTTAAGGGCACTAAATCCATCATGGGGACCCCACCTTCATGACCAATCTAACCCTAATTTCCTCCCAAAGTCCCCATCTTCAAACACCATCACACTGGGCATTGGGGCTTCAATACATGAACTTTAGGGTGACAAAAACTCCATCCACAACATGCAAAAAATGATTTTGTGACCTAGAAGAGATTCAATTGCTTTGGGATTCTTCAGGGACTTTCTTACCTCTTGGTTCATTGGGAGGGACAAACAAAGCAAGTAAAACTGTTTTACATCAGCCTCCCTATAATAGTCTATTGTCATAATCACTTAAATAGAAAGCATTTGGAGGGGCGCCTGGGTGGCTCAGTCGCTAAGCGTCTGCCTTCTGCTCATGTCATGATCCTAGGGACCTGGGATCAAACCCCGCATCTGGCTCCCTGCTCGGTGGGAAGCCTGTTTCTCCCTCTTCCACTTCCCCTGCTTGTATTGTATTCTCTCTCTCGATGTCTCTGTCTCTCTGTCTCTCTGTCAAATAAATAAATAAAATCTTTTAAAAAGAAAGAAAGCAGTTGGAGTGGCTACCTGATCCTATTTCCCCAGTAGCTACATTATTGATATGTGACCCCAAGCCTTGATGGACAGGCTGTGTCATTTTCATATCAGTTTCAATGCCACAGGGCACCAGGACATCCTGTGTCTCTAGAATCCCAGGACCTGCCCTGGAACCTGCTTCCTGAGGTTTGGTGATTCTCATCATTCCTCCACTCTAACAGCCTTCCAAGAAATTAATTCTTTTCATCAAGTTAATAGTAATCACGTATTACTTAACATATATTACTTAACTTCTAACAATAGAACTTAAAACCAAAAGAATTTTATCCACCTTGGTCAGGTTTTTTTTAATCGCTTTATAACGTGTGATTGACATACACCTTGGTTAAGTCATTCAAAGCATATTAATATGCCACAATCTCTCATATGTGGTATTCTTGCCAAAAATGTCTACTTAGCATCTAATCATGAAGAAATGAGGAGAAAAAATGAAATTAACACATAGACTGTGAGACATGTTATATGTCAGCTAGTGGGGACTCATAAAGCAAGTCATTATCATTGGAATACCAACCAAGTCACTGTTAGGGATTAGAAGGGGCCAACGTAATTACCAGACTTTGATTGGCTCCTGGATCATTTAAAATAATCAACTTTACAAAAACACTTTGGGCTCAATTTGGACTGTGTATGAACGGTGTTATATAGCATTAGTGTTACTTCTGTTCAGTGGGACAATATGCTGGGGTTGGGTGACAAATATTCCAATTCTCCAGAGACAAGCTAAAATATCTAGGGTTAGATGTCATGATGTCTACCTTCAGATGATTCAGAAAAAAGTATATAGATAACATGACAACATATGGAAACCCGCAAAACATGGTGGAAGGTACATGGATGTTCTCTGCATTATTCCTGCAACTTTTCTGTGAGTTTGAAAATGTTCTAAATGAAAGAGGGGAAGTTCCCAATGTGCAAAGTGTCTTACAGGACAGATTTATGTCAATGAGGCAGAGTGACACACCTATTCTACCTAGTTCTTGATGCTGGTCCTGACCTATATAATTATAATTAACTTTTGCTAACTATCGGAGGGCTGCCACAGGCATAATCTCAAAATCCTGATGGGAATGAGCCTCACGTGGTAGCTTTTAGTGTCCTACTTTATAGCCAGAGTACAGAGTCGACCGGCAGAGCGCCGTCCTGGTCTGTGTCTGACCTTGCGCCACCTTGGTTTTCCTCCTTCGCTCGGGGCCAGCGCAGGAAGGAGTACCTGGAAGGTCCAGCTGAAACATTATGGAGCATTTGGCTGACAAGGGAAACTTTAATTTTAATTTAATTTTAATTATTTTAATTTTAATTTTAATTTCGTTATTTTTAAATATTGAAGTCCAGGTGCTATACATTGTTACATCAGTTTCTTGTGTACAACATAGCGACTGGACAATTCCATACATGACCCTATCCTCACCACAATCATTGTAGTCACCATCTGTCGCTATACAACATTATTATGATATTATCGGCTATATGCTGTATGTGGTACTTTTCATCTCTGTGACTCATTTGTTTTATAACTGAGAGTGTATAACCCTTAATCCTTTTTTTAACTCATGAAAATTGTTAGAGGCATATTGTGTTAGAGAGCTCTGAAATTTTTCGATTTTTTTTTAATCTGTGTATAGTTGACACACAATGTTACATTAGTTTCAGGTGTATGACACAGTGATCTGATGAGTGTCTACCTTACATTGCCAAGTGTAGCTGCCATCTGTCACAACAGAATGCTATTACAAGACCATTGACTACATTCCCTATGTTGTACCCTTCATACCCATGACTTGTTTACTCCCTGACTAAAAGCCTGTATCTCCCTCGCCCCTTCATCCATTTTGCCCATCCCCCACCTCCTTCCCTTCTGACAACCAACAATTTGTTCTCCATATTTATAGGTCTGATTCTGCTTTTTGTTTGTTTATTTGTTTCTTTTGTCTTTTAGAATCCACATATGAATGAAATCATATGGTATTTCTCTTTCTCTGTCTGACTTATTTCATTTGATATCAGACTCTCCAGGTCCATCCATGTTGTTACAAATGGCCAGAACTCATTCTTTTTTATGGCTGAGTGCTATTCCATTGTAGATATATACCACATCTTCTTTATCCATTCATGTGTAGATGGACACTTGGGTTGCTTCCATATCTTAGCTATTGTAAATAATACTGCCATAAACATTGGGATGCATATGTCTTTTCAAATTAGTGTCTTCATTTTCTCTGGGTAAATATCCACTAGTAGAATTACTGGACCATATGGAGATACTATTTGTAATTTTTAAAAAGATTTTATTTATTTATTTATTTATTTATTTATTTGAGAGAAAGAACAGAGCAGGGGAAGGGACAAGCAGACTCCAAGCTGAGAGCAGTGTCTGACACCGGGCTCAATTCCATGACCTGAGATCATGACCTGAGCCAAAATCAAGAGTCAGAGTGCCCCTCTATTTTTAATTTTTTGAGGAACCTCCAATACTGTTTTCCCCAATAGCTACACCAGTTTGTATTCCCACCAACAGTGCACAAGGGCTTCTTTTTTTCCACATCCTCTCCCACACTTACTTCTTATCTTTTCTCTTCTAGATATTCTCACAGGTATGAGGTGATGTCTCATTGTGCTTCAGGTTGATATTTCCCTGATGATTAGTGTGGAATTTTGAATTTTTAAAGAAGATTTCAGGACACCAGAAACTTGAGAATAATTTCTGAATCACTGCAAAGAAACATTTTCTTTGTCCTGCATCTTCTTTTAAGCCCTCTTCTACCGGAAGAGTATCTAATGGTCATGCCTCATCCCTTCCCCAGCGTTTGACTGGAGGCAAAAGGAGCATAGAGAGCTTGTGGTTCTTCTAAAGGGAGAGGAATTTTGCCTTTGGGTGCATTCCTTAGACAGAGCTTTCCGGGCAACACTCTCTGAGGCAGAAATTGCCTGAGGAAGTTTGTTACTGTGTGCTCAAGGAGCAATACTTACAGGATCTGACAAGTGGACAAGCTGAATGCTGAACGGTGACCTAGTTGCCACAGAGGCCCCAGCCAATGCTTTAAGGCTAGAATGGAACTTCAGAAATGTCCCAAACTGGGGCCAGGAGGCTAGACTTCCAAACCCCATATTAACCACTCACTGGACATGGGTTGCCCCAGAAAGGGTGTGGTAATCTTCACAGAGGCCACTCTTTTTAGTTGAAAGACATTCTTAGGGGAGGAACTGACCTATGACCTTTCAGAAAGCAATAGTTTCAGTTGGGACACTAGAACCTCAACCCTAAATGGGGATCCAGGAGATGTAATCTGCCTCAACTGAGCTAAGATCCAGCCAGACCAGTGTTATTGTCATGTCTACTCTTCTTGATCTAAAAGAGTTTCTCATCCTTTCTTTATCTTTCTTAAACTTCATCATTTTTAAAAAGAGTTCAGGCCAGTTATTTTGGAGAATACATAAGCTTGTCTCTCTTACCTTATGATTAGGGTTCAGGTCATATGCTTTTGACTCACTGTCTTTCCTCTCAACAGATTCTGCACTTCCCCACATGTGATGTTGTTACCTGGTCTCATTAATCTCATGGCCAGAAGGGGAGAAGAGGGTAGGTTCTGATGGCAAGGGGCGGGGGAGCTCTGCATTTTCTCCTCACCATCAAGGAAAGGAGGAACAACAACCCTTAATAGAGAGGAGTGGGCCACCTCCACGGGCCCAGAGAATTTAAACAAGTCTTGAGTTTTCAAGGTCCTGAAGTGTAATGACCTCTTTTTCCTTATCCCAAAACTTAGGTTGCCACTCCTTTTTCAACCATGACCTTGACATTTTCATAGCAAAGTTTTGGGATTGCTCTCTGGGACCCTGCTACCCTTAGATTTCAGAACTGATCCTGAGTCTCACCTGTTTCTACCCTCCTGCTAGAGCAAATCAGTCTCTCCATAAGCTGTGAAGGGGGTATTCTGCTTTCACATTTTGCCTAATTCATGGTTAATCACCCCGAGACGTTCACTGTCTTACTGCAAAATATATAGGTACTCATCAAGAGCCATCCAATTTCATTGCCTTATAATTACTTATAATTACTCTGACCTCTCAAATGCCTAAGAGACTGCACCTGCCAGAGTGTTCTATCCTACTCAAATCCTATCCTTTTGTACAGTAAGGAAAGTCTTTTCTTTTTTTAAAGATTTTATTTATTTATTTGACAGAGAGAGAGATCACAAGTAGGCAGAGAGGCAGGCAGAGAGAGAGAGAGGGAAGCAGGATCCCCACTGAGCAGAAATCCCGATGTGGGGCTCAATCCCAGGGCCCTGAGATCATGACCTGAGACAAAGGCAGAGGCTTAACCCCCTAAGCCACCCAGGTGCCCCAATAAGGAAAGTCTTAACAACTGCTCCACCACAGAAAGCCTGGGGCCATCCTTGTTCTACTTACCACCAGTGTAGAGGTCCTCACCCATAGCCTGCCAGTGGGCAATGCAATTTCGATACTCAGTTCAAGGTCAGCTTTCTTGAGCTAACTCTTTCAAATCAGGTTCACTGGCGGGGGGTGGTGGGCGGGGGAGACCTCTGAGACAGAGAATTTCATGGAAGTGACTTATTGGGGAATAGTCTCAGGAACTATCCCTGTAATAGAGCAAAAGGAACAGGATTAGGTAGAGGGAGAAAATGAGAAAATGAACTCAGACACTACAGTATGACCTCAGCCAGCTGATTCCACAGGGACCATTGGAGCTGGGACAGCCCTACAGAATTGTCCAAACTGAGGCCAGGGGACTGGGCCTTTGTGTCCTCCTGCTGACCGGTCCTTGGAGGCAGGCTGCCTACAAGTGGGAGCCTTAAGCACAGAAGACAGTTTCCTTTGGCCAAAGGCAATCCTTGGAGAAGGATTTAACTTGAGTTATCAAGAGGCAACACACACTCTAAGCAGGTATGGAAACGCTTCAGTCTTGAAGGAGAGAATGTGGATGGGACACCACATTCTCCACCACACGGATCATTACCCTTTTTGTAGTTAAAGAGCTCATCACCCATCTGAAAGTCACCTTCAGACCAGAGAAGTAGAGGAGGCCAGCAAAGTCAGCAGAGGAATGGCCAGGAAACCTGTCATGTAGGGCTGGCTCTGTGTTCAAAAGGAGGGAGGAGAGGGGATGTTTCAGGAAAATAGGTGAGGAATACTCAGCTCACCGTCTCTGTCCTAGAACATAGTGTGGGTCACTCAAAGCCAAGATTTCTTTTGTACCTATCTTCCTGGGAGTCTAAGCGTACCATGGCACCATGTCCCACAATAATTGTAATATAATTAATGAGATCAAATATTAACAGTAGTGTCCCCAGATTGAAGGATTTCAGATTATTCTAATGTTCTTAGCCACATTTTTCTATGCCATCTGAATTATGAGAAATGTATTATTTTAAGAAAATATTTAGATATTCTATGCAGTTGAGGAAGATCTCAGAGCTCTCTGATGTCACCACAGGGAGAAACTTGAGCCTAAGTGGGGAGAGGATGATGCCCAAACAGTGAGCTAACAGTGATCCTGGGAAAGAGTTCCTTAAAGAATATGCTTCTAAATTTGAAAATAAGATTTGGGTATAATAAGAAATGTGATGATTGCTTCCCTGGATAGTAGTCAGAATAACCTTGAAAATTTGACCTTTTGAGACAATCAAATGACAATATGATGTGGTGGAATGATAAATAGCTTTATGACCAAATTTTAGAGGAGGATCCCACTAATCCTCTTCTAACCAGAAGAAATAGTTTGATATTTACAAAACCCAGGGGGGAAATGGAGGACATTTAAAAGCTGAAGAGAGAATAAAGGATTATATACTAGAGGTCACTGAGCTTGGCATGAGCTTGAAGAAATTCATATCAATTAGCATCTTCATGCACAAAAAGTCCTTATTTTTAGAGGGATTTACAGTGACCTAAAATCCATGCAACCTCTTCTACTGTGTAGATTACTCATATTTTTTAGTCAAATGTTTGTAAACTTACTTGATTTGTATATATATATATATATATATATATATATATATATATGTCATAAAACTACTTATTATTTCCTTCCTTCTGCTGGTTTGGGATTTTTGCCCTTTTTCTAGCTCCTTTAGGTGTAAGATTAGGTTGTGTATTTGGGATTTTTCTTGCTTCCTGAGATTAGCCTGTATTGCTATAAACTTCCCTCTTAGAACAGCTTTTGCTCCTTCCCAAAGATTTTGGAGCATTGGGTTTTCATTTTTATTTGTCTCCATGAATTTTTTTTATTTCTTCTTGGATTTCTTGGTTGACCCATTCATTGTTTACTAACATATTATTTAACCTTTGTGTATTTATGCTCTTTCAAGATTTTTTCTTGTGGTCCATTTCTAGTTTCATAGCATGGTGGTCAGAAAAGATGTATGATATGACTGCGATCTTTTTGAATTTGTTAAGACTGGTTTTTGTGGCCCAATATGTGATCTATTCTGGTAAAGGTACCATGTGCCTTTGAAAAGAATGTGCATTCTGCTGCTTTAGGATGGAACATTATGAATATATGTGTTAAGTCAATCTGGTCCAGTGTGTCATTCAAAGGCACTGTTTCCTTGTGGATTTTCTGTTCTGATTATCTGTCCACTGATGCACGTGTAGTGTTCAAGTCCCCTACTATTATTGTATTACTATCAATTAATTTCTTTATATTTGCTATCAGCTGTTTTATGTATTTGGGTGCTACTGTGTTGGGTGCATAAATATTTACAATTGTTATGTCTTCTTGTAGGATTTTCTCCTTAATGATTATATAGTGTCCTTCCTTGTCTCTTACTGTAGTCTTAAATTTAAAGTCTACTTTGTCTGTTACCCTGGCTTTCATTTCATTTCCATTTACCTGATAAATACTTGTCCATCCTTTCTTTCAATCTTTAGGTCTAAAATGAGTCTCTTGTAGACAGCATATAGACGGGTCTTGTTTTTTATCCATTCTGTCTCCCTACATCTTTTGATTGGAGTATTTAGTCTGTTTACATTCAAAGTAATTATTGATAGGTATGTACCTATTATAATTTTGTTACTTGTTTTATCGTTGTTTCTATTGATTTTTTTTTTTTATCCTTTCATGTCTTTCTCTTTTTCCTGGCTTTGTGGCTTTCTTTAGTGATATATGTGGATTTCTTTCTCTTCATACTTTGCATATCTATTACTGGTTTTTGATTTGTGGTTACCGTAAGATTTGTATATAATGAATATATAGCAGTCTTCTGTATATAGCAGTCTATATTAAGTTGATGAATACTTAAGTTTGAACCCATCCTTTACTCCTCTCCCCTCACCCCACATTTTATGTATTAGTGTCATACTTTACGTCCTCTTATTTTATGAATCCCTTGACTGATTATTATAGATTATTTATTTTTACTGCTTTTGTGCTTCCTACTATTCTTACTCTTAATTATGGTATTTCCTTTCCACTCAGAGAGTCCCCTTTAACTTTTTTTTTTTTTAGATTTTATTTATTTATTTGACAGAGAAAGACACAAAGAGAGAGGGGGAACACAGCAGAGAGAGTGACAGAGGGAGAAGCAGGCTTCTCGCCAAGCAGGGAACCTGATGCAGTGCTCAATCTCAGGACCCTGGGATCATGACCTGAGTTCAAGGCAGATGCTTAAGAACTGAGCCACCCAGGCACCCCCCATTTAACTGTTTTTATAGGGTTGGTTTAGTGGTATGAATTCCTCTAACTTTTGTTTGTCTGGGAGGCTCATCATCACTCCTTCTATTCTATCCTTGCTGGATAGAATATTCTTGGCTACAAGTTATACATTTAATATATCATGCTACTCTTTTTGGCCTGCAAAGTTGAAAAATCCACTGATAGCCTTATGGGTTTTCCCCTGTATGTAACTGTTTTCTCTGGGCACTTTAAAAATTCTTTCTTTATCACTACTTTTTGCTATTTTAATTACTGTGTGTCTTGGTGTGGATCTCCTTTTGTTGATTTTGTTAAGGGATCTCTATGCCTCCTGTATCTGAATTTCTATTTCCTTCCCCAGATTAGAGAAATTTTCAGGTATTATTTCTTCAAATAAATATTCTGTCCCCTTTCTCTTCTTCTTCTGAAATCCCTATCATGCGAATATTATTACCATGGATAGAGTTACTGAGTTTCCTAAGTCTATTCTCATTTTGCATAATTACTTTTTCTCTCACCTGCTCAGCTTAATTATTTTCCATTACTCTGTCCTCTAGGTTGCTGATTTGTTCTTCTGTTTCTAGTCTGCCATTTATTCTGCCTAGTATACTTTAATTTCCATTACTGTGTTCTTCATCTCTGGTTATTGGTTTGTCTTTTTTTTAAATCTCTTTGTTGAGGGTCTCACTGATGTTCTCCAGTGTTTTCTCAAATCCAATATCCTAATGACCAGTGCTATAAATTCTCTATCGGGCATGTTATTTATCTCAGTTTTGTTCAGATCTCTTGCTGTGATTTTTGTCCTGTTCTTTCATTTGGGACATATTTCTCTGTCTCCTCATTTTGTCTAACTCTCTGTGTCTGTTTCTATGTGTGAGGAAAGTCAGCTCTTGAAAGTAGTGGGCCGAGTGAGCAACTTTAACAAGGTGGAGCTGGTCCTTTGCCAGAAGGAATGTGTCTCCTGTGCCAAGGTGGGTCCAGCTGGTACAATCTGGAAAGTGTGCATAGGTGCAGCACACAGTTTTAACAAGGTGTGTGCATAGCCATGGGAGATGACAGGTCACTGCCACAGAGATCAAGGCCCTGCAAAGTGTGTGATCAGGAAAAGTACTGAAAGGTTTGCATGGGTCTTCTGGGGGAGGGGAGCTACAGTTAAGGGACTAAGACAAACCCAGGGGGAGGCAGTGAGGCACAGTGTAAGCAAATTAGGTAGTGAATGCCGGCTCCCCACTGGTTCCTGCAGGTGGAATTGCTCTGTGATTAATAAATAAGTCTTCCTCCCCTATGCACCAGGCAATTTTCAAACTGTTGCTGTTTCTAAGCTGTGACTTTAGGGGCTGTTTGTCATGCTGTCTCTTTAAGGGTAGGGACTGTTTCCAACCACCCTCCAGGCTCTCCCAGACCAGAACCTACTGATTTTTAAAGTTCCAGGATTTAAGTCCCTCTAGGTGAAAGAACTCCAGAAATTTGGTCCTTTTAGTTTTCAAAGCCAACTGCTGTGGGGATTTGTCTCCACCATGTGGGCTCCAGGCTGCAAAGGTCAGTTTCTCTTCCCTGTCTGAGACTGCAGCTCCCTCCCTCCTGCTGAGGACCATGGTCTATTTAGCTCCCTGCTGGGACTCTACCCTTCCTACCCTCTTCAATGTGGCCTCTTCTCTCCATTTAGTTGTTGACTTTGTTCCACTAATCTTCAGGTCATTTTCTGGGTTATTTACACTGATGTGATTGTTATCTAGTTGTATCCATGGAACAAGGTAAACTTAGGGTCCTATTACTCCACCATTTTCCCTAACTCAGCTATCTCTTTTTTTTTTTTTTAAGATTTTATTTATTTATTTGAGAGAGAGAGAGAGCAAGAGCAAGAGAGCAAGAGAGAATGAGTGGGAGGAAGAGCAGAGGGAGAAGCAGACTCCCCGCTTAGCAAGGAGCCTGATGTGGGACTCAATCGCAGGACCCTGGGATTAGGACATGGGCTGAAGACAGACACTTAACCGACTGAGCCATCCAGGAGTCCCTCAGCTATCTAACTCTTAATGTCAATCTGTTCATATATTCAGAATGATGTCTAAACTGACATTCACTAATCTTGGACACCAATAATTTTTGACTTGGGAGATCTCTGTTCATTTTTTAACTTTTTCTTTGCATTTTTTTTTGTATTGCCAGATATATTTCCATGAATAACATGAGGACATTTTGTTTGTTTGTTTGTTTCCTTCATGGAGTACATGGATTATTATTCTTAGAATTAAAAATTAACATATTTTAATGAAAATATAATTCAACTTGGGCTTCAGTGTCAGACAAGGCTAAATTCAAATCCTGGATTTATTACAGCCTGGCTGTGTGACTTCAAGCAAGTCCCCTAGCCTCTCTTAGCCTTCATGGAAAATGGAGATATTTACCTTTAACAGCCATGATTGGGGTTTGAGATGGTCTCAAACAGTTAACACAGTGCCTGGCAATAGAAGGTGCTTACCCAACAAATGAGAACCATGTATCATTTCTATTAGTGTAATCCCAGTGTGTTGCTTCTGTTTGTATCTTTAAATTTTCCCTACTTGTCTACTTTCAACAAAGCGCTTTGTCACCAAGAATTTGGTATTAAACAACTATCGTGTCTGTTCCATGTGAGCGAGGCTGCCAGTGGGAGCCCCAGTCTAGTCCCTAGGCTAGGGTACATATGCTCTCTCCTATGTACATTCTAAAATTGTATGGGCTAGTTGCAAACACTATTTCCTAGTTGCAAACACTATTCAACTGAGAGGTGTTTCTGTATCCAGGCCAGCCTACTGCAGAGAACACTGGGGTTTTATGTTGTTTCATGTGTTTTTATTTTTGGTAAAGATTGGTTTGAATGAGCACACTTGTCATTCTGTTCTTCTGAGGTTATGACTTGCTGTTAGTAGTGTTACAATTATGACTTGCACGTAGTAGTGTTACTGTGACGTTCCATGGATTGTAAACAATTACATTCCATGGATTGTAAATAATTGTAAACTGTATTTGTAAACAATTAAAATCTTCCTCTGGCGGCTTCCTTCCTGGATGGAGCTTAGTCTAGTCTCAGACTCATTTGTCCCCTGTGTGCCCTACTTCCTCAATTCTAGCTTGCAGAGGGCGTTACTTCCCAATACAACACCACCCAGATCTTTAACCTTATGTTGTCCTTGGAATAATCTTTACAGAAAAGAAAGTTCTAGTGCTTAAACAGTCTGGGTTATATACCCACATGGTTTTCTTTTCCATACTGATTTTTCACCCTTTCTTCCTTGTGCAGCTAGGCTCTCATGGAGACCAAAGCATCCCTACTTTTTATAGGGCTGAGACCTGAAAAGCATCACCTAGTAAAATTTTCGGTCCCACAGTGCATCACAATACCGTTTGAATTTTCTATCCCACAGTGCATCACAATAACCTTTGAATGATGTAAAGGGATCAAGTCCTATAACTCTGCAGTGTGCCTTTGCAGGATATCCAATACAAGGAGGCAGCTGAAATAACCACTGTCCTCAGAAGACTGTCTTTAAGAACAAAGAGGGTTCTACACACTGCAGCCCAAGCAGGTAACAACAGTCTGGTCATTACCACCCAAACGTCTCTCCTCTCACTTAGTGGTTGCATTACTAAATAGCTGGTTGAATTTTGGATGTTCTGGAGATAACAGCTCACA
Organism: Lontra canadensis; assembly: GCF_010015895.1. NCBI lineage: Eukaryota > Metazoa > Chordata > Mammalia > Carnivora > Mustelidae > Lontra > Lontra canadensis. Next base: position 14,169,441 of record NW_022631018.1, on the reverse strand, counting down.
ATTAAAGAAACTCTGTGGCAAAGCATTTTGAAAAGCCAAGAAATCTTTCAGAAAGGGAATATGCATACCTCTCAGCTTCAAATTATTGAGCAGATTTAGCTCAACATTTTTTTTCTTAGAAATGAGGTCTTTAACTCATGTTATAAACTGTTTATCCTCAGGGGTAAGTGGGTGGCTCAGTCAGTTAAGCATCCAACTCTTAATTTCAGCTCAGGTCATGATCTCGGGGTCCTGGGATTAAACACTGTGTTGGGCTCTGCTCAGCAGGGTGTTTCTTTCTCTCTCTACCCCTCCCCATGCCTGCTTTTTCTCTCTCAAATAAATAAAATCTTTTTTTAATAAAATCTTTTGAAAAAAAAAAAGAAATGAGGTCTTTAGGGGTACCTGGGTGGCTCAGTCGGTTAAGCATCTGACCACTCTGGAACCCAGAGAAGAGGGCTTCTAGGCGATGGCACTAGGGGATGGATATCCCCAGGGGGCCAACTCCCCCCAATACCTTGCTTACCTGTATCACACCTCCAAGGTAAGGAGGCCCCCAGGACTCTGGGGTTATGAAGTACATCTAGAAAACCAATTGTTGTGGCTTATATACCAGTTTAAATGCCTCTCCCTATTTCTTGTCTTTTCCCCAAATTACCAATAAATAACAGAATCTTGGGACCCTGTCCAATAGCCTGCCTCTTCCCCTTCTTTGGACAGATTAATTAAATGATAAAACTTGCTAGTTATTTAATTGAGGTTCACAAGCTGACTAACCTTACCAGGCAGTTACTACTGGTTCCATTCACTACCATACTGGGAGGACCTAACCTCTGACGTAACAAATAATATTTTTAGCTCTTTTCTACCATAAAAATTGATGCCAACTTAAAATTTTAAACCTCAGAAAGCCGATCTCCATGAGGAAAGCGTATCACATGCTTCATATCAGGGAAAATGTTCAGGTGAGACATCTGTTCTTGGAGCCTTTTCCTTTAAAATTATGAAAGAGGGGGTTGGGAGTGGGGGTGGGGACACGGCCATTCAACTTCTGGAAAGGTAACTTGTCAAGGATTCTGTTTCAGCAGCTATGAGCTTTGATTGCGTATCAACTTGTGCAACACTGTGATTAATATCTGACTTCAATTCTTCCACCAGGTAAGTAACATAAGAGCAGGACCACATGTCTCTTGCTAAATGCTTTTTCCCTTACGCCTGGTGCAGTGCCAAGCAAAGGTAGTTGATCAATCAGTATCTGTTGAGTGAATCAATGAATCAGTGGCACTGTAGCAGAAGGTGAAGGGTATTGGAGTCAGACAGATTTGTGGGTTTTTGCTTGTTTACTGGCTGTGTAACCTTCAACATGAAATTTAACTTCTTCTGGATATTCAGGACTCCTGTGAGGACTGAGTGAAGTAGTGTGCGTGCCAACAGTTGGGGGGATAACGAGCATTCCCTCAGAATGAGGTCTCTTCCATCCCTTTTCAACAGAGGGTGGTTGATCTTTTTCAAAATTGTTTTGGCTACTTTAGTTCCCTTGCATTTCCAAATAAACTTTATAATAAACTGGTCTATATCTACAAAAACTCCTGCTGGCAAGTTTGACCAGATAAACCAGATCAGTGTGGAGAGATTGTCATCTTTGTGCTGTCAAGTCTCCCAAACCATGACCATAGTGTATCTCTCAGATCATCTTTGATTTCTTCCATCAACATTTTTTAGCCTTCAGCATCCGGCAGCTGTACACGTCTTGTTAGACTGGTGAATAATGTTTCTCTCTTTTTTAGCTACTGTAAATATTTGTGTTTTTTTTTTTAATTTTAGTTATTTATGTGAGAGAGAGAAGTTGGGGTGAGGGCGAGGAGCAGAAGGAAAGGGACAAGCAGACTCTGTGTTATGTGAGGAGCCCCATGTGGGGTTCAGTCTCATGACCCTGAGATCATGACCTGAGCCTAAACCAAAAGTAGAACATTCAACTAACTGAGCCACCCAGGTGCCCCAATAATTGCGTTTTAAATTTTGGTTCCAATCCTTTATTTACAGTATAGAAATGTAAGGCAGCGGGGTGGCTCAGTTGGTTAAGGGTCTTTGGCTCAGATCATGATCCCAGGGTCCTGGGTTCGAGCCCCTCTTCAGGCTCCCTGCTCAGCAGGAAGCCCGCTTCTCCCTCTCCCTGCCCTCAACTCATGCTCTCTCTCTCTCTCTCTCAAATAAATAAATAAAATCTTTTTAAAAAGTAAAGTATAGAAATGCAATTATATGTGTTGATCTTGTATCCTATGATCTTGTTAAAAACAGTTATTTGTTTTAAGAGTTTGTTTGTAGGCTCCTTGGGATTTTCTAAGAGTTTGTAGGCTTCTTGGGATTTTCTACATAGACAATTATATCATTTGTAAATAGGGACAATTTTCTTCCTTTCCATCTATATGCCTTATATTTCCCACTCCAGACTTATTGCTCTGTGTAGGAATGGTGAGAGAGACATTCTTGCTTTGTTGCTGATTTTTAGGAAGAAATCAGTCTTTCACTGTTAAGTATGATGTTAGCTATACATTTCTATAGATATTTCTTACTAGGTTGAAAACATTCCCTCATGGCTGGCTGAGAAATTTTACCATAAATTTTTATCACGGGTTTTTAATCAGATTTTTGACTGTTATTCTATTTTACAGAATTCTGATGTAATCCAGGAAATATTCTATAATTTCCAAAAGTTGCTGAGAAAGTTGACAAGATAAATCTTTTTTTAAATTTTTTTTTATTTATTTGACACAAAGAGAGAGAGACAGATCATGTAGGCAAAGAGGCAGGCAGAGAGATAGGGGGAAGCAGGCTCAATCCCAGGACCCTGAGATCATGACCTGAGCCGAAGGCAGAGACTTAACCCACTGAGTCACCCAAGTTCCCTGACAAGATAAATCTTATATCTTTGTTTCTGAAGTCAGTATCTTGACTATTAAGGCTGAGGAAGTTTCTTGCAATGTATATCTCATACTCGTTTACCTTAGTTTAATTGCTTCTTTTCAGTTGGACTTTTGGCTAAGATCAAGTGCGTTACCTTAGTTCACCTCCTGAACTTCAGCATAATAAAAAATTCAATTGTTAAACTTTAATTTCTGTGTCCTGGGAGTCTAACCATAATGGTTTATGGGCCAGTGTTAATTAATTGGAAGTGGTTAAAATTCTCCTAAATAGGAGCTATGCCCAAATTTTATCTCATTCTTACAAATGTATCTTAAGAAATAAATTCCATAGAATCAAATACAGTTATGCTAGCATGACCAAAATATCCAACATTACAGCTGGGTTTCATAAATTATGGTATATTCAGTTACTCAATAAACATTTATGAAATGCCCACCATATGTCAGTTATTATCTTTGGCCCCTAGGGATACAGCTATGAGAACAAAAGACACTTTCCTGCCTTCTTGGAGCTTACTTTCCAGTGGGGGGACAGACATAAATAAGGTACATAAATAAACATGCAATATGGCAGATACTGATGAGTGTTTTGGAAACAAAGCATAGAGCATGGATAAGAAGTTCGGGCATGGGAGTGGAATAGGGTACTAGTTTAAATAAAGTGAAAGGTGGACCTCACCAACCAATATAAAGGAACATTAAATATTAGAATTAAGTACACTCTGTAGCAACGTGGTAAACTTTTCATATCTTATCAAAAAAAGGATATTAAATAGGATGTCTGCTGGGGTCAAGAATTTAAGTATTTGCATATATATGTAATATAAAAAATGAAAACAGTTGTTTGTGGATAATTTTAATATTATTTTACAGCATTGTTTACTCTGAGCATAATTATGTTTTCAATTTAAAACAAGAAAAACATTTGGGTGCTTGGGTGGCTCAGTTGGTTAAGCATCTGACTCTTGGTTTCTGCTTGGGTCATGATTTCAGGGTCATGAGGCTGAGCCCTGGGTCGGGCTTCACGGGAAGCAGGGAGTCTTCCTAAGAGTCACTCTTGCTGCCCCTCCCCCTCTCTCAAATAAATAAATCTTAAAAAAAAAAATGAGAAAAGTCTGTAAGGTTCCCTAAGGCTAATTTGAAGTTGAATGAAATGTGTGAGGAGGATACAGAGAGAACTCACGTTTGCTCTGGAAAAATTTGATTTGGGGTACAGCTGAGAAAGAAGCTTCTACTGAAGCGACTAATTAAAATTACATAGATTTTTTTCGTTACGTTGTTCAGGGTGCCGAGAACAGTGGTTGTGCAGGGTTGGCTGTGAGCATGGAAATGATGGCAAGTTTAACATGTGTTCATAATTATCTCATTCAGCTTTGGCATGCAAACCTATTTTTTAAGATTGACTAAAATAAAATGTACTGACATGTCTTCCTGCAGACGACATTTTCCTCTGCGTTCAAGAGATGACAACTAATCACACAAGATGTGACTTGGTATCTATGTGGTAGCCCAGTTTCCTAAAGATGCAGAAAGACAGGTTACAACCATTGCCAGACAACGTCTTCCGAAGATTCCGGGAGCTTATGCTTAGACTCCATGCGGGCTGTTCATGTGTTCTTCTGAAAATGTTTTTGTGGCATGGCCAAAGCATGGCAGCCCGGGCCTGGCTTATTCCCTCTGGTGTTGATTCAGAATTTCTAGGCACTGAGCAATCACTCTATCGTGAATGGCAGGCGCAGTGTTGTCTTCATGAGGCACAAATGTCCTGAATATCTTGCATTCTTCTCTCCAGCATGTCACTTCTCATGAAGGAAAAGCCCAGCAGTCACAAAGCTTTCCGAGTTTAGGCAAGAGCTCGATGGTATTTACTCAAATTTTCTCTTCTGTTCTTTCTTCCCTTTTTATTTTTTTCCTAATAATCACACAAGGGCTAAAAGAAAAAAAAAAAAAACATTATCTAATGAACAGTTTCCATTGGATAGCCAAATAGTCTGTGACAATGTAATCTGGCTTGAAAATGTTCTAGTTGCTTGAAAAACACACTCAGAGGTGACAGAACGCAGCTAGCTGGCCTGTGGGCAATGCGTTGACTGGTGTTGACTAGAGTAGGGGAGAGGGAGGCCCCATACACTGTTTTCTCTCCCAGGGAAACCTGTCTCCCTCCCGGTTACTGCCTCCTGGGGGCTGTCCCGGTTTTGTTTTCGCTGGTGGTCGGGGTGTCCTGGGGTTGTTCAATATAGCTTAAGAATACTCTCAAGATAACTGTCTCTGGAACCAAATGGGTTCCCATCCTGATTCCTCAGTGACCTTGTACAAGTTACTCTACTTCTCAAGCCTTCAGGTTTCTTGTCAGTAATGTAGTGGGACCACTTCACAGGGTTTCTGGAAGGCTCAGAGAAGTTAGTTAATTCATATCACCTGACACATAATATATGCCCGTAGGTAGAAACTCAAATTTCTGTTTTCTCAAAGTTGCTGTTTTGGTTACAGAACATACACACGCATTATTGCTCACTTGACCCTCCAGAGAGGTATTGTAATCAACAGTGTACAGAGCGAGGGGCCTTCGTCTGTTCCAGCTGCCATAACAAATTACTGTAGAATGAGTGGTTTCTAAACATCAGAAATTTATTTCTCACAATTCTGGAGGCTGGAAGTCCAAGTTCAAAGCGCCCCTGTGGTCAGGTTCTGGTGAGAGCCCTCTGCTGGACTGCAGGCTGCCAACTTCCTGTGGGCTCCCCACGTGACAGGAAGAGGGCGGAGCTCTCTGGGGTCTCTTTCCTAAGAGCACTAGCTCTGTTCATGGGGGATCCACCCCCAATACTTTCCAAGAGCTCCGCCCTCAAGTACCACGGCTTTGGGTTCAGGGTATAACATGTGAATGTGAGGGGCCCAGAGGTAGGGTGTGAGACTCCTTTCAGTGTTCTCCTGCTACACTGTTCTTCGCCATGTTTATGCAAATAGAGGCCCAGCTGTCTCTATACACATATAATATGAACACAGTACAAAATTTATAAGATGCACAAAAGGTAAACCATAAAAGAGTAAGGCTTTGTCCCTCCTCTGTCCACCAGGCATTCCCTTTGTTTCCCCAGTCTTGACTTTTTCTCAAGTGAATATTTATTTTTTTAATGAATTAATTAATTTTTTTATTATGTTAGTCATCATACAGTACATCCTTAGTTTTTTTTGTTTGTTTGTTTTTTGGTTTTTTTGTGTGTTTTTTTTTAAGATTTTTAATTTATTTGTTGGACAGACAGAGATCACAACTAGGCAGAGAGGAGGAAGCAGGTTCCCCACTGAGCAGAGAGCCCGATGCAGGGCTCAATCCCAGGACCCCGGGATCATGACCTGAGCCAAAGGCAGAGGCTTTAAACCACTGAGCCACCCAGGCGCCCCACATCCTTAGTTTTTGATGTAGTGTTTCATGATTCATTGTGTGTAACACCTGGTGCTCCATGCAATCTCCTCCTCTGATTCCCCCCCTTCATTTTCCCCTTCCTTCTCCTAACGTCCTCCATGTTATTCCTTATGTTCCACAAGTAAGTGAAACCATATGATAATTGACTTTCTCTGCTTGACTTTATTCACTTAGCATAACTCCTCCAGTTTCATCCCTGTTGATAAAAATGTTGGTTATCATCCTTTCTGATAGCTGAGTAATATTCCATTGTATATATGGACCACATCTTCTGTATCCATTCATCTATTGAAGGGCATCTCGGCTCCTTCCACAGTTTGGCTATTGTGAACATTGCTGCTATGAACATGGGGTGCATATGGCCCTTGTTTTCAATACATCTGTATCTTTGGGTTAAATGCCCAGTAGTGTAATTGCTGGTTCATAGTGTAGCTCTATTTTCAACTTTTTGAGGAACCTCTGCACTGTTTTCCAAAGTGGCTGTATCAACTTGCATTCCCACCAACAGTGTAAGAGGGTTCCTCTTCCCCCACAACCTCCCCAACATTTATTGTTTCTCGCCTTGTCAATTTTTGCTATTCTAACTGGTGTAAAGTGGTATCTCAGTGTGGTTTTGATTTGAGTCTCCCTGATGGCTAATGATGATGAACATTTTTTCATATGTCTGTTAGCCATTTGTACATCTTCTCTGGAGAAGTGTCTATTCATGTCTTCGCCTATTTTTTTTTACTTATTTGTTTTTTGGGTGTTGAGTTTGAGAAGTTCTTTATAGGTCTTGGATATCAGCCCTTTATCTGTAGTGTCATTTGCAAATATCTTCTCCCATTCTGTGTGTTGCCTCTTTGTTTTGTTGACTGTTTCCTTTGCTGTGCAGAAGCTTTTTATTTTGATTAAGTCCCTGAAGTTCATTTGCATTTTTGTTTCCCTTGCCTTTGGAGACATGTCTTGAAAGAATTTGCTATGGCTGGGGTTGAAGATGTTACTGCCTATGATCTCCTCTAGGATTTTTATGTATTTTTGTCTCACATTGAGGTCTTTCATCCATTTAGAGTTTATCTTTGTGAATGGTGTAAGAGAATGGTCAAGTTTCAGTCTTCTGTATATAGCTGTCCAATTTTCCCAGCACCATTTGTTGAAGAGACTATGTTTTTTCCATTGGATATTTTTTCCTGCTTTATCAAAGACTACTTGACCATAGAGTTGAAGGTCCATATATGGGCTCTCTACTCTATTCCATTGGTCTATGTGTCTGTTTTTGTGCCAGTACCATGCTGCCTTGGTGATCACAGCTTTGTAATATAGCTTGAAATCAGGCAACGCGATGCCCCCAGCTTTGTTTTTCTTTTTCAACATTTCCTTGGTGATTTGGGGTCTTTTCTGGTTCCATACAAATTTTAGGATTGTTTGTTCCAGAACTTTGAAAAATGCCATTGGTATTTTGTTTGGAATGGCGTTGGAAGTATAGATTGTTCTGGGCAGCATAGACATTTTAACGATGTTTATTCTTCTGATCCATGAGCATGGAATGTTTCCATATTTTTGTCTCTCCTTAAATTTCTTTTGTAAGTGTTCTGTAGTTTTTAGAGTATAGATCCTTCACCTCTTTGTTTAGCTTTATTCCAAGGTATCTTATGGTTTTTGGTGCTATTGTAAATGGAATCGATTCTCTAATTTCTCCTTCTACAGTTAAACATTGTTAGTGTATAGGAAAGTACCTGATTTCTGTGCATTGATTCTGTAACCTGTCACATTTCAAATGAATATTTAGATGGAGTAGTCTTCTGTGGCAAGTCTTCTTCTCCAGTAGGTGACCAATGCAATATGAATTTGAGCCTAGAAACAATATGTATTGTATGTTCACATCTGGGAAACACAAAAAGTTTGATGTAGAGGATGAGCCACTTACAAAACCACTGAAGGGACAATGAGAAGCAAACTCTGGGGAAGGCCTTCGAGAAGCTTCTAGAACACCTCCACAAAACTGACCCATCGTGGAAGCAGCTACCTGGGCCCTACTCAGGAAGCTGCTTCCAGAACCTCCTCCCAAAGCCGCCACCACTGCAGCACCCGCTCCACACTCCCAAAGATGGACAGCAGGGTTCAGCCACTGCCTTCAATACACTTGCCTCTTGACACCCAATGCTGGAGAAACTCACCATACCACAGCTTCCCAGCCTTGCCTGCCAGTAGAAAAGTTCCAAGCAGCAGTTAGTGGCCTTGGTCTTGTTTCCACCTACTGAGTCTCAGTCCAGTCTGTGGGGTGGGAGGAGTCTAATTCCTACCCAGAGCTCTAGGTGCCAGGGATTCTGGGTGTGAAACACAGAGCCTGCAAGCTTATGTAGTAGGAAGGCACCCTAATCAGGGTGAGAACCAGCTCAGTGGTTTCTGGTTTTATTTTACATTTTTTAAAAGATTTATTTACTTATTTTAAAGAGAGAGCAAGGGGAGGGGCAGAGGGAGAGGGAGACAAGCAGACTTCCTGCTGGGTGAGGAGCCTGATGTGGGGCTCTGTCTCATGACCCTGAGAACATGACCTGAGACAAAATCAAGTGTCGGACCTTTAACCATCTGAGCCACCCAGGTGCCCCAGTAGTTTCTATTTAAAAAAAAAAAAAAAAAAAACTGTATGTATTGGCTTATGTTTTTCACCTTTTTTTTTTTTGTCCTTTTTTTGCAAAAGCCATGGTTAGTCTATCCACTCCTCAGTTTTCTTACTGTTATTTCTTTCAAGACAGACTTGGTGGCACTAGACAGCTCCTGCGTGGAAATGGATGGTGTGTAGAGTGTGTTCACATAATATGATATGTAGTATGTAGTGTGTATGGATTTGCAATATCGACCTTCACTCTGTAATATTTTTTAGATTCCCATCCATCATGGCTGCCATCCGGCTTCGAGAATTTATTGACCGCCGCCCAGTGATCCCACCCAGGTAATGTCCTTGCAGACAGAGATGCCATCCAGAGCTGCCCTGGGGCAGTCGGACACCTGGGGAGCCAACTTGCTCACCTGCTGCTCTCTGATTGACAGCTGCTCCCAGAGGTTCCAGTGACATTTCTTTGGGCTTGGGGAAAGTTAAAAAAAAAAAAATCCCACACTCATGGTAAAATCCAAGCAAACAGGCAACTTCGAACTCCCCGAAGAGGGAAGGATATTGGTTTTTGCTTGGAAAGCCCACATTTTAGTGGGGGGCCCTTTACTCTGCTTGGAATCAAACAGACTCCTTCATCCTTCTGCCATATGGGGGGGGGGTTGCACAGATTGAAACTAAGTAGGATTTTTATGCCTTCTCCCGATTCATAGATGGGCCAAGACTAACAAGTCCTAGATGTGTTTTACTGTGCTAAATTCATTGCTGAGAGATAGTGGATAATAATCTATAGATCCTAACCTCGCCTTCCCTTCACCACTGGCCATGGGGTCTGCAAAGGGTTAGAAGCTATGAAATTCAGGCAGGAACTCTCCCATAGCAAGTGACTTCGGGGTCAGCCTCTTTGGCTTCGTGGTTTCAAGTAAGCCTCATGTTTGTTTTCGTATCTAGTTATTTTTAACAATGTTTAGTCAACAAAGATAAGTCCTTCTGCTTCCAGAAATTACTGAAGTAGGGGCAGCGAAAGGATGCTTTGTTCCTAGATACTATGAGTCCTCTTCGGAGAAGCTCCAGACTACCCTTAACCTACATGAGGAAGAACTGGAGGGAGACAGGGATGGGTTCCCGTATTTCCCAGTTTCTGCCTCCCCACAAGCCCTTGGTCTTTCTGAGTGTGTTTGAGGCCTGTCTTGTCCACTGTCGGGTTATTTAACTGTGGGTCATCCTGGGCAAAATGGAAACAAACCTCCACCAGGTACTGCTGCCCGGAGTTCTGTGGAACTAAGTCAGAGTCACTGGGCCTGGCCTAAGCCAACCTGTGGGGAGTCTGGGGGACGCAGTGCAGGAGGCAGGGGGTCCATGAAGTCCTAAGCGGGGGCTGGATTCTGTTCTCTGTGCTCATCCATCAGAGCCCCACAAGGAGGCAGGCTGCTTGAACTAGGCTGGGGTCCCAGCCTCCCCACCGTACTCATGGTGGAGCTGGTCCTCCTGGACTTGACGCCATTGATCTCTGCAACAGTAGGGGGGGGTCCAACCCTACTGTTCCTCAGGTACCACTGAGGAACCCTTCATGAGGTTCCTCAGTGGTACCTCTGGAATGTTCTCTCCCACACTCAGCTGCCTCTCCCCATCACCCACAGCCAACTGCCCACTCCTGTCCTCCTCCCTCCCCGTCCTCCAGAGGGCGCGCCATGAAATGTAATTTGGATCAAAGCCCTCCGTTGCAGGCAACCCTCCAGGCACTGCATGTGGCATAAAATCTAAACTCTGCTGGGGCCTATAGGGCCCTCCATGAACTGGCCCTGCCCCCACTTCAGCCTCCTCCCTCCTACTGTCTTTCCTTTGTTCCCCCAAGAGGCCCGCCTTGCTCACACCCAGCGCATATTCGCTCATTTCATCTTCACAACGACTGTGAGGTATAGAGGAGAAACTGAGGCATGGAGTACTTAAGTGACTGTCCCAATCCTTGAGATAGGATTTGAAGCCACGGGTCTGGCCCCAACATCTGTGCTCTTGATGCCTGCACTTGGCTGCATGTCCAGGGAGGTGGCTGGGGTGGGCTCATTTGCCCCCCTCCGCCCACCACTGTCACCTCTGCGGAGCCGACGGCCACAAGCAGTAGTTCCTCAGTGCGCATTTGTTGAAAAAAAAAAAATGAACATGAATCAGTGAGTATCTTGTCACAGATTTGTGGCTTGGCATCCTGCTGACTGGCAGACGCTGTGGAAGGCACGGACCTCCTCCTTCCTCTCAGACAACATCGGGTCCCTCCCTACATGCCCAAACCTTGGCTCCTCGTGAGGGAAAATGGAATCACACACTGGCAGGGGCACCTGATAAAATTAAATATTCAAGGGCTCACACAGCTCCCTTAAGAATTGTATCAGATGCAAATGTGACTTGCTGTCACCCCCAGGCGACAGGCCCCCCTCAGGCAGGGCTGAGGGCCAGGTTGGTCTACAAAGCACAGGATGCTCCCAAAACGATTGCTTCGTGTGGAGGAAGCACAGTGCAGTGTGGAAGAGAAAAGATAGCAAATTTCTGTCAAACATAAGATGGATTTTTAAAACACCACCTGAAGTGGTGTCTGGGAGACCCAGAGGCAGCTGTTCCTTCCCAGAGCCATGACAGCACCTACCACAGATCACCAAGGATGTTCACATTGTCTGGTTGACTCATGGAGTCATTCCAAAGGGGTGATGGTGCCCCACACTTTACTGACAGGGAACCTGAGGGTCCCCTCTTCCTTGAGGGGATAACGAGTCTGGGAGATGGCAGAGCGGGCATGGTGTTGTCCCATCCTCTGTGCTGACTTGCTCATGTCCTCTCTAAGTGACTCATTCCCCTGAGCCTGTTCCTGGCCCAGCGCTTACTCATTGTGTGTGATGAGTTAGTGCCTGAGTGTGGTTTCCCTACCAGATCGTGAACTCTTGGGTAGAAGACAGTATTTATCATCACTGTGTCCCTAGCACCTGGCCCATGGCGGCCACAGTAGGGCCTTCAATGGGGAATTGTCTCACTGAATGGAAGGCCGCGTCCATCAGGGCCACACTATTCCTTCTCCTCTTCCTGTGGTGCACGACCTCTACTTCCTGTCTGCCCGTGAGAGAACCCCAGAGTTCCTATAGAAATAGCACTGAACTCTTCTGGAAAAAAAGCCATCCTGTGTACACGGAGATGACTCTGGATGCCCCATGGAATTCAGCGAATGGGGTTTGATCCATGGCTCTGACGTTTACCAGGCAGGTGGTGTTCGGAGAGCCCATTTGACCTTTCTGAGCCTCAATCTTCTGTTCTGTAACAGGGTGTTCATAATATTTACCTGGCAACGTGACTGGGAATTAGATGAGATCCCCTTCCTAAAGCCTGAGGCTCAACACAGATATAACAGAGGACAGCAGAGTCACTTAGGAGCATGGGCCACCTCAGGCCTTGGGGCCAGGTTCTTGAGGGATGAACACTCTTGGCTTCTCCTGTACGTACTGAATTTTGTCCATGGATAAGCCCAGATTTCTGCTCTGGCCACATGCACCCGCCCAGGGGACAGGTTGGCTCTTGCCTAGACGGAACATGTCCCCTGAAAGAGCCAAGCTGTCAGACTGCTGAACAATGTGTGGGGGAATCAGACAAAGCAGGACTCCTGCTCCCACACGAGAAGGAAAGACCTTCCTACAACTTGTTCAGGAATCTTGAGAGCCAAGTTAACGGATGGGCCTAAGCAGAGCCCGGCACGTCCCTCAGCCAGGTCCTCTCCCAAGCCTCTCAGGAGAGGCCAGCTACGGTGAGGCCTCTGGGAACACGGGCTGGCAGGCCAGGGTGGGCATTGCCCCTCATTAACCTCCTGCCAGGGAGCTTTCTCCTGTTGGAGCTGAAGTTAGTCACACGGGGTGCTTGGAAAGTCTACCCAAAGAGTTGGAGGCAAAAGCCGCCCTTTATTCCCCAAACCATTCTGCTTCTCCACCCAGCCCTACTTCCCTCCGGCACCCGCTCACACACTTTCCCTTCCTTTCTCGACTCCTGGGCCAAAACCCACCAAGAGAGATTCCGAGGGACGGTGAGCAGGGCTTATTACTCAGTGCTGGCAAAGAAAGGCTTCTCCATTCTCAAAACAGCTTTGGCAGACTACGTTCAAGGAGCAGGGCTTAGGTGACTCACCTGTATACAGCAGGCATTGGTTATATGCATGCTAGGGAAGAACCCATGGTCAAGACTCAGCCTACTGGAAATGGCACAGCAACTGTGAGAAACCAGTGTGGCTTTGGAACCCCACCTGGGTTCTTAACAAACCATAACACGGCTCTAGGGTCATCTCTCCAAGGTAGTGCTTCAGAAATGGGATGGTGCCCAAGAAAGTCCCTCTCCCAGGCGCTCAGAAATGTCATTTTTTCCGTGTTATTGTGCCAGTTCCTCCCGCTCTGTATGACTAAATCCCTGCTGTTATGTACTCTTCGGGGCTCAGTCACATCATCCCAGCCACGGGGCAGGTCCGGACAGCCTGTGATTTTCTGAAAATCAGAGCTCCCCGAGGTCCTGTTTGCCGAGACAGACAGACCCACCCTGTTCACAGTGCTTGCCTTTCATACTTTCTAGACAGCGAGGTTCCCACCGGCCCCCACACACTCCACACGGATCCCAACCCTGGCCACGTCTTGGCTTCTAAAATTCACCTCACCTAGAATCTCTTCTCCATCCTATTTGCCTACCCCCACTTCCCTCCACACAGCTCAGGTTTTCTCCGGTAGTCAGTGACTACCATTGCCTCTTGGCCAGTCTCTATACCTCTCGTCCGAGGGTCCTCCACTTTGTGGTCCACGCTGCCACTGGAAAAGATCTTTCTAGAATAAAAATGTCCCTAAGCCTTTCATCTTCTTAAAAATGCTACCAAGATTCCATGTCACCTACAAGAGTGGTTCTCAACCTCTCAAGACACAAATCTCCCTCTATTTATAACAAATATCTTGTAATGTTCCTCCTGCTCTTCTGAAATAAAATCTGCAAATAACATAATCCAACTACATGCAATTCTTAAATAACTACATAATGCAGGGACTATAATCTATGAGGAAAAGTAATTGTTTATAAAATAAGATGTCCTTCAAAAGGTGAGGTCTGGGTACCACCGCACCCTCACCGCGCCTCACCGCACCTCATCTCGCCTTGTCTGCCCCCAGTTCTGGGGGTTCAGCTATCCGCCCTGTCTCACCTTCACGCCCAGAAATACTTCCTACCCCCTTTTGTGCCTCAAAACTTCCTCAAAACCCAACCCTCCCCAGCAGGGCTAGGCTTCCTCCTCCAGCCCAAAGCGCCCTATGCATTAAGCCTGTTCATTTCTTGCATCATACACTTAATCATCACAGTTTAAAAAACAAAAACAAAACACTCGTGAAAGTTTGTAAATCTACACAAAGTAGAAAAAAAATCAGCATAAGGAACACCCATTTATCCATTTTCACATTGCAACAATTATCAGCATTTGCCCCCCTGGTTTTATATGGCTTCTTGTTTCTTTTTCTCATATTTTGAAACTAATACCTGACAAGACAAATATTTCCTTATGAAACTTGAGAACCAAATCCTGAAAAATGGGTAACAGAAGATACTCCCATCAAGAAAGAAATTCCATGGGTTTCAAGAGCTCCTTGCCAGGAACCAGGGGCAAAGTGCATGGAATTTTTTATCAGACCACAAGTGGCATTCTTCTGTAAAGAACTAATGGTAGTAACTTCTTTTTTATTATTTTTTTAATCCCCCTCTTACTTTCTCTACTAGTATATTCATCACTCATCAGGGAAAGGACGTCCAAGGATATTACCCCGGGCAGCTGGCTAGAGTCCATTTTGACTCTAGTATGAAGAGACACCCCAGGTGAGACACCTTCCCAAATCTTAGTTCTCAAAAGTTTCACTAAACCAAGAAGAATAAATGAAAAAAAAAAATGGGAGTCACAAATTGTAGTCATAATAGTAATAAGAACAGATAATAATAATTGTTATTTAATGGATTCAAAAAATGTGGGGGGGACCTGGGTGGCTCAGTGGGTTAAAGCCTCTGCCTTCAGCTCAGGTCGTGATCCCGGGGTCCTGGGATTGAGCCCCACATCGGGCTCTCTGCTCGGCAGGGAGCCTGCTTCCCCCTCTCTCTGTCTCTGCCTACCTCTCTGCCTACTTGTGATCTCTGTCTGTGAAATAAATAAATAAAATCTTAAAAAAAAAAATGTGGAAGGAGCTACACCCAACTGTTAACAATGGCTTTTTCTGAATGGTAAGAGGGCAGTATTTGATTTTATTTTTTATCTTTTTCTCCATTTTCCAGATTTTCTCTAATGAACATGTGTTACTTTATAATCAGCAATAAATATAGAATGTTATGAAATCATCAAAGAAATTTAAGAAACATCATGAGTTCAGAGTTTCACTTTGTTCAAAAAACTTACCCTTCCTGAGACTCAGTTTCTCTCTCAGTAAAATTGTGAATTTGGCCTAAATGGTTTCTGCCTTTCCAGATGCAATTTTTAACAAGAAGAAAAGGAAAAAATAAAAAACAGTCACTTCGATATTATTTTCTAGTTTGGAGAGGCTAGAAACCATAGTAGTTAGGAGCCACAATTTGAGTTAACTTTTGAAATGGTTGATCGTGGGCAACCTTCTCTCTAAATCCTTCTCTGGAGTCAGTTACCTTATCTGTTAGGTAAAATAATTGGTGTAAAATTCCAGAACACAGTAAGCATTCGAAATATGATTGCTATAATTTTGAGTTCATTGTCTAATATATTTTACAAATTTCTTCTCTTAATCGCCTTTACTATAGTCAACTCTAGATTAGCCTCCATGTAAGGAAAAGGGAGCCATGCCATCTATTAAGCAGCACAGAGTCTTAACTTAATAGAAGATCAAACTAGAAGTAGCATTAGAGGTCATTCTGATCCAGTTAAGTGAATAAGATTTAGCCCAGAGAAGTGCCATGTCTTGTACCCGAGGTACAGTTGGTTGGTATGAAAGCTGGTACTTGGAACTATGCACGTTTTCTGATTTTCAGTTCAGGGCTTTGTGTTCTAATTTAAATACACAATAGACTAAACTCTTGTCGAGGGTGGCCCCACCACCAGGGCACTCTCCCCATGGGTTCTGTGGGCTGTGATGACACCCCTGACTCCAATACCCAGTACCTGAATGTCAGTCCTCACCATAGGATGGCTCAGGCAAAGGGAACCTTGACTCTACTTCTACTTGACTCTGACGAGACTAGTGCCCGCCCAAGACCAGCCTTAAGGGGGAAACTGAGTGCACATACCACTCAGTGACTTTAGTAAGCTTCTAGTTAAAAAGAAGGAAAAGACAAGCCCCTAAGCAATTTCCACTCCTCCCATCAAAACAAAACAAAGCAATAAAACAAACAAACAAACAAAAAAAAAAAACGGGAAATAATGCAGTTCTTGGGACAAGTCCTATCTTCAGTTTTTGTGGTTGTAGTTTAATTTGATAGGCGTCTCGTGGCTTACCTTCCCCAGATATATTCCTCTACCAACTTAGTGTTTCCAGTATTAGAATCGCATCCTTTGAATGAAAGTCTTATCTTCAGGACACTGATGTATTACTTGAAAATGGCGACTCTTCTGGTTCCATAGAAACACCCAAGGTGAAGGCAGAGTGGGCTGCCAGTCCAGCAGGACAATCACCAAGATGTGGTTCCGAAGCCAGGCACAGAAGTGACCAGACATCCAGGATGGTTACACAGAACCCAACCTCACAAAGGACTGACCTGTTGGTCAGGCAACTGATGTTTGATCGTTGCGGGGGTGTGGGGCATGCCTTTGTAGGGAAAGGAGTGTTCCTGTCCACCATTTAGGGTAGCCACTTTACAAGCCCCAGTGCCTGTTAAGCATAAAATAAGAGCAAGTAGAGGTGGGCAGGAATTCTCGATGTTTCTCCAAGGTGATGAACCATGGAGCCCCTTCCACCCACCAGATACCCCTCCACCCCCACTCCCCACCCCCAAGCAGTACCACACCCAAACCGTAACATTCTCGCCCTTGCTTTTCCTGAACTTTGGACAGAACCTATCCATTTCTGCTAACCACTCATTGAAGAAGGCCCATTATAATCAAGTTTTTAACCCAAATATGGAATCACAATACATTATGATTATATAGTTTCAGTCACCTGGTTTAAATGTGATTAATCGGGGCGCCTGGGGGGTGCAGTGGGTTAAGCCTCTGCCTTCAGCTTAGGTCATGGTCTCAGGGTCCTGGGATTGAGCCCCATATTGGGCTCCCTGCTCAGCAGGGAGCCTGCTTCCTTCTCTCTCTCTGCCTGCCTCTCTGCCTACTTGTGATCTCTGTCAAATAAATAAATAAAATCTTTAAAAAAATTAAAAAAAATAAATGTGATTAATCATGGTGATCCCATCAAGTAAGACTACATCCTACTAATAGATGATTGGGTTTAGATGTTCCTAAATCTCACCCAACATCTGATATTTTTCACACCTAGAGCTGCTCATTTCATATAATTTATAGTTCAAAAATAATTTATAGTTCAAAAATACCCATGTTGGGGTAACTGGCTGGCTCAGTGGGTAGAACGTGTGACTCTCAGTCTCTGGGTCGTGAGTTCAAGCCCCACATTAGGAGTAGAAATTACTAAAAAAAAAAAAAAAAAGGAAAATAAAAGAAAATTTAAAGATATGCATGTTTATTACAACATTCAGAAAACATTAATAAAAAAAAGAATTGAAATTACCCTTAGTGTCACACTCAGAGATAATCATGCAGAATATTCCAGCTCTACATAAAATGGAATGAGTAGTATTTTTTCAAAGATTTTATTTATTTGAAACTCTTTTTATTTATTATGAACTTTTAAGACCTACTGTCTTAGCACCTCCCAAATATACGATACAGTATTATTAATTATAATCACCATACAGTACATTATATTTCCAGAACTTACTTTCTGGAAGTTTATCCCTTTGACCTCCTTCACCCTTTTTACCCCATCCCCCAGCTCTGCCTCTGGCAACCACCATTCTGTTCTCTTTTTCTATGCATTTGTTTTTTTTTATATTCCACATTTAAGTGAGATCATATAGTACTTGTCTTTCTCTATTTGACATTTCACTTGGCACAATGTCCTCGAGGTCCATCCCTGTTGCAGCAAATGGTAGGTTTTCCTTCTTTTCGTGGCTGAACAGTATTCCGTTTTATGCGCATACACAACATCTCCATCCATTCGTCAGTGACCACTTCGATTGTTTCTGTGTCTTGGCCTTTGCAAATAACACCACAATGAACGTGGGGGTGCAGCTATCTCTTTGAGACAGGAATTTCATTTTTTTTCTGATAAACATCCAGAAGTGGAATTGCTGGATCATATGATAGTCCTATTTTTCATGTTTTGAGGGACCCACATACTGTTTTCCACAGGGCTGCATCAGTTTGCATTCCTGCCAACAGTGCACAAGGGTTCCTTTTCTTTTTTTTTTTGCCAACACTTCTTATCTCTTGCCATTTTGATAACAGCTATTCTAACAGTTGTGAGCTGATAGCTCGCTGTGGTTTCCATTTGCATTTCCCTGATAATTAGTGACTTGGAGCCCTCTTCATGAACCTGTTTGCCCTCTGTACATCCTCTTTGGAAAAACAATGTCTATTCAGATTCTCTGCCCATTTTTTAATCATTTTGTATTTTTGCTATTGAGTTGAAGGAGTTATTGAGGTATTTGGATATAAAGTCCTTATCAGATCTATGATTGGCAAATATTTTCTGCCATTCTGCAGGTTGCCTTTTTATTTTGTTGGCTTCCTTTACTGTGCAATAAAAGCTTTTTAATTTGATGTAGTCCCATTTGTTTTTGTTTTTGTTGCCTTTCCTTTTGGTGTCAAATCCAAAAAAAAAAAAAAAAATCCTTGCCAAGATTGATGTTAAGGAATTTACTCCCTATGTTTTCTTCTAAGAGTTTTGTGGTTTTAGGTCTTACCTTCATGTCTTTAACCTATTTTGAGTTGATTTTCGTGTATGTTATAAAATAGCTTTATGTGTTGCATGTGGCTTTCCAGTTTCACAACACTACTTATTGAAGAAACTATCCTTTCCCCATTGTATACTTTTGGTTCCCTTGTCATAAATTAATTGGCTACATAGATGGGGGTTTATTTCTGTGTTCACTGTTTTGTTCTGCTGATCTACGTGTCTATTTTTATTCCAATAGTATACTGTTTTGATTACTGTAGTTCATAATACGAAATCAGGAAGGATGATATCTCCTCTATGTTCTTCTTTCTCAAGATTGCTTTGGCTATTTTGGTCTTTTATGGGTCAAATTTTAGGATTCTTTGTTCTAGTTCTATGAAAAATGTCCAGAATTTTGATGGGGGTTGCATTGAAAATGTAGGTTGCTTTGATAGTATGACCACTTTAGCAATATTAATTCTTCCAATTCATGAGATAAGATAGTCTTATCTTCCCATTTATTTGTGCTTTCTCCCATTTCTTTTATCAATGCCTTACAGTTTTCAGATTACAGTTCTTTCACCTGGTTAAATTTACTCCTAAGTATTTTATTGTTTTGATGCAATTGTAAATGGGATTGTTGCCTTAATTTCTGTCTGATAGTTCCTTGTTAGTGCATAGAAATGCAATAAATTTTTGTATATTGATTTTGTATCCTGCAACTTTGCTGAATTCCTTTATTTTTTTTTTTTTTGAGATTTTATTTATTTATTTGACAGAGACACAGTGAGAGAGGGAACACAAACAGGGGGAATGGGAGGAGAAGCAGGCTTCCCACAGAGCAGGGAGCCCAACACAGGGCTTGATCCCAGGACCCTGGGTTCATGACCTGAGCTGAAGGCAGATGCTGAACAACTGAGCCACTCAGGAGTCATTACTGAATTCCTTTATTAGTTCTAACAGGTTTTTTTTTGTGGAGTCTGTAGGGTTTTCTGCATACAATGATGTTATTTGCAAATAGAGACAATTTACTTCTTTTTTTCCTATTTGGATACCTTTTATTTCTTTTCCTTGCCTAACTGCTCTGGATGGGACTTCCAAAACTATGTCAAATAAAAGTGGTGAGGGTGAGCATCCTTGTCTTATTTCTGATCTTAGAGGAAAAGCTTACAGCTTTCTACCTTTGAGTATGATGTTAGCTGTGAGCTTTGTCAGATAGGGCCTTTATTACACTGAAATATGTTCCCTTGATACCCACATTGTTGACAGTTTTTTTTAAATCATAAATAGATGTTGAATTTTGTCAAATGTTTTTTTGCATCTATTGAGATGATTGTATAGTTTTTATCCTTCAATTTGTTAATGTGGCGTATTTTGTTGATTGAATTACAGATGCTGAACCATCCTTACAGCCCAGGAATAAATCCCACTTGATCATGGTGTATGATCCTTTTAATGTATTGTTGAATTCAGATTGATAACATTTTGTTGATTGAAACCTTGTTCTTTATAATACTTTTAAGATCATTCACATCCCATATAACTCATCCATTTAAAGTGTTCATTTCAACTGAAACCTTTGTTTAGACCTAATTCTGCATTGCAGACTCTTTCCCATCTCAAAAATTATAATTCTATAGCACCACTTTTAGCGGTGGTAGGGTACTCTTATATATATTGGTATCATTTTCTAAATAATCCCCCTTTTTTTCACATGAAGATTATATCCATTCCTTTATGATCATAAAATACTTTGGTGAGCATTCTAGGAGCTAAGTCTTTGCTGACATTCCTACTTTCTGGAGTTGCTGCGACAAGGTATATGCACATTTTAAGGATATCAATACTCATCACCAAAGTATTCTCCGGGCGCCTGGGTGGCTCAGTTGGTTAACCAAAGTATTCTCCCACAAGTTGCCCGGTGAATGTGTACTCCCAGAAGTGCATGAAGCTATTCCCCCATTATATACTGATTCTTCTTTATTTTTACCTTCAGAGGGTAGTTATCTGAGTGGAGGTACAGGAAAGTTATAACTGATTTCAGTTATACTGAAAAATTACAATGGGAAAGGGCATTGGGGAGATCTGGAGTACAAGAAGTAGCCACGCATGAGCAGACCCTACAGAAGTTTTCATGCAGGCCACCTTCTGTAACGTGTGATTGGGCAGGAGGAAGGATGTTAAAGCAGGGGAGCAGGGAACCAGGATCCCTGAGCCACCCACTGAAAACTGCTGGGCTGACCCTGGAGCTATGGAGTCTTGCCAATGGCATCTTGGTAGCCTCCTGGCCACTTCCAGAGAGTGGATCTCGGCTGATGAGAACATGGAATGCTTTTCTTCTACTGGGTGGTCAGTAAGCTCTTTCTATTTTCATTTAGACCTCTCATAGACTTGACAATCCCACCCCAGAGAAAAAGTCCGATTCAGCCTCAACTAGACCAACAAACTCTCATTCGTTATATTTGTTTCCGAAGATATTCAAAGCCTGCTGAACCATGGTATAAAGAAACCACCTACCAAAGAGACTATTCTCTGCCATTTTACAAGATCGGTAAGTCAGGTCAACTGCTCTTACTCTCTGAGATCAACCTCTCCTCAGATGAGCCTTTCTCGTGGGTTCGCTGCCATCAGCAACCAGTCAAATTGGGGGAAAGCATTCGTGTGTGCCTAGTGCAGGAAGAATTTTGAGACTGAACCAAGGCTGCTTCCTCCTCTCCTCTTTTTTCTAGCTCCCTATGGAATCAAGGATAAAAATGTACAAATGTTCTTGGTAGGAAGCATACTCAAGTGTGACTACGTCTCACTGAGCCCCTTGTTACTCAACAGATTCCTTATTGTGCCCAAACGTATTATTAAGGGAAATTTTTTTCTTTCTTATTCTCCCATTTTAAATGGCTTTATAACAATTATTTGACATTTGAAGACATATTTCAAAAATTTCAAAAATTTCTGTCTATGTTGCAACATGTGTGAGTATGAACAGCCAAGCCCCCACACCACGGGACCCTGGGGTTACACACATGGACACCGATGTAGACATTACCTGTATCCCTGTTGTCATTGATGCTTTGAATTTTAGCAAGTGGGAGGAGTTGCTGCATTGACAGACTTTCTAAATGAGCAAACCTCACAATTTCTGGGGGCTCTTACACTGTGGCAGACACATATTTTGTTCTCCTAAGAGCTTTTAAGGTAAGTGTCATTACTTACCCCATTTTACAATAAAGGAGATCAAGTTGCAGAAACAATTAATTAAGCAGCCCCAGATCACAGCACAGTAGGTGGGAGAAGCAGAATTCATACCAAAGCCATTTGAGATACAGAATTCTGTGCTTGACCCTTAAGCAATACTACCTTTGTCACAGCTGAGAGTCATTTGCATTGCTATTTATTTAATAATTTTCTTTCTTTTTGCTTGAACAAGAACAAGGAAACGCATAGAAGGACAGCAGGGGTGGTGGCTGGGGTGAGAAGGATAGCCCCTTCCTTCTGCTCTCTCCTTTGAAGGGCGGCGGCCTAGATGGAGTGCTAGGCCAGAGATGGGGCTCAGGTCCCAAGGGAACCAGGAATCACAGCAACCAGGAAGACGGGAAGCAGATGGAACCAGGCATTCTCCAGACAGTGGAGCCACGGAGAGGGGGCAGTAGAGGAAGCCGGATGGGGCGGAAATGGGCAGGAGGCATCTGGCATGAGAGGTTACCAGCAGTGAAAAGCTGGGGTCTGGGAGGGGAGAGGATTGGAGGCTGAGAAAGGAGCTGAGAGGAGAGGGAGCTGGTAGCTAAGATAAGCTCATTTAGGGAAGGAGGTGCCAGGAGGGAGTGAGGGATGGTGGAAGTGAGGATTCCCCAGGAGGCCCCGGGAGGGCTGTATTAAAGACTGTTGGGGTGGGTGGGAATGCATGTTAGGGGCTGAAGGGTGAGGCCTGGGGGGAACAGAAGCCTCCAGGAACTGAGCAGCTGGAAAGAATTGGTGGTCAGGAGGTGTCAGTGGGGCTCCTGTCCCCACAGAACTGGCTAAGCAGCTTGCCCTTTCAAGACTGACTGAGTAGGAAATCGTCTTCCCTCCCACGTGGGAATTTGGGTGGGCCTTGAGTTACCAAAACGATAGTAAACAGGACCTTCTTTACAACTGCTCTGCTATGAGGGACTCCAGTTAGACGGACATAGAAGGTTTTCTCCCGTGCTTGTTTTAGACAATTCCTAATTCTTTCCAAACCTACAGCCCCAGGTGAGTGTTTAGCAAAGGGGTTTGATATTTACCATCTCCTGTGTCCCTAGCACCATGCTGGGTGCCTGGGGAGGAGGTGAACACAAGTCCACGCTCCGACCTCAGAGACGGGAAGTTCCCAGTCTGATCGGGAAGATGAAGAAACCATCAGCCTATCACTGAATGATTGAGAAGCAGCTAGCAGAGTAGGAAGATGGGTCTAGAACATGAGGCCATGGGGACACAAGCTGGGCCCTGCTGGAAGAGGTCTGAGGCAGAGAAGTGGTACTGCAGACAGGGACCCTGCAGCTAGAGGGGTGAGCCTTGTGGAGGGTGGGGGAGCAGGGAGCATGCCAGGCGTGAGGACGCTGGCCGGTCTGGGCCAGGCAGGAGGAAGTGGGGGATCCCATGCGGTTGGCAGATTAGGACAGAATGGCTGGAACTGAAGAGGAGTTCAAGGAGGGAGTCTGGAAAGTTTCATCTGAACAATCAGAGCCATCTTGGGACCTGTCAAGGGAGAGCCCAGGTGGCCTCAGAGGCTGTTGGTGGGTCGGCCTGCTCAGGATGGGTTGGAGAAGGCACGACTACGTTGGCAGTCAGGCAGGATGGAGCTGTGGAAGCGTGGGCAGGACTCGGGCCTTAGGGGCCGCTGGCCTGCACATTCTAGCTCTGCAGTGTTGAGCAAGACACTCAGCTCCTCTGAACTTGCCTGTGCCTGTGTAGAGTGGAGATTCAATGTCTAAATTTTAGGATAAATTGTTACTATTTAAAGTATCTGTCCTGTGCCCAGAACTGTACTAAGTGGGATACACACGTGTGTCCACACTCGTGGTTGCCATGAGTCCTAACAGCCACTGTGAAAGGAGGTATTATTATTTACTGCCTGTAGCAGAAGAGAAAACTGAGTCTTAGAGACTTCAGGAAACTTCCTCAAGCTGGTAAGTCGTCAATCCAGGTCATCCAGATTTGTTGCACTCCCAACCCTTGCTCTTGAATTGAACTGAGGAGGCTTCGTGGGAAATGGGAAGAAGACTCATGTGGTGTAGGAGCTGGAGTGGGAAAGGTGGTATTAAGAGAGAATTCATGAGAGAGGAGAGAGAAATTAAAGCTCATTGCTTTCCACGTCTGGCAGAATTGTCGGTGCCTCTGATGGAAAGAACCGTTTTTGGCAGAAGTGTCAAGTTGGCATCCATAGACAACTGGAATAAGGCGCTGGAAAGCATAGGCAGAAAACTTAAGATAGGAACAGGGTCAAACAGTCCCCTCCCCTGGGAGGTCTGAGGCCTAACCCATTCAAGAGGTAATTTATGTTGAAATATTCATGGCTCCAGTCACTGAACTACGGATTGAGTGCACATTAGTCATCTTTCCTGGAGTAATGTAGCATTCCAAGGCCTAGTGACTTAGAAGATGAATGATGATGATTTCTATCTTTTAGCTGGGCAGTTCGGGCTCAGGTTTCTCAAGGGGTCAGCCAGAGGTCAGTGAGCCCTCGATCATCTGAAGGCTTGACTGGGGCCGGAGGATCCGTGTCCAGGGTGGCTCATTCACATGGCCATCACTCATACGCTGGCTGGCGATGGGGTTCTCGGTGCCTTTCCGAGTGGGGTCCCCACAGGGGTGCCATGGGTCCTGCCCTGGAACAGCCAGTGAAGGGGGAAATTGCAATGCCTTTTATGACCTAGGCTCAGAAGTCACACACTATCACTTCTGAGGTGTCCTACCAGTCGCACACAGCCAGCCCTAAGGCAGTGTGCAAGGAGATGATATAAGGCACGGATGCCAGGGGGTGAGAATTCCTGGGATCCATCTTGGAAGCCAGCAACCGTAAGATGATTCGCTCATTGGCACCCATTATGAAGTAGCCACTGTATGTCTGGTGGGGGTTGATGAGATACCTGCTCCCAAGCAGCTGACATTCTTTGGAGAGGGGGTGAGGTACAGAGCATAACCAAGGACATTTTTTAAAAATTATAGACTGGGGGCGCCTGGGTGGCTCAGTCGTCAAGCATCTGCCTTTGGCTCAGGTCATGATCCCAGGGTCCTGAGATCAAGCCCCACATTGGGCTCCCTGCTTTGCAGGGGCCTGCTTCTCCTTCTCCCACTCCCTCTGCTTTGTCCCTTCTCTAGCTGTGTCTCTCTCTGTCAAATAAATAAATAAAAATCTTTAAAAAAAATTATAGACTGTAGTAGGGCTGTAAGGGAAATAAGCAGGGTGATAAGTGCGGCTAAGGGAAGTTACTTTTAATAGTGCAGTCAGGGAAAAAAAAACCTCTATACGGTTTTAGCTGAGCCCTGGAAAATAGCAATGAGTCACATGAAGAGCATTTAAAGGAGCAGTAAGCGTGAAAGCTTGAAAGCAGGAAAGGCCTCAATGTGTTTGAGGAACAGAAAGGAGACAGCAGAGCTGGCGTGTAGTCAGTGAGGGTATTCATGGTAAGATGCCCAGGTTCCAGTCCAAGCCCAAAGGGAAGATCTGAACGGGTTTCGAAGAGAGGAGGGCCCTGTCGTTTGTATTTTTAAAAGATCACCCTGGCTGCTGCTAAGACCCTGTTTGGAGATGAACAGGAGGCAGGGCAGGCAGACCAGTGAGGGAACCGTTTACTAGTTTAGAACAGAGATGATGGCAGCTTGGAGCAGCAGGGAAGATGAAAAAGAATGAATGGATTCCAGAGATATTTTGGAGGTGACATCAGTGGGGCTTGGTGATAGATCTGCTGTCGAGAGCACTTTGATTCATTCATCTGTGTTCTTTCAGTAAATAATTTGAGAGCCTACTTGGATGCCAGGCATTGTGCAAGGTTTTGGCAATACCACATCAAGCAAAAATAGACACAAAGTTTCTATGTTCAGGAAGCTTCAGTGGGAACGAGGAGAGAAATAAGCATACAATTTCACCTGCCATACATGCTAGGAAGCAGAGTTTAGGTGATGGCGTAGGAGCACTTAACAAGTCAGAAAGGGACAACAAGAAGTCTCTGAGGAAATGATGAGCTAGAAGTTCACCAGGCAAGGAGTCTGGGAAGAGCTTCCCGGCGAGCAGGGCATGTGCAAAAGCCCTGTGGTAGGGGCGTGACATGTTTGAGGAACTAAAAAAAAAGTACCAAAGAAATAGACGAAAGCACAGAAGTCAGGAAGGGTGGAGCCGGCTGAGGCTCGAACAAGGAGAGGTTTACAGGTCATTTTCAGCTGTGACACCTCTAGGCTAAGATTAATGGGAAACCAGCAAAAAGTTTGGAAGGAGGACAGAGGTGACATGATTAAAAACACATTTTGAGAAGATGGCTCTAACTGTGGAGAAGGAAAAGGAGGCAGGCTGGGGAGTCGGGTGAGTCAGGAGGCCATGGCAACGGTTAGGCTAAATGTTTTTAACCTCAGTGACATCACTTTTCGCAATCCCAACCCCCAGGACAGAACCAGACCGTTCAAACCTGGATCTCCCACTGGGAGAGGGCGGCATCAATACCTTAAAATCTTGCCAGATTAATCCCACCATGCAGCCAAGTTTAGGAAGCAGTGGTTTGGCGGCTGATGATAGCTGGGAACAGTGGAGAATTGGATGGATTTGCCAGATACTTGGTTGGCCATTGTTTTGTAAACAACAGTCAGGCAGGCAAGACCCGGGAGAGAGGAGTCATAAATCTGAGCGCTGAGAGCGAACACAGCACGGGCTCAGTCAAGCATTTGTTCGAATCAAGAGGCTGACTCCTTGAAGGAGTCTTTTGGGGGAAGGGCTCCTCACAGAGTAAGATGGATGGTAAGTTGTGTATCAGGATGGTGGGTTTTTTCCTCTTGACCATCTGACCAGTCCTTGTGATCAGATTTTAAAGGCAGGGCTTAGGACTGATTCGCATTTCATGGTCAGTTATTTCTTTTTGGGAATTGGTGAGAAACAGATTAAATAGAGATCGTGATAGATCACAGTTATTACGCAAGAAGTTCTTCTTCAGTAAAAAATTCCTCCTCAGGGCATAGGGGCTCATTCATTTCTTTAGGGAATATTTAGGCAACACAGACTATGGGCAAGACACAGTGTAAGAAATGAAGACTTTGTCCTCAGAGAACTTGAGCTTGGGAGGATTAGGATGGCCCCTCAGACAAAAATTGCCCTTGTATTCCTCACCCTGGCACCAAATACTTAAAAGAACTCATTCTGCAAAAATAAAATATATGTTCTCAATAGCAGTGTGACCCTTAGATTCTCTGAACTTCCGTTCTCTCATCCGCAAAAGGATAAAAATAGTATCTACCTAAGAGAACTGAGATATCCATGTGAAGACTTTAGCGTTCTGCATGTAACATTTATAACCCTTCACAAAAAAGTTAGCCATTATATTATTACTGACCAAAGAATCAGCACGTGCCAAAAAACAAAAACAAAAACAAAAAACCCAAGGCAATGGAATTGTCTCTTATATAGGGATTAAGTTCTAAAACCAAAGCCTAAGGTAATAATCACATAGAATCAAAGTTATCCTTGAAAATCTCTTAAATTGTTCAAAGTGAAAATATTAAATGATATTAAATTATTAAAGTAGCTGGAGTAAATGGGATTCAGTAAGTTGGTTAAATTTTCTCTATAGTTCTCAATTAATTATTCATTTTGTTTTTCGATGATGACTTTCAAAGACGTCACCCCCACAATTCCACATGAACAATAATTTCACTTTATCAAATGGTAAGGAAATCCCAAAAATCATTTCACACATCCTTTCCATAGTATTCCCCACCCCAAATTTGCATAGCATTTTTCAGGCTTGATAGCATCTACTGTCTGTGGGCATGGAGATTTAGAAGGAATTCCCCACAAAAGTCTGTTGAATTTACCTCGTTAAATGAATGGGTCATTCGGCTCCATGGCAACTCTGACCAAGGATCACTGAGGCTGGTGAATGGGATTCCTCACACTCCTAAGCCACTTAGATATATTTCCCTGAAACACAGTGAAACCCTCCAGAAGGTCAGAGTTGCTATGTTAACCCCACCGTAAGCCTCGGGAAGTCACATGGTTACTTACTACAGACAGGTACACACTTTACTAACTTCGATTTAAGAAATCCTTCCAGGGATGGCATTTCTGGTCATACTCCAGGGTTCAATGAAATGTTATCTATTCTTAATATCACATGTGATCTATTCTTAATATCAAGAATGTTTGGGTCTTTCCATGCTATTGACATACTGTGGCCGGTGGAAGAGAGCAGGGAAAAGATCAGGGACTTTGGGGCCAGATAATCCTGGGTTGGGTCCCCTCACAATCCTGTGAACTTGGCCAAGTTCATTAATCTTTCTTAGATGGTGAAACTATGGGCGGGTCTGTGAGGATTACTGTGGATATTAACGTAAGTAAAACACCGAACACAGTGACAGCACTACACATAATATATTTGGTATGGTATGATTGAAACGCTCTGCTTTTTGGTTCATCAAGACGATTGACGTATTTAACCCCAGCCCTCCTTGAAAGCTCACCTTTGGACAGCAGAACTGTCTGTGACTGTAGATAAGAAGTTATAAAGTACAAGGGAACTCCAGTGGGTATGACTTTAGGGATGGTAACAACTGAAGTTTGACACAAAAATCATACAAAATGATCCGTTATTAATGTAGGGCTTAAAGGATGTGGGGGTCTAAAATTAGGATGTCCAATGCCAATTTATATGGCTGATTTAATTTTATTTACATTTGGGCTTAATTCAACGGTCTACCTATTGATCAGAGATTAAAACACAGAATTAATCTTTTTTTGAGTTTTAAGTGCTTTTCTCCCCCATCTTTTACGTATTATATTCATTTGTCTTAAATCCACCAAATTATTTTGTTATTGCACAGAATTGTTGTTGACCATATGTTAAAATTTAGGAGTGAATGGTCTTAAAATAAATCATTAATTTGTTTTAAATTTCAGATTGGGACCAGAAATTAGCCACAATTTCATCTAATCCTAGACCACTAAATTCACTGCCAGAGTTCTACTGTTGTGAAGACAGGCTGCTTTGAAAGAAAACCTTTTAAATTAACATAACAATGGCATTTGGACAAAACAACATTCGGAGTTCCTAGTTGACCCCTTTTAGATTAAAGTAATAACAGAACGACTTTTGACTTAAGTGTGTATCCAGATGGCTACAATCCTGAAATATTTACCTGTTGCAAATTCTTTTCAGAATTAGGTGATCAGCCTAGGGCAGGGAATCAAGAGTCAAGTGTAAGAGAACTTGCCATCTGTTCGCACATCAGCCCCAACACCAGTCTCATTGCTGGTGCTGACAAACCATCTTACATATAATCCAGCAGTTATACGGGGGACCGGGTAAGAATATTATTGGCTCAATAACTGCATCACTGACTGTTGGAAAAATAAAAGTAAAAGAAGAACTTGGGGATGTAGCCAAGAAGGAAGACTGCCAACACCACAGACCCTAAAGTTGCTGTGGATGTAGTGACCTATGAGACTGGTAAAAAACAGAAGAATTAATTAAAATTCTTAATTAAAAACAAAAGAATTAAAGTCTATATACAGAGAGTGAATACGCCTATCTGAACAATTGGGCATCAATTCCTCAGGCAAAAAACTAGAGGTTCTTTTCTAAAGAAATGAAGGATCCTGAAGAAAAGAACCCTATATTCTGGCCCCTAGTAACCCCCCAACATACAAGTTGGTTCCCCACTCAACACCCCAAAATGAAGCCTACCAGTTGATAAACTTCCCCCAGGAACACAATTTCTGGTTGTGTTCCATTGCCATGGTCTCAGATGTGAAGAGCTAACCATCACCTGAGAGTTGGAAAAACAACGTAACATGAAAGACAAAGACCAAAATAAAGAGAAGAAATGATGCCGGAGGAAACAATTCAGGGAACGCCAAGGAGCCTAAACAAAGCTAACAGAGTAACATTGTCATCTGACAAAGGATGCCTCAAAATAATGACATCCACTAACATTAACAATCTTTCCAAAGCTCTTGGAAATGAAAAATATGATTGCTAAAATTAAAAATCTGACAGCACTGGAAGAAAAATCTGAATAACTCTTTATGGAATAGAAAGGCAAAGAAGATTTTTGTTGTAAGAGACACAGAAGGGTACCTGGGTGGCTCAGTCTGTTAAGTGTCTGACTCTTGGTTTCCGCTCAGATCATGAGATCAAGCTCCACATCAGGGTCCACACCCAGAGGGAAGTCGGCTTGAGATTCTGACCCCCTTCTCCCTCCCCTCTGCTGCTCCCCCCCTACTCAAGTGCTCTCTCTCTCTTGCTCCCTCTCTCACACAATAAATAATCTTTTTTAAAATAAAAATAAAAAAAATAAGAGACCTAGAACAATAAATTAGGGGGTCCATCATCTGACTAATAAGCATCCTAGAGACAAAACAGAAAAAATAAGAGAAAATCATCAAGGGACCAGAAACTTCTCATATGCAGGGGTTTATGCTGTGGCCTCACACATGAAAACACAGAAAATTAAAATAACCAACTTTCAGTTTCACTGATTTTCTCTGTTGTTTTCTAGTCTCTATTTTGTTTCTCTTCACTCTCATCTTTACTATTTCCTTCCTTTTACTGGTTTTGGGTTTATGTTGCTTTCTTTTTTTGGCACCTTAAGGTGTAAAGTTAGGTTGTTGATGTGAGACCTTTAACTGTCTTCAGTTTCCTGAACTGAACTGCCCATGCTTACAACATCCCATGGTTTTACTGTGTTGTGCCTTCGTTGTCATTCACCTTTTAAGTGTTTCCTGATGCCCTTTGTGATTTCTTCCTTGACTCACTGGTTAAAAGTGTGTTTTTAAATTTCCATTGTTGGGTGTCTGGGTGGCTCAGTGGATTAAAGCCTCTGCCTTCGGCTCAGGTCATGATCCCAGGGTCCCGTGATCGGACCCCGCATTGGGCGCTCTGCTCAGCGGGGAGCCTGCTTCCACCTCTCTCTCTCTGCCTGCCTCTCTGCCTACTTGTGATTTCTGCCTGTCAAATAAATAAATAAAAGCTTAAAAAAAAAAGAATACAGTGTGGTGATTTAGTAAATTTAAACAACTGTGCAACCATCACCATAATCCAATTTTAGAACATTTCCATCACCTCATAAAAATTCTTTGTGCCAGGGGTGCCTGGGTGGCTCAGTCAGTTGTATCTGAATTCAGCTCAGGTCATGATTTCAGAGTCCTGGGACCCAGCCCTCCATTGGGCTCCCTGCTCCGTGGAGTCTGCTTGTTCTTCTGCCCCTCCCCCAGCTTGTGATCTTGCTTTCTCTCTCTCTCTCTCTGTCTCAAATAAAATCTTAAAAAATTCTTTGTGCCCATTTGCAGTCGCTCCCCATTCCCGCCCCCAACCTCACAAATCTACTCTGTCTCAATTAAATTGCCTTTCCTGGACATTTCATGCAAGTGAAATCATGGGATATGCAGTCTTCTGTATCTGGCTGTTTTCATTTAATGTAATGTTATGAAGTCATACCAGGGACTTCATCCCTTTTTTTGCCCATTATATAGATATACTCCCTTTTCTTCATTCATTTGTGCAGCATTTGTAAGTCTGTGTGGACATATCTTTTCATTTCTCTTGGCTAGACACCTAGGAGTGGAGTTTCTAGATCATATTTTACATTTATAATTACTTTTTAGAATAACCTTCTAAAATGCACCAGTTTACACTCCTACCAGCAATGTACAAAGGGTTCCTATTTCTCCATATCCTCATCAATACATGTAAGTGTGTCTTTTTGATTGTAGCCATTCTAATTGTTGTGAAGGGATGTGTTGTTTTAGTTTGCATTTTCCTAATGTGATTAATGATGTTGCTACTTCTTTTCTTGGTCATTTGTATATCTTTGGTGAAGTGTCTATTCAAATATTTTGACCATTTTTGAATTAGGTTATTTTCTTTTTAATTATACCAGATCATTATATATCATTATATATCCTGGATACAAGTTCTTTATAGATACATAGTTTGCAAATATTTTCTCCTTATCTGTGGCTTGCCATTTCATTTTCGTAGAGGTTATCTTTTGAAATATGAAAGTTCTAAATTTTGATCAAGTCCAATTGATTGAGTTTTTCACTTACAGATTGCATTTTCACTATCATCTTTAAGAAGTCTTCTGCCTAACCCAAGGTCATGTATGCTGTCTACAGGTCACTCACTCTATTTATTTATTTATTTAGGTTACTCACTTTAGATAAAAAATTCAAGTAGGTTGAAAATGAAAGAATGGAAAAGATATTCTAATATCATACAAAATAGACTAAGGCAAAAACTGTCACAACAAAGGACTTATGTATTGATAAAGGAGTCATCAAGAGATATTAATAATTATAAATACATATTCACCAAACAATAGGGGCCCCAAATATATGAAGCAAACATTGATGGATTTGAGGGGAGAAATATTTCTGCAATAATAATAGTCTTCTGCTATCATTTTTT
Source organism: Lontra canadensis (assembly GCF_010015895.1). Taxonomy (NCBI): domain Eukaryota; kingdom Metazoa; phylum Chordata; class Mammalia; order Carnivora; family Mustelidae; genus Lontra; species Lontra canadensis. Next base: position 14,136,955 of record NW_022631018.1, on the reverse strand, counting down.
AATGTACTTTCCAATGACATGAAATGCCATTTTAAGCCTCTATTATCAAGCTCCCATGTATGTTGCAGCTACCTCTGAAATGCCCAGTCCATTCCCCTTGTGCATTCATTCATTCCCATGACAACATCACTTACTCTGACTACAGGAGCTTAACAGTGTTTTAACACCTGGTGGGGAACAACCTCTTGACACATAACTTTTTTCAAAAATTCTCTTAGGAATTCTTGCACATTCATTTTTCCACCAAAGTTTCAATATAATTTTGTCCAGTTAGACAATCCCCTGGCAATTCGGACTGGAATGGCATTCAACTCACATACTCATTTGTGAAGGACATTCAGCTCTATCAATCCATTAATATATAAAAAATAAATATATTAAAAAGGGCATCTCCCCACTGAAATACCTTGTTCTGCCATTTAGTTCCCTCCTACTGCACTTTAAAATTTCAGTTTTTGTGTGTCCCTGTTATGCCCCCATAATCATATCTATGACATCTTGGCCTTGACCTTTTATCAGGGGAAACATATTTTAGTTATTTGGCAGAGTCCTCCTCCAACTTTTTGCCAACTTTACCTGCCTCACCAGCCCCTCATTCATTTTTTTTTTAGTTGCTCCAACTTTCCAAAATGTTTTCAGCCTCTGGGTCTTTGCCCTTGTTCCTCTGACTACTCACCCTCTTGATCTGTTTGAATCCTGTTTCTGCTAAAGGCCATTTCTGACTCTTTCTGAACTGAGGTTAAGTTCTCCTTCCTAACACCCTGCACTTTCCTATTATGGCGCAGATCGCTTACAAATACATTTGTCTGGCTGCTGCCTTACAATACACCACCGCACCCCCAACACCTAGCAGATTCTAGCAAATACTCTTGTTCAGTAGAGATTACTGTAATACAGTTACCTAGGATTTCAAAGACAACTGTATCTGAAGAGCAGAACCTCTCTCTTAACCAACTTACAGCTCACTTCTAAAGACTGAGAGGCGAGAATCACTCAACCTGGTCAAAATTGAGTAAATGTCTATCAATATCAATAGATTTGCACTTTTTTGATTTAAAAAAAAAAAAGCAGTGACTTGGAGAATCAATGCTTTTTTTCTTCATTTGTTTTTTCTGGTAATCTCTATACCCAATGTGGGGCTCAAACACGACCTGGGACCAAGAGTTGCATGCTCTTCCAACTGAGACATCCAGGTGAAGTCTCAGTTAAGAAGGGTTTTTTGTTTGTTTTTGTTTTTTTCTTTTTTTAAGTTTGTTTATTTGTTTAGTAATCTCTTTGGAGAACGAGTTCTTCACATCTGCCTCTGGACCATTACTAAAATGGTTTCAGTAACACAACACTATCAGCCAAGATGAGAATGTGGACTTAAAAACCCCATTTCAACTCAACCTGATCTGTAGTTCAAGTAGGAAGATAAAGGGTAAGGAGAAATAAAAGCCCATTCAATTTCCATTAGCATAAATAAAAATTATTTATTGTAATATTAAATACGAATTTTACACAAAAGTCATTATTGATTGGCAATGGGCTTGTAAGATCATCTGTACTATCCTTTTTGTTTGTTGAATCCAGCAAGGCTGGCTCTATTTCAGAATTTTCGGAAGTATTAATAAAAATATGTCTAGTGAAGACAAAAGGTATTTACATTCTTTTCTAAGTCTGTTTTGATGTCTCCCCACCCCATCCCCACATACTACAGGAATAAAGCTCTTCTTTTATATACTAGTATTACCAGTACTTCTTTTACTAGAACAAAAACACAATACACAAACCATACTAGAAATATTTGGTTCTTTTTAATCAGCTATTGATGGTATAATAAAATAAATTTAAGTGGCACCTAATTTAAACATTTAAAATAGTTCACTGAAGGATAATCTACAACACAGTAGGTTAAGCCTAATTGTCAAAACAACACCTCTTTTTTCCAAGAAAGAAAAAATAAAGGCATGATCAAAATTATGACTGACAATTTGGGTTCATGTGGACACTTATAGATAATTCTGTAGGCATACTGGCAGGCACAATGTTGAAAATCAATCCACTAGATTTAGAAATAATGGTAAGATTTAAAAAAAAAAAACAGCTATACATTTCAGAGTTAATGCCTGAAATTAAAGAAAAATATCCACCAATTATCACAACGATCTTTTAATGACTAATATTTTTAAACATGAAGATTGTTGTTTTAGGGAACATCTTTCTCTGGACATTTAATTAAATGCCCAATGTATTAAATAATTTACAGTGAAGTAAGTTTTGTGTTCTGTACAAATTAAAGGATACGTGAATATAATCCCCTCCCCCTCCCTCGCCAAAGCTCAAATTTGCAATGGTCTCAGCAGAAAATAAACAGTTAACAAGTTAAACAGAATTTATAGCATTACAAAAGTTTACAGAATCCTCTTTTCATCATTTTTTTCCTAAAGGCAAAGATCACACTGATAAATTGAATGACCAGAATGTAAAAAATATTTGTGCAAAACTGCATTAATTGTTCTTCCCGTTTAGTAGAGATAAAACCTAAGAACGCACAATGACAAGAGTGAAGAAAAACTACACTGAAAGGAATTCTATTTTAGATTTCAAACAACACAGATCATACTATGACTAAACACTGAAAGAAAACGTGGCACCATGAGCAGCAGGAGCAACACATGACTCGGCAATTCTGCCAGCGGAGGCGACTGACACTGGAACATGCCAGAAGTTTCTCTCCACATCAGCCAGCCATCTTCAGGGACTGGAAACAACTCTAGGGTTTAAAACTCACTTTGATGTCTTTCTTCTTGAAATTTGCAGATCATAAATGAAATATTTAATAAAGTCCTTTCCCTCCCTCCTGAAGGAGTGTTTCTTGCGTCACTGGAAATCCTTAAAAGAGCTGAATCATAGACTCTCTGGATTTACCTACCCCGATCCATTTCACTGGTAAGAGAAGAAAGTACAAGAATAGTATCAATTCATTTATAATGTTCAATCCTTGGGATGAAAAGATCCCCACTCTTCTCAGGGTCACTATTTAACTTTCCAGATACCCTTTGCTATCCTTTGCTGTCCTGCTAGAAGACCAGGCTGATTTCTAAACGGAACACACCAGTGCAGGTGTGTGCCTTACCAGTTCCAGTTTTAATCATTGTATTTCCAAGTCTTCAATGCCTAATACTTAGGTTAGCAAAATACTGGCCCAAACCACCAGAGACTTAAAGAACCCTGGATTAAGTCCCTAATTACTAGATAAGATCTAAGCATCTTTGATAAAAGTGGGATGCTAAGAGATGACAGTGTAACTTTTGCATCTCAAAGAAGTAGAAACAGCTAGAAGAGAATACTGTTTGAACTTGCACAGACTGAACCAGTCTATAGGAATCTCTAAATATTATACCACATGGGTTAACCTGCATGGAATTTTATACAGGACATTGTTAAATTCACTCTCACTTGTATTTCAAAAAAATGTTGACTAAGAGCCATAGCAAACATGCTGACTAAGTTGGACATCACGCTGGCTGGGGCAGCTAGCAATCTGGAAAGCAAGACTAGTATTTGAGACAAACCACAATACAAATCAGAATAAGTGCACAATAGATTCTACATAAAGGACACCTTCTACCCACTTTGCTTTTGTCTTTCCAATCTCTACCAGTACAAGTAGAAGAAGAAAGCAATGTGTTAAAAACTTCCATTAACTAGTCACAGCTATAACCTGGTTATGCCTAACTCCCTGGACAACTCCCTGGCCAGCTTGTTTTTTAATAAAGTTTTATTCTTTCCTCTCCTCTTATATTTTTTCAAACTGGATTTCCTATTTTCTGTACCAGTAATTTCCTAATTATTCAAGCAACCCCCCCCAACTCCCAAGGGTAGTTTAATTGCAAATGGAAAAACCACAAACCATTTTTGGTGGAGGTGAAGATACAAAAGGCTTTGTGACTAAGAGGGAGAAAGCAACAAGCATGAATGTCACGGGGTAAAAACCAGTTTGTAGAGAATTAAGACAGAGTCAAAACAGTGTGAGGTAACCTACTGTCTTCAGGCGTACAAAGGATTAAAGAAAGATGACTATATTTACTCTAAGAAATAAGATTATTTTATATTTTCCAGGACACTGATGCAAATCACGAACACTCTACAAAATAATACTGATCTTTCTTTTATTGTATCTCAAAGGTAGACCGTTAAGTTAGAAACAGAAGAAAGACCGTTGTTCATAAAGTACACTTACCTGGAATTTGAAGCTCATCTTCAATAAATCGAACGTAATTTTGTGCATTAACAGGCAGTTCTTTAAACGTCCTTGCATTTGATATGTCTGTGCTCCAACCTGGCAGTGTCTTATACTGAACTTCAACTTTATTTAAGACTTCTTGGTTTGCTGAAAGTTAAAGAGTAAATCTGTTTTTCCATGGTGGAATGCTGCCTGTTGCCAAACAGCTTTTTGCTATGTCAAAGGTTCATGATCTCTTATGAAAATCCTTGGAGCCAGAGGAGTTCTGGAATGCAGTTTCCCAGAGTGCAGGAAGGTCAGAAAGGACACTGACCACCTGAGGCAACGTTTTCATAATCCAACACAGTCCAGCAGCGACGACAGGCTAATTCACTCAAAGCAGAGAGATTATCAGTTCTAACAGCAACTCAAGTTTTGCTGTCAAAGGACCTTGGTGCCAAACTTTAAACTTTCCATTTTTAGAGCTTTTTAGATACCCCACCGTGGATTAGAGATTATGGACCTGCATCCAGGTGGCAACCTCACAGAAAGGAGACTTGCAAACGTGCTCTCATCTGGGAGATCTACTGATTTTGTGATTGTACAAAGCTGACCTGGAAATTTTCTTTATTATCTCGCCTAACCATTTTCTCTGTATCTCCTAACAGGAACGGAAAATGTACGAAAAGTAAGAACAGTTTAACGAGGGCTGTCACAGAGGATGCTGTGGGGATTCTGTCCAGGCTTCCCACGTTGGGACTGAGACACTCATTCCCCCGCCCGTGGAAGCACTGCCCACGGAGGACTTGCACTCAGAAACTGCCCCCCGCTGAAGGGAGCTGCCTCCTTGGAACAGCCCAAATCCCACGACTGGTCAATGTGGACAACAGGCGGCACAAAACCACAGGTTCTGAGAAAAAGAAAACTCCCAAGCAAGTCCTGAAACTACACAACTCTCTACCCAGGGACAATTTCCCGGCCCCTGGAAGCCACGACACCAGTCAGTGGAGAACAGTGGCCCCACTGAGCTGAGAAGGCGGATAATCAGGTTTCAGGGAAGCTGAAGTGGCGAGAGGCATCACGGTCAAGTGTCAGAGGAGGGGGCTATACAGGGAGCTCCCACCCCTCCGAAGTCCATGTGAGAGTCCCAAAGCTAACGTTCAACTTCACACGGGAGGGACCCAGGGGATCACCGGAAGGCTTACCAGATGTTAGCTGTCACACAGTTGAGGGGACAGGTTCTAGAGGTCAAGCAGTGCTAAGAGAAGGGAAGGGACGGGATACACTGGAGCTCCAGCACTGCCCGACTAGAGCGATCTCTTTACACCTTGGTAACTCTCCTGGCGTCCAGCTGGGAGAGCAGAAAGGCTGCTCCTTAAAATTTAAAAAACCATGTTCACGAGTATAACTGACTACAGACCTTCCATAACAAAGCCTAAAACCAAGCTACCGAGATCCACAGAGGAGACAGAATTTGGAGATTGACCCACACCAGGTTAAAGGTTTGGGAAAAACACCCGGGGCTCTTCATGTAACTATACAGAAAACTGAGCTTATGCAAGTTCAAGATGATCAGCCAGTAATTCAACTGTCCGCTGAAACAAGAACCAACACTCTTTAGAGGAGGATAACAGAATCTGAGTCACTACAACATTAAGCGCATTCAACCAGAAGTCATTGGTCATAGAAACAGTGATCCACAATCAAGGAAAAGAACAGTCAAGAGAAACCAGACTGGAGATGGCCCAAATGTCAGACTAACAGGTAATGATTTTAAATGTGTTTCTAAGAACTTGAGGTGATCCTTGGTTGCCAAGGACTGGTCATCACCATCAAGTCACAAAACCTGTACCAGCCTACCAAGTTTCATTCAAGTGCATATTCCTTTGTTTGGCATATTCCCAGGCTTATAGGGTGACTAAACAAATGAACAGTTCCTACTTCTGGAAGCTGGAAACATTTATGGAACTTCCTGAGTAACTGAAAAAATCTTATAACTAAAGATATGCCTGAAGAAACACAGTGCCTCATGTAGGAAGTCTTCCTACAACCACCCACTTTTTGACATAGGAAATGAGAAAATCATTCCTGTGGCTTCGACAACAGGGTGGGTAAATGTATTAGGAGCCTGCTTACTCTTTTGAGTAGCACTCTTTTCTCCTACCCCACGTTTCTCCAGGAAGAGAAGCATGCCTACATAGAAGTTACTTTCAAAGTAGGGAAGATGAGATTCGGGAACAGCACAGCTGGCTGAGCTCAGAGGGACCATGTTTCTCTTTCCTATTTTGAGTCTGAACACATGCTTACTACTACAATCCAGGATTCAAATGCACAGCAGCTATGAAACAAATGCCAAAAACATGTGAATATACTTGTGCTATCCACAAAGAGGGTATCAACCCCATGGCTCTATACCACAAACTACACAGAACTTCATGAAATGGCTCTAACATGTTCACCTAATAATATTCTTTATATCACAGATGGAAAAAAGTACCTGGGAAATGAGGTATGATTTCACCATCTAACTTGTAAGCAACTCCAACTTTAATTTCCGTAAACATGTCCAAAATATCCAATTTGGTAAGTGCCAACCTAAGTGGAAGGAAAGGCAATGTTCAAACAGCAAACCTCTTCAAAATACATCAAATCTCCCAATAAACTGGCTGGGAAATAGTTTTAAAGGAAAAATCTATACAATTAGAGAAAACAGTAGGTTTGGCATTCTTATCCGCAAATTATTTTTTTATCCTTTATTTGTTATTTGCTGGAAGTTAAGTCAAATTAATACAAACTAGAATACATTTGTTTACATATTTATGTACACGTGTGAACAGCAACTTTTCACCGAGTGATTTCAGGGAGCCAGGCAGGGCGCTATATGCTCTCACTGTATTTCTCACCTAATTTTCCAAACACCCACACGAAGTAGGTAATATTATTATCTAGATTTTGTTTATTTATTTATTTTTAAGATTTTATTTATTTATTTGACAGAGAGAGATCACAAGTAGACAGAGTGGCAGACAGAGAGGAGGAAGCAGGCTCCCTGCCGAGCAGAAAGCCTGATGTGGGGCGCAATCTCAAGGCCATGGGATCATGACCAGAGCCGAAGGCAGAGGCTTTAACCCACTGAGTCACCCAGGCGCCCCAATTATTATCTGGATTTTAAAGATGATGGAAAAGGCACAGAAAGATTCACTTAACCAAAGTCATGGCACAACGCGTGAATCTGAGATTTGAGTTAGACATTAATCATGCCCTAAATGGGTTATATTGCCTCCCCTCCATATAAGCAAAACGCACCATCTACCTACCTACCTACCTACCTATCTCACTTCCCTCTATACCGATATGCACGGGGGAGTAACAGGAATCCTTTTTCCCAACTGTGGATGTGTAGGAAGACAACCTGGGGCCTTTTCCCGTGGGTCCCCTTCCCCTAGATCTTGGTCCACTTGAACCCTGAGCTATGATTTCATCTGGGAGACTAAACAGTGAACTTTTTCTACCAGGGTACTACTTTTCAAGCTTGCACTCCACAAAATGTAACCTGTGGTCATGAACTGTACCTTAGTTCCCTGAAAGAAATGTTTCTAAGAATACTTACGCAGTAAATCCATTAATCATATGAGCATATTTGAGCAAAACCAGGTCCAGCCAGCCACACCTTCTTTTCCTTCCAGTGGTTACCCCAAACTCTCGACCTCTTGTTTGTAATAATTCTCCAATTTCCTAGAAAACAGAAAATAGGACTTTAGGATTATAACACCAATGCTGTAAATCTAGCAGAATTATGCATAAGATCACATAACAAGTCAAAATCTTATAGAGATGACATCTTCCAAAAAATTACTCAGTGGAAGACAGAATTCCATACCGATGATGTGTGAAGTAGGCATTATTTGGAACAGATCCACTTTTGGCTTCAATTTTTACCATTTCTGTAAAACCAGTATTTTTTACGATGTTAGATAACTTCTTAAAATTTAGATTAACATATAAAATGCTGCATATTAGAAACAAGGTTGTTAATTATTTATTAAATTTATTAAAATAGACAAGCCAATTGTTCCAAGAACTGCAGTTCAATGATCCTCCTGAAAATCGTAAGACAAACTGTCAGCTAGTCAGTAGTTCTGGACAGCACAACGCCCTCTCGGAAAGAATGAAGGCTGACGGCAATGCTCAAGATCTAAGCCACAGGGTGGCTGGGTGGCTCAGTCAGTTCAGGGTCTGCTTTTTGCTCAGGTCATGATCTCAGGATCCTGGAATTAAGTCCTACATCGGGCTCTCTGCGCAGCAGGGAGTCCGTTTCTCCCTCTGACTTCCGCTACCCCTGCTGGTGCTGTCTCTCTCTGACAAAAAAATAAAATTCTTAAAAAAAAATAAATAAATAAACTTAAAAAAAAAAAAAAGATCTAAGCCACAGCCATTCCTTACAACCCAATTTTTCACTTATCATCTATCTATTCCCTCATTTACACCTTTCTGATTTCTTGTATTCTGACATCAATCTGTCAGATCTGAATCCCAGCCACGTCCCTCTGTGTGACTTTGCACAAGTGATTTCAGCTCTCCGTGCCTGTTTCCTCTTGTGTAGAAGGGGGACAGTGACACCACCCAGCTCACCTAGGGTTATGAGGTCCAAAGAGCTTCTGAGAATACAATACTTGGACAGTGCCTGGCCCGACGTCACCACTGCAGAGGTGTTGGCTAGGATTAGAGCAAGTCTTGAAGTCACTCTTAGCCCCTGCTCCTAACAAGCTCTTAGTGAAAGGCAGTTCTTATTTATTTATTTATTTTAGATTTTATTTATTTATTTGAGAGAGAAAGAGAGAGAGACCACAAGGAGGCAGAGAGGCAGGCAGAGAGAGAGAGGGGGAAGCAGGCTCCCCACTGAGCAGAGAGCCTGACTCGGGGCTCAATCCCAGGACCCTGAGATCATGACCTGAGCTGAAGGCAGAGGCTTAACCCATTTAACCCAGGTGCCCCCAGTTCTTATTTTTAACCATTTCTTTCCCCTTCACTATCTCAACCTCCCTCATAAACCCACCTTCATGCAGCCTGGCGCTTACAGTTACCTTTAAGTACTCTCTACCCCTTTGTCTTTTGTTGCCAATCAGCTGCCACTTCCGTAGAAAGCACAGGAAGATAAGAAATAAGAGGGAAAAAAGTAGTTTTTATTTTATATTTTAAAGCTTTGTTTATTTGACAGAGAGAGGGAGAAAGAGCACAAGCAGGGGGAACCGCAGAGGGAGAGGGAAAAGCAGGCTCCCCGCTGAGCAAAGAGCCCAACCTGGGGCTGGTTCCCAGGACCCTGGGATCATGACCTGAGCTGAAGGCAGACACTTAACCAACTGAGCCACCCTGTAAGATTTTTTTTATTTATGTTTGTTTGTTTGAGAAGAGAACAAGCGAGAAACAGGGGATCTAAAGCAGATTCCACTCTGAGCACGGAGCCCATGCAGGGCTTGATCCCACAACCACAACATCACAGTCTGAGCCAAAACCAAGAGTCGGACACTAAACCAACCAAGCCACCCAGGAGACACGGAAGTTTTATTTTAAAACTTTCAGAACTGGATCTAGTGAAAAACAGACTTACATTGTCCTGCTCTGTTGGGAAGGCACCAATGCCAACTCGAGTTGTGTAAGCTTTCACGACCCCATACACTTCCCCAACATTTTGCGGGGGCATTCCCAACCCGGTACAGACACCTCCGACCGTACAGTTCGAAGAGGTCACAAAAGGGTAAGTTCCTAAAAAAGAAACAAATATTATACACACACAGATATACATTACTCTGAAACAATTACTGTAAAAAAATATGCATTTGAGTACATTCTAGGTACTGGACAGACTTGACTATAACCGCCCTCTCAAACCTCAGCCTTTAGTCTTGAGCCCTTCTGTCCGGAATGAGAGCAAACCACAGTGGTCAGAGCTATCCCCGCGGCGCTCATTCTGGGAAGGCTCTTCAAGTGTGTGCAGTCAGTTAGCTCTGTATGGCTGGTACTCACCTAATGGATCGCTGAATAATTTCATGCCGAACCCCGGGCGTTATTCTACTATGCAGACTTTTTTAATCTACGTGTTTTTAACATGTTCCTATTGTTTTAAAAATGAATTTATTGTTTTCTTGATACAGATTTTTAAGATACAGCCACAATCTAGAGTGACAGCAGTATACTAAGAATTCGGTGGTATTCATTATCCTAGCTTCTCATCTCTATTAAGGGAATAATCCCAAAAATGACAACAGAAGCGAAGAGGAGTGTACTCCTTCATCCCTAAAGATCCTGTTCCTACTTGAAGTATCCACATCTAACCAGACACTCTGCTTTCTTTCCAGATTCCACAGGCATATTATGGAGTCCAAAAATACATATCTACTGTAATAGAAATAATACTTTTTCTTTAATTGGTTTACTTGAGAGTCAAAAGCCAATGAAATGTCAGTAAGAGCTGAGAACACTGACTTATCCTTTGAGATCATGTTCAGAGAGAAAGGCCAACAACCTAATGGGGCAGTAGCTGGAAGATATTAAAGCCTTAACTTTTTGAAGGTGGAAGAAATGACCTAATCCACTCAGAATCTTAGGCCCAGGGAGTTAAGCAGATTTCCACAGATCTTAGGATACGCATGTTTAATGACAATGTTTATTAGTTCTCAATATTTAAAAAAAGGCTGAATTAAAGATCGTTCCACAGGACTCCTCTAATCATCTTAGTTTCAAGCAAACAGAGCATGAGCCAAACACTGAAATCAGTTTACAGAATCCTAAATCCACTGACCCAAATAGTGATTTCATTTTTCTAATAAACTATAAAATGTAATATATGCATTGTGTATTCTACAATAGTGCTTAAAAAAAAAGATTAGTAGGTGACAAATGTCATCATTCCTAAATATACAAGCTAAAAGCCTTGTTTTAAAACCCGTAAAGGCAAACATTAATTATTTATACCCTAAGTACTTCAGGGCTGGGTTAAGCTCCGGCAAGTCATAGCTCACTTACCAAAATCAATATCTAAGAGTGCTGCATTTGCACCTTCTACCAAGATTTTCTTTGGTGGTCCATGCAGGGCCTCGTAGAGGAAATAAACTCCATCTCTCACCATTGGTTTAATCCTTTCCATATAACCCTATTGACGGAGACAAAAACCAATTTCAGTGTGTGCTAATAAGTTCCCAACATGATCGGTATAAGTAAAACTCGCCAAGTAAAATTCTGTGACAAAGCAAACTTAACTCGTGTAAAGCAGAAGGGGGTTGGTGATGGCACCCACCCTACGGTATATTTGGATTAGCTCTGGTCTCTCGTCTTGATGCTCCAGAACCAGAAGAGACTCCAGCTCAAAATCAGTGGAGAAACAATGAAATTTAAAGGTTCTATGTTAACCACTGCAAGTAATGATGACGGCCTTCCATCCTTCAAGAACCAGCTCTCGGGAAAATAAAAAGAGCTGAGTATACTACATTGTGCTTTTATATTCTGGGAGGTATTTAAAAAACTGCATTTATAATCCATGTAACCAAGAGCTTTGAAACATGCATCCAGGGACTGCCAAAATGTTGGTGTGAGTCACAAGTGACGCGGCCGAGCATGTAAACAGCGGTAACCGTTAATATTCTTTTGCCACAGTATTCCGTCCGTTATAGCAGCATCTCAGCAGCATTACTAGCAGATAATAGCAAATACTATTTTACACATAAGCATTCTAAAACTCTCACAAAACATATTAAAAGTATTAATAATACTGCTTAATTTTTGAATTCAATTAAAAATGTAATATAAACAAGAGTTCCCCAAGGCCCAAAGTATAACTACAATAAAATATAGTTTCAACCATGTTTCCTATTCAGCCAATCTAATATGGAAATTCTACCATCCACTCATGAACTCACTGAACATGTTATATCCATACCACCCCCGTCCCCTCAGCTCTAGCCTCTTGCTTATCATTCCTGGTTTAGACCTTTCGTTATGCCGGAAATGACCATGCCATTCACCATGTCCCCTATTCCTTAAAGTGCTGATTTGATATCTACCACCTATTAAGAATCTCCTTCTCCAACTTTCTTCACAATTATTCATCTGCTTTACATGCACATGAAACATGGATAAAACAGAACCAAAAAGCCATATCCACACTTTAGTGCATAAATATTTCCAAGTTGCCGGTAATAAATTTGAAATATTTGTTGCGTGACAGAATGAAAAGAAGATGGCAGTCTATTCTAAGCAACGAGCAATACACTGAAATCTAAATACCCAACATTCAGATTCTTCCTTGGAGGTCCCCCCTGACCCTGCCACCCCTGCTTAAGGAATTTAGTGAGTAGATATGCTCAAGGTTTACAACCATTCTAGAATGGCATATGAGGTTTATAAATTCCTATTCAGCTCTGGAATTCACGTTCATACCTATTTATAGAAGAGAAGAAGTAATAATCAGATACATAGGGCCCAGCTCGAAACACACCAAACATCAGGGACAAATGTGAAGTGGAAAGGGTAGGAGATTTGCCTACTGACAAACTCAGGCAACACTGACACCTAAAAACAGCCACACATGGACCCAACCTTTGGCCAATCACCTAGTTTGTCTTTTAAGACAAAGAGCTACAGACACCGGCCCCATGGGGCATCCTTCCAGATAGGCCCAGCTAGCTTTACAAGTTATCTCCTGCTGTCTGCCCCTCTGTTGATCTATGCTCCACATTGCTAGGAGGGATTTTTATTTAATACAAATCTAGTCTTTTTTCTGCTCAGAATTACTCAATAGCCTTTCATTAACTCCAGGATACAAAGACAAACTCCCTATCACTGCGTATGTAAGACCAATACAAGACCCGTGAACTCCTACTCTCTGCTCCCTACTCAAACTTTTCTTTCAGTCACATCATGTGAAGTGACTCAAACATGTCCTGTCCTTTTAGGTAGGCCTATATGCTTTTAGACTTAAAGATGACAAGTAATTTGCTTTACTAGTTCTTATCTTCAGTGCTTTACACATACCTGTGTGGCACTTATTATACTATAAATTATTTAACATATAACTTCTCACAGTGTAATTTCCATAAAGGAAATTAACATTCTATGTTCTTAATTCTTATGTTTGCAGGTCCTAATGCAAAGCCTGAATGAATGAAAGGTCTTAGATGCCAATCTGGCAAACAAGTTTTAAAAAGGACATGAAAGCACTACCTTGAGTTTTTGTAATTCGCCTTCAATGTCGATTTCCAGAGTGGGGTATATAGATTTGTACTGGTTAGCCAGAACTTTGAACCTGAGAAACACAGATAAATCAAGACATCAGTTCAACTAAAAATAGTCCAAATAATATCATTCAATTCAAATGGTTTCTGTAGATAAGTGGTTTTAATAACAAATGAATCCCAAACTGAAGCTATATTCTAAGAAAAAAAATCTAAACAGATCAATCACATGAATAATGATACACTCAAAAATAGTATTTTTAATTCAAATTTAGGAATACCAACAACATAATGTGTGTGTGGAAGATGACGTGTGTGGAGGGAAGGGGAAGAACTTAAATCTGTAACAACACTTAAATCTGAATTATATTACACTGTGTGAAAAATAAAAGGGGACGGTCTACACGCTTTTTTTTTTTTTTTTAAAGATTTATTTATTTATTTATTTGACAGAGAGAGAGAGAGAGAGAGAGAGAGAGGTCACAACTGGCAGAGAGGCAGGCAGAGAGAGGGGGGGAAGCAGGCTCCCTGCTGAGCCGAGAGCCCGATGTGGGGCTCGATCCCAGGACCCTGAGATCATGACCCGAGCCGAAGGCAGAGGCTTAACCCGCTGAGCCACCCAGGCGCCCCTACACGATGCTTTTAAAAGAGACAGAGGTAAAGCCTTTGATGCCTAGTGTTATTAAATGCAACCACCAAACTCTCTGTCACTGAGTCACCATAAAGCTTCGATGACGATTAGGTTTCTCATGGAGATTTTTCTAGAGAGTGTCAATGAGGCAATTTCTATTTTTTAAGGTGAGTTTGGTACACAACAGTTCACCAGCACCCAAGAGCCTAATTATGTCTTGGTAGGGGTAAGGTGGGGGGGGGGGGAGTCTCCAGAACTGAAAATCGGAGGATCAAGACTTTAGGATGTGGTAACCCCACCAAAGCATCCCCTGAAATCTGTTTCTCAGCAAACCATTCCAAACCCCAATCCTTAAATATAATTTTGGCTTTGCTTTCTTGGGAGTACTGCTAGGATACCATCATGAGGTTACTTTTCGTGAAGTTTAATTTGAAATTAAGTAATAAAAATAACTTTACAGTCCAAATTAAACCAAAAAAGTCAACCACAACTGATTTTGCATCCTGGAATTGAAAAATTCCAATTTGAAAAATTCCATCCTAGAATACCAATTTGCGTCCTGGATTTGAGAAATTCCAAAAACCCCATTTGCTCTTTCACTCTGAAAACCAAGTTAGTTACCTCTCAGAGAAGCCATCAAAGTCAGAAACCAGATCACACATCCGCAGTCCACTCCGAGCAGCTTTGGAAGAATAAACTGGGCCAATGCCCTTTTTTGTGGTACCCAAGCTTAAAAATAAATCAGAACAAGCTTTGAGTTAGACAAGAAAGATGGAGTTCTTGTGGTCAGATCATCACATCGAATGAAGGTACTTTGACTATTTTCTGTCTTTGCTATTTTCTATAAGTTTAATTTCACAATCCTATTGATTTTCTCTAGAATCTAAACAGGATATTCTAATAATTTTTCTTAAACCTCTGGCCTACAATTTAAACATTAGGGTCTGGATATGCTTAAACTGCACCGAAAATAAAAACAAACAAAAAAAACCCCTACTTTTTTCCTGCTTGTTCTTGTCTCTGTTGCTCCTGGATACCATCAGCGGCTTGATGAAAATCGAATACTGAGGGGAAAAAAAAATCACAATTGTTGTCGAAACAAAGGTAATACAGGAAGAGCAAAACATACTGCATTTTGAATTACTTAAGCTATAAATCCCTTAGCCTAATTTCATCAGGACTAATCAAATGGATGCATTTTATTTTTTTTAAAAGATTTATTTATGGGGGAGGAGACAGAAAGAGAAAGAGAGAGAGGGGGCACGGGCAGGAGGGGCAAAGGGAGAGGGAAAGAGGATCTCAACCAAACTCCACGCTAAGTGTGGAGCCCGACGACCTGAGCTAAAACCAAGAACTGGGACTCAACCAACTGTGACACCTGGTACCCCAAGTGTATGCATTTTAAAAAGCAGCAACAATGGTGGGAGCGAAGGTTTAGTATGCCAACAGGTATACAAATAGGGAAATATGCCCGACTGTTCATTCCTACTAACTGCAACCTATGTTGTGGTTTTAGGAACTGTCAGTAAGAGGGTACCCCACAATTCTATGAAGTTCAGTTTACTAGGATACCCTCTTTCTTCAGCTTCTACCCTCCAGACATCTCTGGCTTATTCTGCCATCTCTCTCTCTCTCTCTCTCTCTCTCACCAGTCTCTCACGAGCTTCCACTGTCTCCAGCAAAACTCTAGCCAACTAATGAGGGTGCATATTTCCACTCCTGGACATCTCGAATTCGTAATTTTTAATGCAACAAAGCCATCTTTCCAAGACACAAATATGATGTCACTACCCCCATGCCTTTAAAAGTCAATGGCTTTCTATTGCTCGAAAGAAAAAGGATAATTTGATGTGGCCTCTGTGCATGGATAGCGCACTCTTTCACCTGGGGCCCCCTTTCTGCCCTTGGGTCACACGGACAATCTTCCGCAGCCGAGGCTACAAGGCATACCCTTCCGCCTGAGTATGCCTTTTCCTGGGCCTGGACACGCAAGCGCACTCACGCCCACATGCTCACTCTCTCTCACCAGTATTTTATGAGTCTTGGGACCATGTCAGTTAGCTTACCAGTTGATTTCCTGAGCCTACAAGTTCTCAAATATTTAACCGACTGAGTAAATAGCGACTTTATGGGACAGGCAGGTCTAGAATTTGGTCTTCAAACTTTTTTTTTTTTAAGATTTTATTTATTTATTTGACAGAAATCACAAGTAGGCAGAGAGGCAAGCGGGGTGGGGGGGGGAAGCAGCCTCCCTGCTGAGCAGAGAGCCCCATGTGGGGCTTGATCCCAGAACCCTGGGAGCATGACCTGAGCCGAAGGCAGAAGCTTTAACCCACTGAGCCACCCAGGTGCCCCTGGTCTTCAAACTTTTAACCAAGGCTTCTTTTGTTTCAAAAAAAAAAAAAAACCTTATGGGAATATAATTTACGTACCATAAAATTCACACACTAAGTACAACTGGATCATTTTTCCATACATTAAACCATGGCTTCTTTTCACTAATGATTGCTACTGTACCCAGTAAGTTGAAATGTATAAATTTTAAACAGAATGACTGATATGAGGTTCCTAGAACTAGTGGTGGCATGTGTAAAAGAATTATTTGGCAGTGTCAGAAAACTAATGTTGTAGTTATAGATGTAGAAACTGGGAAAAAAAAAAAAAAATCAAGATCAGGCCTTAAGCCACTGTCTGATCAACCCTAGCCTCTAGGATTTGATCCTAAAGCCTTTTTGCCCTAAGTTCCCTTTCTGAGACACTGCAGAATTGTCAAGGCAATCATTTCCTCTGCCTGCAAAGTTAATAAGCGCAGACTAATGGGCTTCCCTAGTGGTCTCATGGGGAGTTCTAATACTTCCTACACTAGGTGATCACAATATAGAAACTAGATTTTTATTGTGTGATTTAAAATTATCCTCTAAATCACTGTCTGTCTCAGTGTCACAGAACTGGGTGATATCCTTAAACTACAGTGGCCTATCGTATACCACAAGATATTTACGGGAACGTGCAAAGCAATATTACTTGTAATAACTCAATATTGGAAATGACTCAAAGTTTCATCCATGGTAAAAATGGATAAACTGTCCCATATTCATAAAAGGGGATATACAATTCAGCAATGAAAGTAAGGTACTGCTTCATTTAATAATATGGAGGACTCGAATGGGCACACTGCTGAGTGGAAGTCAGACACAACAGATTACATAAATGTGTAATTTGTATAAAATTCAAACACAAAGGAAACCAATCTATGAGGAGAGAACAGTGGTTACCCTTGGTGAGGGGGACTAGATAATAACTAGGAAAAGTCATCAGAGAAGCTTTTTTTTTTAATGGAGATATATAGACATACAACATTAGTTTCAGGTGCAGAACATAATGACTGGGTATTTGTATATACAGCAAAATGACTGCCACAGTGAGTTTAGTTAACATCCAACACCATAAACAGCCACAGATTTTTTTGTGTGTGTGATGAGAACTTTTTTTTTTGTTTTTCTTAACTAGGCTCCATGTCCAACGTGGGGCTTGAACTCACACCCCTGAGATCAAGACCCAAGATCGAGAGCCGGATACTCTCCTGATTGAGCCACCCAGGTACCCCATGCTGAGAACATCTAAGATCTATTATCTTAGCAACTTTCAAATAATGCCACACGGTATTATTAACTAGAGACGCCATGCTGTCCAGGACATCTCTGTGACATTTTTATCCTGTAACTGGAAGTCTGTAACTTCTGACCACCCTCGCCCGTTTTGCACACCCCTACCAACTGCCTGTCTCTGGCAGTTACCAATGTGTTCTTCCTGTCTTTGAGTCTGTGGGGTTTTGGGGTTTTCTTGCTCAGAACTGCCCGGACTATTCCACTTCTTTGTAGTTCCATACAAGTTTTACGATTGCTTGTTCTACTTCTGTGAAAAATACCACTGTAATTTTGAGAGAGATTGCACTAATCTGTAGATTGCTCCGGGTAATATGGACATTTTAACAATATTAATTCTTCCAGTCCCTGGGCACAGAGTATTTTTCCATTTATTTGTGTCTGACTTAATTTCTTTCATCACTGTCTTAAAGCTGTCAGTGTATAGGTCTGTCACATGCTTGACTAGCAGAGTAGCTTTTTCAGGCACGATAAAGGTTCTGTATAACAAGGTAGTCAGTGGTGAAAGGGGTAAAATACTGTGCACTTACTGGGCATTTTGCTGTATTGTGTGCTATGTTAAAATGTTTACTTATTTCTAACAATAGCTATCATATACAATAGGAATTAGTTTACTGTCATGTTCCTAATTTAGTATATACCTTATAGCCTTCCTTTCTCATCTACTTTTGAGGGGCCAAAATAGTTCTTAAGAAGTTGTTTCATTAAATTCCGACCTTGCTAGTCAGTTAGGACAAAAACTGAGATGTTGGAGGAGACCATTTCTTTTGAAAGAAAAGACATTTTATATTTAAGTATCTGCTTTATCTTCTATGTTCAAATGAGTTACAAAGGCACATGGCAAATCACAAGTAAATGGTTGATGGAAAGCAGGTAAACCATATTTTTCAGAAGTTAATTTAGTACCTTGCCACAGAGCTAATGGTTTTTAGGTTTTTCTAGGCCCCAGGGAGCTATTAGGGAAATCAACATAATTACTTTCATAAAGCTCCGTTGTGGCATGGAGCCTTAATACCTCCACCAACACTGTTTTTGAGAGAACAGTTTTTGTGTGAAGTTGCGTTGAATATCTCTTCCATTTTCTATACTGAGGACAAAAAATGCTGCCTTGGGGACTCAGTTTAATTTTTATAAAAGATGATTATGCATGTTCAATAGGTAAATTTCATTAACACCATCTTTTTTTGTTATTATCATTAAGTTTTATTAACACTATTAATGTTACACCGTACGAATGTGTCCAGTGTGAGCCTCAGTACCCAGAGTATCCACTTTGCTGACGTCTCCTATCTCCTCAGGTCTTCTTTCCTCGAAGTGTTTTTTGGTTTTTGTTCTTTAAATTGTGGTCACTTAACGTGAGATCTACCCCCTGAGCAGATTTTTAAGTGACAATACAGCACTGTTATCAACAGTCTCGGTGTTGTACTACGTGTCTCTGGAGCCTATTCATCGGTCATCCCCTTCAGCAGATGCTGTGAACGTCATCTCCATAGTGAAATGTCCCCAGCCACTTTATCTCAAGTTATAGATCCCCACCCGCCTCCTAGAGACTGCCAGATGGTCCATGGGGCTCCCTTCTCTCCTTGGAACTCATCGCTACGTGCCATGGCACATTATCACATGTTCATCTCATTTATTATGTCTCCCCCTACTATAAGTTCCATTAGGAATTTTCATTGGTCTTTTCTGGATCCTTGGTGCCCACCACCGTACCAGGCACCACACCAGGTCTTTCATCAGGGAGTTGCTGAGTCAAAGGACAGACCCCCCAACAACTTGCATTTCAAATGTTTAAAAAAATTTGAAGTCTCAGCCACTTCTCGGGTCTCTTTCCCTCAACAAGGATCTCTTACACCACAAATTTTGTTATGCATTTCAATGAGACAGGGCACAATTATAATAGTTTCTTGTGTAATTGCTAAAGTATGGTAATTGTAAAGAACAGGCCAACAATGGACTCCTTCTTAGATTTCTCTGTAAGGAAACTGGCTGTTCAAAGCAAAACTATTAAGAACACATTATAGAGTTTATTATGATGCGGACATGAAATGTAGGACAATAATGACACAAGGGACTGGAAGAGGGAAACTGAAACATTTTCTTATAAAAATCTTGGGTTATGGGGCACCTGGGTGGCTCAGTGGGTTAAACCTCTGTCTTCAGCTCAGGTCATGATCTCATCAGAGTCCTGGGATCGAGCCCTGCAAGCCCTGCTTGGGGGGGGGGGTGTCTCTGCTCAGCGGGGAGCCTGCTTCACCACCCCCTTGCCCCGCCTCTACCTGCCTCTCTGCCTACTTGTGATCTCTCTCTGTCAAACGAATAAATAAAATCTTAAAAAAAAAAACCTTGGGTTAAATGTTATTATTTTAAGGTGGATAATGATCACTTAAAGTTGTATATTATCCCAGAACAACTACCCAAATTCACAAAACAGGAGGTGTAAACTAATAGTGCAGATAATATTTAAAATGTTAAATCTAAAAGAAATCAGCAAAAAGAACAAAGACAAACAAAATGAACAAACAGAAAAAAGATATAAATACAATCATACTGATAATTAACTATATTAAAAATAAATGATTTAAACACTTCAATTAAAAGCAACATTGTCACAATGAATAAAAGGCAAGGCTTAACTATATTTAGACTATAATAAATGTCCTGTCAATATAAAGATATAGATAGATTAAAGATTATTAGATTGAAAAAGACCATGCAAATACTAATCTCAAGAAAGCTCTGCTGGCTGGGGTGCCTGGGTGGCTCAGTTGCCTAAGCGACTGCCTTCGGCTCAGGTCATGGTCCTAGAGCCCTGGGATCAAGTCCCACATCAGGCTCCCAGCTCCACAGGGAGTCTGCTTCTCACTCTGACCTTCTCGAACCCTCTCATGTTCTCTCTCACTCTCTCTTTCTCAAATGAATAAATAAAATCTTAAAAAAAAAAAAAAAAAAGCTCTGCTGGCTATATTAATATTGAAGTAAGCTTTGATATTAAGGAGTATTAAAGAATAAGGAATATTACCATAGAAAAGGAGGACATTTCATCATGATGAAAGAGTTAACTCATCAAAAATGTAAATTTAAATACACATGCAATCTACCTGAGCTTCAAAGCAGACAAAGCAAAAATTGACAAAAACTGAAAAGAAAAATAGACAAGTCCTCAATTCTTGTTGGAGGTTTCAACATGCCTCTTTCTAGGTGACTGACAGCAAGCAGGAAAAAAATCAGCTAGGACACAGAACAACTCTACTCAAAAGAACACGTATTCTAAGTGCATGTAGAACACTAACCAAAACAGACCCTGTGCTGGGCCAGAAAACAAGTTTCAACAAATTTAAAAAGATGGAGATCATACATAAAGTATATTCTCTGTCTGCAACAGAATTAGAAATAAGAGAAATCAGAAAAATCATCCAATATTTAGAAATTTAAACATTTCTCAATAATTCATAGGTCAAACAGAAATCACAAAAACAATACCAAGTATTTTCTACTGAATGGAAATAAACATACAAAATGTCAGTATCTTTGCAATGCAGCTAAGGCAGTGTGCAGCTTTAAATGCTTATATAAAGAAAAGAAAGGTCCAAAGTCAATGATCTAGTAAGCTTCTGAAGAGGCTAGAAAAAGTGAGTAAAACATTTCAGTCCAGCACAGTTTACTTCAAAGAAGCTATTTTCTTGCATTACTGAGGCTACGCACAGACTTCCAGCCCCTGACTGTTATCTGGAGGCACGGGTACTTAAAAACTTTGATGGGCTCCTCTTTTTTTGCTGTTTTTTAAATACAGGCAGGCTCCGTGCCCAGGGTGGAGCCCAAGGCGGGGCTTGAACTCAGGACCCTGAGATGGAGACCTGAGCTGAGGTCAAGAGTCAGACCCTTCAGACTGAGCCACCCAGGTATCCCTACTGGCGCTGCTCTTAAATGGGGGTCAAGGCTAAAACCAGAGTAGCCACTGCCTCAGGGGACACCCGTGCTTAAATACAACAGAAGAGTTTGTACCAGTCCAGTCTCTCTTTCCGGGTTATTGTCTCGATAATTAACAATTCCATCACCTCAGATAGGAGAGTAATAGGGAAACAAACTTCAAATTTGTTAGTGGGGCTGAAATTACCTTGAGAATCCAGTTTGCTCTAACTAATCATGGAGGAGAAGGCTACTCTGAATAAAGTCTGGACCATTGAAAAAGCTGCATTATTACATTTAAGACACAAAGAGTTCACTCAATAATTTGCCAGAGAGCATACCTGCTTTTACATAATTAATGTGCAAATAAATATTTTGATGCAGTGTATTTTATACCAGAATTAGAGATGTCTTGTGAAATCCTGCTTTTATGACTCATTTGGTTAGCTAATTCTTTCTTCAGAAATTGGTAAAACTGAGCCTAGTTAAGGACTAGGCTTAACAAAAGACCAAAAAAGAAAAAAAGGAAAAAATTACTAAGATTTCATGTCTTTGGAGCCCAACTATATAATCCATCCTATTTAGCCTTCACTAAAATTAAAGAAAAATTGGCTGCTAAATGCTACCATGTGACAAGTTTCTGACAATAAGACAGTTAAATGTGTTATGTGCCCCTTACCAATATGAGCTCTGTCAGATATGATAAGCCTTTTTTCCCAGCCTTCCAGACCTAGAGAGAAGGAGAAAAAAGATACAATGTATTAAACACTTTGTATAATATCTCATTTCTTTAGAAATACAATGTTTAAAAGTGTTTTTCACAGAAGTAATCACTTACACATCTTGTCTTCTGTATAGGAAACACGTTAAACAAAAATTTTCTCACCTGTCATATATTATATCTACACTCATTCACTTATTCTGTCTTTTTAAGTATTTTATTCTAAACAGCTCCAAATGTAAGCCAACCAAATCCACATAATATACTTCAAAGAATCCAAAAGCAAATCGGAGGAAAAGGTCATTACTGTTAGAGGCAGGGGAGGGGTAATTAGCTGCAGACCAGGAAAGGGTTTTCCCAAAAGACAATTATAAATAGGTGGGATTAAATAATAAAATGTTCTCACTAATTCCTCCAAAGCACTATCAACCACCGACCTTACTACAATGACTTATAACACGATATACACATCTCTCCATTTAGCTGTGAATGCCTGAGAGCAGGGACCATGAATTTTCATAGCATGGGGCCTATCATCCCATAACTGTTCGAAGAACTACTGCTGAATGAATAAATGAATCTAAATGGATATGTTTCTTTAAAGACAGTGCCTTAGTGAGCTACATGCATTCTAAGAATAAGCTGCGAGGCTCTAAACATTTTCAAAGCTAGTATCTAGATAGTAAAACTTCGCTGTTAATTTTGATAATATCCAAAGATGTGTCTCGAAAAGGATTCTTTATAAAGAGGAAGTGCTGAAAGTGAAACGGGAATATTAAGCCTCCCCCTCTATAGCTGTTTTTGACATGTGAGTACGTATTCTAAAGTTAGCTTCAGGCATATTATACAGAAAATATTACAAAGAGAGTAAAGCGGATTCAGCTGGTAAGACAGGCCAAAAGGAAAAAGAAAGGAGGGCAAAATTTTTAAAGGGGATTTAGGAGAACAGAGGGCAACATGGGAACCAGCTGACCAAATTCAAAAGTAGCCAACGACACCTAAGTAAAAAATGCAGAGAGGACAACAGAGATGGTAGGAGGGCAGGCAGGATTCCGTGAAGTCAGATTTAGTTGCTAGGAACACTTGAGGTTGGGTTGTTGCTTTTAAACCTGAACAATGAACTTTCACAACATAATGAAACTGAGTATTTTAAATAGGAGCCAAGCTAAAGGGAAACAATGCTTTTCCTCAACTGCGTATTATTTGCATGACCAAATTACCCACAAAACCCTAGCAAGGCAGCCAAAGTGAATGTAAACAGCCTTCCAAAAACCCAAAAGAGATTACTAGGAAGGGCAGGAAATTAAGCCTTAAAACACATTTTTTTTTTGAGAAGCCGGAAGTAAATACCTGTCACAGAAGAAGCATCTCCTTCATTTGGAAGGAGGGAGGTAAACAACCCACTTTTATCCCTGGGCTCTATAACCAACAGAAACAAGACTGACTGACCCGGTGTGCAAAGGGGACCTCACTGGTTTCCTGACTCAGGAAGTTAATGTTTGGTTTGGGAGATGGGGACACCGACTTGAGCACAAATGACCAAAAGAACTCAGGAATCTCTGAGTCTCACCGCCGGTGGACAGTAATCCCAGCAGCCTACAGACACTCTGCGGATGACCCAGGTGTAAAAAGTCCAGGCTTACACAATGACCATAATGTGTGTGTCTTTTGTTTAAAATACTGATTAAAATGAATACAATTTAACTGAAAAAGCTGCCCCACAGTAACCAGCAATTTTAAAGTATAAGACAAAATGTTAACTTTGTCTGACGTGAGATCCCAGAGCAATTTCCAAAAAACAAACTAGTCCCTAGGCAAAGTGGTCATTCTTTCCATACCTTTTCCTTTTTGGACATTTTTCTCTGCTTCCTCAAATAATCCGGGAAGATGAATGACCACACCATTTCCTAAAGGAAAGCAAACAAATCCCAACCTTGAATATCTATACTTACAATACAGACATCTACGATAACCCTTACCTAGAATAGTGTAAAAATGTAAAAATAGTGTAAAAATGAAGACTTTGACAAATGGGACATCTGATCAAGGGAGTTACCACAGAAATGATTCCAGTTTTAAACAGTAGTGTAATGTAAATACATAATACATAGAATATAAAACACTAATATTACATTCAGTATAATTTGAAATTTCTTTAAAACAAAGTAAAACTGATTTTTTGAAAGAACCAAGTTGCGTCGTTCTAGGCAAATGGAACAAAGTTACAGCAGACACTAAATCAAGGCCTTTCAAATTAGGGAATCATATCCTATTAGTGATGAGAAAGTTAATTTAGTGGGTTAAAAGTGATTAGCATTTTTAAAGATTAAAAACTAGAAGACTGCAGATTGCATCATGTTATAAGGGTTCAGAATCAATCCACAAAACACCCCTTATATTGCTCACTGTGCATCAGTGTTTGGAAAGTTAACCTGATGATCTAGTTTATAAAATTAAGATTGCCAATGACAGTTAAACACAAACTATTCCAAAAAGTATTAGCGTTAAAAGAAAGAGTTGTAAAATAGCCAGTTAGGTATATTCCAGAAGGTACCAAGGTGAAGACTAACAAGGGATCAATGAATCATTTGAGTAGTGAGAGATGAAATCAGCTCAGATAATGAAAAATGAACACAATTATCAACTGAGGGGGGACCCCAAGTGGTTTGGTTCATACACTTACCAATGAATGCAGTAACATTTGGGTTAATTATTCCACTGGGTAGAAGATGAAAATCATATTCCACAGAATCTACAACAACTGTATGGCCGGCATTATTTCCTCCCTGAAAGTACAAGACGGGAAAATTGAACCTGACAATAAATATGACGAGTAACATATCTCCAAAGTGAATTAATCATTTCTTCCTAAAATGTCAATATAACTTGAGAAAACCCAAGTATGTATCTCCCACAAATATATACTCTTCAGAGGCTTCACGTTATTTTGGCTACCCTCTCTTCTTTCCCCATCACAGTACCCTGGAGTGGTTTCTTTCCTGACAGGAACTAGGAAACTGGGGAATTCAGGTTTCTGGAACGTCGACAGACATACACCCTCTTAAAAGAAAAACATGTGAAAAAAGTACGGGGAACAATATTTTGTTCTTGGCACTCTCTAGGACATGGAGCAATCTAATTAAAAATCCATGATATTTTATCTAAACGTAGAAAAATCCCTAAATTAGGGGCACCTGGGTGGCTCAGTGGGTTGGGCCTCTGCCTTCATAATCTCAGGGTCATAATCTCAAGGTTCTGGATCGAGCCCCACATGGGGCTCTGTGCTCGGAGGGGAGCCTGCTTCCCCCTCTTTCTCTGCCTGTCTCTCTGCCTACTTGTGATCTCTGTCAAATAAATAAATAAAGTCTTAAAAAAGTAAAGAAAAGAAAAATCCCTAAATTAGAAAAAAGGACTCTAACCAGTTACCCTAAATTGATGTAAACATTTACGTAATTCCCATCGTATTCAGAGTATCAAGCAGCTCTATGACCTGAAATGTGTATTTATCAACTGGGAAATTTTCCAAGGAACTTTCTCAAATATTAGCTACCCTGAGACTCTAATTTTTAAATTTATGAGTCAATCCTGTGAGTCTGTTTGGTACCAATCCCTGAATCCACTCATTTCTGGATAAAATAATATACTGGGTCAAGGTATCCCTAAGCGGAGAAACATACTATAAACCCACAGTGAAACTTCCTGAAGCTCAGGCCTAAAATGGTCAAGAAGAAGCAAGATATGAAGTCGGGTTCTAAAAATCAGGTGCACAGCAAGATGGATCAAGTGACCAGATAATTTTTCTATTTTTAAGTTTAAAAAACACAGAAGAAAAACCGATTATATGCCTAAACTTCTGTACTTTGATAGTAACAAAAAGTTTAAAGCAAACAAACTAGGAATATATTTGCAACAAATAAAAACCTTAACATCCTGGCTGGACTTTAAAAAAAATTCCAATCGAAACTATGTCCATTGAGAATGACTGGTTTAACTTTATCCTGTGGCTATTTTTGACAAGATGAATGTTATTTACTTTTTACCAAATCATCACCAATCAGGAATTCACCAAAAAAAAAAAAAAAAAGAAAAAAAGAAAAAGAAAAGAAAAGCCAGAAAACAGGTCCTGCAAAGGGAAAAAAAAATCCTCTAAAAAGTAAAGGCCTATTTAGACTTTGTTTTGCAGAGATACAAAGCAAAGAATTCCTTAATTAAAGACTAGTGTATGTCAGGTGTGAAAAAGACTGCAGTGGGGACCTGAAGTCTGGAAAACAATGGGGGGATGGCAAGCAATACCTCCTTGCCTCAATACACCAACAGGGCCAGTGACTATTTCCTTCCTATTTATTTTTTAATACGAAATATCTGCATATAATACAAAAGGCACAGACGGGACACACAGAGAAGTCTTCCTCATGCTCCTCTCCCCACCCGTCCTACCCGGCTCTAGGCCAGCCAGCTGCCACCAGTTTTTGGTGTCCTTTCCAAGGGAATTTTGCATAAGCGAACAGGTATTTGCATGTTGTTTTATTCCACACATACAAGTGGCAGCAAACTACATACTCCTGGGCAGCTTGTTTTTATTAAGCAAATCTGGGCACACATTCCTCACCCTGCAGCCAAAGCATCTCCTCCTTTTAACAGCGACACTGTCCTGCTACTCATAAGGACCCGGAATTTATTTACCTGGTCCCACCAAAGAGGCAGCCCGGTTGTTTGCAACCTTTTGTCGTTATAAACAATGTCACAGTACACTTCCTGGTGCACACTTTATTATTACTTCACACTTGTGCAAGCTTATCACCAATTCTGATAGACTCCCAAGATAAAAATAACTCAGGACAATTCTTACTTGGTTTTTGTTGTTGTTGTTGTTTTTTAAGATTTTATTTATTTATTTGACAGAGACAGAGATCACAAGTAGGCAGAGAGAGGAAGGAAAGCAGGCTCCCTGCTGAGCAGAGAGCCCGATGCAGGGCTCGATCCCAGGACCCTGAGATCATGACCTGAGCTGAAGGCAGAGGCTTTAACCCACTGAGCCACTCACGCGCCCCCTTACTTGGTTTTTAAAGAGTATCTTTTACTCTATCCCTCCTACCAATATTAGCCTTTTTATCAGGACTTTTTATGATTTAGGAAACCTCCCACAAACTTTCAGGAAAAATCTTTTCAGAATATGAAGCTCATTAAAATTTCTTGAGATCCTATGAAGATGCTAAATTCTAAATTGTTATAAATCACTAAATCTAATAAATTTTTACTAAATTGCTAAAGCATTAGTAATTTTCCACAAGAAAACCAGTAAAGATTATTTCAGCAAAATCATTTTATTTTATTTTTTTGTCATTTTGTTATATTTTGTTATTTTATTGTTTCCATCATTTGCTTAAGATAAAAAAAAAACCACACCATAACTTTTGAGAAGACCTTTGAAGTAAGTCTCCCTAATTTACACAAAATTATTTTTATAGAGATACCAACATATATCTTTTGCTGAAA
The DNA here is from genome assembly GCF_010015895.1 of Lontra canadensis. Taxonomy (NCBI): domain Eukaryota; kingdom Metazoa; phylum Chordata; class Mammalia; order Carnivora; family Mustelidae; genus Lontra; species Lontra canadensis. The sequence goes on along the minus strand of NW_022631018.1, from coordinate 14,109,099 downwards.
CTATTATTAACTCAGTGGTGCCAAATTATGATCTTATTGTGTAACAAAACCCTACTTGGATAATATTTTACCGAGATAGGCTGCACTGGTGGCAGTAACCGTAATAAAGACATGTTTCTTTCTGTGACGCAGGTGGTTGTGAACTGTGCCATCGTGATAGATGATGTTAGGGGGATAAACTGCCTTAATCTGTAAATTCTTCCAAGTTTACAGGTGGTGGTTTGGGCTGGAAAAGTTCACTGCAAAAGGCTTGAATCACTTTACTGAACTGCTGAGCTCACTCCAACATTAACCCACCCCTTCAATAACCAATGTCCTATAAGGCTTACTATCTGATTAAAATCTCATTTAAATTCTATTTTGTTGAGCAAGAAAATATGGTTAAATATACCCAGAATAACGCTAGATTATCCTATTAAGGAGCTAGGGGAGAAAAATGTAAGTGTGCTTCTTAGTATAGCTGGTCATTAGTGCCCTAAGGGGAAATGGGGGCATGACAGCTTCTAATCTTAAAACACACAACTGTAGAAACAAGATTCTCAAGGTGAAAAAAAAAAAAAGATTCTCAAGGTGAACAGTGAAGGAGCTACTAAGGAGATTCTTAACAAGGCAATCCATACATGAATTAAGTTTAGGATACAGCCATGTTTTACAAAATGCAACAGATGAAGCTTCAAATTTGAAGTGTCTATTTGGATGCTAACATAAAATATTTATATTTTATATGTGGAAGATACAAAATTCACCTTGGGAGCTCAGGCATTTGTCTCCGAACATAGATTATACTGGTCCAAGGAGAGGTCACATGCGTTAGCAAACAGCAAAACAAGGTTTCGACAGGAACACCATTGCCAACCACCGCCTCACCCACCCACCCAAACCCTCCAGGGAATTACAAGGGCAGAGTCTGAACCTGGTTCCACATCTGTGATCACACGGCCTCTCCCATGAGCAAGCAACTCTATGAGCGGGTGCCAGAATAAGCAGCAAGAACGCATATATTTAATCAGGTTTAATAATTTCTTGTAAGTAGCACTGGGGAGGCCAGATAACTATATAAATTTAAGACATAAAATATTTTCTTGCCTACTTTTAACAGGAACATACCATTTGCTTTTCAATGCAAAATTTCTGCAAAACAAACTTGATAAATTATCCCTAATTTATATAGTACTAATCATGTGTTCAGGTTATCAGTTAATATAAATAACTACCTCGTGCTGTTTTGCTAAATACCCATAACTCATGATCCCAGTCACTCATGTAGCATTTAACACTTAATTATCAAAGTTGTATGTTTTATATTATGTAACTAAAAACACAGAATATTGTGGACTAGCAATTAATGTTGTTTTCCAGATCAATCAGATCAATAGAGAAAAGGTTTTTTAACTATTTAAAATTTTTAATATTTTTATTTGAAATATAACTTCTCAAACCCCAAGAAACAAAAGACCAGCATGAACCCAAAGTGACTCCATATTACATGGCAACTTTCTTTAAAGAAAAACACAAGTTTATAATGTCTTACTGATGACTGAATACCAAGAATAAATGCAAATTCATTGTATTAAAGAATAAATATAGAAAAAAAAAATTCCAATCAGGTCTCACCATCACAAAACATCCCCTAATTTGGTATTTATTTTACTCATTTTCTTTGACTATTACTGTTACATCAGGATTAAATGTAAAAAAAAATTATTAAATAAGCTTTTTAATGACCAAGAAAAAAATGTCCCCATTGACAAATTAGAAGATGATGAAGGGGTGAAAAAAGAAAAAAAAAAAGAAGAAGAAGAAACTAAAATTCCATGTTCTCAAAGCTTAAAAAAAAAAAAGTCAAAGTTTCTGACATATACGTTTTCATTTTTTTAAACCACTACTGAGATAGTTCATTTTCATTGTTTTATAGTTAAAATAATAAAAACCTATTTAATTCCAAACATTCTTCCCTCAAGAAAAACCCTAGGTCAAACAGTTAAGACTATTAGCAGACAATTCACAAATAATAACCCAAAACTAATATCTCCTCCTTCCGTATTTTCCCATCTGAAATTAACCCTAGGTCAGCCACACCTTTTGTGTGTTCAGTCCCTTTTCTTTCCCTTCCTCCCTCCTAAACCCCTTATTCTGCAAATCATAGTAATCATTCCCTCTGGCCACAGTAATTGATCCAGACCTGGAAACTTGATCTAACCTAAGCCTGAGACAAGCTCCTCTCCTCTAGGAATTTGATTTTGAGAGGAAGGAGGGCAGTTAGTTTAGTGACGCTTGGCATTTAGTGACATCGTGCATTGAGGGGCAGGGGCAGGGAGGCTGCCAGTTCTGGCTGCTGAGATCCCAGGAGCTGCCTTTACCTAAGGCTGCTCTGAGGACTGGCCACCCAGCTCCTGCCTCAAACAAATCCCCATTTTGCTTAAGATGGTCTCTCTCCAATGCTTGCAAACAAAAGAATCCAAATGATTCACAACACAAACTAACTGCGACATAATATGTATACAGCTGGCTCTCTAAAGTTCACATCTTGGCCTGGTGATAAACTGAATATAAAAAATGATTAACTTCCAAATCTTAATAGTTATGTAGTCCAGAACAAAACTCTCAAACACTACAGGGATGATATAATGGTATTTAGTTATTTTGTAACTGTTCTCAGCTGTGTACTTAGCAATTTGGTTTTAAGCTTAAGAAAGATGGTTTTCTTTCCATGGCTTGAGGAACCTCTGGTTCTGAGGGAACCAGAAGCTGTCAAGCCGAACTCTAGAATAAAAGTTTGGATCAGGAAATGCTGATATGTGCAAGTTTCTAATTGAGAAGCTCCAAGGTCCAGGGGAGATTTAAAAAAAAAAAAAAAAAAAAAAAAAAGAAAGAAAAGTTTGGAAGGGAATGAAATGACATTGGTCTGCAAAAGTAACTACTTACCAAAAAAACCCAACAACAAAAAAAGTGACTCCTGCTTGTTAACTCAAGTTTGCTATTAGGTCTTCCTTTACCCCAAACTATGCTGCCTGCCCCGCCCCAATTTCCTGCTGTGATCCAGGAGTTAAAGAAATTGGGGGCCTCGGACCATTGTTGGAGGTTGTAACCCTGCAGGAGGCCTCCCCTGGACCTTGGAGCCTCGGACCCCACGCCTCAGAGCTATTCCAGCCACCAAAACAAGGGTCCCCATTTCTGGCCTAGAGTCTTTAAGCATCTTAGAAACCTAACAATCTTTTGAGACAATGCTTATTACCTTGCTGGTTTCTTGGTAAAGAGCTGTGTCTGTCTTTCTAGGTGAAACATTTCACTATTCATCAAAACTAAAACACTTGTTAATCCACAGCAATAAAGTAATTATAAACAAGGATGTCTGTTCTTTTTCTTTTTTTTTTTAATATTTTATTTATTTATCTGAGAGAGCCAGAGAGAGACAGAACAAGCAGCGGGGAGTGGAGAGGGGTGCCTGCAGCAGGCCAGGGAGTCAGAGGACCCTCATGACTGAGCCGAAGGCAGATTCTTAACCAACTGAGCCACTCGCATGCCCTAAGGTTGACTATACTTTATGAAAAGTTGTATAATAGCAATTAGCTTACGATTTCAAAGTAGAACAGGTTAAGTTACCCCCAGTAAGCTGAACAATTAAACTATTCAACAGTAACCAGATACACTAGATAGGAAGAGAAAACATATACAGGGTATCTGAATTTCTTTTTTGCAAAGACATCCAAGCACACTTCTCGGTTATCTTTTAAGGCTTTAAGATACCCACTTTACATTATTACAGTTAACTTCCAGTTTCATACACAGATAAATACACATGATGAAAAGCTTTGGAGGTTCTTAGGTCCAAATCAAGAAGCTTTTAGACTCTAGGTACCTAAATCTAATATACATACTTACTAAACCAGGGTCCCGGAAGGGAAGATCATACACGCAACCAAAAAATGCATAAACCAATGATGTGTGATGCAGCTCTTTGTAAATGCGTGATTAAAAACTCATCTAATCATTATATTTATAAAAACATTTTCTTAAAAACACACTGGAATTAAACAGCAGATTTCAAGTAGAAAAAAAAATTCTCATAAATAAAACATTTCCTTTAAAAAGGTTTTAAAAAGCTTAATACCAAAAAAACCCATTTTTAAAAGACAAAATCCCATTTTTAAAAGAATTCTATTATACTGAATTAAATATAATTAAAAGTTCAGTGCAAAAAACCAACCCATATTGGAGCCAAAGTAGCCCTGGGAACGGTCTACTATTTACTCTTCTCAGTTGCTGTTTGCCAGGCAAACTAAATACCTCAAAGTCCCTTTTTCCACTGGTAAAAGTATTCTAATAGTTACCAAGCTTCACTTATTGGTATGTAGCTCATCGACAGGGATCTTTAGTGTCAAAATATAACAGTCCCCAAAAAGATAATAGAGTTAAATTTGTATCCAGTTATAGTAAACTATTACCTATTTTTCAATTTACCATTTCACCCTAGATTTGTTCTGGGCCACAGTCTGTTCTAAAGATAACTTAAACTTAAAATTACCCAACTAACTTGACCCAGTCCCACCAAAATTAAAGAAAAAAAAAATTGATCAGATACCACTAAGATGACATCATTATTTAAAAATTTATGCCTCAAAAGAAAATATATTTTTAAAGAATTATATATCATATATACTGTTATATACTACTGTACTATTACATACAAATGAGAGGATTTATAGATCATGTATATCAATAGAATAGGCTTAAATAGTGAACAACTTGGGATATCCTCATTAAACTTTCAGATCTACTGCCCTCAGCAGACAAAAACTACTTACTAGAATTACATGGCATTCGACTATGCTGAATTACATACAAATATCAGTTATCTATTTTCAAGCAGATACAAGAGATAAGACTTTAGTATAATCTATTAAAGCCTTTGAACATAATGGCACAATATAGTAAGTATTACTTAAAATACTAAGTAATAAGTATTAATTTAATAAATTCTGGGGGTTCCACCTTAAAATCATGCCATCACTCAGTTAACTTGTCCAAGGAGATGTCAAAATAATCTACAGGAAAGAGTTAAGCTACTGGTTTCAAAAAAAGTTCTAGAGGTGATCCAGTCACCTAATAAGTATTTGTTGAGTATTTACTTCCTCTCTGCCTCACAGAGCACTTGATGCTATGGAAAAAGACAACAACAAAGAATTAAGTCCTCTTTTTGAGAAAACTTCTAGCAGGGAAAACGCGTATACCACACATTGGTATACAATTATGTATTTGGGAAATACTATGAACCAAAACAAAACAAAAACAAACAAACAAACAAACCAAAAACTCATAGTCAGGGGCACAGAAAATAGCAATTATTTTAAACCTGGAAGGATGACTTACCTTAAACCCTAATTCTCTACCATCTTCCAAATTATAGGAAGTGATTTGGGAGGTAATTTTAGCTATATAAAGTCAAGGCATTACATAACACTTTAGTTATCCCTTTTAAATTATCTCTCAATTTTTCTGATTATTCCAAGGAGAAAGTCTCAGTTTGCTGTTGTTAGGTCTTTTACACTTTTCTTTCTTTCTTTCTTTCTTTCTTTCTTTCTTTCTTTCTTTCTTTTTGGACTTAGCTGGTTTCAGAGCCTTCTATGAATGCCAGCATCTAGCCACAAGTTAACATTTTTTTTCATTGTATTTACTACACAGCAAGCTTTTCATATATATAACAAGTGACAGAATAGACTTTCCCTTTATAATTAATTTCAGTTAATATTTTCTCTTTATATTAACTTTTAAACCTGGGGGGGGGGGAACACCAAGAAATGAAATATTGTCCTGGCTATTCCCAATCACAGGCAACTTCCAAGACTACCATGTTTGCTTTCCAGGTGAACACTAAGTAAGCCCTCGCTTAAGAAGCAGTAGAAAGTGCAACAGTTAAAATCTCTGTAGTTTCTACTCAACAAAATAAAGAAAATAAACTATAACAGTTTACTTTGGAGGATCTGGAGGGGAGGGGGAGACAGCAAGAGACTTTCTAACAAGCCTACTTTTAAGCTGCCAGAAAGGGGCTTTCCTCTGCCCATACCTTAACTCTTTGAAAAACCTGTACCAGTATCCTTCTCCACCCGACCTTGGCAATACCTGCTTATGTAGCAGTCGTCCAGTAGACTGTAAGTTACTTGTGGGCACAATCCCTGCATTTTAAACTTCTTAACTCTGGGGCCAAGCAGTTCCGTAAGACTATCACCTGTAGATCCTCATTATGTGATTGCTGGATAAATGAACTAGGCCTGGAGTCCTACACTTCTTTGTCTTGAAAGACATCAGTTTAAAATTAAGATGTTTCTAGTGATTGTCCTTTGATGCAAGTTCTATACACATATTTATGGATCTAGAGAATTTACCAAATTATAAATAACTGCATAAAAATCCTGAATCTGAAATATAGGCCTTAAGTGCACTGATGATGAAAATGCCACTATCTTTGCATCTACTCTTTCCAAAAGGCATTTGATATATTAAAATATTCATTTAAGTACAATGTCAGTTTTTCTTTTAAAAACTTTATTTTGGAAAAAATTTCTTATGATTCTATTGTTAAACTATGGATACATTATATGTATACCACTGCTCAAGAAAGAATGTGTATAAAATTTGAGTTTGGGGCATAAATATGACCAAAAATACATATTAAACTCCAACAAAGTAACTGTTTTCAGTATACACAAAATTTAAAATGATCAAACAAGGCAATTCAAGCTTAAAATACCTTCTCTAATGTTGACTTACCCCAGAGTTCTACACACACTAAGAATTTCAACATTCGGTAGTCTTCAGTTTTATAAGCCAGGAGAACTTCATTACGAAGTCAGCTTGCTAGAGTTGGCCAATTAATATAAAGTTAACCAAAGTGAATCATAAGAGATACGCTTCAATCTATTCATTCTGTGTCTACTTTCACTAACAAAACTAGTAAGAATCCTTCTAATGATGAGTTCTTAAAAGGCACCAGCATATGAAGATTTTAGAATTATATAAAGTTTGCAGGAAGTTGAAGTTTACAGGAGAGGAAAGTCGGCCTAACAGGTTTGCTCAAACGTTCCTCCTCTATCTTCAGTTAACAGTTTAAAGCCAAACTTGGCTCCTTCTCAATGACTTCTCTCTAGGCTTTCCAAGGGCATCAGATGGGATTGGTCCATGACCTTCTTCAAGAGGACATTCATGATAACATTGTAACATCTCTTCCATTCTACAAACTAATTCCACTATTTTTCAAAGAAACATTACAATTGAGGATCTTTTAGAACAAATGCTACTTATTATTACATTTCCCAAACCTTCTTACAATCCATAATGTAACTCAGACTAAGTATTACTATTTCCAGAAAAGGAAGAGCTCCGGAACAACATGGAAGGGGACAAACAGGCCCAGTCTCTCTCCCTTTTTTTCCCAACAAGAGTTAGGTATTCTCATACTTCTTTCCCTACAGCATGGCCAGATCTGATTTTAAGACAAAAGCAGGGTGAAAACTGACTTGCAGAGCAACTTCTTAGGCAATGTTGGGCAGGACTTCAATGGAAACAAGCTTAGAAGTAAGATACTAAATCAGGTAAGTACATCCCCAGAGAGGGGGAGGGATAGAGATTCAAAGGTGGGGAGAGGTGGTGGGGTGCCAGTGGTAATACTAAGAGGCAACACCTATCTCAGCTAAGAAATGGGCAGGGAGTTTCTGCATGCAAAAAACAAGACAAATCAGAATCTCTGTATTTAGCTTTCTCTGTGCGTGTGATTACCTTTGTTCCTGCGTGCTCAGAATGATAATCAGTTTCAGGTGAAGGCTTTCAATCCAGCGGGCCTACTAACTTGTTAGAACATATACAGCATGGCATCCTCATTGTGCCATGTTCATGAAGAAGAAACCCTGTCGCGAGGTAAACAGCAGCTCGTTTCAGACATATTACAATTTGTTTTGAAAGTGGTTATTGCTCAACTAGCTCGAATTTTGAAATTGGTAATAGCTATCTAAGAGCCTTTACAAAAGCGTAGCCTAGAGGCTGCTTCAAAGCAAGCGACAAATAGGAAGAAAGCTTACACTGAAAACCACGTGTCTCCCGGTAGGAAGTACATTACCAATCCATTTCCCGAAAGTTCACTTTCCATGTGAGCGTAACAATGTAAATATTTCTAAACACCAGATCTGACATCCACGTAGTTACTTGTCTCACTCGCAAAAGAGCTGGGATTCTCTCCTCTGGGACCAACGAGTAAAAATCATCTACCCTTAATATCAACACGCGGGATACGGAGTCAAAAACCCGGGCCATTAACCGTCCAAAGGCGGGGATGGGTTCTCATGTCAACAAAGTGGACCGGAGGCGGCAAAGGTCTGAACACCGGGGGCCTGCAGGTGGGGGAATGGCGAGTGGCTTTTCGGGCGCGTCGGAACAATCCAGTCCCACTTGGTCTCGCTGGGTGGGTGGGCGATGGGGGTGGGGGCTCGCGGCCGCGAGGGGTCTCCGCCCGGAGTCGGGAGCAGGCCTCTGGCTGCAGCTCCTCCAACTCAGACCGTATCCCACCCCCACCCCGGCCCCAAGCTCGGGGCTGGGCACTGGCCCCCAGACGGAAAATTGCTACTCCCCAGGCATCGCGCATCTCTCAGGGACTCCGGGTCCACCCTGGTTTCCTCCAGCGCCACCGCAACCCTCAGCCCAAGACCTCAGGTCAGGGGTCTCTGACCTCCCGCCATTTCTCCACGTCGCCGCAGCTCCGAGCGGGAGAGAACCTCAAGGTGACACCTTCTTTGGGACGATGGATCCGGGTTCCGCGCCCGCGCCCTCGGGCCCGGCTTCCCGTCACAGCCCGGTCGCCTCACCTGGCAGCGGCACACGATGTCGGCGTCCTGCGCCAGCAGATCCACCACCTTCCCTTTGCCTTCGTCGCCCCACTGCGCGCCCAGCACCACCGTCACCCGGTTCCCCCCGGGCCGCGCCCAGGGGCGGCCACAGTCGCCGTTGGGCAGGGAGGATGCCGCCGGGTTGGTCTCGGCGAACGCCATGGCTCCAGTGACGCGAGGAGAGCCCCAAAGAGACGCGGGGGACGACGAGTGCGCGAACTGAACTGCTCTGCGGCCGCCAGCCACATGCGGAGGAAGAAGGAGCCAGAGGCCGGCCCCGCCCCCGCCCCCGCCCCCGCCGGGCCACCACCCTCCAGCCAGGCCCCGCCCCGCTCTCCGCCACAGCCCACTCAAGGGGCGACCATGACTGCCCCGCGCAGGCCGGCAGCCGCAGCACCGCCCGCAGGAAGAGGCCCAGGTGGCGGCAACCGCCGCCACCCGGGACCGAGGCCACGCCCCTTCCGCAGCCTGGCGCACCACCCCAGAGCGAGCCCCGCGAGCGGAAGGGGGCAGGGGCGGGGCCTCCAGCGCGCTTCGCCTCGACGCCCCGCCTACCTGCCCTTCTCCCGCTTTTCAAACCCGAGAGGCGCGGAGGTGCGTGCTCGAGCGTCGCACTACAACTCCCGGCATGCAACGCCCTGGGCCGAGGCGACGTTTTCTGGTGCCATGCTGTTTGTCGTCTCCAGGTCACCCTCTCTGAAGGCGTTTTCAAATTATTTTTTGACGACTTGTTTTTATTAAGGGTAGGGGTACTGTGTGCGAAGCACAAAGGGTGGAATTCCAAAATACAAATGGGATGGAATGGAAACGTACAGATACAGAATTGGGAACGAAAGTTCTACAAGTAAGAACAGAGAGGGGACGGGGATCGAAAAGGGTGTATTCCAAAGTAGAGCAATAGAGGACCCTAGAACTGAAAATCTAGGGCTCAAGTAAAGTCCGAACCTTTCTATTTTACACATTAGTAACAGAGGCTCAGAGAGGAGGAGGTTAATAGTGATGTATAGTTTGTACCAAATCCTGTGATGCACTTCGCTCTTTTAAATCCCACAACCATGTAAGTAGTACTATCTTACCCTTATTTTACAGGATTTAAAAGTGGGAATAGTCACATTAAATTCAGTGTCTACTACATACACATCATATACACACAATCACGCTCTCTAACGGCCCCTAGGGCGTATTGTTGTATGACACCAGTTTTACTCAATGATTCGTTGTCGGTGAACATTGAGGACCCACTACAAACTATGCAGGTTCTGGGCCCTGAGGACATAAAGAGGAGTAAAGGTAGAGTTGCAGCACTCAAGGACTCCGATTATTTGGTCTACCCACAAATAAACAGATAAATTATAACACTATGTGACAATTTTGGTATTTGTTTATTTTGGCTTCACCACAAGATTACAAATTCCTTCGTAAACCAGAAAGCTGTCCTATTTCTTTGTACCCAAGTGTGCAAGGTGGTGTTGGACCTAAAGGAGGTGCTCAGTAAGTACACGTTACTGTTCCCATCCGTTGAACTTATTAACCATTTATGGAACGCCTCATCTTGAAAAGCACGAACCAGATTACGTTGTTATCGCAGTATTGATATACGGTCACAACGAAAATTTGGGCTAAGATACCGTAACTTAAAAGCTTCACCTTCGTTCAGTCAGGGATTTTCCGAAGTGGTTTTGCTGTCTCACTCCAAAACAGCACGGTTTCTGCCTTTCCTCAAGACTGGTTTATATTTTCGACTCCGACCAACGGCGACGTTCCTAGCAAACCAGGTAGAGGCGCGCGCGCTGGCACGCATGCGCACACGCAGTCGCCTTCGCGGGCGGGCACAGCCGAGCCCGCCCCGCCCCGGGGCGCGCGCGGACCCCAGCGCCTCCTCCGCGGGTCCGGCGGCGCCCCCCGAGAGCGCGCGAGGCCAGGGCGGGCGCGGCCTGGGCGGTTGGGCGGAGGCTATTCGGCCGCCATGTCAGCCCAGGGAGTGGCGGTGCTGCTGTCGTGGCTGAGCTGCTACGGCTGGGCCGTGTGGAGGTAGACAGACGCCAGTGGCGCCCCGGAGCACTGGGCGGGGGTCGCCCCTGGGGCCCCGCCCCCGGGGACCACCACCCGGAGCCCCGGCTCCCGGCGCCCAGTAGTGGCGCCGCCCCGCCGCCCCTCCCGAGAGTTTCGGCTGGATGAGGACGGAGAATGACGAGCAGTGTTAGGGCTTTGCTCCTCCAGGGTCTGGGTAACTTCGTGGGACAGCTGAACCCCCAAACTCCTTTTCTGCCGCGGCAACCTTGTTTTGCCGGAGAGGAGCAAATGAGAGCCCCAAAGTCGCCCCTGGGGAGCGGAGGCGGGGGGCGAGGCCACTTCTCAAGGATAACTAGGTAGTTGATGGTCTATGTGAAGCGGGTGTAGGAGTGATTGGTGAAAAGTGCTTTATAAAATGTAAGCACTGTGCAGATGGAAGGGGATGTAATTCCTGCAGAAGGACTGAGAGTTGAGTCTGAGATCTGATTTAGGGAGTGAAAGCTTTACAAGTTCTGAGAAATCCTCAGTGCAAGTGTGATTTTTGTTCAGTGTTCAGTAACTGCTGGACTGGGAAGTGTATCAAAATATTTTAGATTTTCAACGGGTTAAAATACAGATAATTAACCCGAAAAATAATATTGTGAACATTCCATTCAATGGAGGTCTTGCTATGACTAATTAGTACTCTCTAACATTAAGATGTAAAAATTCCGACAATTCATTAAACTATTACAGAAATTTCAGAGGGAAGGGATCCAGGGCGCCTCATTGGACAGATGGTTGGGGGCATCGAAGAGAGTAAGAGTAGCCTTAGGGTAAGTGAAGTGGTGAGAAAAAGAAAAAAGACAGCATTCTGACAGAACTTTGTAAGCTTCTGTTTTCTCCTCTATAAAGTGAAGAAAATAAAACCTGTCTCATGGGATTCTTGTGAGACTTGAATGCGAAAATACATTTAACTCCCATCACGTGCCTGGCAAACAATGGATCGATGTGGATAAGGGATATTATTAAGGATGGCCTGTGAATTTGGGGACTTCAAAACTTTATACTGTACACCAGAGGTCACCAAACTTTCTGTAAGGGCCAAGTAGTAAATACTTCAGGCTTTTCAGCTGATACAATCCGTGTTTAACTACCCAACTCTGCCACGCGCACCCCAACAGTAGTAAACCAATGGATGTGGCCGTGTGTCAATGAAAATGTATTTACAAAAAAGGTGGAATTTGGCCTTGGCTTGCCAACCCCTCGTATAGCTTCATAACTGAAGAGAACGCTAAATTTCTTTCCCTTCCCTAAATTTTCAATGAGAGTTTAATGAAGACAAAGATATTATTGTTTATCATGGTAGTCACAGGCTCCTTGAATTTTATATCTTAATAAGGTGTTCTTTTAAAATTTCTTAAATTTCATGTAATGTTTTTTTTATTGTTAGCTTCTTTGGGGGAGAGGATGGAGAATTCAAGGTAGATGTCTTATTTAAATAATTCTTTCTTCCCAACATCTAAGAGACATTTACCTAAATTTTCTCCTAAGAGTATTAATGTTTTAACATTTCTTATCCCAATGGAGTTGCTTTTCTTCAATGATCTAGGTAGGACTGTGATTAGTTCTTTCTCCTTATGAATCCAAATCCATTTTCCAGCTCTATTTATTGAACACCACCTCTGTCCTATACAAAATTTCCCTACCTACTTATGTCTACTTCTGGGCTTACTATAGAATCCCTCTTATTTGGAGAAGAAATTATTTTTAATGTTTGTATTTGCCCTTTTTCCTCCACAGGTATTCCACTAACAGCCCAAACTACCTCATTTTTAGTACCAGAAGTACTGTAAGTGTATTTTTTTTCAAACTATAGTTTATTTATATTTATATCTATATAATTTATATTTATTTTTATATAATATAATAAATAATTTGTATTATTTATATAATTATATTTATAAGAATAAATATATTATTTATTAGATATTTATTTATACTACTATTTTGTACCTTAAAGCAGTATTTTATACTCAGTTGTATAGCACAGTTATACATTTTTATTTCATTTCCTTTGTCTCATTTATCATCCTAATATAAACCCCCTTGCCAATAAATGTCCTTAAATATATATGTAGCAAATATAAGTGGTACGGTTTTGAGCTTTTTGTGATTTAATATTGACAGGTAGGGTGGCCATACACTATATTGTGTAAACTGTTGAAAATGAAAGATAGTGCTATTAATATTTACACTGAGACAACAGATATGGATTGCAACTGCCTTGACAAACTGGGATGAATGGCCACTGAAGCCGTAGACTTCATTCTCTATATTACTTTTTTTTTCAATACTTTGTTTACTTCATTTCTTCTTAATGCTGCCTGCCACACACTAGTATGTATGTGATTTATTTTATTTGTACAGCTCTCCCCACTCCCCAGTGATGGACACATGGCTTTTTTTTTTTAAATTTTATTTATTTGACAGAGAGAGATCACAAGTAGGCAGAGAGGCAAGCAGAGAGAGAGAGAGAGGAGGAAGCAGGCTCCCTGCCGAGCAGAGAGCCGGATGCGGGACTCGATCCCAGAACCCTGAGATACGACCTGAGCTGAAGGCAGAGGCTTTAACCCACTGAGCCACCCAGGCGCCCCGGACACATGGCTTTCTATCTCCACAAACAACACTCTGATGAATGCCCTTTTAGATGTTCTTTTATGGGTCTGCGCAATAATTTTTCAACTATAGTTGCTGGGACATAGGGAGAGCGAACACCTGATTAACTAAATTCTCCATGATTGTCCTTGAATGGCAGTCAGAGTTTCTACTTTCACCTAGTGCACATCTTCACCAAAGTTTGATATTACTGAATTTTCTTTTCTTTTCTTTTTCTTTTTTTTAAACCAATTTTGTTACTATGTGTAATAGTTTATTGCTGTTGTTATTTTCAACTCTCTGGTGACAAGTGGTTTTGAGCATCTCTTCCCATATTTATGCAGTCTTCTGAGTTGCCTGGTCATACCTTTTGTCCATTTTCTATTTAATTTTGTGCCCTTTTCTTGTTAATTTACAGAGTGCTGTATACATTCCACCCTCTATATTAATTAAATGTTGGTTTTAAATGTTTTATTTTCTTCTCTCTCATCTACTCATCTAACCATTAATGTTGTCTGTGGATATTTTATTTTTTAAGAAAAAGCTCACTTTTGTTAAGCCAAACCACCCCCCCTACACACACATATACACACACACACACGCTTTTTGACCTCATACTTTCTACTTTTTTAGAGTCTTATGAAAAATCTTTTCCTGCCCAGAGTTATGAAGATATTTATCCTATCTATTCATTTATATGCATTATATCTTGACCTTTCAAATATAGGTTATAAATCCATCTGGAATCCACTTGTATATAATCTAGAGTATGTATTCACATTATTTTCTTCACATAATGAGCCACCACCTATTAAACAACTTAGTGTTTTTCTATTATTTTTCTGGCATTATCTTTTTTTCCATATATAGTTGTATCAATTTCCGAGCTCTCTTCTTTCCTATGGGTAGCGTTGACTGATCCTCTATCGTTTCATGTAGCTGCAGTGCTGCCTACTCTTCCTTTGAATTAACAAATCATAATATATGCATCATTTTACTCTAGATAGCAATTAGATTGTTTCCATTTTTAGTCTTTTTAGTCTGCTGTGATTAGTGGAGTACTAGACATGGTAGCCTACTATCAACATTTTTATGCCCATCTTCTGCTTTATGTATGTGTGTGTGTGTATATATATATATATATATATATATATATATATATGCATTTCTGCTAGGAGTAGAATTGGTTAGTTGTAGGGTATTATGCATGTGTTCAGCTGTAGTCAATAGTGCCAAAAGATTTTATAAAATAATTGTATCAGTTTACACTTATATTCTATGTTTATATATATCATTGTATTTACACTATTCAGAATCGGGCAGAGGAAAACTATGTTTTCTTTTACAGTGTCATTTGTTTTTAAATTCATTGCTATCCATTTCTTATTAAAGCTGTACTTACCAGTTAAATTGTTGTCATTTGTAGTTAGTTTATTTAATATCATTTATTTATGTATTTCATCTTTGTTTCTTGAACAGCTTTGTTGTATAATTGACCATTTTATTAGTCATTTTAAAAATCTCCTTTTTTCTAAGTAATCTCTACACCTAACATGGGGCTCAAATTCACAACCCTGAGATCAAGAGTCACATGCTCCATCAACTGAGCCAGCCAGGCACCCCCTAAAAATCTTTTTTGATCTCTGATGTTCCTTTATCATTTTTACAGAGGTGATAGAAATGTGTCATGTTTAATTGATAATTAGTAAACAAAACAATGGAGTTATGTCATTACAGAAATGAAAATTGGGAGCCAGAGTCTGATTTTCAACAAAGGAAGTAGACAAAATGTAAATGAGTAGATGGTAAAACCGTGGCTTTGCAGGTTGCTTACAGGTGATATTCAAAGAAAGAAAGAAAATATTGAATGTACAGAAGATACTTTAGGGATTAAATAGTTCATAATTCTTAATGGAAAGCATTTTAAAATAATTTTTTCTACCTATTTGCTTTTCTGGAGCTTTGGCATGAGGCCCAGGATTTGGATTTGACACACCATCCAGGAACCTATGAAGGTGCTCTCAGGGAACATAAACTGGTGGAAGCCATCTCTGTACTTTCCCTCTGCCTCACTACAGCTTGCCAGTATCTCCCAGAAAGGAACTTACACATTTGTCTAGAACCTGGTGCTGCCCACGGGATACCTCCAGAATGCCTGGCTCTGGTGACCATTGCTTACATTTGTAGTCCCATAGGACTGTATTTATTTGTATACTTTAAAAGCTGCTGCTTGAGTGTTTAGCTTCCAGCCACCATGAATCTAGGTGCTGGCTGAGATCCTCCCTTTGGAACAATGACTGGACTTGGCACATCCTCATATACTGGGAGTTATTAAAAACAAAATAGACTGCTTGGAAAATCACAAAGTTTTGAAAGAGCAAAGAGCTAGGGCAAGGTTAAATGATAAGACTCATCTTTTACACAAGGCCACTCCTCCAAGACTAAGAGATGTGATTATTTTATTTAATGCATAACAATGTACACAAGAGAGTCAAGGAAATAGAAGAAACAGAGGAATATGTTCCAAACAAGAGACTTAGATAAAAGCTCAGAAAAAAACCTCAGTGAAATGGAGATAAATAATTTACCTAAAAAAGAGTTCAAAGTAAGGGTCATAAAGATGCTCACAGAACTCAGGAGAAGAATGGATGAATATGGTAAGAACTTCAACCAAGAGATACAAAATATAAGAAGATACCAAATAGAAGTCACAGAGCTGAAGGACACAGTAACTGAACTGAAAAGTACACAGGGTTCAACATCAGACTAGACCAGGAAAGGATCTGTGAACGTGAAGACAGAGCAGTGGAATTCACCTAAACAGAGCAGTAAAAAGAAAAAAGAATGCAGAAAAAGCTAAACATATTTTAAGGCATTTATAGAAGAACATCAAATGGGCTAACATTTACATTATAGGGTCCCAAAA
Organism: Lontra canadensis; assembly: GCF_010015895.1. Taxonomy (NCBI): domain Eukaryota; kingdom Metazoa; phylum Chordata; class Mammalia; order Carnivora; family Mustelidae; genus Lontra; species Lontra canadensis. The sequence continues at coordinate 14,092,650 of NW_022631018.1, read as the reverse complement.
GGAGAACAGTGAAAGGAGCAGAAAATTTTTTAAGAAATACTGAAAACTTCCCTAACCTGGGAAAGGAAACAGACATCTAGATCCAGGAAGCCCAGAGAGTTCCAAATAAGAACCCAAATTATTTAAATTATAATTTAAATGTCAAAAGTTAAGCACAGGGATGCCTGGGTGGCTCAGTTGGTTGAGCAGCTGCCTTCGGCTGAGGTCATGATCCCAGGGTTCTGGGATCCAGCCCCACATGGGCTCCTTGCTCAGCAGGGAGCTTGCTTCTCCCTCTGCCTCTGCCTGCCACTCTGTCTGCCTGTGCTCACTCCCTCTGACAAATAAATAAATAAAATCTTAAAAAAAAAAAAAAAAGTTAAGCACATGGAGGTTTCTTAAAAAGCAGCAATGCCATAATTCATCAGTTGAAAAAAAAAAAGCGCTATCTGCAAAGTGAAACACAATAACATGAGGTATGGCTCTACTTATTGCCATTTTGTTAGCTGTATTCTGGCTGGTCTGTAATTTTCTATGTGTTTTTCTTCTTCTCTGCTCTCTTCCTTTGTGATTTGATGACTTTATTTTGTGGTATGCTTAGATTCTTTATCTTTTTTGTATCCACTATAAGTTTTTGCTTTGTGGTTATTGTGAGGCTTACATACAAAAAATTATAACAAGTCTATTTTCAGTAGATAATAACTTGTTTGATCACAGTCTAAAGCTCTAAACTTTTACTCACCCTTTGCACATTTTTTTTAAATTTTATTTATTCATTTGCCACATAGAGATACCACAAGTAGGCACAGAGGCAGGCAGAGAGAGAGGCGGAAGCAGGCTCGCTGCTGAGCAGAGAGCCTGATGCGGGGCTCAATCCCAGGACCCTGAGATCATAGACCTGAGCCAAAGGCAGAGACTTAACCCACTGATCCACCCAGGTGCCCCTGCACATTGTTTTTAATGTCACATTTTATACCTTTTTTATCTTATGCATCCTTTAACAATTATTGAAGTGATATTTTTACTTTGGTCTCTTAACTCTCACACTAGTTTTATAACTAATTAACCCATTACCTTTACTATATATCTTTTAAGAGAAATTTATTATTTCATGTTTTCTTACTACTAATTAGCACCCACCTAACTTTTTTTTCAGCATGAAGTCACTTTTGAATTTCTTGTAAGGCCATTTTAGTGATGATAAACTCCTTTAGCTTTTGTTAATCTGGAAAATTCTATTTCTCCTTCAATTCTGTAGGAAAGCTTTGCTGCACAGAGTATTCTTATATGGAAGTTTTTTCTCTCAGCACTTTGAATATCTTGTGCCACTCCTTTCCGGCCTGCAATATTTCTACTGAAAAATCTACTGGATAGCTAATGCCTGAAAAAACAAATTGAGAGAGAAATCAAACAATAAGTTGAGACAAATGAAAATGGAAACACAACATACCTCAATGAAATATTAGCAAACTGCATACAACAATATATTAAACAATCAGGTGGGCTTTATTTGGGAGTGCAAGGGTGGTTCAATATCTGTAAATCAATCAGCATCATAAACCACCTCAACAAAATGAGGGAAAAAATATACGATTGTCTCAGTAGATGCAGAAAAAGTATTTGACAAGATTCTAAATCCATTCACAATAAAAATTCTCAACAAAATGGTATTAGAGGAAACATACCTCCACATAATAAAGGCTTTATAGGAAAAACCCACAGCTACCATCATACTCAATGGTGAAAAACCAAGAGCTTTCCCTCCAAGGTTAGGTCCAAGGTAAAGAACAAGACAAGAATGTCTCCTCTCATCAGTTTTATTCAACATACTGGAAGTCCTAGCCACGGCAATCAGACAAGGAATAGAAATAAGGTGCATGTTTATTAGTAAAGAAGTTAAACTGTCACTATTTGCAGACCACATTACACTTTACATAGAAAATCCTAAAGACCTCACAAAAAACTACTAGAAGTAATAAACCAATTCAGTAAGGTTACAGGATACAAAATTAATAAACAGAAATCTGTACTATTTCTATACACTAACAATGAAGTTGCAGAAAGAGAAATTTGAAAAACAACACCATTTACAATCACATCAAAAATAGTAAAATACCTAATGATAAACTTAACCAAAGAGGTGAAAGACCTGAACTCCAAACAAAAATTATAAGACACTGATGAAAGACATTGAAAATAACACAGATGGAAAGATACTTAATACTCATGGATTGAAAGAACTAATTGTCAAAATGTCTATATTACCCAAAGCAATCTGCAGATTCAATGCAATCCCTATCAAAATGCCAACAGCCTTTTTCACAAAACTAGAACAAATAATACTAAAATTTGTATGTGGCCCCAAATAGCCAAAGCAATCCTGAGAAAGAAAAGTAAAGCTGAAGGTTCCACAGTTTCAGATTTCAAAATATACTACAAAGCTATAGTAATCAAAATAGAATGATACTGGTACAAAAATAAATGCATAGATCAATGGAACAGAATGGAGATCCCAGAAATAAACTCACATTTATATGGTCAATTAGTGTATGACAAGGGATGCTAGAATATACAATGGGGGAAAGATAGTCTTTCCAATAAATTGTGTTGGGAAAACTGGACAGCTACATGAAAAGGAATGAAACTGGACTACTTTCTAACAACATTAAAAAAAACAAACAAACAAACAAAACCCAAAACCTAAAAGTGGATTAATTACCTAAACATGAGATCTGAAATGAGAAAAATCCTAGAAGAGAACATAGGCAGTAATATCTGTGACATTGACCATAGCAATGCTTTCTAGATATGTCTTCTAAGGCAAAGAAAAAAAAAAGCTATTGTTAAACTATTGATAAACTGTTGGGACTACATCAAAATAAAAAGCTTTTGCACAATGAAGGAAACTACAAAACTAAAAGACAGCCTATGGAATGGGAAAAGATATTTGCAAATGACATATCTGATAAGGGGTTAATATCCAAAATATATAAAGAACTTACACAACACCAAAAAAACCCACAAATAATCTGGTTTAAAATGGTCAGAGCAGCTAAAGACATTTTTCTGAAGAAGACATGCAGAAACCCAACAGAAACATGAAAAGATGCTCACCATTACTGATCATCAGGGAAATACAAATCAATATCACAATGAGATATCAATTCAAGCTATTAAAATGGCCAAAATCAAGAAGACAAGAAACAAGTGTTGATAAGGATGCGGTGAAAAAGAAACCCTTATTTGTTGTTGGTGGGAATATGAATTGATACATACACTGTGGAAAAGAGTATGGAGGTTCCTCAAAAAATTAAAAATACAGATACCATTTGATCCAATAATTCCACTACTGATTATTTACAAAGAAAATGAAAACACTAACTCAAAAAGATGCATGCACTTCTGTGTTTATTGCAGCATTATTTACAGTAGCCAAGACATAGTAGCAACCTAAGTTTCCATCAATAGATGAAGTGATACACACATGCACACACACACATACACAGGAGTATTACACAGCTATAAGAAAGGATGAGATTGTGCCATTTGAGACAACATGATGGACCTAGAGGATATTTATGCTAAGTGAAATAAGTCAGACTGAGACGGACGAATACCATATGACTCCACTCCAAATGGAATCTAAAAAATGTGAATAAACAAAGAGAGCTACCCCAGACATATTATTTCATCCATAAATATTTTAGTATGTGTATTTAAAATGCTAAGATTCTTAAATTTTATTTTATTATTTTTATTTCCTTAAGCAAGCTCTGCACCCAATGTGGGGTTCAAACTCATGATTCCAGAATGCTCTACTGACGGAGCCAGCCAGGCGCCCCTAAGCAGGAGAAGCCAGTTAGAAAGGATACATACACACGATTCTATTAATATGAAATGTCCTGAATAAACAAATGTATAAGAAAGTGATTGCCTGGAGCAATAGTATAGGGTAGTGAACCCCAAAGAATGCAGGGTTTTTTCATGGAATGAGAGTTTCTGATGCTCCACATCGTCAGCAGTCTTTAGTAATTGTCAGTGTTTTGAATTTTCACCATTCTAATAAGTGTGTGCTGCTATATCACACACACTGTTTTAATTTGCAGTTCCCTAATGACATATGAGATAGAGCAACTTTTCATGTGCTGTTATCTCTGTATCTTCTTTGCTGAGGTTCCTGTTTGGATCCTTTGTCCATTTAAAAATTGGTTTTGTTTTCTTATTGTTGAGATTTAAGAGGTTTGGGGTTTTTTTTTTGTTTGATTGTTTTTAATTTTGGGTACTAAGTTTTATCAGATAAAGTAGTTTTGCAAATATTTCCTCCCAGACTATGGACTATGGCTTCCCTTTTCATTCTCTTAACAGTGACTTTTTTCATTTTAATGAAGCCCAAGTTATCAAATTTTTCTTCCGTAGATCATGCCTTTGGTGTTGTATCTAAAAAGTCATTGCTGAACTGAAGGTCACCTAGGTTTTCTCCCATACTTTAGTCTTTTTGGTCAACACTTAATGAGCTTATTCTCCTTTTCTTTATTATTTTCCTTCTTCCAACAAAATTTTTAGATGCATTATTTCTATTTTGTCAAAATGTATATAACACCTATAAGTCTTTAACCTTTACTGTCATGTCTTAATGTTTTATCTACAATCAGATATATTAATGCTCACCACCAATCCTTTTTCCAGTTTTTTCAGTTTTGCCAGTTTATACTGTATTCTGGTACAGTTGTTGATAAAGTTTCTATAATGGCCAGATAGTATATATTTTAGACTTTGTGAATCAAATGATTTCTGTTACAATAATTAACTCTGCCACTGTAACTTGAAAGCAGCCACGGACACTAAATAATAAAATTGAATGTGGCTGTATTCTCATAAAACTTTGTTTACAAAAACAGGTGATGAGCTGGATTTGGTACACAGGCCATAGTTTGCTGCCCCTTGCTCTAGTAAATTCCTCAGAAAGGGCTCCTAGATATAGTATTTCCTGACTTTTTTTTGAGATTTACTTATTTTAGAGAGAGAAGATGCAAGGACATTTATGGGTGTCATATAGGGGTGCAGAGGTAGGAGAGAATATTCAAGCAAACTCCTTGCTGAGTGCAGAGTCCAAAATGGAACTCAATTCCAGGACCCTGAGGTCATAACCTGAGCTGAAATCAAGAATCGAATGCTGAACTGACTGAGTCACCCAGATGCCCCTTCTGAATTCTTTTTAAAAAACATTTTTTGGGGGGCGCCTGGGTGGCTCCGTGGGTTAAAGCTTCTGCCTTCGGCTCAGGTCATGGTCCCACGGTCCTGGGATCGAGCCCCGCATTGGGCTCTCTGCTCAGCAGGGAGCCTGCTTCCTCCTCTCTCTCTGCCTGCCTCTCTGCCTACTTGTGATCTCTGTCTGTCAAATAAATAAAGTCTTAAAAAAAAACTTTTTTTTCTGTGACTTTAATACTTAAAGGAGAGCTTGGTTGGGCATAAAATCTTTGGTTCATATTTTAATTCCTTGTTTACCTTATTTCATTCCTGGTTACCTTCCTTGTCACCTTGCTATATATGTTGCTTTAAAGAATTCTGATGTTCTTGTATCTTATTTGATGGTTTTTTGTTTTGTTGTGTGTGTGTGTGTGTGTGTGTGTGTGTGTGGAGAGGCCTGAGGACTTTCCTTTACCTTTAAAGCCTAATGTTCTCTCGGGTAAGTTTCAGAGCTGACTTTTAAAGGTTATTTTTTCCAGTAGCAGTGATCTCTTTCTTTCTCTCTCTCTCTCTCTCTCTATATATATATATATATATAGATCTCTCTCTCTCTCTCTCTCTATATATATATATATATAGATCTATATATATATATATATATAGAAGAAAAGAGAGAGAAAGTAATTGAATATATATATATATATATAATATCTATATATAGATAGAGAGAGATCTATAGATATATATATATATATTCAGATCTATTTTTATTTCTGGAGAGCTTTTTTAGTTACAGATTTAAATATTAGTTCTGTTGTTTTGTTTTTCAACTTTGGGGAACTCCAATTATACAAGAGTTGGATTTTGTCTGCTTTCCATTTCAATTACTTTCTCTCTCTCTCTCTCTCTCTCTCTCTCTTTTTTCTTCTTATTCCACTTATAGTCTCTTGGTTATTTTTCTGCCTTTCTTCAATGCCTTTTGTTTAGTTTTTATTCACATATAATTTCCCACCAGTATCTTTTAATTTAGTCTGCATTTCCTTTATCATCATAGTTCATGTCCTGGTTTAGTCAACTCTTATTTCTATCTGTGGTTCATTTTCTGTTCCTAGCTTATGAATTTATCTTATTCTAATTCTGTTATACAGTGTTATATTAGTTTGAGGTGTATGCTATAGTGATGCATCTAATTTATGAATTTATAATTCAAGATTTTTCTTTCTCTTATCACCAAATGCTTGTTTGAGGTTATTTAATTCAGTTTAGGATGTTTGCAGTTTTCTTCTGTGTTTGGTTTTTTGAAGGGACTTTTAGTAACTGAAATGTTTTTATTTTTATTTTCTATTATAGTAGCTCTGTATAAAGTCTGATGATATCTTTGAATTTTATGGACAATTAGCCAGCTTGGGTTGGTTGGAAGATACCTAGTTGGGGCACCTGGATGGCTCAGTCCAAATCTGATTTCAGCTCAGACCATGATCTTAAGGTCCTGAGATCGAGCCCTGAGTTGGGCTCCATGCTGGGTATGGAACTGCTTAAGATTCTCTCTCCCTCATCCTCTGTTCTTCCCACATCCCCCCACAATCATTCCTAGTTAAACCTAACTTTCCTCTCTTATTCTAGCAAAGTGCAGTTTCTTTATTTGATAGCTTTTTATTGGGAGTGTTGTATTTCCCTGGATGTTTTGTTTGGTTTTGTTTTTTGACTTGTCCTATCCTAAATTTCCCCTCTTGATTCTCCTTCCCTTCACCACTCACTCTCTGAAGGGTGTCTCCCTTTCCTGAGTCTTCTCTGCAGAAGTGACATCTTTCCAATGGTCCCATCTCAAGTCTCATATGCCTTTGGTTCTTGTCCTCATAGTCAGTGCTCTCATCTTCTAGGAGTCTTTTTCTATTATATTTTTGCACCTAAGGAGTGCTTTTTCTCCCTGTGGGTGATTTTCATTCAGTCCTACCTTTTCATTTCCTGCCTTTACCCTGTAGTTTTTCAGAAGACCCCTCGCTCTCCACAAAGAATTATGATAGGATCTTGAGTGAGAGTTCTGCTAAAGATAGTTGATTTTTTACTTACAGGTTTCTTGAAATTTGCGGTGTGCTTTGTCTTCTAGGTATGTTATGATGTACAACTTTCTGGGTTTTATTTGTTGATCTGTGCTGTTTTTTTAGAAATGTGTGGAGCTAGTAACTTATGTGGCCATCCTTACCTGGGCTAACCATAATCCTCCCACCACTCATGTTTTGATACACTGTTAGACTGCAGTATTTAACAGCTATATCCCTTTTATACTCACTATGCAGATCTTGTTCCACAAAAAAAAAAAAAAAATTAAGATTTTATTTATTTGACAGAAAGGGATCAGAAGTAGGCAGAGAGGCAGGCAGAGAAAGAGGTGGAAGAGGCTCCCTGCTGAGCAGAGAACCTGATGCGGGGCTCGATCCCAGGACCCTGGGATCATGACCTGAGCTGAAGGCAGAGGCTTTAACCTACTGAGCCATCCAGGTGCCCCAGCATGAGTAGGGGGGAGAGGGAGAGGGAGTAGCAGACACCCCATTGAGCAGAGAGCCTGATGCAGGACTTGATCCTAGGACCGTAGGATCATGACATGAGCCGCAGGCAGACTGGGGGTGCCACCCAGGCACCCCCTTCACAAAAAAATTCTTATGTAATATTTAGCATCATCTTTATGTTGATATCTCTGCAGTCATTTTGGTGGTCTGAAGCTCTTCTAGTGAATTCCTCAGGAAGGGCTCATAGGAGTAACAGTTTCTGAATTATTTTGTGGTCATAAGAGTTTATCTGTAGGTTTTATATCTAAAAGTTGGTTATCTGGATATAAAAATTATTGGCTTCTGTTCTACTTTCCTTTTTTTTACATATTTACTTATTTATTTGAGAGAAGAGAGTATGAGTGGGTAGTGGGGCAGAGGGAGAGAATCTTAAGCAGCTTCCCTGCTGAGCACAGAGCCCAATGCAGGGGTCAATCTCATGACTCTGTGATCATGACCTGAGCTGAAATCAAGATTTGGACCCTTAACTGACTGAGCCATCCAGGTGCCCTGTGTTCTGTTTCCTTCTGTATATGTTACTTTGTTGTCTCTGACAAAAAAAAATGTTTCCAAAAAGTCTGCTGGAAATATGATTGTCTTTCCTTTCTGAATAACATGTGTTTTGCTATTCTTGTTGTTTTGGTAAAGATCCCCAAAGTGATTTTCTCTTTAAGACCAATGCTTTTTTTTTTTTTTTAAGATTTTTATTTATTTATTTGACAGAGATCACAAGTAGACAGAGAGGCAGACGGCGGGGTGGGGGGCGGTTTGGGAAGCAGGCTCCCCGCCAAGCAGAGAGCCTGACGTGGGGCCGGATCCCAGGACCCCGAGATCATGACCCGAGCCAAAGGCAGAGGCCCAACCCACTGAGCCACCCAGGCGCCCCCCCCCCCAATGCTTTTATTAATATAGCTCCTGGTTGCTTTTATTTTTTTAATTATTCTTAATTTTTTTCCTAGGTATGAGCTGTCCCTTTTCAATATGTTGTTTCAGATTATTTTAGTTCACATGCTAGTCTCAAATTATAGTTAATGTTGAAAAACACTTTAGTTTTCTTCTTCAGTATCTCCAACTATACATATATTGAATTTTCTTTGCCTATCTTTTATATTTGTCACTTACTCCTGAATTACTTTCTATTTCTTTTATTCTTAGAAACCTATATCTCTCAAAGCCTTATCTATTGTTTAATCACAATTGTGGTTTTTCTAATTTGGTTTATTTCTGAAATGACTTTTTCTTTTGTTTCTATATTTTTCCCAATGTAGAAGTCAGCTTACAAGTTTCAAACTCTGATTCATATTGTTCTTTCATAACTTCTGTCATTCTATGATTTACTTTTCCTCATTTTAAAATACCAGATGTATCAGCCAGTGTTCTCACAGAGAAACAGAACCAATAGAACTTGTACATAAGATTTATTTTAGGAAATTGGCTCACGTGATTGTGGGAACAGAAGACTCTGAAATCTTAAGGTCAGGCCAGCAGGCTGGAAATTCAGGCGAGGGTTAATGCTGCAGTCTTGAAGCAGAATTTCTTCTCCAGGAAACCTCAGTTTTTTTCTGAATGTCTCCAACTGATGGAATAGGCCTCATCAACATTATCAAAGACATTCTCTTTTACTTAAAGTCAACTGATTGTAGATGTAAACCACATCTATAAAATATCCTCACTGCAAAACCCATGTTAGATTAAATAACTGGGTGCTGTAATCTAACCAAGTTGATACGTAAGACTAACCCTCATATTAAGTTGTAGCTTTCACTTATTTATTGGGTATGTTCTTACAGAGATGTTATTTTGCTTTGTATTTTCTTTTTCTTATAACAACTGTGTGAAATTAGACTGTAATCCTTTTTCTGTTGCTTTTTTTTTTTTTTAACATGAAATTGATTTACCTGACCTTTAAGGTGGGGTGGGTCAAAATAACTTTTTTAACTTCATAGTTTTAGAGTTACCTCTTCTGTTGTTTTGTAAAGTGTCCAAAAATAAGGCTAATACTTTTGAGATCTCCAGATTCTGTTTCCCTCTCTCATTAATCAGTAGTTTTTCTTTCCTTTGTCTTTATTGTCCTTTTCCAGCTCAACTGGGATTCTTTTCCCTTCATTACACATCCTTGTCCTGGAAGCTATCTTTAGATCCTTGGTTTTGGTGTTCATAGATCCTAGCTTCTTCTGCCCCTTCAAATATTATCATGGACCTCTTGGACTTAGAAACTGAGAAGTACAACAACCCCTCTGGTTAGAGTTGCTATATTCCAGTTGTCCTGTCTTGGTTTCCAGTGAATACCTATCACTGATTTCAATGTTCTTCTCTTCTGAGTGAAAGGTCCCCCAATAATGTGTCCGTGATTAAAGGAGCGAGACTGATACAAAGCGAAGGTCAAGCAAAGCTTTATTTAACACCAAGCATCAAGAATCAAACCGAATGTTCTGGGCCGTGCCTCTTACAGAGAGGGCGACCTCTCTCTGCTTCACAGACTAGCTTTTAAGGGTAAAGGCCATGTGGTTGGGCCTGGCCACGCACAGGTGGCCAATGAAATCGTAACACACAGAGAAAGCTGCACAGTCATGTTAGGTCACACATAAATGACCAATTGAATTACAATTCACCCTAGTAGATATTTGAACCAGCCTATCACCTTGGTTAGAATTGGCGCCCAAAAGGTGCCCAAAGGGCAGGGCCCATACTTCTTGGTAACTAGGGAGACAGTATGCACTCCCGCACTGATCAGAGGTCTCCACCTGGCCTGACCCACCCTTGTATTTGGGCTTTGTTACCTGGGACTGGTTTCCGGGACTTGTTTTTAAGTAAGTCCCCTGGGGGAAGGGGGGCAGGGACAGTTTAAGTTTTAAACAAAAAAGTTATTGTTTAACTGGATGGAAGCACTCTGGCTAAATAGGTCCTTACACTGAGGTCTACCATATTTGCTTTCTTTTGTTGTCTTATGCTGATATCATGTGAGTCTGGTTGTTTTAGCTAGCTTGTTCCAACCCACTTATACTTTGGGATTTTGAGGAATACTTTGTCACTAAGTTTTATTGTTGACATTATCCGGTGTTATTGTTTTTTCTTGGTACTATCCTAATTGTCTTCTCTGTGCCTACAAGGAAATTTGAGTAGATTGAAAAACTACATCACCACTAACCCTTCCCAATTCATTTTCTTTTGCAAATGCCTCCTTTTGCATCCTTTCTTTTACTTTTTTGGTTTTCTCTGTTGTTATTTTATTAGCATCTTTACTGAGAACCAAGTTCATTCACTTTCAAACTACCTTATTTCTTTTGTATATATTTAAGGCTATCAATTTCATTTTAGGGATTATTTATACTATATACTACAACTTTTGAAAACATTGAATGCTTTTATTCTTTAGTTATAAATATTTTGTAATTTCCACTGTGATTTCTCCTTTACTTCATGAATCATTTGGAAGTAAAGTTTAGGTTTTGTTTTCTTTTTTTCCTTTAAGAATTACAAATATCTTAGGAATTTCTTCTGGCTAACTTTATGAGAAATTCTAATTTTATTTCATTAATATCAAAGACATAGTATGTGTGATGATAATTCTTTGAGATTCGCTAAGACTTCTGTAAATATGATCAATTTTGCTAAATGTTCTATGTGAGATTGGAAAGAATATATTTTATTTTATATTGGCTAACTTTATAGGTTTATGTATAGGTTTATCTTTAGCTTGGAAAAGTGTGTCAAAAATCTACCACTGTATTTGTGGCTTTTAAATTTTTTCCTGGTACTTCTATCATGCTTTATATCAATACTTTATATAATGTATATGTTCAATGTAATCCCTATCAAAATACCAACAGCATTTTTCACAAAATAGGAATAAATAATACCAAAATTTGTATGAAGCCACAAAAGACCCCAAATAGCCAAAGCAATATTGAGAAAGGACAAAGCTGGGGGTATCACAACCCCCAGTTTTGAGATAAACTACAAAGCTATAGTAATGAAAATAGTATGGTACTGGCACAAAAATATACACACAGATCAATGGAAGAGTAGAAAGTCCAGAAATAAACCAATGAATATATTGTCAATTAGTCTATGACAAAGGATGCTAGAATATACAATAGGGAAAGACAGTCTTTTCAATAAAAAGTATTGGGGAAATGAGACAGCTTCATGTAAAAGAATGAAATTGAATTACTTTCTTATACCATATACAAAAATAAACTCAAAATGGACTAAAGACCTAAACTTGAGACCTGAAACCATAAAAATCCTAGATGAGAGCACAGGCAGTAATTTCTCTGACATTAGCCTTAACATTTTTCTAGATGTCTCCTATGCAAGGAAAACAAAAGCAAAAACAAACTATTGGAACAATATCAGAAAAAAAACCTTCATAGCAAAGAAAACCACCAATAGAACAAAAAGACAACTTACTGAATGGGAGATGTTATTTGCAAGAGACGTATAGGATATAGGGTTAATATCTGAAATATATAAAGAACTTATACAACTCAACACTGAAAAATCCCCCAAATAATCCAGTTAAAAAATAGGCAAAGGACATACAGATGGCCAACAGAGACATGAAAAGATGTTCAACATTACTAATCATCAGTGCAAATTGAAATCACAGTGAGAATATCACCACACAACTATCAGAAGGGCTAGAATCAAAACCATAATAAATAACAAGTGTTAGTGAGGATGTGGAGAAAAAAGAACTTTTGTGCACCGTTGGTGGGAATGCAAACTGATGTAGCCACTGTGGAGAAACAGTATGGAGGTAACTTTAAAAATTAAAAATAGAGGGGCACTTGGGAAGCTAAGTTAGTTAAGCACTCGGCTCTTGGTTTCAGCTCAGTTCATGATCTCAGGGTCACAGGATCAAGCCCCACACAGAGCTCCATGCTCAGCGTGGAGTCTGCTTAAGATTCTCTCCCTCTGCCCCTCCCCCTTCTCAAGATGTCTCTTACTCTCTCTCTCAAATAAATCTAAAAAATTTAAAAATAGAAATACCACATGATCCAGTAATTCCAGTACTGGGTATTTACCCAAAGAAAATGAAAACACTAATTCAAAAAGGCGTGTGCACACCTATGTTTATTGCTATGTTATTGACAATAACTAGATACAGAAGCAACCTAAGTATCTATCAATAGATGAATGGATGAGGAAGATTGCTTATCAAAAGATGAATGGTTAAGAAACACACACACACACACACACACCAGAATATTACACAGCCATATCAAAGGATGAGATCATGCTATTTGAAACAACATGGGGGACTGAGAGGGTATATTAAGTGAAATAAATCATACTGAGAAAGACAAATACCATATGATTTCACTCATAAATGGAATCTTAAAAAACAACAATGACAACAACAAATGAATAAAAGGCAGAATCAGACCTATAAATGCAGAGAACAAACTGATCATCTCCAGAGGGAAGGGTGATGGGTTGGGCAAAATGGGTGGATGAGAGTGGGAGGTATAGTTGTGTGTCATCTATACTCAAAAGAATTGTTTTGCTTTATATATTTCAGGGTTATGTTATATCTTCTGGTGATTTTTTCCTTTTTTTCTTCTTATACATTGTCATTAATCCTATAATTTAAATTTATGACAGAGCTGGTATTATAATCCCCATTTTACCTCTAAAAAAACTGAAGCAGTATTTACAGATGTATATCTACATGAAATGACTACATGTGTTTGTGCACATAATTGTTACTATAAATGTGAAGTTGGGTTCCAACCCTGGCTTAAGAAGAGGACCAGGGGAACCTGGGTGGCTCAGTCAGTTGTGTCTGACTCTTGATCTCAGCTCAGGGTTGTGACTTCAGGCCCCATGTCGGGCTCCACGCTAGGCTCAGAGACTCCTTTAAAAAAAAGAGAGAGAGAGAGAACCAATGTTAAGACTAAGACTGATGATGTTAGAAATTGGATCAGTATCCTTCAAAAGGGGAAAGAAAGAACTTATAAATCAAAGAATGTGGAAACAGAAAAAAAATAAGGAATAAGGAAATAGGGAAAATGTGACTGATGGAAGTTACCGGGTGAGTCAATGATATGCGAAGAGTAGGACCTCAAAATTTACCATGACTTGTTTTTAATGAAAGGATCTTGTCTCACTCATTTTTCTTTATCCTCAGAATCTACTGGAGTGCCAGTCACCTGCTGGATACTTGATAGATTATTTCTGACATAAAATAAAATAAGAATCATAGTTTTGGTGGGGGGGAGACATCTGAAGCATCTTGGAAAAGTTGTTACTTTTCCTTTGTCACATTACTTTATAAAATTGTAAAGGAATCAAATTTTAGTTATTCTTTTTTTTTTTTAAATAGTAAGGACCCAGGAAATTGAGCCCTCCATCAGAGCATTGAGATAAAAATTTTGGAGAAGACTTTTTTGTTTGAACTATTTTATCTTCTTTTTTAGATTAAGTTAGAGTATGAAGGAACATTATTTTCTGAGTGGAGTGTGCCAGCAACTTGTTCTGTGAAAAATAAAAGGTAAGATTTTTGCTGTGAATGTCAACATAATGCATGCATTTACACATAAAAACATATTCATATACTGTGGATGTTCAGATTTAAGGCTATGATTGAACGTAAATTTCTTCCCATTACATAAATGTGTAAAGAAAGACAAAAATCTCTTCGAAAAGTAAAAGTAAAATATTGCTATATTTTTTATTTTTCTTATTAACATACAACTGATGTTTTTAGGCTTAAAAAGCAATAGGGGAATTTTTACTAATCTTGTATGTATCTATGCTTATATATCTCCCTGTTCTTTTTAAATACTAGCTCCCCCAAGACAGAACTGCGTTGTTCTTCTCCTGGTGTTCAGACTATAAGACCACTTGTTATTGGCCCAGTAAGTTGATTTTAAAGACAGGTTATTAAATCTTGCATAAGTATCTCTGTTACATTTTATTTTCCTTACTTTGAGCTTTCAACCTGTTTTAAATAGTAGAAGTGTTAAGTATAAATAAGAGGTATTTTTAAATTATTGTTAATACGACAATTTTCAGGTATATCTCATAGCAGATTGTAAGTTAGGAAATGATGGGTGCTTGTGTGGCTCTGTTGGCTAGCCCTCTGCCTTTGGCTCAGGTCATGATCCCAGGGTCCTGGGATCAAGCCCCATGTCGGGGGGGCGGGGGGGGGGGTCCCAGCTCAGTGGGGAGTCTGCTTCTCCCTCTCCCTTTCCCTCTGTGTGCTCTCTCAAATAAATAAATAAATATTTAAAAATTCAGTTATAAAATGATATGTGATTTTTATCTTAGCCTTTTCACCAAGTATGTTAAAGCCCCAGTTACCATCTTAATGATAATAGTACTCCCCACCTAGTGAGTCTCATGTTATATACTTTTGTGACAATTCTCTGGATTAAAAAGCCATCTTTGTCAAGTTTGTTTTTACGATATTTTCTTCAATTCAAGAAAGCATATGTGAATGCAAATACATGAGAGTGATGTTGAATCCTCTCTCGTTACAGAAAAGGAAAGAGTTAAGCATTAAAAACATTGGCTCTCTGCTAATTAGTAACAGGTACTGGCCATGCACCTCATAGGTGATATTCCCACAAAAGTGTGCCCAAAGCCATCGCTGGAGAGACTCCATGTGACAAATCTTTTCTTTATTTGGGGGCTTGTGCCTTCTTTTTAATGAATAATCTTTATTTTCAGATAATAGGTAGAGTGCTATGGGAGAGGCCAGATGAATATTAATTCATTTTTTCAAAACTTGTAGACTGAAAAATAGTTGAATTTGGCTTTTGAGTTTATGAATATTCACCAGGTTCATGGACAAAATTCCCAAACAAGTAAAGGCTTACTCCTTTTGCTTCTGTCGTATGTTGGAAGCCCAAATGTGAAATGTTATATAGAAATTTTGTACAGACAAACATACATATATAAGAATATCTTTGCCATTTATGTATGGTCCCATCAGATCTTACAACCTTTAAGGATGTACATGTGACTTTTGAAATACTCTCAAAAGCACTCAGATACAACAATCAAAATTGTCTCCAGTGCCCCTGGTAAGCAAAATCATCTCTGATTCAGAACCATTAAACAAGAAAATTAATTGAATTGTGTTTTCAGTGAGCAAGACTGTCTAGGAAAACTCACTATTTTCCTTCACACACTCACAGAGAGCACTTCTGTTACCAGATGTGGTGTGAGGGTTGGTTTCCATACGGACTATTTCTGACACCAGCGGAGTATCCTACAAGTCAGAGTTCTGGCATTTTCTGCATGGAGTAACTTCACATCCTACCAGTCAAGGGCTCAGTCCCACAAGACTGCCCCACTTCACATGCCAATTGCAAGTTCCAGTTTGTCACCTGACTGACTGGCTATAAACCGAGGTTCCCACAACCTTATCTTCAGGTTCAATAATGTGCTAGAACAGCACACGGAGCTCAGGGAAAAATTTACCAGTTATAATAATAAATAAATAATAAATATTATAAATATAAATATAATAAACCATTGACTGGTTATAATAATAAAAGATATGATAAAGGATACAAATGAACAGCCAGAAAGGAGGTGCCTAAGGCAAGGTCTGGAAAGGCCTTGAAGCACAGGAGTTTCTGGCCCATGGAGTTGGGCTGTGTCAACCTGCCAGTGGACGTGTTTACCAACCTGGAAGCACTCTGATTTTTATGGGGGCTTCATTCCATAAGCATGATCAATGATTAACTCATTTTCTAGTTCCTCTCCCCTCTCCAGAGGGTGGGAGGTTGAACTAAAAGTTCCAAGCTTCTAATGATGGTGTGGCCTTCATAGGGACCAGTTCCCATCCAGAAGCCCACCCAGGGTTGCCTCATTAGAACAATAGAAAGCTCTATGTCAGACCCTCCTGTCATTCGGGAGATTATAAGAACTGTAGGACCTATGCGTCAGGCACCGGAGTCAAAGACTGAATATTAGCAGGAACTGGGTGAAAAGACACATATATACATGTTTCATTATTTCACAAAGACAAATATAACAGAAACAATACGCTAAATTTGTCACTCATGATAGCAAATTCTTAATTACAAAGAGTAGCTAAAGAATAGAACTAGTATTATATGAATATTCATTAGTTCCATTCTGAAATTTGTTCATTATACTTCCTCTGATCTTAGATATTTAATTTAGTTCCTCTGTGACTCCCATGCCTGTATCCAAATGTGTATTTATTTTAAAGTTACATTTATATATCTTAGTTTATTTTCCATTTTCTTTGAGGATTCAGAAGAAGAACGCAATTTGTCTGTGGACAGTTCCCATATATGTTTCCTGTGGTATTTTAAAGTTATGTAAGTAATGTAATGTAATACTGAATACAAAGCTTTTTAAGAGTATTTAGCTTTGCGTGTCTGGATGGCTCAGTCAGTTAAGCGTCTGCCTTCATCATGATCCTAGGGTCCTGGGATTGAATGCCGAGTTGGGCTCCCTGCTCAATAGGGAGTCTGCTTCTCCCCCTGCCCTTCCCCCTGCTCGTGCTCTCTCTCTCTCTCTCAGTCTCTGTCTCAAATAAATAAAATTTTTTTTTAAAAGAGTGTTTAGCTTTAACTTTGAATTAACCACAAATGGATTATCTGCATTATTATTTTCATATAAGCTTTTCATTCACCAATCAAGATATCCTCAAATAAGATGCCAAACTACTGTTGGGGAATAAACATTAAAAGTAACAGTAGAAACCACCATTTGAACATTACAATTCTAATGTTCAGACTTTATGTAAATTATCTCTTTCAATTTTCATAACAAACACACGACTGTAAGTATTATTATTGTTATTTTATAAACGAGGAAAAGTGAGCTTGGATAGGTTAAATAATTTGTATAAAAATATACAGCTACTAAAAGATAGCACTGGGATTTGACTCTGGTTTTTAGGCTACCGGGCTCTTCGATTTTCATTATATACATCCTGTTCCAAAAGGATGCTCTTTGTTTTGGATAGTTTCTCAAACCCATTTTAACATGAGAGTGAGTGAACATAACTAAAAAGGGAAAACTGGCACAAGGGAAGATAATTAACTGCATTACAAAATTGTTTGACAACTTAAAAGCATCTGTGAATCCAAATATTTTTCACTGTCAAAGTCAAGGCAATATCCTGTATAGAACAATATCCTGTATAAAATACAAACAACTGTCTTACGTGTCCCGGCTCTCCAGAAGACTGTGATGTGTCTATTTCTTTTTGTCTACCCAACTTTCTTTCCTTTGGGAGAACCATCCCTCCCCTATCCTGTGATAAATTAATTTCGTGTGATTTATATGGTACTAACTCCACACACTCACGTTTCCGGGGCCACAGTGATTCGGTGAGGATTGACACATGACCCAGGCAGAATCAGTCAGGATACTCGTGTCTTCAAGAAAGCATAGTTGTTGCTGATGGTTGTCTTGGTTCACATGGTCCCTTAAAGTCAGGTAGCTCTGCAGTTTCTATGCACTTTTTGGATCCACATCCTGATAACTAGAATTTAGCAGGTTGGTCCAGGGGTACACAGTTAGCCATTCCTCTCCGAATTACTTCCACCTTCCCAGAGTCTTACCAAGAAGCAAGGGCTAGGTCTCTGCTATTCCTGAAACTGGCAGACTTCTGTCCTTGTTGTGGGTTTCAGAAATGCCAATTACTAGCTTTCTCCTATGGATTTTGAAACAACTGGGATATAGACAATGGAAAATGTGGAGATAAAAATTCCTGGTACAGCTGAACTGGAGAATAGAGCCTGCTTTTCTGGCCAAATGGGCTATTTTCTGCTTCCCCCAGGTAGGGACCATGGGGACCATCAGAAAAGAGAATCTGCCCCAAAAAAAAAAAAAAAAAAAAAAAAAGCATTTATAGCCAGTTTCCCACATCTCCAATCTCACACATACTGAGTCCCAAGAGCTGGTGAAAGAGATAAGCCTCCAGATTACCCTGATCTGGTTATGGATTGTGAAAGCAAAATCCAAAGCCAAGAAGCGAGAACTCAGTGGGAGCTAAGTGTTTTCCTATTACATAGGTGGTAGAAATGTTCATAGTCTGTCGCCTGTAAAAATACCATTTAAAGAATAAAATGAAACTAGTACCC
Organism: Lontra canadensis; assembly: GCF_010015895.1. Classification (NCBI taxonomy): domain Eukaryota; kingdom Metazoa; phylum Chordata; class Mammalia; order Carnivora; family Mustelidae; genus Lontra; species Lontra canadensis. The sequence continues at coordinate 14,073,854 of NW_022631018.1, read as the reverse complement.
AGGTAGTCATCACACAAGTCAAGAAATAGAACATGATGGGAACCCTAAAATCTGTTACTTAGAAATGCAGAGGGGCACCTGGGTGGCATAGTGGGTTAAAGCCTCTGCCTTTGGCTCGGGTCATGATCCCAGGGTCCTGGGATCGAGCCCCATCGTGTTCTCTGCTCAGCAGGGAGCCTGCTTCCTCCTCTCTCTCTGTCTGCCTCTCTGACTACTTGTGATCTCTGTCTGTCAAATAAATAAATAAAATCTGAAAGAAAGAAAGAGAAAGAAAGAAAGAAAGAAAGAAAGAAAGAAAGAAAGAAAGAAAGAAAGAAAAGAAAAGAAAAGAAAGAAATGCAGAATCTGGGACTTCATTCCCAAGCTCCTAAATCATTATGTGCATTTTACCAAGATCCAATAGACATTGTATGTACATTACTGCTTAGGACGTACCACTCTAATGCACATAAATGAAAGTTTCTCTAGGATATAGACCTACAGGTAGAACTGACTAAAAGTAGGATATGCATTCGCTCAGCTTTACTAGTTAGTGCCCAATTTCTTTTTGAAAAGATAGTTCTAATCTATCCTCCACCAGCTGTGGATAGAAGTTGCCATTGTGCCATTTTCTCACCAACTCTTAATACAATCTGACTTTTTAATTTGTCAGTCTGGTAGGTGTGAAATTATGCCATTGTGCTTTTTTGCATTTCCCTGATAACTATCGAGCATATTTTCAGTTATTCATGAGGAATTTTTCTTCCCTTTCTGTTAAATGAACATTTTTACCCATTTTTGAGTTATTTTTATGTTTCATAATAATTTATAAGATTTCATTGCATTATAATTACTAGGACATTATCTATACATTTCAACATGTATCTTGAAATAATTTTATCCTAGTTTATGCAACTTTTCACTTCTTATGACTCTACTGATAATTAATATCCTTCCTGTTGTAGAATTTATCAACTCTTAACCTTAATGTGTTTGTGAATTTTTAAATCAATTTAAGAAATCTTTTCCTCCAAGTTTGTAAAAATAGACTTCTACGTTGTTTTCTGAAAGTTCTTAATCCATCTGGAATTAGTTTTTTGCATATGCTTTGAAATAGGGATCCAATTTTATGTTTTTGTCATGAATAATTGATTCTACCAGACCCAGTTATTGAATAAGGTATTTACCAGTAATGCCTACTTTGTCATAGATCAGTTTTCTATGAATGCAGGTTTCTTCCCAGCTGGCTATGCTACTTAAATCAATACTACATTATCTTTATTACTATGGTTTCATTTGCAAATCTTGGTAAGAGGCAGTGCAAGTACCGGACTCTGAATCTAACTCTTGACCTTCTTCAGGCATCTCTTAGCTATGTACTGGGCCCATTTTAACTGCCTGTGAATTTTTAGAATTGGTTTGTCAAATTCCACAAAAACTTTAGTAGGGATTTTTATAATTTGTCTAAATATTTTAATCAATTTGAAGAGTCTTTCAACTCAAGAATAATATATAACTTCCATTTATTTAGGTCTTTTTACATGTCTGCTAATAAAATTTTATAGTTTTTCATGTAAGTGCCTGGACATCTTTATTAGACTTATTCCAAGATGCTTTATAATTTTGTTGCTATTATACTCAATTTTTTATTTAAAGTTGCATTTTCTAACCAGACCTTCCTGTTATATAGAACACAACTTACTTTTGAATATTAATTTTTGTATTACACAGCCTTGCTAAATTCTTATATTAATTCTAATAATTTATTTATATATTCTCTTAGAATTTTTACAAATCACATCACCTACAAATAATGATGGTTTTGTTTATCCCTTTCCAATAACTATGCTTTTTCTTTCTTTCTTCTTAAAAATATTCTATTTATTTATTTGACAGAGAAAGACACAGCAAGAGAGGGAACACAGGAGAGGGAGTGGGAGAGGGAGAAACAGGGTTCCCACTGAGCAGGGAGACTGATGCGGGGCTCAATCCTAGGACCCTGGGATCAAGACCTGAGCTGAAGGCTGACGCCTAACGACTGAGGCACCCAGGTGCCCCTGATTTTTGTTATTTCTATTTTTCTGCTAACTTTGGGCTGTTTGTTCTAACCATTCTGACAGATGTGAGGCAATATCTCATTGTGACTTTGATTTGCATTTCCCTGATGATTAATGGTGTTGGACATCTTTTCATGTCTCCATTGGCCATCCATATGTCTTTTTTGGAAATATATCTATTTGGGTCCTCTGCTCATTTTTTAATGGGATTATTTGGATTTTTATGGTGTTGAGTTGTTTAATATTTTGGATATTACTGTTTGTATTGCTTTGTATATTTTGGTTATTACTGTTACTGGACATATCATTTGCAGATATCTTCTATTATTCAGTAGGCTGCCTTCTTATTTTGTTGATGGTTTCCTTTGCTGTGTCAAAGCTTTTTACTTTGATGTAATCTCAATAGTTTTATTTTTGCTTTTGTTTCCCTCAACTAAGGAGATATATCTATGAAAATGTTTTACTGCTGATAAGAAAGAAATTACTACCTGTGTTTTCTTTTAGGAGTTTTATGGTTTCAAGTCTCACATTTAGGTCTTTAATCCATTCTGAGTTTATTTTTGTGCATGGTATAAGAAAGTGGTCCAGTTTCATTCCTTTACCTGTAGCTGTCTGGTTTTCCCAGCACTATTTGTTGAAGAGATTATCCTTTCTGCATTGTATATTTTAGCATCCTTTGTCAAAAATAATTGACCATAAAAGCATGGGTTTATTTCTAGGCTTTCTGTTCTGTACTATTGCTCTGTGTGTCTATTTTTGTGCCAGTACCATACTGTATTGATTACTACAGCTTTGTAGTATATCTTGAAATCTAGAATTGTGGTACCTCCCACTTTGCTCTTCTATCTCAAGACTGCTTTACCTATTTGGAGTCTTTTGCAGTTCCACACAAATTTTAGGATTGTTTGTTCTAGTTCTGTGGAAAACATTGTTGGTATTTTGATGGTGATTCCACTAAATCTGTAGATTGCTTTGGGTAGTGTAGACATTTTAACAATATTGGTTCTCCCAATCCATGAATATGGACTACCTTTCCATGTATTTGTGTCCTCTTCAATCTCTTTCAATAGTGTTTTACAGTTTTCAGAGCATAGGTCTTTCCCCTCCTTGGTTAAGTTTATTCCTAGATATTTTATTATTTTTGGTTGTAATTATAAATGGGATTATTTTCTTAATTTTTCTTTCTGCTGTCTCATTATTATTGTTTAGAAATGCAACGGATTTCTGTATATTAATTTTGTATCCTGAAACTTTACTGAATTCATTTATTAGGTCTAGTACTTTTTGGTGGAGTCTTTAGGGTTTACTATATGTAGTGTCATATCATCTGGAAATATTGACAGTTTTACTTCTTCTTTGCTGATTTGTATGCCTTTGATCTCTTTTTCTTGTCTGATTGTTGTGCCCAGAACTTCTAGTACTCTGTTGAATAAAAGCAATGAGAGTGGACATCCTTGTCTTGTTCCTGACCTTGGAGGGAAAGCTTTCAGTTTTTCACCATTGAGTATGACGTTAGCTATGGGTTTGTCATAAAGGGCCTTTATTATGCTGAGGTATGTTCCCTCTAAATCTACTTTGTTGAGAGTTTTTATCATAAATGAATGTTATCCTTTGTCAAATGCTTTTTCTGCATCAGTTGAGATGATGATATGGTTTTTATCATTTCTCTTATTAATGTGATATGTAATGTTGATTGATTTGTGACTACTGAACCACCCTTGCATCCCAGGATAAATTCTACTTGATCGTGGTGAATAATTTTTTAAATGTATTATTGGATTTGTTAGTTGAGAATTTTTACATCTGTGAGCAGAGATATTGGCCTGTAGTTCTCTTTTGTCTTTATCTGCTTTGGTATCAGGGCAGTGCTGGCCTCGAATGCATTTGGACACTTTTCTTCCTCTTCTAATTTTTGGAGTAGTTTGAGAAAAATAGCTATTACTTCTTTAAATGTTTGGTAGAATTAACCGTGAAGTACCGTGAATTTACTGTGAAGCTATCTGTCCTGGACTTTTGTCTTTTGGGAGTTTTTTTTATTATAGATTCAATTTCAGTGTAGTAATTGGTCTGTTGAAATTGTCTATTTCTTCTTGATTCAGTTTTGGAAAGGTTATGTTTTTAGGAATTTAACCATTCTAGGTTGTCCAATTTGTTGGCATATAATTTTTCATAAATTCTCTTATAATTCTTTGTATTTCTTTGATACTGGTTGTTAATTCTCTTCCTATATTTCTGATTTTCAGTTCTCTCTCTCTCTCTCTCTCCTTCTCTCTCCCTCTGTGTATGTGTGTCTGTCTCTTCTTTTGACGACTCCAACTAAAGGCTTATCAATTTGGTTGATTTGTTCAAGGAACCAGCTCCTGGTTTTATTGATCTATTCTATTGGTTTTTTAGTCTTGATTTTATTTATTTCTGCTTTAATCTTAACATTTTCTTTCTTTTACTGGCTTTGTGCTTTGTATTTCTTTTTCTAGGTCCTTTAGGTGTAAGGTTAGCATGTTTATTCGGCATCTTTCTTATTGTTTTGAGTTAGGTCTGTTAGAACAGATTTTGCTTCATCCCAAAGATTTTGGACCATTGTATTTTCATTTTTATTTGTCTCCTTATATTTTTTAATTTCCTCTTTGATTTCTTTATTGAAACATTTATTGTTCAGTAGTATATTATTTAGCTTCCATGTATTTGTGTCCTTTCTGGATTTTTTTCTTGTGATTCATTTCTAGTTTCATACATACCACTGTGATCAGGAAAAACGCACGATATTATTTCAGTCTTTTTGAATTTATTGGGACTTGATTTGCTGTTTAATATGTGATCTATTTTGTAAAATGTGCAATAGGCTCTTGAAAAGAATGGGTATTCTGCTGTTTTGGAATGGAATGTTCTGAACATCTGCTAGATCCATCTGGTTTAATGTGTCATTCAAAGCCATTGTTTTCTTGTTGCTTTTCTGTCTCTGTGATCTACCCATGGATGTAAGTGAGGTATCAAGGTCTCCTTCTGTCCCTGTGTTACTGTCAGTTTCTTCCTTTATGTCTGTTAATAGTTGCTTTCTGTACTTAGGTGCTCTCATATTGGGTGCATAAATATTAACAATTGTTATATCCTCTTTTTGCATTGTATCCTCTATCATGATGCCATGTCCTTCTTTCTCTCTTGTTAGTCTTTGTTTTTTCTTTTTTAAGATTTTACTTATTTATTTGACACAAAGAAAGAGATTGAGCAAGTACAAACAGAGGGAGCAGCAGGCAGAGGGAGAGGGAGAAGCAAACTCCCTGCCAAGCAGAGACCCCAACTCGGGGATTGATCCCAGGAAACTGGGATCGTGGCGTGAGCCAAAGGGAGACACTTAACTGACTGAGCCACCCAGGCGCCCCTTGTTAGTCTTTGTTTTAAAGTCTATTTTGTTTGATGTAAGTACCGCCACCTCAGCTTTCTTTTTCCATTTGCATGATAAATGTTTTTCCATCCCTTCACTTTCAGTCTGCATGTGTCTAGACGTCTAAAGTGAATCTACTGTAGGCAGCATATAGATGCATCTTACCTTTTTATCTTTTCAGTCCCCCTATGTCTTTTGACACCCATGATTGGAGCACTTACTTTTTTTTTTTTTTTTTTTTTTTTTACATTTAAAGTGACTATTGATATGTGTGTACTTACTGCCAGCTTGTTACTTATTTTATGGTAGTTTTTGTAGTTCCTCTTGGTTCCTTCCTTTTTCTTTTGCTCAATCCCCCTGTTGTTTGATGGCTTTCTTTAGCAATGTGCTTGGATCCCATTCTCTTCATTTACTATGTGTCTATTAAAGGTTTTTGATTTGTGGTTGCCACCATTAGGTTCGCCATTACCAGGCACTTCAGGGATGTCTCCTGTGTGGGTCATGTGTGCCCTACTGTTGTGGCTGAGCCACATTTGCCTTCAGTCCATTCAGCTGCATTGGCCCACTTTTGCCTTTTGTGGGTGTACCCAGCGGGACTTAGGCCCTATGCTATCCCTTGTCCCTTAGGACCAATCTGGAGCCACTGTGGGCTTGCAGTTTGGTAGTTTCGGAAGTCAGAGTGGATGCCTGCCCTTAGCTGTGGTCTCACCAACCTACAGGACACCCCCCCTGCCTTGTCCCGAGAGGCCTTCATTGGTGGGTGGATCTGGCAGTTAGACCAGCTGCCTGCCTCCTTTCCATTTGCTAGGGCTGCTCCCTCACGAGCCTGCAGGGTGCTCTCCCTGCCTGTCCCTTGGGAGGCTCTTGTTGGTGGGTGAACTTGACAATGAGACTCAAAGTTTGCCCCCAGTCTTTTTGCGGGTGCTGCAGTCACACTGAACTGCAGGGCTCTCTTCCTGTGCTGCCCCTGAGAGTGTTTTGTCGGTAAGCGGAGGCACAGTCAGAATGGATGCCTTCCCCCAGTACGTGTGCTGGCGACGCGGTGACGGTGACCGGCAGGGCACTCCTTCTACACTGCCAACTACAAGGTTCAGCTGGGACTATGGGAATGTGTGTGTGGGGGCGGGGGGTTAATCTTCCTCTCTCCCCAAGAGTGGAGTCACTTTGGAAAGCCACTTGTCCCTGCCAAGACTGCTTTTGCAAGGTTTGTTGGGGCAGGAGCCGCTTTGAAGGGACGCCAAGTGGGGTGGGTGGGATGGGGTGGAGACTCCGAAGAGCGTGGAGACAGAGCACGCAGTGTTAGCGACATATGTGGATTGTGTGCGGTGGTGCAGTGGTGGGGGGGGGCAGGGAAATGGTGCCTACCAGCTCCTTTGTTCTTGGAGAAGTCTCCTGAAGATCCTCGCTGCCCCTCCAGCACACATTCGGAGGTTAGCAAATAAATCTACACCTCAGTAAATAAATCTACCATATACCTCAGGCCCTTTCCAAACTGCTGCTTCTAGGTTGTATCGTGGCTGGGTTATTTATTATGCTGGCTCTTTAAGGGTGGGGATTCCCTTTCCTATTGCCCTCTGACTCTCCTGGAGCTAAGCCTCCTGATTTTTACAATATTCAGAGGTAAGCCCTGCTGATTATAAAAATTCATGAAATTGAGCCCCACTGGTTTTTAGAGCCAAATGTCATGGGTCCTCGTCTTCCCAGTTTGGGTGCCCCATACCTGGGGTGCCCGGTGTGGAGTCGGATGCTCTTGCTTCTCCATGCTTGTGGTCCCTCCTGTTTGTGGTTAATCTCTCCAAAGTGTTTGGCTCCCAGCTACGTTTCTGCCCCTCCTACCCTTTCAATGTGGCCTCCCCTCTGTGATTAACTGTGGAATATATGTTCTGCCAGTCTTTTCTATGTTAGTTGCACTCATGTGGCTGTTATCTCAGTGTGTCTGTGGGATGTAGTGAGCTCGGGATCCTCTGACTCTGCCATCTTCCCAGAACTCTACATCTCTTTATGTTGTGTATCCGTTATCAGATTTTTGTAGCTAGAACTATTTTTGATAATTTTATCCTTTAACCTTTGTACTAACGGTAAGTGACTAACACACCACCTTGTTAAGATTTTAACTTATTCTGAATCTCACTATATACTTAACTTTAGTAGTGTGTTATATATTTTCATAGTTTCTTTTTACTTCTTAGAGGTGTTTTATTTCAGCTTGGAGAACTCCTTTCAGTATTTCTTATAAGGCAAGTCTAGTGGTGCTAAACCCCCTCAACTTTTATTTGTTTGGGAAAGTCTTTATCTTGCCTTCATTTCTGAAGGGCAGATTCACTGGGCAAGTGTTTTTGGTTAGCAGTTTTTCCTTTTAGCACTTTGAATATATCATCTCCTACTTTCCTGACACGTAAAGTTTCTGCTGAGAAATGCACTATTCAACTAAGGGGCATTCCTTTGTATGAGAGGATTTTGGTTTTTCTCCTGATCCTTTAAATTCTGTTTTTGTCTTTGGTTTTAGACAGTTTTATTATAATGGTTGTGGAGACCAAAATTTTGATTAAAATTTTGGGGTGACAGCCTTATGAACTTGAATATCAAATCTTTTCCTACTTTTGAGAAGTTGTCAGCCATTTTATCTTCAGGTTTCTTCTCTTCCTTTCTGAGACCCCAGTGATGCATAGATTGTCTCTTAATGGTACCCCATAAGTCTCACAGGCTTTGGTCATTCATTTTTATTATTATTATTATTTTATTTTCTGAACTGGGTTATTGCAAATAATCTGCCTTTGAGTTCACTGATTCTTTCTTCTGTTTGGTCCAGTCTACTGTGGGGCTCTTGTAAATCCTTCAGTGTAGTCAGTGTATTCCTTAGATCCAAAATTTCTGGGTTTGGTTTGGTTTTGTTTTGTTTTATGTTTTCTATTTTTGAACTTCTCATTTTGTTCTTCTACTGTTTTTCTGATTCCATTAAATTGTTGATCTTTGTTCTCTTGTACCTCTCTGGACATCTTTAGACCTGTTATTTTTAATTCCTTTTTAGGGTACTTATATCCATTTTGGGGATCCATTACTGGAATTTATTGTGTTCCTTTGGTGGTGTCAGGATAACCTGATTCTTGATGTTCCCTTTAGCCTTACATAAGTATCTACATATTTGAAGAAGCAGTCACCTCTTCCAAACTTTGGGAGACTGATTTTGCTAAGGAAAACCTTCACCCTGGGATAGAGCATATTATGACCCCAGGTCTCATGAGGTAAGGCACGACAGGGGCATGCGGCATCTTTAGGTTCTGGGAGACATGATGTCTCATTAGCTCAGACCAGTGGGGTCCATAGCATCAGCAACTGTGTGGTAGTTGGTGAGTGTGGTGTAGTCTCCATAGTCACTGCAAGAGCTGGTAGGATTCTTAGCAGCAACTCCAGCTCCAGGGACTAGGGGCCAGAACAGGAAGTGCTAGGGGCCCAAGCCAGTGGTGTGCACGTACTCAGATGTGAGGGCCTACTGTAGTTTTTTGTGTACTGGCAGGGGTCAGTTTCAGACATGCACATCGTGTTGAGGGCAAGGGCCAGGTGAATGCTGGCATGCTAGCAGCTGTAGGAGCCCTAACCATCCATGTGCTCTCCCGTGGCTGTGGTGTCTCACCACAGATGCTGGCACAGTAGTGGAGGCCAGTGAGAGGAGACAGGGCCAGGTCTGGGCTCACAAACAGCATTGAAAGCCTTGACCATTGGGATGCATTCCAACAGCTGCAGGGCTTACCACAGACATGCTCACGGTAGCAGAACAAGTAATGGAAGTCAGGCTGGGGGGCCTATAGGTGCACATTTGGAGAAGCTAGCCCCAGGCACCCACAAGGGGTGGGGTTCGACGCTGCCTCTTGCACTAGCACAGCTGCAGAGGCAGGGGCTAGCTGCCTGTGTGGAGCCCATTCTCTGGCACAGGTGAGGCGAAGGGAATGGGAAGGGACACAAGCAGCTGGGATCTGCAAATGCAAAAACCTGTGGGTTAAAAGCCAGTGAAATCCACAGGGGTCCATGGTGGCTGTACTGATCACTGGTTTCTTCTGTGGGGAAAGTTGCCAGGTCCTCTGTAAAGAGCAAGTCACCGGGAACCCTGGTCGCTGATACTGGGTGGCCCCTGCCCTTCTTCCTTGTTCCTAGTCATGTCTATACATCTCAGCTCTGTTAGTCCCTGGGTGGGTGAAACCAAAGCAGGTCCTTCATGCAATACCCAGAAAGACTGGAGAAGCTGGTCCCTCTCCCTTTCCTGGGGAGGGGAACTCTCTGGCCAGTGAGTTACCTCTTGGCGCTGAGCAGTGTCAGGTTGGTGGATGGGGGGATAGGGACAAAATGAAGCTTTCTTTCTTCCTTTTTTTTTTGAGGTTGTTCTCAGGTTTTTGTTCCACTATGTTGAAGTTTCTTTAGTTGACTCTTAAGCACTCCAGAACTCTTTGTAGATAGCTGTCTAATTCTTGATTTTGTGGGGGACAGAGGCTGGCTTCTCCTACTGCACCATCTTGGTGACATCAGCTTCTCCTATTTCTATAATGATCCCTTCCCAGTTTCTTTCTTTGGCTTTTTATAATCTCTCCTTACCTTAAATGTCAGCACCACTCAGGTTTCTTTCCTTGGCCCCTTCTCACTTTACACTTAAGTGTGTGCACCAACTCAAGAAAGCCAAGCAAATGATAAAAGATCCAACAGAAAGTTGCTTATCTTCCATGGGAATCAGGTTATTACTTTAATGTCAGCTGATACTATCACTCTACAAGGTTACTTTTACTTTTACAATAATAATTTAGTCTTAATATGAAATAAGGCCTTTCTCATATCAGTACAGTTATCCTTTTGCCTTTAAATATTCCTTTACAGATAGGTAATTCAGTGATACACTTCTGTTCTTACTTCCTGCACCTCTGACAAGTAGCATAACACAGGGCAGACATACCAGCCCTGGAGCTATGGAGCTTTTTGATCAACTTAATACCTTGTAAACTCAGCACATTTGCCTTTGTAGATTTATAATACTTATTTTCATTTTTTTCTAAAATCAGATTGAACATATGAAATATTGTTTTCTTTATATGGTCTCAGACACTCACCTCATCCATATTTACTGATTCCCAAAATATCTTCATTTGTTTTATATATAATAATGTCCTGGGCACTGTGCATCAATTAGCCAATAAAAGGACATAGTCCTGAAGCATTGACTTCTAGAGATTATATGATTAAAAAAATAGATATCTTTAACCCACTGAGCCACCCAGGCGCCCCTAGATATCTTTAAATGAAAAAAAAATCACCTTCTAAAAAACATGTAACTTAACATACAAATCAATGTCCCTTTCAGAACATTTATAGTGCAAGGCTGATTAATAAAGGATTTGCATTGCAAATTAATGAATTTGTATTTGCCATAAGTTACAGCATGTAAACACTATAGTTTTTCTTTTTTTCTTTTTTTTTATTTCTTTTCAGCGTAACAGAATTTATTGTTTTTGCAACACTACAGGTTTTCTTAGGCAAAATGATCATGTCACATTTTTAAAGATTTATACTCATGCGACTGGCTATATGAACTCGTAGTATTGTTAAGACAGCATGCAGATTCAAGCCTCTCAGCCCTTTGACATGTGAGAACCAATAGTTATGTTTAATTATAGATATATGTAGCTTTTTAAACATTTAATATTTAATTGTTTATCTGTAATAGAATGTAAGGAAGATATTGAAGGACTTAGAAACATGTATATTGAAATTGGAATATTCAAACTAATATTTAGTGTGCTGTTTACTAAAATATGATTCCTCTTTTTCCCCAACAGAAATTTCTTCCACAATTTAACCCAGGTAAAACATTTTTTAAAAATTTTATATATCCTTCATATATCACTACTATATTATTTCCTTCTAATCATTTATGTTTCCCACAAGGAGAATTTTCCAAACTAATTTTCAACAAAAGAAGCTTAGAGTGCAGTGATACTTCAGATATGGTTTGAGGACCCCTAGAGCTCCACAGACCTTTTCAGGAGATTCATGAGGTCTACCCTTTTCCACCTACATATCTGTGTGAGGATAGATTTTCTCCATATGCTTCCACCAAAACAACATATACCAACAGCTTGAATTGGGAACACAGATGATAATTCAGCTGTCTTCTATCAAATATAAAACCATTTTTCTAATTTTTTTGTTTTGTAAAATAGTTATTTTTCATAAAAATATATATCATGTTAACATTTATGGGTTTATTTTGGCTTTTAAAATAAGCACCTTCCAATCTTCTCAGTTTTAATTTGTACCTGGTAACATGGTAAATACTGATAGATCTAACCCACATAAAACAAAAGCTCTGTGAGACTCTCAATAATTTTTAAGGGTCTTGAGATTGAAAAGTTCTAATATCTGATCTGGAGACTCTTACCCATAGGAAACAAACTGAGGGTTGTTGGAAGGGAGGTGGGTAGGAGGATGGGGTAATTGCATGATGGGCATTAAGAATGTGATGTGGGTATGATGAGGGTGATGTGATGAGCACTAAGTGCTATACACAACTGATTAATTATTAAACTCTACATGTGAAACTAATGATGTACTCTATGTTGGCTAATTGAATTTAAGTTAAAAAAAAAATCTGGTCCAAGGGTGGAAGCTGGCAGTGGAGTAGGAGGACCCTAGGCTTGTCTCTTTCCATAAGTACAACTAGATACTATCAAATTATCCTAAATACACCAGAACTTGACCTGAAGACTGGCAGAATAAACTCTACAACTACAGGTAGAGAAGTCACACTGAAGAAGTTAGGAAGCACAGAGATGCAGTTTGGGAGAGAAACAGATCATGGCCACTGTGGAAGGGAGGGAAGGGTGAGAGCTAAACCAGCACACAGGGGGAGCACACGGGAGAAATGAATCCCATACCAGTTGGCTTGGAAAGTAAGGAGGGCTGAATATTGTGAGTTCTTGCAACCAGCAGGAATTAAAGCCTAGAGTTTTAAAGGCCAGTGAACTTGACTGGGATACAGCCCAGAGAGTACTGCACTGTGCTTGGGAAGAAGCCAGACAACTAGCCGACACACAGCATGGAAACAGTGATGAAGGAGCACCTGCAGCACACACTGGGAAGGTGTCAGTCCCAGAGAGGCAGCACTCATGGAGAGACACCTCTGGGAACAAAGGAATTGGCCGAAACCATTTCCCTATCCTGACCCTCAGTTTAAGCACAGGGCTACCTGCAGGAACCAGTGCAGTGCCAACACTTGCTAACTTACTTGTGTTTATAAAACCCTAACCCCCACACGCACTCCAGTGAAACCACCCATCTGAAACATGCTCGCCCAGTCCCAGTGCAGCAGGCCATCTCCCAGAAGACTGCCCAAACCCCTGCTCACACTGTACTTCCCACTGTGGGAGTTTTGCCAAGCCTCTGTTCTGCCAGCAGTGGCAACAAGTCTCATTTCACAAACAGACCAAAGCACACCTAGTTAAAACATGCCACATTAAGTCCAGGGACCAAATACTGCCTGCAACAGGCAAAGAGAGACTCTGCAGAAAACTGGCCTGAAGGATAAAGCAGCCAGAATGAAATAGCAGAGTACATGTAGCACATATTGGAGACACTCCCAGAAGTGCCAGGCCCTGGGGAACAAGGGACATTACATGGCAGAGCACTACAGGACCTCTTCTTCTTAAGGCCATTACCATCAAGAATAGGAGACATAGCTAATGTTTATAACACAGAGAAACAGACTTAGAGATATAGACTAAGTGAGAAGACAGAGAAATTTATCCCAAATGAAAGAACAGGACAATGCCACAGCCAGAGAGCTAAGTGAAGCAGACATAAGTAACATGCTTTGGTAGAAAATGTAAAGCATTGATCTTAAGAATACCTCAAAAGAGTAGAAGACATGAGTGAGACCTTTAGCACAGAGATAAGGAAAAACATAGAAGAGAGAGAGAGCGTGATAAAATGAGAAACATACTTCATGGAATGAACAGAGGTTAGAAGAAGCAGAGGAATGAATTAGTAACCCAGAAGACAGAATGATGGAAAGTAATCAAGGTGAACATAAGAGATAAAAAAGAATTAAGCAAAACAAGAATAGAGTTAAGGAACTCAGTGACTCAATAAAACATAGTAACATTCATATAATAGGAGTCCCAGGAGAAGAGAGAAAATGGATTAGAAAATTTATTTGGAGAAATAATAGCTGAAACTTCCCTAATCTGCAGAAGGAAACAGATATCCATTTCCGGGAGACACAGAGAACCCCCATCAAAATCAACAAAAGCAGACACACACCAATACATATTGTAATTGAACTGGCAAAATATAGTGATAAAGAAAAAAATTTTAAAGCATCAAGACAAAAAAAGACAGTAACTTACCAGGGAAAACCCATAAGGCTAGCAGGAAATTTTTCAGCAGAAACGTTCCAAGCCAGAAGGAAGTCAAGTGGCAATGGGAAAAATCTGCAGCTGGGAATACTCTTATCCAGCAAGGTTATCTTTCAGAAAAGGAGAAGAGATAGTTTCCCAGACAAACAAAAACTAAAGGAGTTCATGACCACTAAACCAGCACTGCAAGAAATATTAAAGAGGACACTTTGAATGGAAAGGAAAGACCAAAAGTGACAGTATAAAGATAGGAATCACAAAACCAGTAAAAATGAATATTTCAGTAAAAAAAATTCAAGGAATTCACAAAATTGAAGTATGTGAAATATAACAACATATATCTAAAATGTGGGGAGGAGGAGAGTAATGAATGGGTTCAAACTTTAATGACCATGAACTTAACATAGACTCTTACATGAAGAAGAGGTTATATATAAACCTAGTGGAAACCACAAATCAAAAACCACTAATAAATTTACAAAGAATAAATAGAAAGAAATCTATACATGCCACTAAAAAAAAAATCAGCAAATCATGAAAAAGGGAAAGGAAAGGATCAGAGAAAATCTTCAGAAACAATCACAAAGCAGATAATAAAATGATAATATCTATCAATAATTATTTTGAATGTAAAGGGACTAAACGCTTAATGCAAAGATGTAGGGGTGACAGAATATGTAAAAAACCAACACCCACCTACACGCTGCCTACAAAAGACTCAATAAAAGTACCAATACTTATATTGGACAAAATAGACTTTAACCAAAGAGTGTAACAAGAGACAAAGAAGGACACTACATTTTAATAAAGAGGACAAGCCAACAAGAAAATATTACAATTATAAATATGTATACATCCAACACAGAAGCATCCAGTTAATAACAAACATAAAGGAACTAATTGATAATACATTAATATTAATAGTAGGAGACTTTAACACCCCACTTACATCAATGGACAGATCATGTAAACAGAAAATCAACAAGGAAACAATGGCTTTGCATGATACGTTGGGCCAGATGGACCTAACAGATATATTGAAAGCATTCCATTCTAAAATAGTGATTGAAAATTTACTATAAAGACAGTAAAATAATAATAACTATCATAATAAGTAAACCTCCTGGTATAATGAAGCCTCCATAAAACCCCAGAGGACAGGGTTCAGAGGGCTTCCTAGTTGGTGATCACATGGATAGTCAGCAAGAGTGAACACCAAGAGAGGGCATGGAAACTCCTCACCCTTTTCCCATGCCTTGCCCTCTGCATCTTTTCCATCTTGCTGTTCTTAAGCTACATCCTTTTATAAAAGCCAGTAATCTATGAATTTCTCTTCAACTTCTGGATCATCCCTGACTCCTGCATCCAGGGAAATGTTGAGGACTCTTGACCAAGAGCCTGAATGAGTAAGGAATTCCCCAAAGAGAAGCTAAAGACAAGGTCGTTGCTTTGGCTTCCTGATTCTTCCCTCAGCCTGAACTGGGAAGTAATTCACGAGGGAGAAGTGAAAACAGCACCTTATCTCTGGCTTCCTGTTTTTTATTTCCTTGCACTCCAGTATGTGGTTTCTGAGAGTGAGGAAGTAGAAGCTGACAAAACTATTGTCTGAGTTACAGCCTCAGAGCCATTTCCCTGAAGCACACAGAAGTGACCTGGCAACACTTCAAGGTTTCAGCCACAGGCCCTGCCATGGAAGCACGACACAGGATACTGATTCCCCTGCCTCTTGCTGTTATTCCCATCCCAGGGAGTTGTGTCTGCTGCCCTCTGCCCAGCCACCCAGCAGGTGCCTCAACAACAAAGTCCCTGGGCAGACACAGGCCCGCAACATGCATTTATATACATAATTTTTTAATTAACATAGTTTAAATAGTACTTTTGTCCTAGCGTGTGCAAAATAAATAAATAAACCTTCCAATAGCAGATCAAGATAGTTGAATGAGTCCATGTGTCCATGTGTACTCTTATCCCAAATCCAGCTGATGTTATAGAATTTCTTATTAAAGCTATAACTGGAACAGTGAAAAAAAAGCAAGAGAGTGTTTATTATTGGATAATTTTAATATAGGAAATAGAGAGAAAATTCTAGAAGTAGAATACATATTACAGACCCAAATAATACAGAATAACCTCCATCTCACTCAAAACAAAGAAATGCCTTTAGAAAATATGTGTGGAGAATGCCAGTCTACACATTTACATCAACATAGGTGCATTTGTGTCAGAAATAATTAAGGAATCTAAAGCCAGAGTTATAACATTGACTTTGGAACTATGAGTGTTAGAAGATAAGCCCTAGATAGGGGTGATGTTTTATTGTATGTATGGGGATAGAAAATGAAGGCCTCTAACCTATGAGAGAAGGAGGAGCTGAAACTAGTCTCCCTACATTTCGCTAGGGTTTATAAAATATCTGTAAAGTGTGAAAGAGTAAAGTTCCACTCACAGGCTTAGAGTAATTCCAAAGAAATGATATATCCTCTGAGGGCTATAAATGCATTAGGAGTTAGCTACATGAAGTGTCACGTGGATGTTCAAGTTTAGTAGCCCAAGAGTCTGAAGAACATAAAGCCAAGTAATAAACACAAAATGCAAGCAGTGAAATACATAGGGTCCAGGCAGAGGTGACTGCAAAACTCATTTCCATAACCCAGAGCATATAAGATTCTCATAGAAGACAGTCCCTCTGAAAATAACCTCAAAGTAAAAGGTATAAACCAGGGTGCCTGGGTGGCTCAGTGGGTTGGGCCTCTGCCTTTGGCTGGGGTCATAATCTCAGGGTCCTGGGATCGGGTCCCATGTCAGACTCTGCTCAGCGGGGAGCCTGTTTCCCTTCCTCTCCCTCTGCCTGTCTCTCTGCCTACTTGTGATCTCTCTCTGTTGAATAAATAAATAAAATCTTTTTTTTTTAAAAAGGGTATAAACCACAAAAACAGTCTGGAATAGACACATAAAAATCGAGAAAGTTCATACTATTGAAAGCTAGAAATGAGAACCATCTGAAAGACTACTGAATCCTAAATAAGCATTGACAATCAAAACTTTTCAGTAATGATTTTTTTAAACAAAATAAAATGAAAAAGCTAGCCAACAAAACAGTGGAAAATGAAGGGGGATTTGGGTTTAAATTTGTTTAAGGTCCTTATAAGCATTCAGGATAGGGATACTGGATTAACTTTAGCCTACATTAAATATACATGTAAAAATGTAAGATTGTCCATTAAAGTAATAGAAATAATTATGTAATTTCTAAAAAGTAGAGTTCTGGAAGAAGAAATTTTAAAACACTAATAATTTAATAGAAGGTAATGAAACATGAAATAAAGAAAAATTAAAACATAGAATATAGAGCCCTAAAGATAAGATTTTTTAAATCATTTAAATTAAATTAGTAATCAAAATTGTGATTGGATTAAAAGTTACACAGTTAAAGAGTAACACAAAATTTGGAAAGAAAAGGATGCAAACAGGTTAATACTATCAAAACTGGGGTGATGATATGAATGTCAAATAAAAGATAGGTGAAGCCCCAAAACTTTAAAAGGCATAAAGAGGGAAACTATTTCATGACAACAGAAAAATCTATGAAGAGGAAAATAATATCATCTGTACTTAACAATATAGTCTCACCTGATCATAAAGAAGATAGAAATTTCCCTCAATTCATTTCCTGCATCTAACTCTACTTTAAAACAAAAGGCAGGCAAAGAGAAAGTTAGGAAGGGAGGGAGGGAAGGAAGTGTAGACCAATATCCTTGTGTATATAGGTGCAAAAATTCTACACAAATATTAGCAAATAGAATCCAGCAATATATTAAAAGAATGCATTGAAAAAGGCCAGTATCTTCCAGAATGCAACATTGATTCAATACCAAGAAAGCAGAAGACAATATCCATTCCATCAACACAATAAAGAAGGAAATAAATGATCACATAGTAAATTTAAAAAATGAATAGGAATTCCCAATGAAAACACCAATCAAATCAGGAACTGGACAGATGTGCTCAGTATCATCATTATTATTTAACATTGTCTTGAACATAATAGTGTAAGTAATAAGACAAGATGTACAATATTACAAATTTATACTGGCAATAAAGAGTATAAAATACTTATGAATAAATTTAACAAGAAAGACACAGAATCTGTAGCAAGAGCCACTCTCAAATTTTGTTGAATGAGGGACACTGGGTGATGTATGGAACTATTGAATTACTATATTGTACACCTAGAGAATATTATTCAGGCCTTATAAGAGTTGACACTGGAGAATTTCAGTGATGTATATATTTGCATAAGAAAAAGAGCATGTGGGAAGTGTGTATAATATGATCCAGTTTTGTTTTTAAAACTCTTAAAATGTCTCTTTTAAAAAAATACATAAATGTAAATACCTCTTTTTAAAAAAGAGTAAATATGTATACATGTCTGCAAACACATAGTGTGGAGAAAAATATGAAGGATACATACTACTTGTTTAAATCAAGTTACATAGATTGAGAGAGTCTTAATAGGTGAAGAAAATATAAGGAGAAATAAAACCCTGCTATAAAAACCATGGGAGGAGGGAAGGAAAGAAAGAAGGGAGGGAAGGCAGAATTACATAGGGACAATACAGAATTAAGGCAAACAGGTGAAATAGGATAAATAGGAATGTCCTATAGCAATAAAAGGAATGAAATCTTCATATATGCGTATGTGTGTGTGTATATATCCACATAGCCAAAACATAGATCCAGATATAAAACATACAGATGTACAAGTTCTTAACATAAAGAACTTCCACAAATTAATAAATAAAAGACTAACAACCCAATAGAAAAATGGAAAATAGGTAAAGGAAATGAACAAATAGTTCACAAGACAGGAAATACAAGTGGAATTTGAACACATGGAAAGATGCTCAAACATTTCTATAATAAGGGAGATGCAGGTTAAAACTGTACCAAAGCACCATTTCTCACCCATCAGACCGGCAAATTATAAACGTGACAACACATGATGCTGAGAAGGCTGTGAGGAAGGAAGAAATCTCATACATTGCTGATGTGACATGTATTAGAGGAGTTGCTTCAAGAACAATTTAGCAGTATCTATGAAAATTACAAATGCATATGCCTCAACAGTTACACTTTAAGGTCCCAGGTACAAAATAATACATATACAAAGTTGCTCATTATGGCATTGATTATAATGGCAAAGGACTGAGAATGAATGTTTATTAGTAGGTTACTATTTAATTATGATTCCTCCATAATTTGGAATAATAAGCAGTGGGAAAGGTAATGAGAATATGTAAAGATCTCTAAGATAAAATTTTAAGTGAAGAATATAATGTTTGAAAACATGTGTTTAGCATACTTACATTTTTTTTTAAAAGATTTTATTTGTTTATTTGACAGAGAGAGAGAGAGATCACAAGTAGGCAGAGCAGCAGGCAAAGATAGAGGGGAAAGCAGACTCCCTGCTAAGCAGAGAGCCCGATGTGGGGCTCGATCCCAGGACCCTGAGATCATGACCTGAGCCAAAGGCAGAGGCTTAACCATTGAGCCACCCAGGTGCCCCGCATACTTACATTTATATAAAAAATAACATCTGAATTAGTCATGCACAAAAATTTTACAGAAATATAAATAAGGAAACTTACTAATAGTAGGTCCTTGTTGGGTGCAGTGGGCTTGTGGGGATTGAGTGATGGAGTACAGAATGGGAGAGAAAATTTCAACTTAAGTTTTAATTTGTTTTTAACTATGTGAATAAATTGTCTATTCAAGAAAAAATTTAAGAAGAAAGAAAAAAATTAGATCTACATCTATTGAAATGACCATGGCATATAAGTAACAAAAGCAAGTTAGAAATAACATGCATTGTGTGATTTCATTTTTGTAAAAAGTGCAGGGCTGAGGAGTTGCTGTGTCTAATTATGATTGTAGAGAAAGAGATTTATACACATTCATACAGAGTTTTAACATTGGTTACCTCAGGAGTATAGACAGATCTTAACTCTTCCTTCATAGGTCTTTGGTTTGTTCCACTTGTTAAACACACACACACACACACACACGCACACACACACACACAGATCACTTTTGATATTTTTAATGGGATAATCACAATTTTTTAAATAAATAAAAACATTTTTGTGGTTGTGTTTTGCCACAACTAAAAATGAAATCTGTCCAAAATGTAGGGAAACACAAACGCTTTTTATTTTGTAGGTTATTGTTATATGGATATATGATCCAGAAAATGCAGACCCTGAAGAGTTGCTATGGACGGCCCAGGAACCGTCACTAGTAGGTGGAAACATTATTATTATCATAAATTTTAAAATATGCTATCCTTCGAATAATCTATTCTAAGCATTCCAGAACTAACTACATGCATCTTAATTGTCCAGTATCCTTCGCCATCGTAGAGATTTTGAGCCTAATGCTCAATCTCCGCAATTACGAATCTTTCTCTTGAATTCTATCGAGCATTGTCCGTAATTCCTGCGAACTGCATTATTCATGAAGATGCTAACATTCAAAGTGCTTTAAAGATGTTCCTTGTGCATCTATCTTAAAATCATCCTTCAAAAATCTGTCCAGTCGGTTAGTGAATCCTTTACCACTTGGAGACCAGTGAATTTCCTAAAGGTGCAGCACAGCGGATAAATATGGATGATTTTCAATTTATGGTGGATTGCCTTGTGGTTTTTCAACTTTACCATAGCAGTGATAAGCATTCTATAGAAACTCTACCCTGAGCTTGGGTCTTTTCCCCAGGCTAGCGGGCTAGCAATATGTGGTATGATACCAGCACACGACGCTGGGTGGCGGCAGTCATCACAGGAGTAAACCATCAGTACACTCAAACTGTTCTGAACCCATACTACCATTGTTTTCACTTTCAGTACAGTATTCAATGGTTTCCATGAGATATTTAACACTTTATCAAAAACAGACCTTGTGTTAGATGATTTTGCCCAACTGTAGGCTAAATGTAGGTGTTTTGAGCCCATTAAAGGTTGGCTAGGCTAAGCTATGATGTTGGTACATAAGGCACATTGAATGCCTTGTTGACTTACGATATTTTCCATTGACAATGGGCTTATCAGGACATATTCCATCATAATTCAAAGAAAATCTATAAGTTCTTTCTCTGATTTGTTACAAATTTACCTCTTTCGAGACTTGAGTTCTGTCTTCTGCTACAATTAAAGTGTATTGAAGAGAAATATAAAATGAGTGGTTTTAATCTCATGTGATACTATGTCTTAATGAGTCAAGATCTGGTTTTTGAATAGCATGTTACATGCCTCTTGGTAATGAAATTCACAAGAGATGGACTGATAAATCAGAATGACAATCTATCAATTAATTGTTTTATTTGGCAAATGGCTTTAGAGGGCATACAATTAATCAGTTGTAATTAAATACTTTAAGCATTACTGTTACTTAATTTCTAATCCTTTTAAGTGAAAATATGTGCATTTTAATGTTATTTCATCCATGCATACCTAATACTTCGCTTTTGGAAAATTTCATGTTTATTCACGACCATGTCATTCCCATAAAACCTTTCTATGGCTCTTAGTTACCAACAGCAGACTTTTGGCTCTTAAGACACTTGTGGCACACAAAGCCCTGGAATATTCTGTCTCTGCTACTCTTCTCTGGCCTCAGCTCTCCACATGTCCTACCTCTAGCAACAGCACTCTGCTGTTTCCCTGCACACACCTGCTGTTCCATGGCTCTGAGTCTTTGCTGATGCTGTTCCCTCTATGGTAACTGCTCATTCCCTATGTTCATTTTCTCATGTTTTCTGTCTCAATTCAGATATCACTGTGTCTAGGATGCTTGCCTTGACCAAATCAGGATTTTTTCATATGAGTATTTTGAGGGCATTATTTTAATGCTACAGTTTTGGTAAATCATCAACAAAACAGCTCTGGCAAAATAAATGTAAATTGTCTGTTCGTGTTTTTATCAGCCAATATGTAATGCGACTGATGGGCACTCAAATCAGCGTTCCACCTTTCCTCTTCGTTCTCTTCCTGAACCACCTCTGACCTTAAACTCTAAATATTCCCTCATCTTTAACTCATTCCTGTGTTTTATTCTCTCTTTGGACCTCAACCCATCCCTGTCTCTCATTAACTTCCTCTATGAGACTTACCCTGTGCCCAACACCCACACCAGAGAAAAGAGGACCAACCGTGGGGTACAGCTCGGGGTAGGGTACAGAATAACTTACTTGTACAATTTGGTTTAAAAAATATTCGAAAGTTCAGGGTTTTATTTTGAGGTTTTTTTCTTTACCATTTAACTGTAAATTATATCATAAAGAAAAAACATAAAATTTTAGTATACACCTTAATGAATAACTATAATTAGTCATATAACCACTATCAAGAAGTAAAACACTAATAGTAGTACAGAGGGTCCCCTTATGTGCCACCTTCGTGGACATAATTTCTCCCTCCACCTTAGTACCTGATGAGTATAATTCCTGTATCCTTCTAAAGGTAACCATTATTCTGAATTTTATGGTAATAATTCCTCTGCTTTTATTTTTAGTTTTCCTCATGATTCTTAAACAATGAGGTTTAGTGGGTTTTAGGTTTGTGTTTATTTTTCTACTTTATATAAATGGAATCATGTTTTATATACATTGTGCATATTCCTTTTGGGTGGTCTACTTTATATAGGATTTATTTGTGTTGTAATGTACCTATAGTTTATTCATTTTTGTTCCTGTATGATATTTCATCATTTCAACCTACTATACATTTTTTATCCATTCTGCCATTGATGAATTTTGGGTTGGTTTATGTTTTGTTTTGTTTGTAATGAGTGTCGGTTTCTTTTTTGTTCAGCTTTAAAAAAATTTTTTTTAAGATTGTATGTATTTATTTGACACACAGAGAAAGATCACAAGTAGGCAGAGAGGCAGGCAGAGAGAGAGAGGGAAGCTGGCTCCCCGCTGAGCAGAGAGCCTGAGCAGGGCTCGATCCCAGGACCCTGAGATCATGACCTGAGCCGAAGGCAGAGGTTTGACCCACTGAGCCACCCAGGTGCCCCTTGCTCAGCTTTACTGAGATGCAAATGATATATAATATTGTATAACTTTATCAACTTACGGTGTACACTGCTGATCTGATACACTTACATACTGTGAAATGATTACCACAGTAGCATTTTTTAACCTTTATCACCTCACATAATTACTTGTTTTCTTTTTCTTTTTTTTCTCTTCTGTGGCAGGGTTATTTAAGATTTAAGATTTACTCTCTTATCAATTTCCAAGTATTTAATATTGTGTCATTAACTATACTCATCATGCCATACATTAAATTCCCAGAATTTATTCATCTTATAACTGGAAGTTTGTGCCTTTGACCACCATGTCCCCATTCTGCTCACCCCCTCACACCCCGCAATTCCCATTCTACTCTCCTTCTGTGAGTTCAGCTTCTTTTAGAGTCCACATATAAGCACATCATACAGTATTTGTCTTTCTCTGTCAGGCTTATTTCATTTAGCGTAATGCCCTCAAGTTCATCCATGTTGTTGCAAATGGAGACATTTCCTTCTTTTTTATGGTCAAATAATATTCCACTGTGTATTGATGCCATAACTTCTTTATCCCTTCATCCTCCAATAGACAGGTTGCTTCTATATCTTGGCTATTGGAAATAATGCTGCAATAAACATAGGGGTGCATGGATTTTTTGGATTACTGTTTCCATGTTCTTTGGATAAATACCAAGTAGTGGAATTATTGCATCATTCAGTATTTCTAGTTTTAATTTTTGGAGGAAGCTCCATACTGTTTTCCACAGTGGCTGCAGTAGTGGACGTTTATATTCTACCAACAGTGCATGAGGCTCCTCTTTCTCCACGTCCTCACCAACACTTGTTAATCTTATCTTTTTTATTTTAACCATTCTAACAGGTGTAAGGCGAGGCATCTTTTCATGGCTCTCTGAACGTCTTCTTTGGGAAAAAGTCTATTCATATCTTCTGCCCATTTTTAAATTGGATTGCTAGTTTTTGTTTGTTTTTTTTTTTTTTTTTTTTTGCTATTGAGGTCATGTGAGTTTTTCTATATTTTGGATATTACCCCCTTAAGAGATACATGATTTGCAGATATTTTCTCCCACTCTGTAGGATGCCTTTCGCTTCGGTTTTTTTTTTTTTCCATTTTGAATTCCTTTACTGTGCACATATGATTTTTATTCTTTGCTCTCTTGTAGTTAACTATACTGATTGATTTTTGGAAAGTTGAACCAGCCTTACATACCTAGAATGAATCCCAGTTGGCCATAGTATATAATTCTTTTTGTATATTGTTGGTTTCTATTTGCTATTGTATTTCCATTTAGTTCAGATTTTTAAAAATTTTTACATTTCTTTTGAGACTTCTTCCCTGACCCATGTGTTATTTAAAAGCATGTCAATTTTCAAATACTTGGGGATTGTTCAATTACATTTCTGTACTGACTTGCAGTTTAATTCTGTTATACTCTGACAACATATTTTCTATGATTTCTATTCTTCTTTAAAATTTGTTTAATTCTACTATAGGTAATGAATGGTGTTATATTAGTTTCATCTCTACAATACAGTGCAATAATTCTATATATCACTCAGTGCTTATCATGACAAGGGCACTTCTTAAACCCCATCACCTGTTTCACCCATCCTCCCACCCACCTCCCCTCTGATCATCACAAGTTTGCTCTCTATATTTAAGAGTCTGATTTTTTGTATCTTTTTTTCTTAGATCATTTGTTTTCTTAAATTCCACATATGAGCGAAATCATGCTAAGTGAAATAAGTCAGAGACTTATTATTTAATAATAAATATTAAAAATAATAAGACTTTAAAAAAATAAGTCTCTGACTTATTTCACTTAGCATTATACTTTCTAGGCCCATCCATGTTATCATCAATGGCAAGATTTCACTTCATTTTTACAGCTGAGTGGTAGTCCAGTGTATATATATCTCACAGCTTCTTTATCCATTCATCTATCAATGGACACCTGGGCTGCTTCCATATTTTGGCTGTTGTAAATAATGCTGCGATAAATATAGTGGTGCATATATCTTTTCAAATTAGTACTTTTGTTTTCTTTGGGTAAATACCCAGTAGTGAAATTACTGGATCACATAGTAATTCTATCTTTAATTTTTAAAGAAACCTCCATTCCATTTTCCACAGTGGCTACATCAGTTTGCATTCCCACCAACCATCCACCAGAGATTCTTTTTCTCCACATCCTCACCACCACTTGTTTCTTTGGTGTTAGCCATTCTGACAGGTGTGAGGTGCTATTTAACTGTGGTTTTGATTTTCATTTCTCTGATGATTAGTGATGTTAAAGATCTTTCCATGTGTCTGTTGGCCATCGGTTATGTCTTCTATGCAGAAATATCTGTTTATGTCTTTTTCCCATTTTTTAACTCAATTGTTTGATTTATCTTTGGTATTGAGTTGTGTAAATTCTTTATATATTTTGGATACTAAACCCTTTTTTAGATATATCATTTCCATTCAGAGGACTGTCTTTGTTTTGTTGATTGTTTCCTTTGCTGTGCAGAAGCTTTTTATTTTGATGTAGTCCCAATAGTTTATTTTTGTTCTTCTTTCCCTTGTCTCAGGAGATGTATCTAGAAAAATTTGCTATGGCTGAGGTCAGAGATATTACTGCCTGTGTTCTCCCCTAGGATTTTGATGGACACCTGTCTCCATTTGGGTCTTTAATCCATTTTGAGTTTATTTTTGTATACAGTGTAAGAAAGTGGTCCAGTTTTATTCTTTTGCATATTGCTGTTCAGTTTTCCAACACAATTTGTTGAAGAGACTGTCTTTCTCCCATTGTATATTCTTGCCTCCTTTGTCATAGATTAATTGATCATATAATTGTGGGTTTATTTCTGAGCTCTCTATTCTATTCCATTGAACTAGTATGTCTATTTTTGTGCTAGTACCATACTGTTTTGATAACTACAACTTGTAATATACCTTGAAATCTGGAATTGTGATACCTCCAGCTTTGTTCTTTCTCAAGATTGCTTGGCTATTTGGGGTATTTTGTGGGCCCATACAAATTTTAGAATTATTTGTTCTAGCTCTGTGAAAAATGTTGTTGGTATTTTGATAGGGATTGCATTAAATCTATAGATTGTTTTGGGTAGTATAGACATTTTAACAATATTTCTTCTTCTAATCCATGAGCATGGAGTATCTTCCCAATCATTTGTGTCATCTTCAATCTCTTCCATCAGTGTTTTACAGTTTTCAGAGCACAGGTCTTTCACCTCCTTGGTTACGTTTATTCCTAGGTATTTTATTATTTTTGGTGAAGTTGTAAATGGGATTGTTATCTTAATTTCTCTTTCTGTAATTTCTTTATTAGTGTATAAAAATCCAACAGACTTCTGCATATTAATTTTGTATCCTGAACCCTTACTGAATTCACTTATCAGGTCTACTAGGTTTTGGTGGAGTCTTCAGGGTTTTCTTTTCCTTTCTTTTTTTAATTAAGTAGGCTTCTTGCCCAGCAGGGATCCCAGTGTGGGGCTTGGACTCACAAAACTGAGATTGAGACCTGCACCAAGATCAAAAGCCAGACACCTAACCAACTGAGTCACCTATATCCCCTTTAGGGTTTTCTCTATATAGTATCATGTCACCTGCAAACAGTGAAAATTTTACTTCTTCCTTATCAATTTGGGTGCCTTTTCTTTTTCTTGTCTGATTGCTGTGACTAAGACCTCCAGTACTATGTTCAAAGAAAGTGGCAAGAAAGGACATCCTTGCCTTGTTCCTGACCTTAGGGGAAAAGCTCTCAGTTCTTCCCTGTTAAGGTTGTGTCAGCTGTGGATTTTTCCTGTATAGCCTTTATTATGTTGAGGTACGTTCCCTCTAAACCTACTTTGTTAAGGGTTTTTATCATGAATGGCTCTTGTAATTTGTCAAATGCTTTTTTCCTGCATTTACTGAGATGATCGCTTGGTTTTTATCCTTTCTCTTGTTGATGTGATGTATCACGTTGGTTGATTTATGAATATAGAACCACCCTTACATCCCAGGAATAAATCCCACTTGATCTGGGTGAATGATTTTTTTAAATGTAGTGTTGGATTTGGTTAGCTAATATTTTGTTAAAGATTTTGCATCTGTGTTCATCAGAGATATTGGCCAGTAATTCTCTTTTGTTATAGTGTCTTCATTCAGTTTTGGTATCAGGGTAATGCTAGCCTCTTAGAATGAATTTGAAAGTTTTCCTTCCTTTTTTATTTTTTGAATAGTTTGAGAAGAAAACATACTAACTCTTCTTTAAGTGTTCACTAGAGTTCAGCTGTGAAGCTATCTGTTCCTGGACTTTTGTTTGTTGGGAGTTTTTTTAAATTTTTGATTCAATTTCATTGATGGTAATCAATCTGTTCAAATTTTCTATTTCTTCCTGATTCAGTTTGGGAGGTTACATGTTTCTAGGAATTCTTTCTAGGTTGTCCAATTTGTTGGCATATAATTTTTCATAATAGTCTCTTATATTCCTTTGTATTTCTGAAGTATCGGTTGTTATTTCTTCTCTTCTCTTTCCAGATTTTTTCTGTTATTGATGTCTAGTTTCATAGTGCTGTGGCTGGAAAAGATGCATGGTATGACTTTAATATTTTTTAATTTGTTGAGACTTGTTTTGTGGCCTAACATATGACCTACTCTAGAGAATGTTCCATGTGCTCTGGAAAAGAATGTGTATTCTACTGTTTTAGGATAGAATATTCTGAATATACTTATTAAAGCCATCTTGTTTAATGTATCATTCAAAGTTACTGTTTCCTTGTTAAGTATCTAATGATCTATCCATTGCTGTAAGCGGGGTATTAAAGTCCCCTACTATTGTTGTGTTAATGCCAATTTCTTCCTTTAATGTTGCTTTATGTAATTAGGTACTCCCATGTTGGGTACATAAAATATTACAATTATTATATCCTCTTGTTGGATTCTTTCTTTTATCATTATGTCATGTCCTTCTTTGTCTCTTGTTATATAGTCTTTGTTTTAAAGGCTATTTTGTCCAATATAATATTGTTACCCTGACTTTCTTTTCACTTCCATTTGCATGATAAATGCTTTTCATCCCTTCATTTTCAATCTGCATGTGTCTTTAGGTCTGATATGAATATCTTGTAGGTAGCATATAGAAGAGTCTTTTTTTTTTTTTTAAAGAAAAGCCACTTTCGCTTCCCTTTTTTTTTTTAAGATTTTTTAATTAATTAATTTATTTGACAGACAGGGATCACAAGTGGGCGGAGAGGCAGGCAGAGAGAGAGGGGGGAAGCAGGCTCCCCGCTGAGCAAAGAGTGTGATGCGGGGCTTGATCCCAGGATCCTGGGATCATGACCTGAGCCAAAGGCAGAGGCTTTAACCACCGAGCCACCCGGGTGCCCCAGGAGTCTTGCTTTTTTATCCATTTCATCACCCTGTGTCTTTTGGTTGGAATATTTAGTCCATTTACATTCACAGTAATTATTGATACATATGTATTTATTGTCATTTTGTTACCTGTTTTATGATCATTTTTGTAGTTCTCTGTTTCTTTTTTTCTCTTGCTATCTTCTTTCATGGTTTGCCAACTATTTTAGTGATATACTTGGATTCCTTTTCTTTATTTTGTGCATATCAATTACTGTGTTTTTAAATTTATGGTTACCATTAGGTTTATGAATATAACAGTCTGTATTACTCTGATGGCCACTCAAGTTCAAATCTATTCCAAAGGCACTAAATTTTTATTCCTCTCCCCTCCACATTTTAGGTATATAGCATCATACTTCATATCCTTTCATTTTGCAAACCACCTTATTTTTATAGACCTACTTAATCGTACTACTTTTGTGCTCCTTGCCTTTTTTTACTCCTGCTTATGTTCTTTCTTTTCCCCTCAAAGAACCCCCTTTAACATTTTTTTAAAGGCTGGTTTCGTGGTAATGAACTCCTTTAACTTTTATTTGTCTAGGAAATTGTTTCTCTCTCCTTATATTCTGAATGAGAGCTTTGCTGCATAGAGTATTCTTGGTGGCTGGGTTGTTGTGTTTGTTTTTGTTTTTGTTTTTTTCTTCTTTTCTTTCAGCATTTTGAATATGTCATGCCACTCTCTTCTGGCCTGCAAAGTTTCTGCTGAATAATCTGCTGATAGCCTTTGTGGTTTCCCTTGTATATAACTATTTTCTCTCACTGCTTTTAAAATTATCTGAAACTACTTTTTCTTATTTTAATTACTATGTGCCTTTGTGAGGACGTCCTTCACTTGATTTTGTTGAGAGCTCTCTGTGCCTCCTGGATCTGGATTTCTGTTTCCTTACCCAGATTGAGGAAGTTTTCAGCTATTATTTCTTCACATAAATTTTCTGCCTTATTTTCTCTCTCTTCTCCTTCACAGATCCCTATAATGTGAATATTGTTATACTTGATGGTGTTGTGGAGTTCCCTTAATCTATTCTCATTCTTTATTAATCTTTTTTTCTCCTATTCAGTGTGATTGTTTCCCATTACTCTGTCCCCCCAGTCATTGATATATTCTTCTGCTTCCTCTATTACTCATTTCCTCTAGTGTATTTTTATTATTATATTATTATTTTTAAATTTCTTTTCAGTGTTCCAGAATTCATTGTTTATGCATCACACCCAGTGCTCCATGCAATACGTGCCCTCCATAATACCCACCACCAGGCTCACCCACCTTCCCACCCCACCCCCGCCCCTTCAAAACCCTCAGATTGTTTATCAGAGTCCATAGTCTCTCATGGTTCATCTCCCCCTCCAATTTCCCTCAACTCCTTTCTCCTCCCATCTCCCCATGTCCTCCATGTTATTTCTTATGCTCCACAAATAAGCGAAACCATATGAAATTGACTCTCTCTGCTTGACTTATTTCACTTAGCATAATCTCTTCCAGTCCTGTCCATGTTGATACAAAAGTTGGGTATTCATCCTTTCTGATGGAAGCATAATACTCCATAGGGTATATGGCCCTCTGGTGTATTTTTAATTTCAGTTATTGAGTGCTTCATCTCTGATTGGTTCATTTTTATGTTTTGTATCTTTTTGGTGAGAGTCTTGCTGAGATTCTCCACTCTTTTCTCAAGTCCAGTGAATATCTTTATGACCATCACTTTACATTCTCTATCAGGCATATTACTTATGTATGTTTCACTTAACTCTATTGTGATTTTGTCCTTTTGTTTGGGGTATATTCCTCTGTCTTCTTATTTTATACAATTCTCTGTATGTTTCTATATGTTAGGAAAGTCAGCTATGTCTCCGACTCTTGCAAGTAGTGGCTTTATAAAGAAAGGGTCCTCTGATGCCCTATAGTGCAGTGTTTCCTGTTCACCACAACCTGGCACTTCAGAGGTGTCTTCCATGTGTGTTGCATGTGTCCTACTGTTGTGGCTGAGCCACATTTGCCTTTAGTCTAGTCATCTGCAATGGCTCTCCTTGCCTGTTGTGAACAGGTTTAGGTCTCTATGTTTTTATGGGCCAGTCTGGGACCACCCTGGGCTTCAGTTAGGTCAGACCAGGCATTGACCGAGCTGCAGTTGAACCAAACTGCAGGACACTCTTCCTGTGTGTCCCCTGGGAATCTTTCATTGGCAGGTGGGGTCTGCAGTTAGACCAGTTTTCTGCTCCCAGACCAAGTTGGGGCCACAGGTCAAGAGTCACTTGGAGTGGTACTGGCCCAGCAGGGCTGCTTACACAATGCCACACTTATGTCACTGCTTTGGATGTACTCTTATGAAGCCAGTTTGGAGGGGGCAAATTCTGAGGAGAAGTCTGGGGTGGATGCCAGGAAGATCCCTGCTGGTCTGCTGTGGAAGGGGACTTGCAGCCACCAAGGAAAACTGCCAAGCTCAGGCTGGAGAGGGGGTAGGTTGGCAGAAGAGTTCAGGGCATGGGGTCTACAGTGTTAGTAAGGTTTGCTGAGGTCCACTGTGGGAGGATGCTTGGCACTGATTTGGAGAGCTGCTGAGGCTGGGTTGCAGGAGGACATGGTCGCAGAGCACACTGTTGGCAAGCTATTGGAGAGTGTTGATGCTGCACTGGTTCCTGCAGGTGTCCATGTATCTAAGCTGGGGGGCAGGGGAGGGAAATAGTGCCCACCAGCTTTTTTATTCTTGGAGAAGTTTCCCTGCCCCTCCAGCACATGTTGGGAGATTAGTAACCAAATCTCCCTCCCATATACCCATGCTTTTTTCAAACCACTGCTTCTATGCTGTATCTTAGCAGGGCTGTTGTGCTGTCTCTTTAATGGCCAGGACTCAGTTTCCTTTTGCTATTCCAGAGTCCAGCTACTGTTTTTCTTTTTCTTTTTTTTTTCTTTAAGATTTTATTTATTTATTTTTAAAGATTTTATTTATTTGACAGAGAGAGATCACAAGTAGGCAGAGAGGTAAGCAGAGAGAGAGAGAGGAGAAGCAGGCTCCCTGCCGAGCAGAGAGCCCCTGTTTTTCTTTTTTAAAGATTTTATTTATTTATTTGATAGAGATTACAAGTAGTCAGAGAGGCAGGCAGGGAGAGAAGAGGAAGCAGGCTACCTGCTGAGCAGAGAGCCCGATGTGAGGCTCGATCCCAGGACCCTGAGATCATGACCTGAGCCGAAAGCAGCGGCTTTAACCCACTGAGCCACCCAGGCGCCCCCCAGCCACCTTTTTTTTAAAGTTCCAGGTGTTAGGCTGCTTGGGTGGCTCAGTTGGTTAAGTGACTGCCTTCAGCTCAGGTCATGATCCTGGAGTCCAAGGATGAAATCCCACATCGGGCTCCCTGCTCAGCAGGGAGTCTGCTTCTCTCTCTGACCCTCCCCCCTTTCATGCTCTCCCTATCTCATTTTCTCTCTCTCTCGAATAAATAAAATCTTTTTTTAAAAAAATGTTCCAGGAGTTGGGACGCCTGGTGGCTCAGTTGGTTAAGCAGCTGCCTTCAGCTCAGGTCATGATCCCAGCGTCCTGGGATCAAGTCTCACATCGGGCTCCTTTCTCAGCAGGGAGCCTGCTTCTCTCTCTGTCTCTGCCTGTGCTCACGCTCTCTCTCTCTCTCTGACAAATAAATAAATAAAATCTTAAAAATAAATAAATAAAAATAAATAAATAAATAAATGTTCCAGGAGTTAAGCCTCACTGATTATAAGAACTTAAGAAGTTAAGCCCCTCTGGTTTTCAAAGCCAAATGTTATGGTTGGGATTCATCTTCCCATTGTAGGCCCCTGTGCCTGGGGTGCCCAGTGTGGAGTGTGCTCCTCTCTCTTCTTCTTGCTTGAAGTAGCCCTCCCTCCTGCAAATAGTCTCACAGGTCAACTTGGTTCCCGACCATGTCTCTGCTTTCTACCCTCCTTGATGTGCCCTCTTCTCTATGTTTCGCTGTAAAGAATCTGTTCTGCCAGCTTCACATCATTTTCTGAGTTTAGGATCCTCCTACTCCACCATCTTCCCCAGAAGTCTACAATTTCTATTAAATTTGTTTATGTTTTATAAGTGTTTTGTGGCCCAGAATGTGGTTTATCTTGGTGAATGTTCCATGTGATCTTGATAAGAATATGTGTTCTACTGTTGTAGGATTGAATATTCTATATAAGACAATTAGATTAAGTTGTTGATAGTGTTAAGTGGATATTTTTGTTGATTTTCAGCCTGATTGATCTATCAGCTACTGATGGGGGGGGTGGCATTTAAGTTTCTGACTATAATAGTAGATTCTCTTATTTCTCCTGGCAGTTGTCAGTTTTTGCCTTGATGTGCTGTTGTTAGATGCATTCATGTTTAGGATTGTTATGTTCTCTTGGAAAATTAACCTCTTTATTTTTATATTCTGCCCTCTTTGTCACTAATAAAATTCTGTGCTGAAGTTGGCCTTGTCTGAAATTTTATAGTCCTCCAGTTTTCTTTTCATTAGTTTTAGCTTAGTATACTTTTTTCTCTATTTCTTTACTTTTAAACTGAGGTTTATGTTTAAAACATGTTTCTTAAGGACAACATATAGTTGCATTTTTTTTAATTCACCTTTTTTATTTTTATTTTTTAAATTCTTTTAAAATGATTTTTATTTTTTTGACTTCTTTAAAATTAACATATACTATATTACTAGTTTCAGAGGTAGAATTTAGTGATTCATCAGTGCATACAACACCCAGTGCTCATTACTTCAAGTGCCCTCTTTCATGCCCATCACCCAGTTACTCCATTCCCCGACCCACCTCCCCTCCAGCAACCCTCAGTTTGTTTCCTATACTTAAGAGTCTGTTATGTTTTGTCATCCTTTCTGTTTTCATCTTATTTTACTTTCACTTCCCTTCTCCTGTGTTCATCGGTTTTGCTTTTTAAATTCCACATATGAGTGAAATCATGTTTGTAATTCTCTGGCTTATTTCACTTAGCATATAGTTGCGTCTTATTGGGATTTTTCCAAAAATTCATTCTGGCAATCTCTGCTTTTAAATTGATCCATTTAGACCATTAACATTTAAGCTGATTATTGATTTATTTGGCTTAATATCAACCATGTTTATAATTGTTTTCTATTCATTGCCAGATGCTTCTTTTTCTGACTTTTTGGTTTTAATTGAGCATTGTATAGGATTCCATTTATTTCCTCTCTTAGTGTATCGGTTATATTTCCTCAAAAAAAATTTTAGTGATTGCCCTGGAGTTTCTGGAGTTTACAATGTACATTTTAACTAATCCAAATCTATTTTCCAATAACACTATTCCACTCAACTCTAATTTAGGTTCCTTATAACAAAGTATTCTCAATTCCACCCTCTTGTATCCTGTTACATTGCTATCGTTCATTTAATTATCCACGTGGCACTGTAGTCCAATACTTTGTTACTATTACTAATTTAAACAATTATTTTTTGGATGAACTCAAGAATAGTGACAGCTTGATGGGTACAGGGTTTTCTTTCGAGTTGATGAAACCATTTTGGAACTAGAAAAAGATAGTTGTTGCACATCATGAAGGAACTAAAAACCACTGAATCATAAACTTTAATGTGGTTAATCATATGTTAATTTTACCTCAATACAATATAAGAAGAAATTGTTTTCTTTTATCTTTGTTTGCTCCTTTTCTAATGCTCTTCTTTTTTTATGTAAATCCAAGTTTCTTACATTTATCATTCTCCTTCTGTCTGAAGAAAATATTTTAACATTTCTTGCAGGACGGTTCTGGTGGTGAGGAATTCCCTTGGTTTTTGTTTTCTGAGAAAGTTTTTTTTTTTCTTTTTTAAAGATTTTATTTATTCACTTGAGAGAGAGAACAAAAAGTGGGGGAGGCAGAGGGAGAAGTGGACTCCCATCTGAACAAGGAGCCTGATGTGCGGCTTGATCCCAGGACCCTGGGATCATGACCTGAGCCAAAGGCAGGCACTCAACCAACTGAGCCACCCAGGCACCCCATCTGAGAAAGTTTTTATGTCTCTATCACTCTTGAAGGATAATTTTGCTGGACATAGAATTCTAGATTGGTGGATTTTTTTTCTTTCAACTCTTTAAATATTTCACTCAACTCTCTTCTTGTATGTATGCCTCTGACAAGAGGTCTCTTAATGATTATTCTTCTTGATCAATAGGTATGGTGCTTTGTTTCCCCTCCAGCATTTTTCAAAGATTTCGTTTTTGCCTTTAGTTTTCTGCAGCTAGACTATGGTATGCTTTGGAGTAGTTTTTTTACATTTAGTATTCATGCTGTTCCCTGAGCTTCTGGATCTTTGTTTTGGTGTCTGTTATTAATTTTGAAAATTCTTGGCCATTATTACCTCAAATATTTATTTTGCTCCATTCTCTCTTCTCCTGGCATTCTAGTTGTTTATGTGTTACATCTTTTGAAATTATCTAACAGTTCTTGGAAGTTCTGTCCTTTTTTTTTTTTTTAACTTTGTATTTCAGTTTGGGAATTTTCTTTTGACCTACCTTCAAGCCCACTAATTCCCTCCTCAGCTCTGGTGAATTCACTGATGAGCCCATCAAAAGCATTCTTCATTTCTATTACATTGTTTTATTCCTAGCATTTCCTTGACTCTTTCTTAGAATTTCTACTTTTCTGCTTATATTACCCATCTGTTCTTCCATATTTTCTAATTTTTTCTATTAGAGCCCTTAATATATTAATCACAGTTATTATAAATTAGCTATCTGGTAATTCTAATATGTGTATCATTTCTGATTCTAGTTCTGAAGTTTACTTTCTCTCCAGACTTTGTTTCTGCTTGCCTTTTGGCATTGCAATTTTGTTGGTTATTGTTGAAAGTCATATATGTTAAATTGGGTAATGGGAACTGAGGTTAAATAGGCCACTTGTATGTGGATTTATATTAATCTGGCCAGTAATTGGGCGTGGTTTGGTGTTTGCTGTAACTATAGGCGCCAGAAGCTTTATATTGCTTTAAGGTTTTGTTTTTGTCTCCCCTTTTGACTTTAGACATGCCTAAGTTCCTCGCTTCAGAGATTGTTTATGTCTTACAGTTCTTTAAGCTACAATCCACTATACTGTGGATAGTGGATACTATACTGAAGCCTTTTTGATGTAGTAAGGTATGAGCAAGGGAAGCTTTGTACAATCTCCCACTTAAATGTCAGTCTTTTAGTGGGCCTGCATCTCTGGTATGTGATCTCCAGAAATGTTTATTCCTGTATAGCTTCCTCCCCCAAACCCCCTTAACTGATTGAGACTGAAAGTCTAGAGGAGATAGGAGTGAAAGGAGTAACCTCCCCTATAATTCTGGGACAGGGATCTGGTACAGACTTTCTCCCTGAAGAGCAGGCCTTTGTTGTGGAAAAGGCTCTGGGTCTATTTCACAAAGATGACATTTCCTCTCCCTCTGCCAAAGCCATGAGGGGATCTTTCTCTAGTTTTCATGGTGAGATCTGGTGGAGTTTCCCCTAAAACTGTAACCCTAAGGACTTTCTCGACCTCACACTCAGCTTCCTGCAATTTGTCAAAATTACCATTTAAGTGTTCCTTACCACCAGTTTATGGCTCCAGTAGCTTCTTCTCCATGTAAACAGATTCTCAACTATGACTTCCTGGATTCACCTGTCTCTACAGACCTTGGGATGGTAGTTTGCCCTGCAAACTCAGTTCCCTGGATGGGCTCAAGAAAAGTCATTGATTTTTAATTTGTCCAGCTTCTCCTTGTTGTAGTAATAGGAGTGACACCTTCTAAGCTCTTTACATGACAGAGCTAAAACTCTGTACAATATATTTTAATTCCATTCATTCTTCAATTCATGTCATGCACCTTCAGTTTCTACAACCAAGAACTTCCATACATGGTTGTACAACTTGATCAGGATAGTCGCTGTGGTGACTCTACTTTTAATCCACTGAATTGTGGAACCAAAGTCCATCTCCATGTCATGAAATCTAATGGGCACTTTTCACAACTTGGCAGAATTTAACATGTTTAACCACTTCTTTTTTCTTTGAAATACTCTCCTCTAATGGCTTCTCTAGCACCAAAACATGTTGGTTTCCCTCCTAATTTACATGTTACCCTTTGCCATCTCCTTTATTTTCTCCTCTTCCTTCACTAATCTTTTTTTTTAAGATTTTATTTATTTATTTGACAGAGAGAGATCACAAGTAGACACAGAGGCAGGCAGAGAGAGAGAGGGAAGCAGGCTCCCTACTGAGCAGAGAGCCTGATGCGGGACTTGATGCCAGGACCCTGAGATCATGACCTGAGCCAAAGGCAGCGGCTTAACCCACTGAGCCACCCAGGCGCCCTTCCTTCACTAATCTTTAAATGATTCTTTGCATTTGCTCCTCAGGTGATCTTACTTAGACCCAAATGTTTTAGATGTTATACAATAATGAGTTACAAATTCATACCTCCAGCAAGAATTTTCCCCTTACTTTTCCAAATCACAAATTCAACGGACCACTGGCATTCCTGTTTAGAGGTCTTATAAGCAGATTCTATGAGTGTGGATAAAGTTTCTCCAGTTTCCCTATAAATCTGTTCTTCCCACAGGAGTCACCATAACAGTACATGACACCATTATCCTCCCAGTTTCCCCCCCTTTTTAATAAAGATTTTATTTATTTGTCAGAGAGAGAGAGAGCACAAGCAGAGGGAACAGCAGGCAGAGCAGGCAAGGGAGAAGCAGACTCCTGGCTGAGCAAGGAGCCTCATATGGGACTGAATCCCAGGACACTGGGATCATGACCTCAGCTGAGGGCAGATGCTTAACCAACTGAGCCACCCAGGAGTCCCGCCTCCTAGTTTCTCAAGGAAAAGCTCCGTAACTAATCTCAATGACCTCACTCTATCCCCACCCTACAATCCATTTTCCATATGACAGTAGATAGTTTTGAAATATATTATGTCAAGTTTCCAATTTCAGACTAGATGGGGTAAATGCATTTCATTTTACTTCTGCCACTATTCATAATGAAAGAAAAACCCTAGACAAAATACATCTCACCCACAAAAATACTGAAAGACACAGAAAGGAAAGTAGATGGGACTAGGGACCTTGAGATTCTAAGAGAGCCCTACCCACGAGTTCCCTGAATTTTTCCTTGTCTCCTCTATACTCTGGCAAGCACAGAAGAAGACAAGCCCCAAGAAAGGCCTGAGTTCTTTATCCAGAAGACCAGAAAGATTTTATTTTTATTTACCATTTTATTTACCATTTACCTTCTGGTGGCCCAGAAGGAGACGTTTTTAACACACCTGTGTATTCTTGCACCACCCACCACACAAAAAAAGAGCTGCTCCCATTCCCCATTATAATAGGTGCTGCAGCAGTGGAGCCGTTGGCCAGAACCCTGTTTTCCTCCCACATCCTGCAGTAATGAGGAACCTTCCCTCCCCTGTGGAACCTAAAGGTGGAAGTCTGACTCTCACCCCTCTCCAGTAAGGAGGAAGCGCCCTCCATTCATAACGTCCATCCCCTCCCTGCAGTGCCAAAGAGGCCCAGCTAATTACCACTTCTTTTCATGCATAAAACACACACACACACACACACACACACACACACACACACACACAGGAGGCAGCGCCTCATCCTGCAGCACCTGTAGGTGGAACTCGGACTTCAACCTCTGCCTTCCGATAACAATGTGGGACCCCTCCTCCGCAGAGCCTGTGGATGGAATTCCCAGTCAGCCCCACCCTGTAATAAGGAAGTGATGAAGCAGTGAGGCAGTACCCCTTCCCTGTGGTGCCTGTAGGCAGGACTCTGACCAACCTCTGCCCTGTAATAACAAGGAAACACAACTTCCCCTCCCCAGTTGGTGCTGTGGGTCTATTGGGGGGGGAGTCCTTTATTCCTATTAACACAAAAGTAGGACAAAATAGCCCTGCAGTAGCTCTATAAATTAAATTGACATTTGAACCACAATCCACAAAAGGGATCTAGGACCTGCATTCTGATCCTAAACAGATTAACTACTGGATAACGTGAAAGATTTAAATAGGAATTAGAATCTTATTATATAATACTTAAAATAGTCAGGAGATACAATCCAAAAATTACTCATCAGACCAAGAAAAAGGAAAGTCTCAATTGAAAAAAGATAGATATCATATGACACAAATGTCATGTGATTAGAACAAACAGGGAAGTAAAAGAAACATTTCTAAACTGTAGCCAAACCTTAAAAGATGTAAGTTATTTTAATAGCAAGAAGATATCATGTACATTTGTGTTTAATCTCTTTGGGTTTTTATTTCCAGTATTAATCATTGTCTCAGGATTTCTTTCTCTAATAATGACTTAGTGCTGTAAATATTTGTTTACAGATTCATTTTCTTCCTATTGGTTTCTTGTGGAAAAATCACTCTAATAGTAAACACAGGTTTTAAACTTTTTTAATGAAAGTATTTTGTTGTTCAGAATTCAGTGGTGTCTTCTGAATTTTAAGAGATAGCTAGTAAGATTTGCTAATTAAAAATAAGTATAGGGGCGCCTGTGTGGCTCAGTGGGTTAAAGTCTCTGCCTTTGGCTCGGGTCATGATCTCAGGGTTCTGGGATCGAGTCCCGCATGGGGGGGGGGTCTCTGCTCAGCAGGGAGCCTGCTTCCTCCTCTCTCTCTCTCTCTCTCTCTCTCTGCCTGCCTCTCTGCCTACTTGTGATCTCTGTCTGTCAAATAAATAAAAATCTTTAAAAAAAATAAAATAAAATAAAAATAAGTATATATCTTACTATTAGATAGCATTTAATTTTATGTAATTAAGTATTAAATATGTAATTATATAAAATTAAATAAATTAATAGAAATCTATATTTATAAATAAACAAAATTAAATAAATCTAATTAAAATGTATTTAAATGCTTTAATATACATGTATGTACAATTTATATTAATTGCAATCTTAAATACTTAGTGTCTTTTAGCTTCAGAGGTGAAATCTCTTAGAAACTTATATGTATGGAGAAAAAATACCCAAAACATAGAAATAAGGCATGTTCTTTCAGTGTCATATTGGAGAACTGTCTAACAGGCTCACCCAGGATCCCGTAGATATTTAAAAGAAGGTACTTTTTTAAAAGATTGTGTAAAATAAACATAAACTTTTATCATTTTAATAACTATATTAAGTGTACAGTTCAGTGGCATTAAGTACATTCCTAGGGTTGTGCTTCTGTCTCTAAGGATTTGACAATTCTAAGTACCTTATATAAGTGGAATCATACAGTGTTTGTCTTTTTGTGACCGACTGACTTCACTTAGCGTAAAATAGTCAAGATTCACCCATGTTGTAGCATGTGTCAGAATTTCCCTTCTTTTCTTTTTTTTTTTAAAGATTTTATGTATTTATTTGACAGAGATCACAAGTAGGCAGAGAGGCAGGCAGAGAAAGAGAGGGGGAAGCAGGCTCCCCACCCAGCAGAGAGCCCGATGCGAGGCCCGAACCCAGGACCCTAGGATCATGACCTGAGCTGAAGGCAGAGGCTTTAACCCACTGAGCCACCCAGGCACCCCAGAATTTCCCTTCTTTTTAAGGCTAAATATTATTCCATTGTATGCATAACAAAGGAAACAACAAAACTAAAAGACAGTCTATTGAATGGGAGAAGATATTTGCAAATAACATATCTGATAAGGGGTTAGTATCCAAAACGTATAAAGAACTTTCAAAACTCAATACCAAAAAACCCCAAGTAATCCAATTAAAAAAAAATGGGCAGAAGATATAAACAGACATTTCTCCAAAGAAAACATACAGATGGCCCTCAGACACATGAAAAAATGCTCAATATCACTCATCATCAGGGAAACGCAAATCAAAACCACAATGAGATATCACCTTATACATGTTGGAACGGCTAAAATAAACAACCCAAGAAACAAGTGTTCGTGAGTATGTGGAGAAAAAGAAACCCTAGTGCACTATTGGTGAGAATGCAAACTGTGGGAGACAGTAGGCAGCGTCCTCAAAAAATTAAAAACGGAACTACCCTAGGATCCAGCAATCACACTACTCAAAGAATACAAAAACAGTATTCAAAGAGATACATGCACTCCTATTTTTACTGCAGCATTATTTACAATAGCCAAAGTACAGAAGCGACCCAAGTGTCCATCGACTGATGAATCTATCAGTGGGCACTTGGGTTGCTTCCGTATCTTGGCTATTGTGAATAATGGTGCAGCGAGTGTACCTGCGTGGCTCAGTCGTTATGCATCTGCCTTCCCCTCGGGTCATGATCCCAGGGTCTTGGGATCAAGTCCTGCATGGGGCTGCTTGCTCAGTGGGGAGTCTGATTCTCCCTCTCCCTCTGCCCCTCCTCCTGCTTGTGCTCTCTTGCTCGCTTTCTCTCAAATAGAAAATACATAAAAATCTTTTAAAAAGTAATGGTGCAGTGAACATAAGAAGGCAGATATCTCTTTGATATTCTGTTTACATTTCTACTGGATACATGCCCAGAAGTGGGATTACCAGATTATATGGTAATTCTATTTTTAATTTTTTGAGGAACATACATACTGGTTTGCGTAATGGCTATCCCCGTTTATAGTCCTACCAATAGTGCACAAGGATTTCCTTTTCTCCAAGGAAATTTCCTTTTCTCCTGCCAACCCTTCTTATCTTTTTATCTTTTTGATGATAGCCATTTTAGCAGGTGAGAGGTGGTACTGTGATTTTGTGGTTGATTTGTATCTCCGTGATGATTAGCGATGTTTAACGCCTATCATATACCTGTTAGGGCCATTTATATGTCTCCTTTGAGAACTGTTTATTCAGATTCTTTGCCCATTTTTTTATTAGGGTTAATTTTTTCTTGCTTTCGAATTGTTTGAGCTCCTTATACATTATGGGTATTAAACGCGTATCAGCTATCTGGCTTACAAATATATTCTCTCATTTAGTAGGTTGCCTTTTCACTCTGTTGATTGTTTCCCTTGATGGTCGGAAGCTTTTTAGTTTCATGCAACCTGATTTGTCTACTTTTATTTTGTTGCCTGAGTTTTTTATGTCATATCCAAAAAAGCCATTGCCCAGACGAATGTCAAGAAGCATTTCCCATATGTTTTCTTCTAGTAGTTTTATGGTTTTACGTCTAAGTCTTTAGTTCATTTTGAGTGGATTTTTAAAATATGATGCAAGATAAACATTCAATTTATTCATCTGCATGAGGACATCCAGGTTTTCCAACACATTTGTTGAACAAATTTACCCTTTCACTATGTACATTCTTGGCACTCTTGTCAAAAATCATTTGACCTTAAAGGCATGGATTTATCTCTGGGCTCTTTATTTCATTCTCCTGGTCTATAGATCTGTTTTTATGGCATTATTATACTGTTCTGATTACTATAGTTCTGTAATAAATATTGAAATCAGGAGATACCATGCTTCCAGCTTTGTTCTTTTTTTTTTTTTTTTAAGATTTATTTATTTATTTTAGAGACTAAGAGAGTGCCTGAGCAGTGGGAGGGGCAAAGGGATGGAGAGGGGAAGCAGACTTACCACTGAGTGAGGAGCCCAATGTGGGGCTTGATCTCAGGACTCTTGAGATCATGACCTGAGCCGAAACCAAGAGTTAGATGCCTAACGGACAGAGCCACCCAAATAGCATTTGCTATTTGGGGTCTTTTGTGGTTCTATACAAATTTTTGGATTGTTTTTTCTAATTATGTCAAATGGCATTGGGATTTTGATAGAGAATGAATTCCATCTATAAAGCACCTGGATTAGTAAAGACATTTTGGCAATATTAATTCTTTCAATCCATGAATATGAAATATCTTTACATTTATCCATGTTTTCTTTAATTTTCCTCACCAGTGCTTTTACAATTTTTAATATAGAAACCTTTCACATCTTCGGTTGATTCCTAAGTCTTTCATTTTTTTGTTGTTGCTATTGTAAATGAGATTATATTCCTTATTTTCTTTTCACATGGTTTATTGTGACTAGAAATATGACTGATTATTGAATGTTGATTTTTTTAAAAATTCTGCAACTTCACTAAAATTACTTCGCTAGTTCTAACAGGGCCTTTGTTGTTAATTCTTTAGGGTGTCCTACATATATGATCATGTCATCTGCAAACACAGATAATTTTACTTCTTCGTTTCTGCTTTGGATGACTTTTACTTCTTTCTCTTGTCTAACTGTTATGGCTAGGACTTTTAGTACAATGTTGAGTAAAAGTGGTAAGATTGGGCATCCTGACCTTATACTGGATCTTGGAGGAAAAGCTTTCAGTTTTTCCCCTTTGGTTTTCATGCTAGCTGTGGAGACTATATACACAATCCTTTATTGTGTTGAGGTAATTTCCTACTGTACCTATTTTGTTGAGACTTTTTATCATGAATGAATGTTGATTTTTTTAAATGTTTCTTATGTATCTATTGACATGATCATGTGTTTTTAATCTTTCATCCTATTAATGTTGTTTAATCACATTGATTTATTTGCATATGTTGCATATGTTGCAACTTCTTGCATGAATCTTGGATGAATCCTATGTGGTCATGGTGTGTAATCTTTTTAATGTTCTGTCAAATTTGGTTTGCTCGTGTTTTTGTTTTTGTTTTTTAAGATTTTATTTATTTATTTGACAGACAGAGTTCACAAGTAGGCAGAGAGTCAAGCAGAGAGAGAGGGGGAAGCAGGCTCCCTGCTGAGCACAGAGCCCGATGCAGGGCTCGATCTCAGGACCCTGAGATCATGACCTGAGCCGAAGGCAGCAGCTTAATCCACTGAGCCACCCAGGTGCCCCAGTTTGCTAGTGTTTTATTAAGGAGTTTTGCATCTATGTTTATGAGATATATTGGCCTGTAGTTTTATTTTCTTCTGGTGTCTTTGTCTGGTTTTGGTACCAGTCAGGATGGCCTCATAAAACGAGTTTGGAAGTGTTCTCTCTTTTAGATTTTGAAAGAATTGAAGAAGGATTTGTATTAATTTTTTTTTGAATGTTTGATAGAATTCACCCGTGAATCCTTCTATCTGTTCCTGGGTTTTCTTTTTTGGGGAGATATTTGATTATTGCTTCAATCTCTTTATTTGTTATTGGCCTGTTCAGGCTTTCTCTTCTTGATTCAATGTTACAAGTTGTATGTTTCTAGGAATTTATCTATCCTTTCTGGTTTATCTAATTTGTTAGCACATAGTTGTTTATAATGGTCTTTTATGATTCTTTTTATTTTTGAAGCACCTATTGTAATGCCTCCTTTTTCATTTCTGGTTTTATTTATTTATTTTTTTAAAAGATTTCATTTATTTTTCTGACAGAGAGAGTGATCACAAGTAAGCAGAGAGACAGGCAGAGAGACGGGGGTTGGGGGGAAACAGGCTCCCTGCTGAGCAGAGAGCCTG
Source organism: Lontra canadensis (assembly GCF_010015895.1). Taxonomy (NCBI): domain Eukaryota; kingdom Metazoa; phylum Chordata; class Mammalia; order Carnivora; family Mustelidae; genus Lontra; species Lontra canadensis. The sequence continues at coordinate 14,030,208 of NW_022631018.1, read as the reverse complement.
ATGGGGGACTCTATCCCAGGACCCTGAGATCATGACCTGAGCCGAGGCAGAGGCTTAACCCACTGAGCCATTTGGGTGCCCCTCTGGTTTTATTTATTTGAGTCTTTTTTTTTTCTTAGTCTAGTTTAGGATTTGTCCATCTTGTTTATATTTCAAAAGACTAATTCTTAGTTTCATTGATTTTTTTTCCTATTGCTTTTGTGTTCTCTGCTTATTTCTGCTCTGATCTTTATTATTTCTTCCTTCTTCTCACTTTGTGCTTAGTTTGTTCTTTTTCTAGTTCATTGAGGTATAAAGTTAGATTGTTTATTTGAGATTGTTTCTCTTTTTTAATATAGGCATTTATTGCTTCCCTCATAAGTACTGCTTTTGAAACATACCATAAGTTGTGTTTTTGTTTTTCTTGAGATCTTTGTAAACTTCCCTTTTGATTTCTTCCTTGATCCAGTGGTTGTTCAAGAGTATGTTGTTTAGTTTCCCTGTAGGTGTAGGCCCTGAACACTTGGGCCTCCACGTGTTTGTACTGGTTTGAAAATAAAAAAGAGCACCATCCAGAATGTAGTAGTCATTATACATGTTACCTAGACACAGGTATGGAAGTCTGGTGAAAGCTTCCATAACAAAACCAGCTTTTCTGAAAACTTAAGGCAGTCTACTCACTTGTTCTTCCCAACTCTGTCCCTGGATTCCTAAAATTTCTGATGGTTCCCCCACTTGCCACCTGTTTTCCACATAATGATGGAAGGGTAAAAGCAGGGCAAGGATGACCCTGCCTCTAGATGGCTCCTAGACACTTCTGAAATCTTTTAATAAGTCGCAGGCTGATCATATCGGTCCAGCAAATTCAAGCAACTGATGCCACCATACTGGAAGCATTCATTCTGCCATTCATTTATTCCAAGTACTCTGTAGTTCTTCTTCTGAAGCTGCCATATCATACTTTCAGATAGCTCAGTGGCATACATTTCTTCAAAATGAGGGCTCATGATTTTTGTGACTTCTCCATATCCAGCACTGAAATCAAAAAGTCTATGGATTTTCCAGTCTGGATTAGTGTTTAGCACTCTCTTGAACTCATCTGGCATTATGAAGGGCACGTATTGCATGGAGCACTGGGTGTGGTGCATAAACAATGAATTCTGTTACGCTGAAAAGAAATAAATAAAAAATAAAAAATTAAAATTAAAAAACAAAACTCATCTGGTGAAAACACAAACATTGAGCCTCTTCCTAGCAACCCACTGATAGATGTTCTAGACATAAACAGGTTAAAAACAGATGACAAAAAAGAGTGATATAATTGAATAAACAACCAGCCCAATTTCTCAACTCTGTTGTTTAAAATCTGGGTTCCTTGATCAAGGTAACTCTGAAAAAAGACAGCCTGGAATGATTAGCATAACTCCTCTCCATTGTACACATCCTACTGGTAGTTCCCCTTCCTGCCACCTGCTGCCACCATAGTACCCTTGTCACATTCACTTACAGGGAGTGGGTGGTTGTGTTCCACAGAGTCCACATCCTCTGCGCTAGCCATGTGGTTGCAAGGCTCAGGCACATCCAGCCCAGGAGCAGTTTCATTAGGGGCCACCGCTGCTCTTTTGATCACTGCTGGCACCTGGCTGAGGAGGAGAAGGTGCTGACTGGCAGCGTTAGAGCCATTGTTCCCAGCCTGCCCGTCCAGCCCCTCTCCATCACTTCACTTTCAGCCTTTGTGTGTCTTTAAATCTAAAGTGAATCCCTTGTGGACCGCATATTCCTGGATCTTGGTTTGTTGTTGTTTTTATCTGTTCAGACACTCTATGCCTTTTGATTGGGGAATTTAATCCGTTTACATTTAAGAAATTGTTGATAGGTGAGGACTTAATATTACCTTTTGTTAATTGTTTTCTGTCTAATTTGCAGCTGCTTTATTCCTCTCTTTCCCTATTGATGTCTTCCTTTGCTATTTGATGGGGGGGGGGCGGTCATAGTGCTTTGCCAGGATTCTTTTTATCTTTTGTATCTCTACTATAGGTTTTTTCTTTGTGATTACCTTGAGGCTTGCATAAATTATCTTGTAGTTAAAGAGTCTATTTTAAATTGATAGAAGTTCAATTACATATAAAAACTACATTTTTACTATGCCCCATTTGTGTTCCTATTGTCAGAGATTTCTTTACTTCTTTTTGCATTGCATATCCATTAATGATTTTTCTTTTTTATCTTTTAGATTAGCTTTAAAAATAATTTATGCATCATCATTACAATTTTACCTTGTTCTGCATTTGTCTAAATAGTTTTCTATACCAGTGAGATTTATGCCTTCATATTGCTGGGGTCCACATTGGTGAAGACTGCAGGGGTCCTCAGTAGAAAAGGATGTGGAGGTCCATGGTGGTAGTGAGGACTGCTGGGGCCTCCCTGCTCTCCTCCCTCATGGGAAGTTGTAGCCAGCAGAATTCCTCTTGGCATTGAACTGTGCTGGACTGATGGTTAGAGTAATGGAGATTAAGTGCCTCCTGTACTTTTCTGTGGAGCATCTTCAGTTTTTTGCTTCACTGGGTTGCTGAAGTTTTAACACTCTGGAGCTCTCCCAAAGCTATTTTTGCCCATGGAGAGCTATTAAATTGTTATTGTGAGAGAACCTCGTCCTCTGCCATCTTATTGATGTCACTCCTCTTTTGTTAGTTTTGCTTTTTAATTTTTTCCAGTTTTACTGAGATAAAATTGACATACTGTGTTAGTTTAAGGCTTGACATATATATATATATATATATATATATATATATATATATATATGGTGAAGTCATTTCCATAATATGTTGAGTTAACATCCATTATCTCATATAGATACAAAAAAAAAAAAGAAAGAAAAAGCAGAGGAAGGAAGGAAGGAAGGGAGGGTGGGTTTCTTCTTGTGATGAGAATTCTTAAGAATTGATCTCTTAACAAATTTCCTATATACCATACAACAGCATTAATGGTAGTCACCATGATGTATATCACATCCCTAGTACTTATGTATCTTATAAATAAAGTTTGTGTCTTTCCCCACCTTCCTTCAATTCTCCTTCCCCAGCTGCCTGCCTCTGGTAATCATAAATCTGATCTCTTTTTCCATAAATTTGTTTTTTTTTTTTTAAAGTTCCCCATATAAGTGAGATCATCCAGTATTTGTCTTTCTCTGACTTCTTTCACTTAACAGAATTGCCCTCATGTTGTCACAAATGGCAGGATTTCCTTGGGGTTTATTTTATGGCTGAATAATGTTCCACTCTGTATATATAGTATATCACAACTTCTTTGCTTGTTGTTCTGTCACTGGACACAGGTTGTTTCCATATGTTGGCTATTATAAATAATGCTGCTATGAATATGGAGGTGCAGATGTCTTTTGGCTTAGTGTTTTCATTTCCTTTGAATATATTCTCAGAGGTGAAATTGCTAAATCATATGGTCATCCTATTTTTGTTTGTTTGTTTTTATAACCCTCCATACTGTTTTCCATAGTAGCTGTACCATTTGCACAATGTACATGGGTTCCCTTTCTTCCGTATCCAGGTCAGCATTTGTTATCTCTTGTCTTTGATTAAGGCTATCCTAATCGCCAAACCCATCTCATTTTGGGTTGGACTTGCATTTTCCTAATAACTGGTGATGTTGAGCATCTTTTCAAGTACCCATTGGCCATTTTTATGTCTTCTTTGGAAAAATCCCACTTGATCATCATGTATGATCTTTGGTTGGCTAGTAGGTAGTTGAGAATTTTTGCACCTATATTCATCAGAAATACTGGACCATAATTTGTCTTCTAGTAGTGTCCTCTTCTGGCTTTGGTATCAGGGTAATGCTGGCTTTGTAAAATGAGTTTGGGAGCATTTTGTTCTCTTTGAATTTTCAGAAGAGTTTGAGGATAGGCATTAATTCATTAAATTCTTGGCAAAATTTATCAATAAAACCTTTATTTTTAATAATAGTCATCCTAATGGATGTGAAGTTGTATCTCACCATGCTTTGATATTCATTTCCCTAATGATTAGTGACATCGAATATATTTTTATGTGCTTATTGGCTATTTGTATAATCTTCTCTAGATAAATGCTATTCAGGTCCTTTGCCTACTTTTTTTTAAAGATTTTATTTATTTATTTAACAGACAGAGATCACAAGTTGGCAGAGAGGCCGGCAGAGAGAGAGGAGGAAGCAGGCTCCCTACTGAGCAGAGAGCCCGATGTGGGGCTTGATCCCAGGACCCTGAGATCACGACCTGAGCCAAAGGCAGAGGCTTTAACCCACTGAGCCACCCACGTGCCCCCTTTGCCTATTTTTTAATTGGCTTTTGTTGTTGTTGAGTTTTAGAAGTTCCCTATATATTTTATATATTAATCCATTGTATTATATGTGATTTGCAAATATTTTCTTCCATTCTGTGAGTTGCCATTTTATTCTTTAGATAGTGTCTTTTGGTACACAAAAGCTTTAAATTTTGATGAGGTCTCATTTGTCTATTTTTCCTTTAGTTGCCTGTGCCTTTGGAGTCATACCCCAAAAAAAAAATCAATGCCAGAGCACCTGGGTGTATCAGTCAGTTAAGAGTCTGCCTTTGCCTCAGGTCATGATCACAGGGTCCTGGGATCGAGTCCTACAACGGGCTCCTTGCGCAGTGTGAAGCCTGCTTCCCTCTCTGCTTGCCACTCCCCCTGCTTATGCTCTCTTTCTCTCTCTCAAGTAAATAAATAAATAAATATATATATATATCTTTTTTAAAAAATTGATGCCAGATCCAGTGTCACAAAGATTTCTGTCTGTTTTCTTCCAGAGATTTTATAGTTTTATATTTTATGTTTAAAGAATGCACTGTTGATACACCCAAAAGCTTGGATAGATGCTGAGTTGAAAAGTCAATTTTAAGTGTTGCATTCTGTATGATTCCATTTATAGAAGATTTTAGAGGTGACAAAACTGTACTAATTGAAAACAGATAAGTGGTTACCAGAAGTTAGAGTTATCAGGCAGTTGTGACTCTTAAGTGTTTACAGGAGGGAGTTTCTTATTTGTGCCAGAACGGTTCCATAATTTGTATTCTATAACAGTTCTATATTGTGGTAATGGTTACATAAATCTAGACATATGATAAAATTTCACAGAACTATACCAAAAAAGGAAGCACTTTGTAGAAAGAATGATGAAATCTTAGTAAGATTCATACATGAGTTAACAGTGTTTTATCATCAATTTCCTGGGTTTTGACATGCACTAAGATTATATAAGCTATTGTCATTGAGGAAAGCTGACTCACTTCTTGTGAGTCAAACTATTTTTTAAAAAGTAGTTATCATTCTATTTTAAAATGTCTTTTAACATTTGCCCATTGTACTAAGGATAAAATCCAAACTATTTTCCAGGACCGACGATACTTAACATGATGTGGTTCCTGCCTGTCTTTTATCTAAACTTTTCCTGTACTATTTCTCTTTTACTACATTCTGGCCATAATCTTCCTTTCAAGTCCTCAATCATAATAATTTCTCTCCTCCCTCAGACTCTTTGTAACTGTTGTTCATTCTGTCTGGAATGTTCTTCTCATAGCTGTATTGTGTGAACTATACTCTCTTCTGGGTGGTGAGATCTTTTTTCTTCTTTAATCCAGGTTTAGGAGGCAGAGCCTCGAGGCAGTAGTGCAGTTTTGGTCATATCGGTTTGAAGTGTTTGTAAGACAAGCAAAATCATCATTAAAAATCTAGTTGGGGGGGGCACCTGGGTGGCTCAGTTTGTTAAGCGACTGCCTTCGGCTCAGGTGATCCCGCAGTTCTGGGATCGAGTCCCACATCAGGCTCCCTGCTTGGCAGGGAGTCTCCTTCTCCCTCTGACCTCTCTTCTTTCATCTCTCTCTCTCTCTCTCTCTCTCTCTCCCAAATAAATAAATAAAATCTTTTTTTTAAAAAATCTAGTTAGGTACATGGATATGTAGATTTAAAATTTGGATCTGGGTCATACAATTTGAGCATTTATAGGAATTGAATGATACTTGAAGCCACGTGATTAAATGAGATTACCTAGGAAGAGAATGTACTATGAGAATGCTACTGGAAGAGAATCTGGGATCAAGCCTGGGGATCTCTAATAGAGCAAGGAGCAAATGGTAACATGGAAGCCAAGTAAGAGAGTGTTTCAAAGGAGATTAGTCTAATGTATCAAATGCTGCTGAAAAAACATATGAGATAAACATAAAGAATATTAAGTTTCTATAACCATATATTGATGTTATAACTAGAAAAATACTTTTAAAAATAATAATACAGAGTTTGATATCAGCATCATGAAATTTGTTCTGTCGTAGATTACTAACAATAAACTGGCAGAGTCCTTTCAGAAACATTTCGATAGTATGTATCAAGAGTTTTGAAGTGTTCATATGAAGCTTTTGGCCCAGCTTTGCGCAGTGGCAGTATCGTAGCCAATGAGATTTATCTGAGGCGCGATTATTGCTAATTGAAGCTTTTGGCCCAGTAATCATATTCCCAGAATATAATTAAAAGAAATAGTCCTTACTGTGGAAAAGACTGTACATCTGATTATATTTATGGCAGTAATATTCATAATAGTGAAAAAATAAAAAATTACCTCAATGTCCAGTAGGGAAGTGTTCAATCAATGATGATAATTCACCCAATGGACTATCATAGTATCATTAAAAATGATGTTTATATAGACTGCTAGTTCTGTGGATACATAACGGATGCCTACACTTGGTAAATTCTAAGAAATATACCAATAGTGTTTTTCATTTTTATTTATTTTAATAATTTCTATGTGTTAATTTTTGCCATATTTATATATGTATTTTATATTACATATAATATATATTATATATTTAAACATGTTTAAAAACATGTTTTATAGATAAAACATTTTTTCCATAAAACATGTTTTTAAGCTTGTTTGAATGATTATCTTAAATTTTCTTAAACTATCCTTTTTTCTATTATATTTTTGGCATGTGTCACTTATTATGTTTTATTCCTGTCTTATTCTATGCTACATTTATTCCTTTCCTTTGCAGTTATATGAAAGACAGTTGTATTTAAAATTCTGAACAGTGAAAAATTTTTAAATAAAATTTTGAATAGTGAATAATATTTTTAGAAATAAAATTTAAAATATCCATTATTTATTATATACCAGACAAATCTATGCTTCTCTATCAAAATCAATAAATGTGTATTCTTCAGGGAGGCCTTATCTGACCATAGTCACTCTCAAAATTGGGTTAAATCCTATTAGATAACCCCATGGTCCCAATGAATACCCTCTAACTGACATTCATCATAGCGATCTCAAAGGCTCCTTTGTTGATGGTTGACATTTCTAGGAAATTAACTGGAGCATTATTGGAGGATTAGGGCAGAAGGAAGCCATGGAATTTTATTTTATTTATTTTTTATTAAAGAGTTTTATTTATTTATTTTGAGAGAGAGTGTGTGTGTATGAGCAGGGGGAGGGACAGAGGCAGGAGAGAGGGAATAACTAACAAACTGCACACTGAACATGGAACTGGAAGTAGACTGGATCTCAGGACCATGAGACCAGGACCTGAGCCAAAACCAGGAGTCAGAGGCTTCACCAGCTGAGCCCACCAGGTGCCCCAGAAGCTGTGGAATTTAGACTGACCCTCATTATCTGATTTTTTACTCTAGGAATTCCCTATAATGATACCATTGCCTCCATCCCAAAAGTACCTATTGGGAAAAATTCCTGTCAATTCAACTACTCCTTAAATCTCATTAGAAAAAGAGGAGGCTTGTCAGATCTATTGTTAGACAAAGAGAATTTCTGTTAAAGCCTCCAGATGTCATTTGAAACCTACCTTGAAAGATTATGTTGGGGGTGACTGGGTGGCTGTCGATTAAGTGTTAACTTCAGTTCAGGTCGTGATCTCAGAGTCCTGTGATGGAGCCCCATGTGGACCCCGACGTGATTCCCTGCCTGGGGTCTGAGTAGGATCCAAATAGGGCTATACACTCAGTGGGGAGTCTGCTTCTTCCTCTCCCTCTGCCCCTGCCCCTGCTTGTGTTTTTTTTCTCTCTCTCAATAAATAAAATCTTTTTTTAAAGAATGTTGTTTTAAAGTCAAATTCATATAGAAACAATTCTAACAGATTAGTTTTAGAAACTCCATTGCACAGTTCATTGAAATTAAAACATGAGAGCATTTATTTAAAGGTCCCCATAATCTCAATTCATTCGGGAATCTGATTACGTATAGTTTTTTCAACATGTTGGAAATGGTATTACAACTTCTTTATGTTTCATAAAGTTCAATGGGGAGGAAACTATATGGTAAAAAACAAACAAAAAACCCCTGACTCTTGAAAGTCTGGTAAATGTATAAATATAAATAATGTCTTAGCTAACATGTCAAAGTCAATATATCATGACTTAATTTCAGAATAATTTTGTTTATGAAAAGTGAAAAGAGGATTTTTTTTTTACAGAATTCTATAGTACTTACCAAGCAGTTGGCCACTATGGGAGAGAAGCCTGGCATATACACAACTCTGAAGAGAAAAACTTATTTGCCACATGACAAAATGGAGAATGGGTATTTAATTTTAAAATTTCATACATAAATTTTATTTTTTCAATTTAGTATAATAACTATCAAATTTAAAGTAAAAGAAATTTACTCTAAAACCTTAGTGGAATTTCATGTAATATATGTAATTTCCAAGTAGCTTCTTTCATGATGCACCCCCAAAATTGAAATAATCAGAACTAGTTACCAACTTAGAAACTGCCAGTCACACTTCTGGATTATCATTTTACAGCTGATATTAATAGCTAAACTTCAGTCCCAGGGCCTCATTCAGGATGTCACCAAATTCTGGCACTATCTCCAAATGCTTCCTGCCGGTTCCAAAAAAGTGAACCCCAGTGGTGTAACTGATGCCACAATCGCTACCACCATCAGCACACACATATAACACAACAAATCCCACCTGAAAGTAAATCTGTTAATTCAGTAAGTGATTATGGTGTTTAGACAGCCTTTCTTAACCTATTACAGCTAGGCACAGGGCAAGGGGCTTGTATCTACAAAACACAATTTCTGCCCTCAGTGACCTTACCTTAGTTGGGACTTAAGTGGACAGTAAACAAATAGAGGTGAACCCAGGCGAAATGGAAGAGAGGGTGCGCTAATCAAGGCTTGGATGAAAAGGAATCAAGCTGGACTTCCCTAAAGGGGTGACATCTACATTATTGAAAAGAAATGAAAGTTAGCCAATTGGGGGAGCACTCCAAACAGAGAGGGAGCATAGACAAGAGCTTTCAAACAGAGACCTGAGGAAGCAGCCACATTTCAGGTGATGCAAAGTGAAGGGTAACATTCAGAGAGAGAAGATGTTTTAAACAATCCTAATAATCTGGGGCCAAAATTCTTGCTGACTCTGTGAAACTTTGGGACATAGGGAGGTAGGAGAAACCATCATTATAAAAACCAACTAAAGGCTTGTCTGATTTAGTGGGCCGGTGGGAAGGTTACAGGCACCATCTGTTTCTTCTCTATTATTGACTATACGGAGCTTTGTACGATTCACCCCTTTAAAGTGTACAATTCATGGCTTTTAGTGTATTGACATAGTTGTGGAACTATCACCCTTGTTTAATTCTACAACATCTTTATCAACTCAGAGAGAAACCCTATTCTCTCCTCCTCCCAGCCTTTGGTACTACTAATCTATCGATGGATATCCAATTCTGGATATTTCATATTAAGTGAATCATACAATGTATGGTCTTTTGCGACCGGCTTCTTTCAGTTAGCATGTTTTCAGGGTTCATCCATGTTGTGGCATGTATCAGTATTCCATTCCTAAAAAGGAATAAAAATTGCCAAATAATATTCCATTACATGAATATGCCAACTTCTGAAAAATTTCGTTTTGGTTTTGTCCACTTTCAGGCTATTATGAGTAGTGCTGCTGTAAACATTTATTTACAAGTTTTTGTTAGACATAATGTTTTTATTTCTCCTGGGTGTAAACCTAGGATTGAAATTTTGAGTCATATGGTATCTAATTTCATTTCTTTGTTGTCAGAGAAAATATCTGTGCTACTTCAATTCTCTTATATGCATTGAAGTTTGTTTTATGGCCCAACATACAGTCTGTCTTGGGGGATTTTCCCTGCCCACTTGTGAAGAATGTTTAGTCGGCTGTTGTTGGGTGGGGTGTCCTGTAGATGTCTGTTAGGTCTAGTTGCTAGAGAGTGTTGTTAAAGTGTTCTGTCTCTTTGTCGATCTTTTGCTAGTTGTTCTGCCCCATTGTGGAAAGTGGTATATCAAAGTCTGCAACTATTATTGTTGAATTGTCTATTTCCCCCTTCATTCCGTCCATTTTTATTTCATGTATATATCATTTGCCTGTGGTATATAACTCTTTTTACACATTGATGAGTTCCAAAGGTCTGCAACTTTACCCGGAATGTCTTTATCTGGTTTGGGTATTAGGGCCTCTTTCTCTATTGTTCTTCTGTTTTCCATTTACTCATTTCTGTTGCCATTTTTTTCCTTCCATTTCCTTTAGGTTTGTATTGCTTTGCTCTCCAGTTTTCTAAGGTGAAAGATTAGAGCATTGATTTTAGATCTTTCTTCTTTTCTAATATATGCATTTAATGCCATACATTTCCCTCCAAGCCTTGCTTTCAACGCAGCCCTCAAATTTTAGTAAGCTGTATTTTTTTTTCATTTGTTCAAAACATTTTCCATTTTCCTTTTGTTCAAAATATTTTCAAATTGCAGTTGAGATTTCTTTCTTGAAAGCTCCAAATATTTGGGGATTTTTCCAGCTATCTTCCTGTTATTGACTTCTGTTAATTACATTGTATTTTGAAAGTATACTTTGTATACTCTCTGTTTTTTAAAACTTCTTGATATGTGTTTTCTGACCCAGGATACAGTGTGTCTTGGTCAATATTCCATGGGAACTTGAGAAGAATGTGTATTGTGCGGTTGTTGGATGAGATATTCTTTAAATGTCAATTGGATACACTTAATTGATGGTGCTGTTCAGTTCAACTATGTCCTTACTGGCTTTCTGCCTGCTGGATCTGTCAATTACTGAAAGAGGAGTTTTGCATCTCTAACTATACTAGTGGATTTTTCTATTTCTCCTTGTAGTTCCATATTGTTTAAAAAGATATTTGTGGCAAAAGTCGTTTTTACAAAGCACAGGAATGTAAACACAAATGCAAACACAAAATCGGGCCAGTGATTACGTGTAAGCAAGTGGGGATGCAGAGAAGAGAGGCATAGGACATTTCTAAGATATTGGTAACATTCTGACTCTTGATCTAGGTGATTAGTACACAGATGTTCATCTTTGTATTATTCTTTAACCTTTTGTATATATGATACATTAATAATAAAATTATTGAATAAGCGGTATTTTAAAAGAAACACAAAGAAAACATGCATATATAGAGAATATCAGGGGTTCGTTTTCTTTAAATATTGCCTTGGATGCCATAGAATACCATCTACATGATTGACTAATCTGGGTTTAGAAAAGTTTATCCTTATAAAAGATACATTTTGTAGTAAAACGAGAAAGCAAAATAGGAGAGATGGTTCTGGGCAGAACTTAAAAGACAATGGAACAAACAAACAAAGACAATGGAACATAAAGACAGGGGAGAGAGAACAGGCACTCCAAGAGAGAGGAAGAACACAAACAGTTCTGGTAAGCAAACAGGAAGAACACACCTGAAATACAATATGGCAAGTGAAAGTAAATAGGAAAAAATATGGAAATTCCCTGAAAATCATTTGGAATAGCTTGAATTCTTTTTCCTGGATATAATTAAAGGGCCACTGATGTTTCTAAGCAGAACATGACTAAATGAAATTCAGTTTAAAGGAGATAAATTAAAACATGACAGATTAAATGCATTATTTAATTTCTATTCTCTCCCTTTATCTCACTAAGATAGTTGCAATTCTCCAAGGAGAAACGATGGGAAGGGAAGCAAGAACAGGAAGTAGAAAGCAGGGAGAGAAGTGGTGTCTGATAGCAGAGCATGAAATTGTGTTAATTAGGAGCTTGCAGAGGGAATTCTAAAGGGATGGGAACCCTCCGGTGTGCCTTCAGTCTTTTCCTCCAGCTCTGCTCCCTGAATATGGAAACCTAGCATATATCCTCCTAGCAAGATAGAAGAGGATTCTTCTTTGAATTAACATGATCAGACCTACTTAAAATAACTTAAATTTGGAGTCAGAAGGGGAGAAGCACAATGGAGCACTAGAGGAGTGAGAAGTATTCCTAAGAACTGACCCAGAACTTGTTACAACTTCTCTCCTATATATTAAAGGAGAACCAAAGACTACCAGAGAATTGCAAAAAGCTTCTAACATGAACATCAGACACCTAAATCAATAAAGAGAACAATGGAACTCAGAGGAAACAAAAGATAGCAGGAAGCAAAAGAAACGATCCAAAAAAGCATAAATAACATCTTCACAGAAATAGGAGAAGATATTGTATACATTAAAGAAAACTAACATGTTATAAAATGGGAAAGAAGTAAGAAAAGATTTTGCAAAGTGTATAATCACAATGAAAAAAATCAAACACTCGAAATCAAAATGATAGACATGGAAAATTGAAATGCTCAGTATGTTCTGTCCAGGCCTTGAGTGTTGGCTTCTCTCTAGGCCTTGTAGATAAACAGTTCTCCATCCAAACAGAAGAGTCACCAATACCTCATTATAATGTAACTACACATATGGACAAAATGTAAAAAATGGTACTGATGATCACAGAAACTGTACTTGAAACCAATGTTTTAGAGTCAATAGTGTGGCTTGCAAAAAGCAGTAATTGCATCACATTTCATGGTGGCATGGTTTAGGGCACAGAGGTTTGGTAATAACCCTACAGCTACCTAACATGGGTCCCCCAACCTGCCAGGACCGCATCCTGAGTGGGCAGAATGCCATCACCCAAGTATGTGCACAGTGAGGAAAGAGGAAACTCAAGAGACATTTACCAAACATCTAGAGCCTCATGTCTCCTGGATGGCCCTGATAAGAAACTCTCCTTGGAATTTTTCATAACTTCTGAGATACATAGGAGAATTCTTATTTTCACAAATTCCTCTGTATATCCACTCAGTAGATAGACCCAGCTCTGTCAAATTTTAGAATACCAAGAGAAAAAGGGAAGATCCTAAAAACTTATAGAAAGGCAACCCATTAAATAATAACAAGAATCAATGTATCATCTGACTTTTCATTAGGAAACTTTAATACAAAAAGACTGGAGAAAATGCCCTCAGATTTCTGAAGTCTCTGCCTAGCCAATTTATCCAGCAGGTGTGTAAAATATTTTCAGATATTCAGAGTCTCAAAATTTTATGTTCATATGTACTTTCACAGAGAGGTACTGAAGAAAATGCTTTAGCAAAACAAGAAAGAACAAAGCACAGGATCCAGTAAATGGTGGCTTCAGCCCAAAGAGTAATGAAGTGAAGCAAGTACTAGATTATCTCCACATTTACCACATGGAAAATATTGTGGAACACCACATTACCTATTGGAACACTTAAGAAACAACAAATTTTCAAAAGGAAATAATTACTACCTCTGGGAGAATTATTACCTCATGAATATATATGTACATATGAAATGTAATTATAGTAAAATAACTGACAGTAGTAAACAATGTTTACATAGTAAAACAATGTAATGTAATACAGATTAATCTGAACACTGTGATACTGGGAGAAGTCGTGTAAATAGTTACATTTTATGAGAAATATATCTTCATCTGGCATGTAAGAAGCCAATATATAATGTGTAAAATCATATATTGAGAGAAGCATAAGAATATTTGAAAATTTGAAGACACATTGCAGATGAAAGAGCTATAAGAGTCAAGACTGTTTTCCTTTGGGAATAAGAGTGATAAATGATGAGAAATGGGGCAAAGATAGCATTTTAGTGCTATTTGATTTGTTTAACCCAGATATATGTTGATAAAAGTTAAAAAAAAAATTAAATGATAAATGTAATGATGAACAATGTACAAATTGGATGAGAGAAGAGAGAGAGGTCATTTTATTTTTCTATTTTCTATTTTTTTCTTCTTAGGACCTGGCGTATTTTGGTACCAATGACATTAGATGATATGCTAAAGGAGATTAAAGGAAATCAAGTGGCTTTTCAAGATTGCTTTACTGCAGATTTTCTTTTTGTGCTGGCCTTTCCTTTGATGACAGTACCTGAGATTCCTGGATTTTTACCAATCTCTTCACCACGTGGTAGTCAGTTAATGGCAGCCTGGACTGCTTGTGTTCCTTCATTTGTTGTTGTGGTTGCTGATATGGAGACCTTTCAAACAAATGATTCATTCCACAGCTGGACCAGAGTCAGAGTGCCTCCAAACATTTTGACTGACGATGAAAGGCACAATGTATCTGATGTGAGCCTATCACGGGATGGAATATTTTTTCTAATAAATGGCGTTCTTTACGTAAAAAGTTTTGCTGAGTTCAAAAGGCTGGGAGTAAGTGAAAATCTTCCTGATAGTGGAATTATTGGTATTACAACAAGAAAATGGTGTTGGATCAACTATTTATTAAAGGTTAGTAAAAGATTATATATATGTATATTACACTTACACATTTAGATTTATTTACTATATTATTTAATTCAGTGAAATATGAGACTACACTATACAGCTTTCTTGCAGAGTTATTTTATTTATGGTTGTAAATAAGTCCATCTTCCTTACCTAACATTTTAGAGGCATCTTTATAGAGATACACTTCTAACAAAAGAAATAAAATAAATCTTATGTATTATTATGCAGTCATTTAGCCATATTATGAGAGTTTTGTTTAACCTTGATGTGGGCAAAAGGTCCAAAAAAATATTTTCCCCAAAAAGTCTATGTACTCTCAAAAAATGAATTAACTCCTCTTTTTGACAATATAGGGAATAAGATATCCTAAAGTTTGTTCCACTATAAAACACTTAAAATGTTGTGTAAAAATTTTAAACTTTTTAAAAAGCAAATAGCTATACCTGTATGGAAATAGGAGAAATCCTGAGAGGAATGGGGTGGTCCGAGATCACTAACCGAGAGGCATAAGCCAATTCCCAAATCTCAGCTGCTGTAAGCTCATGTGCTGATCTTATATATTTAGACCTCTGTTACTTAGACACAAGCCCTCGGGCCTGAGCAAGGTAGGGCATCTGATAATCATTTTTTCATAAAACAAGAATCTTCAAAAACTTTCCCAACATAATTAAATCTATCCCAGCGTTAACTCTTAGAAAGAGAGAAAGTCTGTCTTTAGAATTTGTGATGAGAAATCAACCCACATGGACTCTGGGGCCCAGATTCCCAGGACCTGTGTAGTTTAAAAAACATTAAGGCTATTACCAAGCAGAATTAAACATCATAATTTCTGGAGAAATAAACCCTCAAGTCGGGCTTTGAAAATTTCCCACAGATAACATTCTGACAAAATTGAGCTCACAGTAAAAAACGACAAAACACACAAAGAAACATTAGATGCTGTGAGAGCCAGCAGAAACAATAAGGAGAAGAATCATTCCTACAAAGCCATCAGGTATTGGAGTTGGCAAAATACAAAATATCTTTAATAGATTTAAATAAATGGAAAACATAGGGAAAAATGAATCTACCAAATGGCCAGGCAGTTAGTAAAACCAAAAGCAAGAAAGCCATTACTATAAAATTTAGGGTAGTGGTTATCCTGGAAAGGAAAAACATAGTGACTGGGAGAGAGCATGGGTGACAGTTGGGAGTTCTGATAATATTCCATTTCTAAATCTCCACGGTCATTACACAGACTTTGCTTTGCACAACTCTTCCAGCAGTGTATTTTTCTATTCAGTCCATTTTCTGTATGTGGATTGTATTTCAAAAGTTTTAATATGTAAAAATAAATGTTAAAATATTACATTTTATGTAATAAGCTTAGGTAAAATAATGAAATTGAAATTAAAATTCAATGGACAACTTAAATTGAAAATTAGATGAGAAGAAATTAAACAAAATAAAAAACTGAGAGAAAAAGAAATAGAAAACAAGAAAAAAAGAACAAGAGAAAAGAGAATGGAAAAGAAAAGATCCAACATACATCTAATCAACATTCCAAAATGAAAGACTAGAGAGATGGGAAAGAACTGAGAATTTTTCAGACTTCAAGAAAGATATCAATCCTCAGTCCAAAAATACTAATAAATTCCAACTGATATGTTAAAAAATAAAACTGCCTTAACACAAAATAATCAAATTGCATGGTCACAAGTTGCATGGCAGTCAAAGACTAGCAAGATATTGAAAGTATCCAGATAAGAAAGACAAATTACAAGCAAGGCAACAAAGTAATTAGGACAGGTGGAAGCCAGAAGATAAGAAAATACTCAAATAACTGAAATCAAATTATTGTCAATCTAAAATTATACACATTCGATGAAACAATTGTGAAGAAAAAGAATGTTTGAAACTATTTTAAAGAACAAAAACCAGATATTTTAGAGTATAAATAGAATAACTGCATTGAAAACTTATTAGATATCATCAATAGCAAAATGGAGATGACATGACATAGGAAATAGTCAATAAAACTGAAGTGTTAAAATTTCAATGGAAATTTTCCAATCTAAACAATAGAAAAAAACTGTCAAAACTGAACCAAGTCTGGGGCACCTGGTGGGTGCAATTGGTCAAGTGTCCAGCTCTTGGTTTCAGTTCAGGTCTGATCTCAGGGGTCATGAGATCGGGCCCCATGTCAGGCTCTGTGCTCAGCATGGCATCTGCTTGAGACTCTCTCCCTCTCCTGCTCTCTCGCTTTCTAAAAGAAATAAATAAATCTCAAAAAAAAAAACACACAAGTTTTAGAGACCTGTGGGATGATACCAAAATGTCTAGCATTCATGTCATTGAAGTTTCAAGAAGGAGAGGAGAAAGAGTATCATTTAGAAAAAAATATTAGAATAATTAATGGTTAGAAACATTCCATATTTGGCAAAAGATATAAACTTATAGGGTCATGAAACTCCGCAAACTCCAAACAAGATAATTGCAAAGAAATTCATAAACTACTGAAAACCAAAGGAGGAAGAATAGAAAGCACCCAGAGAAAAATGACATATCCTGTACAGGAGAACAATGATTCAAGTGATGGCAGATTTCTCATCAGGAGCCATAGATGACAGAAGGTGATGAAGTAATATTAAATGCTGAAAGAGAAGAAACATTAACCTAGAGACAAAAATATCTTTTAGGAATTAAGGAGAAAAATAAAGACATTTTTAGATGAAAGAAAACTCAAGAGAATTTGTTACCAGCAGACCTCTTCTAATAAATGCCTAAGAAGCTTTCAGGTGGAAAGGAAATGGAAAATTTAAAAAGTCAGAAATTAATAAAGAACAATAAAGAAATGGTACTTATATGGGTAATACATAAGTTCCTTATCCTATCTTATTTCCTTAAGATAGGTATGACAGCAAATATGTATAAAAGCAAAACTTAAAACATAAATATTTTCTGGTGGGGCTTTTAATGTATCTTGATATATAGGACAATTACAACATAAATGAGGAAGGCAAAAGGAACCTATGGAGTAGTGAGGTTTCTTTATTCCACTTAAAATATTAAAGTATTAATTCTAAGTAGGTTGTGAAAAGTAGGGACATAAATTGTAAGCCCTAGGGCAGCCACTAAAAAAGTAAATGATCAATATATAAATTAAAATGGAATACTGGGGCGCCTGGGTGGCTCAGTGGGTTAAAACCTCTGCCTTTGGCTCAGGTCATGATCCCAGGGTCCTGGAATCGAGCCCCACATCGGGCTCTCTGCTCACCAGGGAGCCTGCTTCCCCCTCTCTCTCTGCCTGACTCTGCTTATTTGTGATTTCTGTCTGTCAAATAAATAAATAAAATCTTTTAAAAAAAATAAAAATAAAATGGAATACTGGAATACTATGGAATACTGGAATACTAAAATATATATATATATTAAAAATTTTATTTATTTGTCTGAGAAAGAGAGAGGGCATGAACAGAGGGAACAGCAGACAGAGGGAGAGGGAGAAGCAGGCTCCCCACTGAGTAGGGACCACTTTGTGGGGCTCAATCCCAAGACCCTGAAATCATGATGCAAGCCAAAGGCAGATGCTTAACTGACTGAGCCACCCATGCTCCCCCTAAAAATATTTTTTTCAAATAATCCAAAAGAAAGCAGAAAAGCCAAAAAAAAAAAAAAAAAAGGCAGAAGGCAAAAAAAAAACCACCAGGACAAAAACAGAGGATACAAAGTAAACAATAAAATGGTAGAGCTATATAGAAACATATAAATAATTTCATTAAATTTAAATGGCCAGAGCACTAATTAAAAGATATCAGTTGCCAAATTGGATTTTTTTTTCTTTTAAGATTTGATGTTCCAGTTAGTTGCAGGCACCTGGATAGCTCAGTTAGTTGGGCATCCAATTCTTGATCTTGGCTCGATCTCAGGGTCCTGAGTTCCAGACCCAGTGGTGTATGGAGCCTTCTTCATTGGTGAGAAGACTCTATACCGTTAGGATGTCTATGCTTGAGAAATTCAGCACACATTGTAACAATCCCAGTGGACAGCCTTTATTCATGTCATCGTTCTCTTATATGCAGTAGAAATTGAGAAGCTGATTCTAAAAGTCATATGGAAATTCAAGGTAGAACCAAAAAATTACAGATATCTAAAAATAAATGCCACTAAAAGTGTATAAGATCTTGGTTGAGATCAAAATAAAATATCAAAAATATTAATGAAAATCTGAGTAAGTAGCTAGCTCTATCATGTTCATGGATTAGAATACAGAATATTAAGAGTGTTTCAGTACTTCCCAGATTTATCTATAGATTTGATGCCAGTTGAATTAAAATTGCAATGTTACTTTGTGGCACTCAACACACTGATTCTAAAATATGTATATGAGAGAGTAAAGAGCTGAGGGTTGGAAGGGGATGGAATAGCCAAGTGTTTCTTCTCTCACATATCAAACTTTATTATAAGGCTATAGTAATTAAGACATAAAATACTGAAAGCAGATTTTTTCATTTAGTTTCATATCTCACCAGCTTTTGGTGTGTTCAGTCTTCTACTGTCTGATCTCTTTCAGAGGGTAGACACTAGCTCTCTTATGTTTCATGCTTGTATGGTGTATCATTGTTTTTGATCCTTTTACTATCATTCATGCTGTGGCTTTCTATTTCTTAAAAACTGCAGAGCCTGGCTTCTTCTCCAGTGTGACAACCTGTGCCCTAACGTTATAGTCTTCAGTCCACTGAGATTTAACATAACTATTGCTATGGTTGGAGTTAGGTCTACATTTTGGCATTTGTTTTCTATCAACCTCACTTGTTTTTTTGCTTCTCTTTTCTTGTCTTCTGAATGGATCCTGTATTTTTCAGTATCTCTGTGTCTTCTACTGTATTGATTCTTTTTCATTCAAAACTATTTGTTAGTGGTTACACTTGGCTATCCAATAATTTTTAATTTATCAGAGCCTAATTTCAAATATATACTTTACAACAGTGTTAAGAAACTAATAACTGTATGATTTCATTTATACCCATTTTTACCCTTTATACTCTCATCTCATATTTTACTTCTAAATATGCTATAAATCTCAAAATGCAATGTTTTAATTTTTTTTAACTTTATTTTATTTTTTCAGTGTTCCAAGATTCATTATCAAAATACATTGTTAATAATTTTGCTTTAAAAAGTTAAAAGTTTTGCTTTTGTCATATGGGGTACCTGTGTGATATAGTCAGTTAAATGTTAGACTCTTGCTTTTGGCTCATAATCTCAGGTTCATGAGATCAAGCCCCGAGTCAGGTTCCCCACTCAACATGGAATCTGCTTGAGATTCTCTCACCCTTTGCCCCTACCCTTCCTGTTCATGCTCTCCCTCTCTCAAATAAATAAATAAATAAATCTTTTTAAAAATGCCAATTGTCATAAAGATATATAGGTATATAAATATCAACTGATAACAAAATAAGTCTTTTACATCTATATTCTCCTGGGTATGCTTTATTTCTGTTTGCGTATCCAGAGTTCTTCCTGAACTCATTTCCATTCAGCCTGAAGAATGTCTTTGAATTTTCTTGTATAACAAGTTCTGTCAGCATTTGTCTGTATAAAAGTGTCTTTATTTTTTCCCTTCATTTTTGAAGAACATTTTTCACTGAATACAGAACTATAGGATGACGGCTGGTTTTTGTTGTTTATAGAGTAATTTATAAAAACATCATTCCGTTATCTTATGGCCTCTAACCATTTGGGGTAAGAAATGAGCCATTTTTCATGCCATTGTTCTCATATATACCCTGTGTCTTTCTATCTGTAGCTGCTTTCAGAATTTGCTCCTTATCTTTGGTTTTCAGCACTTTTATTATTGATTAGGTATGATTTCCTTTGTATGTATCCTGTTTGTGGTTCAAGGGAACTTCTTCGATTTCTGGGGTAATGTCATTCGTTAATTTAGTGGTATTTTTGGACAGTATCTCTTCAAATATTTCTTCTGCACAATTCTGTTTTTCCTTTACTTCTAGAAGTTTAAAAACACATATATGATACTGTTTAATATTGTCCCACAGATCTCGGACAATCTATTCATTTTTTTTTACCCTACTTCTTTGTATTTCAGTTTGTATATTAAACTGTCTTCAAGTTATCTACTTGGCTTTTCCCACTTACTCTTGAATCCATTGAATAATTTTTAATATAATTTTATATATAATTTAAAAAATTTTTTTATATCTAGCATTTTCACT
Organism: Lontra canadensis; assembly: GCF_010015895.1. Taxonomy (NCBI): domain Eukaryota; kingdom Metazoa; phylum Chordata; class Mammalia; order Carnivora; family Mustelidae; genus Lontra; species Lontra canadensis. The sequence continues at coordinate 14,009,370 of NW_022631018.1, read as the reverse complement.
TCTTTTTTATCATTAACATATCTCAGCTGAAATTCCCCATCTCTGCCCTCATGTTGCCCATCTTTTCCACTAGGTCCTTCAGCATTTTTATGAGTTGTTTTGTCTTTAGCCATGCTTGGGCTCTTAGCACTGACAAGATTCCAGAGATCTCTTCCTACTTTACAACTGGCCACCACCTTTCCAAACCTAGGGAGCGCTGTCTTGTCTCTACAGCCTAGTTGCCAGCGTTTTGATCACTAAGGGATTCTTCCCTCCCTCATCTTGGTCCAGATTTTTATGCTTTGGGAGATGTATCTCTCTCTCTCTTGCTTCCCTGTCCCAAGTCATAGCTGGGAGACTGCTTTACACTGGGAAAAGGCCGGCCATGGGTCAGAGGGAGAGTGTCCCCCAGCTCTCTTACCTGCTCCCAGCCTATGGTAGCTGAGAATCCAGAATGCAGATGGATTTCTCCCAATTTGGCTGCCTGGCTGCCAGCCCCCTCCCTATCTTCAGAGGATTACTGCTTTATATCTGGGAGAGGCCTGAATGCCTGAGAGGGATCTATCAGCTCCCCTACCTTGTCCCAAAATATTTGGCTTACTTCACACAAGCACTAAGTGAAGATCTATGCGAAAGTTTGTGGGTGGGTAAAAACTCATTCCTTGGAATTCCCATCTGTCATATTTATGATGGACTCCCATCCCTCTGCCAAGAAGAAGAATAACTATGGGTCTTTTCTATGAAGGGCTCATTTTGTTTCTAATATATTTCCTCTTCAAGGATTGTCTCACACTGATTTAAAGCAACTAGGTCTAAACATTAAATTGAATCTTCATTTGATAAAATGGTTTTTTCCTGAAATGACTCTTCACCAAATGGTCTGTTTCTTTGGTTACCAGTTTGATATCTGTCTACAGCCTGTCTGAGTATATTTAATACTAAATATTTGGGTATTACATAAACTTAAGGAGACAAGATGTGTCCAAGAGACTCCTTTTGGTCATCATGAACGTAGAGGTTACATGTTAAGTAAAAATCTCTAAGAATTAGAAACAGTTGGGAAGGAGAGACAGGGAAGAAGGGTTCTTGGCTCTCTAAATGAAATTAGGCCCACTGAATTTCAGACATAGCAGCCTCTCAGGGGCCTTCCTCTCTAACAACCTGTGTTCATGAAAAGGTGGTATTGGTCTGTCTAAGGTTTTTAGTTCTGTCTTCTCTTTATCTCATATCCAAGGAAACTGTAATTCCAAAAATAACTTAATGTTTGAAGTGTCTTTATATCTTGACAGTAATGAACATGGAAGGGACACTCATGGCCAAAGTAGATAAACACATAAGAAAAGAGAAAGCTGATACTCTCTGAGGGTCAATTTAAAAGTGAATTCAGATGAATTATTTCTTCAGATAGAAACAATATATCAAAGAATAAAATTACTGAAATAATTTATTTTTATGAATACATATGATACATTTCTATGTAATATATTTCAATGCCTGGAGTAGTATTCAGAAATACCCTAAATGCTAAACCTTAATAGACACTACATTTTAAATATAGCAAATTAAAAGATCAGACTTGTTAGGACTATCACTAAAACCATAAATCTTATAACATTTTCAATTTTTTATAGGGTAAAACAAGAAGTAGAGTGGCAACCTGGACAAAAAATGAAGTTTATCTTGGATATGATTTTCTTAAATTTGTCAAAATAATGACTACTGAAAAACTGAAAAATTTTCTAAATATACCATCAGCTGCTACGCTGACTATACACAATGTCGAGTATCCAGGACACCCTTTGGAACTTGCCTTATTTTTAAGTTACTGCACTACCTGTACGGTCAACAAAACGATTTACTTGGTAATATACAACGAAGATACAGAAGACTGTGTGAACCAAAACTTTGTGTTAGATGTCCCTATTGACAGTTTTTTAACTCCACATTTTATATTCACAGCACTGCCAGGTTTAGTACTCTGGGACAAATATAGGATCTACTATTTTTATCACAATTTCACAGAGACTGGAGTTTTACAAACACCTACAGAATTTGGAAATTTGTCCAGATTAGCACATAACAGCATTATTCATGATATTTTCATAGGTGAGGCATTCTCATTCTGCAAAAATTATTCTAGATTTTATGGTAGACCTCTTCCTCATGAAGGTGTAACAATCACAAATGCACTCGTATACAATGCTTTTGGTAGGTAAAGGTGTACTTTTACCACCTAAAAATGGATATCCTAAGTTCTACCAAGGTTAACTATGATCTCACATAGAGAAACGGCAAACTCAAGTTTTGGGTCTTTCCCATAGATTCATTTTGATCATTCAGCAGATACGAACCAAGCAGTCCACACAGGCATTTTCAGCGTAAGACGTGATATGGTGCTGTCTAGGGTTCCCTAGGGCTACCACAACTGGGTAGCTTCAAACAACAGAAATTTATTGTCTCAGCTTTGGAGACTAAATGTCCCCATTCAAAGTGTGAGCAATGCCACATTCCCTCTGAAACCTGAAGGGAGGCTCGTCCATTGCTTCTTCCTAACCTCTGGTGGCTTGCTGCCAAACCTTGCCATTCCCGGGCTTACAGCTACCTCATTCCAACCTCTGCCTTCATCACGACATAGCTTTCTCCCTGTGTCCTCACATGCTATCTTGTTGCAAGGACACAGGGCCCACCCTACTCCGGTGGGACCTCATCTTAACTAATCACCTCTGTAATGATCCTATTCAAATGAGGTCACATTCTGAAGTAGTACTGGGAATTAGAATGTCAACATCTTTCATGAGGGGACACAATTCAACCTATAGTAGGTGTTGTAGAGTTGAACGGACCCATATTCGCCTCCATGGGCAAGTCATTGAATGTTTGCAAGTCTCATTTCCTAATCTGGAATGTAGGGTGGCTGTGTTGATTGGATAAGGGCTTGTAAAATGCTTAGAATAAAACTGGACACATGATAAACCTTCAGCTAACAGTAGTAATTCTGAATCTTACTGTTCCCAAGATAGTATACTAAACATTATAGGCAATGCAAAGAAATAGGAAGTTCCATCCTCAAAAAGTCTGGTTAGGAGATAAACCTAACCATGGAATTTAAAGGAAATGTTGCTGTAAACTGTAATGTCTGTCTTTAAAAAAAAATTATTATTAATTAGAAAGAGAGCATGAACAGGGGGAGGAGGAGAGGGAGAGGGACAAGCAGACTCCACACTGAGCCCACAGCCCAACTCAGGGCTCAGTCCCACAACCCTGGGATCATGACCTGAGCTGAAATCAAGAGTCAGACACTCATCCAACTGAGCCACCTGGCGCCCCTTGTAATGTCTTTCTTGATGCCTATCACCTGGCAACTCCCAAACAGTTGATTCTTATGTTCCCCTTTACAACAAAACTCTTAAAAATATTGCCTAGTTTCACTTCTTCGTCTTTCCTCCCTTTCTCATGAAGCCACACGAATCAAATATTCCATGGGAAGTGCTCTTGTCAAGGTTCTTAACAACCTGCACTTTGCTAACCCAATGGCCGGTTTTCAGCCATCCTCCATGAGCCGGCATTGTCAGCACGGCAAGATTCCTTTTTTTTTTTCCCCAAAGACTATTTATTTGACAGAGAGGGAGAGAACACAAGCTGGGGGAGCAGCAGGCAGAGAAAGAGGGAGAAACAGGTTCTCCACTGAGCAGAGAGCCCAACCTGGGGCTTGATCCCAGGACCCTGGGATCATGACCTGAGCCGAAGGCAGACACATAACCAACTGAGCCACCCAGGCTCCCCTAGCAGGGTCTGATTCTTGAAATACATTTTTTCACCTGACTTCTGGGGCATCGCTTTTTTTGCCTCTCCTGCTACTTCACTCTCTACTCCTCTGCAGCCTCTTTTTCTTGATCCCTCATCTTCCTGATTCCCAAATGGAGAAGCATGTCAGGGTCTAGTTTCCAGACATCTCTCAGAGATGTTTCCATGCATTCTGCCCTCCAGCCATGACTCCTAGCAACATGGTTAATGCTATGACAGAGCCAATATCAGGAGCTAGAGAGGCACACAGATTGAGGACCTCACCCATTCTGGGGGATGGGGGGGTACAGAAGGCTTCCTTGTGGAAGTGCCGTCTAAGCTGAGGCCTGCTGAATGGGTAGAGGTTAGTTAGGCAGTGAAGACAACAGTGGGGACAGGGTGCCCAACAACCCAGAGACAGAGACAACAGGGTACATACAGTTCAGGCCTTGAAAGACAATTCAATGCTGACACAGAGTTCTCCTGAGAGAAAAAGGAGAAATCTCTGCTGGAGAAATCAAGATCAGGTTACAAGATTTACACAAGCCATGTGAAGAAATTGGACCTTCTCCTAAGGCCCGTATAGGGAGTTCTAAAGAGTTTTGAGCAAAAGAGAAGCAGAATCATATTTGTGTTTTATTAAAAGGCCGTTGACCACAGTAATAAGGAGATAAAGTTAGAATAATCAACGGGGGATACTTTTAGAAGAAACTTAAAGGTTGAATGTTATACTGAGAGCCATTTAGAAATGCTGAAATAAAAACTCTAAACTATAAGCATATGAACTATGAATTTAAAAAGCCCTCAGCCTGTAACATTTCCATTTCTCAAACAACCCACTATTTAAATGTTGCCATGAGATGGGGCGCCTGGGTGGCTTAGTGGGTTAAAACCTCTGCCTTTGGCTCTGGTCATGATCCCAGGGTCCTGGGATCGAGCCCCGCATCGGGCTCTCTGCTCAGTGGGAAGCCTGCTTCCCCCACTCTCTCTACCTGCCTCTCTGCCTACTTAAGATCTGTCTGTCAAATAAATAAATAAAATCTTTAAAAGTTGCCGTGAGGGCGCCTGGCTGGCTCAGTTGATGGAGCATGGGACTCTTGATCTCGAGGCCGTGAGTTCGAGCCCCACACTGGGTATAGAGATCCCTTAAAAATAAGATCTTAAGGGGCACCTAGGTGACTCAGTTGGTTAGGCCTCTGCCTTCGGCTCAGGTCATGATCCCAGGGTCCTGGGATCAAGCCCCACGTCGGGTTCTCTGCTCAGCGGGGAGCCTGCTTCCTCCCCTCTCTCTCTGCCTGCTTATGATCTCTCTCTCTCTCTCTCTCTGTGTCAAATAAATACATAAAGTATTTTTTTAAATAAGATCTTAAAAAAAGTTGCTGTGATTTTATCAGGACTTCTGAAAGAGCAAATTCAAAATATAATAGGCCATATTTTCAAAACATCTAATACATACAAAAATGATGCCATTTTTAGCTGCTGCATTGTGTTCCGTGGTTTCTCTACACTATCATCTAAACTAATAGGAGTGTAAACAGATATTTAGACAGCTATCAGGCTTCAGTTCTTTTGCTATCACGAATAGTGCTGCAGAGAATGTGCTTCTATGTATATTTTTGTACATTTGTACAGGTATCCTTTAATATAAATTATCAGATGTAGAATTCATGAATCAGTAATTTAAATATTTTAAAAATTAATAAATCCTTTCCAGTGGCCCTCCAGCAAAAGTTGTAACAGTCTAAGTTTCTCCAAAAGTATTGGAAAATGTATATTTTCATATACTATATTTGATATTTACCTAGTACAGAAAAATGGGTAATTCTCATTTTATCACACATTTCATAACAAGAGGTTATATCTAGTCTCTTCCTATTTTTATTGGCCATACTCTTGTACAAATTGTCAGGTCATACTGTGAAGTTTTTTGTTTTGTTTTGTTTTGATAAAGAAAAGGAGAGAGCAAGCCCGGGACAGGGGAGGGGCAGAGGGACAGGGAGAATCTGAAGCAGGCTCCATGTGCAACACAGAGCCTGACATGACATGGGGCTCGATCTCATGACCCTGATATCATGACCCAATCCAAAATCAAGAGTCGGATGCTTACCAAGTGAGCCACCCAGATGTCTCGCTTATTAAAACATTACTAAGTGAACATTGGATTAAATGTGAAGATGAAAATTAGGAATTATTTTAAAAACGAGATTAAAAACACTGTATATAAAGGTTTGTGGATGCAGCTAAAGCCACAGCGAGAAAAACATATAGCCTTATGGGGTTTTTTGTTTTGTTTTTTAAAAGATTTTATTTATTTATTTGACAGAGAGAGTGAGATGACAAGTAGGCAGAGCTGCAGGCAGAGAGAGAGAGAGAGGAGGAAGCAGGCTCCCTGCTGAGCAGAGAGCCCCACACGGAGCTCGATCCCAGGACCCTGAGATCATGACCTGAGCCAAAGGCAGACGCTTAACCCACTGAGCCACCCAGGTGCCCCACCCTTATGTTTATTAGTAGTTTTAAATGCTTAGGAAACAAGACTGAGAATAAATGAACTAATCATTTACCGTAAGAAGCAGGCAACAGACACCAAAGTTGCAAAAAGAAAGCTCAAGTGAATAATCAAGAATGACAAAAGCAGAAATTAAGGAATTAAATAGAAAGTAGATCTGATAAACAAGTTAAGGGTTCCTTTCAAAGGAAAAGAAAACAAAAGCAAAATACTCAATTTCGACTGAGGTCATGATCTCGGGACCCTGGGGTCCAGCCCTGCATCAGGCTCCCTGCTCAGTGGGAGTCTGCATGCCCTCCTCTCTCTCTGCCCCTCACCCCCCCCCCATGCTGACTCTCTTTCTCAAATAAATAAATTAATTTTTAAAAATAACATTTTAATGAGCAGCATGAAAGAAAGAAGAGAGAGAGCTGGAAAGCACAGAGGAGGGACATGTAATCCAGATTTATGAGATTAGGAAAGGCTAAATAGAGGAAACGCCTTCCAAACTAAGAACAGGAAGAGGGTACATACTAGAAATATTAGATCAACGGTCAGGATGGGGGGTGAAGTAGACAAGACCCGGAGGCAGGAGACAGCATGCCAAGTTTGTGGAACTGAAATTTGTTGTGTCTGACTACGTCGTATGTGAGCCCAAAAGTGGCAACAGGCAAGGCTCGCTGCACATCGCCACATGACCTGGACATTATCTAAAATCCAAGAGCAGTATATATTTTATTGTTTTGTGAGGCTACACATTTTGTGTGTCATCACACTGTGTTTGTATCCTGCACCTACTTTCCTCACTCAACATCCCGGTGGATTTTGTTGGGTCATCCACCTGCATTTTTCTCTCCTTCTACCTGCTGAAATTTCTAGAAACACAACACACAAGGCACAGCAGGCCCAGAATTGGGTAAGCCTGGAAGGAGTTATTGCCGAAAGCAAAAAAAAAAAAAAAAAAATTAAATTTATAAAGTAAGTTATATGAGGAAAAGTAGCTTGTCACCACGGTGCCCATAGGACCTCGGCACCGCAGCTCACCTGCGCACAGCCGCAGAGTTTGCCAAGTTAGCCACACGTCAGCACTGGCTCTCCATGCCCCCAGTGTGGGGCCTCAGCAGTAAGGGCATCTCCCCCTTGCCGTTATACTAAAACACTCTGACAAATATTCCGAGCTGCACATTCACCTTACCAATCAATGCAACAATTTCACCAGCATTTCTCATATTGTTGCTTTCCTACTGACGACATTATCACTACATGAGAGCTTAAGGTTATAAGGATGTGTATGTGGACAGCGATGTCTTTTTTAAAGTATTCTGGTCCTGAAAACAATTGACATTGCTGATTAGGAGTTTTACTAGAATGTAATTTATAATAATTTGTGAAAATGCCACTTATGCATTCAAATTTCAAATGTAAGTTGCATAAGCACAGTACACTCTGGGCTTCTCACTCTACGAGTTGACCTTGCTCCCTCTAGCCAGTCCCTTTAAAGTGTTGTTGTTGTTGTTGTTGTTGTTGTTGTTTTAAATTAGGAAAGTATACCCCTAGAAACCATCCACGGAGAATGTCATGTCTGGAAAGAAAGCCATGAAATCAACTAGTCCAACTGTTCATTTTACCGATACAGCTACTAGAATCAAAGATTTTAAGAGACTTATTGTCTATGAACCTCTGTGACTTAGGCATAATACTCTGTTAAGAGAAGGAAGTTGGTTATTATTTACAGAGTGAACCTGAAGATGTATCAGCACACACACACGCACACACACACAGCCCCATTTCTTTATCCCAATAGTGTCAGTCTGTTACAGCTTCTATAACAAAATATCACGGGCTATGTGGCTTAAACAATAGAAATGTATGTTCTCACAGTTCTGCAGCATAGAAGTCCAAGATCAAGGTGGTATCAAGGTTGGTTTCTGACAAGGACCCTCTTCCTTGCTTGGAGACATGGGCCACCTTCTTACTGTGTCCTCACATGGCCTTTCCCCTGCCTGCATGCACAGAAAGGTCTTATGTCTTCCTCCTCTGACAAGAATATCAGTCATATTGGACTAGGGCTTTATGACCTAGTTTAAACTCCCATTACCTCCTGAAAGACATTATCATGAAATACAGTCACAATGCAAGCTGGGGTTTCAACCTACCCATTTTGGGGGCATGGGGGAAGACAAAATTCCATCCATAGCAAAATGTTTCCTAATAATACTATTCCTGCATGCCCATGCTCATTATTATTTAGTGCACTAATACCAGCTTTTTTGTGTAAGTGATGTCATATATAAAGTGATGTCATAAATATAAGAAGAAATGTATCCAGGAAAAGAATCACTGTACTATGAAGTAGAAGCTTTCCAGCATCACATAAAGTTGCAGGTTTGCACCTACACACTCTAATTTTTCTCAAAACAGATAAATCCTTCATTACTATAAAAGAAATAATTCTGGTTAGAAGTGCATGGATTTGGGGCGCCTGGGTGGCTCAGTGGGTTAAGCCTCTGCCTTCGGCTCAGGTCATGATCTCAGGGTCCTGGGACCGAGCCCTGCATTGGGCTCTCTGCTCAGCAGAGAGCCTGCTTCCCTCTCTCTCTCTGCCTACTTGTGAGCTCTCTCTCTGTGTCAAATAAACAAAATCTTTAAAAATAAAAAAGCGCATGGATTTATGGTTACTTAGAATAACAAACTTTTCTCCTTCTTTTCCAGATTATTATGGAAATATTTTGGCAAAAATGGAAAATAACATCATGTTTTATTTCAAGATCAATATTAAAGATGCAGTAAAACTACACTCATGGACAAATAGCACAGTTAAGTCATTAATTCTATTGAGTACATCTACTCAAATATATTTCATATATGTTTTTGAAAATGCCACCGTACAGTCACAGGAATATCCTTTAAAACTGGAAACACAAAGTGTGAATTTCTATATACAAGAAAACTGCCCCTACATGGCATTTCATAATAATGTTTTTAGTGTTTTTCACTTTTTGGACAAGGGACAGAACCTGTCCTTTTGGGCTCAAATAGTCTATACAGAAAATCTTGGTCTGTATATTATTGTGGAATCATATGGCCCAAATATATTACAAGAAATACAGAAAGTTCACTATGAAGTCGCCCTAGGATACTGTACTAAAACCACGGTAAGTTAATATTTTAAAATCTATTCATTTGATTGTAAAAAATGTAAAATTAAAATATATTTTTATCCTATCATGAAAAATATAGTATCTGACATCATCAGTGACATTTGAGGACGTTTTCTGATTACAAACACTTATCTTTAGTTTTATGTCATTTTGACTCGTGTTGCAGTAATTTCTGTTAGCAGATTGTGGTAAACAGTGTTTAATTTGAAAAAAAATTGAAAATTTCTTCATCTTTTATAAATGTGTGTGTGTGTGTGTGTGTGTGTGTGTGTGTACTCCTGCTCAGGCTTTTTTTCTCTTTCAAATAAGCAAATAAAAAAATATATATGAATTTATGTATTTATGTATATGTATTTATACATATGTATATGTATATTTTAAAAAACAGATTTTCCTATATAACACTGCCCCAAAACCTGACGGCTTCAAACAGCACCCAATTCTGTTTGTCAATCATTTGGGTGGTGAATACTTGGGCGATAGTGTTGGTTTCATCTGTCTGGGTTCATTCATGAGGTGGTGGTCATCTGGTAGCTTGTCTGGGACAAGGTGAATTAGGACAGCCTTGATCACACATCAAGCGGTTGGTGCACGCACTGGTTTGTGTGAACAAGGCACCTCAGCTGAGCACTTGTCTCTGATCCATGTGGCCTATATTGTCCAGGCCAGAGCAGGCTTTTCACCAAGAGTCTCAGGGAAGTATTCCAAGATAACGTGAGCAGATTCCTGTGGACCTCTTGAGGCCTACACTTGGCCACATTCTATTCGTCAAAGCAATTCACAAGGCCAGCCTAGGTAACAGGATGAAGAAATACAGTCCACCCCTTGACAGGAGAACAGCAGACTTACCCTGTGAAGAGAGGTGCCTACAGGAATGGGAAGAAGTACCGCAGCTAACTTTCAGATGATGCAACACAGCTAGGTGCAAATGTACTTTAGATATTATTTTGTATACTAGTTTCCAATGAACACTATAGCATAAATGTTTCACATGTTACTACAATTTCTTCCCGAACACTGTATATTCTACTTCCCATCTTCTCTTTCTGCACTCAGCTTTCTTTAGCATTTACAGTAGTGGGCATCTTAACAGAGGCAATGGAATGAAATGTTCAGTTAATTCCAAAGTCGGTTAAAGCAGAGAATCATTAAAAATGAAAATGATATGAATGAAATGTTATACTTTAACTTAAATAAATGAAGGTATATTCATGAGTCAACCTTTTAATATAGGATCACAGACTTTTCTTTGCAATAAGTCAACTTACTGGAGCATCTCCTCTCCTTTCTTGCATAACCTTATTCATAATGCATTATCTCTTAAGTTCCCACCTCTATTTCTTTAAAAGGGGAGAGGGCGCCTGGGTGGCTCAGCCGGTTAAGCATCTGCCTTCAGCTCAGGTCATGATCCCAGAGTCCTGCAATCAAGCCCCATATCAGGCTCCATGCTCAGTGGAGAGTCTGTTTCTCCCTCTCCTTCTGCTTCTCCCCAGACTCCTGCTCAGGCTTTTTTTTTTTTTTTCTCTTTCAAATAAGCAAATAAAATCTTCAAAAAAATAAAAGTAGAGGAGGGGGAATAATTAATGACACTGACAAAGCCATCAAAATTCTAGAATTTTTTTCACTTTTTCCAATCTCTTACTGTTACCTTGCTCATACCTAATTCATCAATTTCTTCAGGGACTTGCTTTATTAAAATTTTCCAAAGCAATCTGTACTGTCATTTGCTTTGGATCATTTTGTTCTCGGGGAAACAGTAATGCTCCTTTCCTTTTATACTCAATTTCATCAGCCCATAATATTTAATTCCACAACTACAATAATAACGCAATCTGGGATAAACAGATTTAGAAACACAGAGAGCTGACTTAGATTTGCATAATATATGGATAGATCTTAAAACATTGTTAGGTGGAAAACAGTATCAAATAAGAAACTGAGATCCATCATATAGTAACATTTACAAAAATTGTGAACACCTATACATAAATCACAAGCAACGAAAAAAAGCATTATTCATTTTACACAGACACAATACCCAAGGACAGTTATCAGACAATATGACATCATCAAGTATAATGACATCATGCTTGCTTAATAAACATTATGGGGATCTGCACATGGGGGAAGAGGGAAGGGGAAGAGGAGGGGAAGGGAATAAGGGCAGGAGATACAGGGAAAAACTAAAACATAATAAATAAAATAAGACTGGATTGATCATGTTTCAAGAAACAAGGAGGGTATTTAATTCACTTTTCTGAGAGGTACCTCCTTCTCCCAGAACAAGAACAGAAAAGATTTACACCCTCCTTCAACCCAGGAAAGTTTTCTTTGATTACCTAGCCACAATATCTGCATAAGCTCTCATTAGTTTTCTTTCCAAGAATGTGCTGTATAATGTACTTTTGCCCATTTGCAATTCAGAACTTCAAAATACAGCTACCAGTCAAAATATACAAATAACAGTCATGACAAGTGCTCTCCTTAATGCCCATAACCTGTTTCCCCCATCCCCCCACCTCCTCCTCTCTGATAACTATCAGTGTATTCTCTAGAGTTAAGAGTTTGTTTTTTGGTTTGTCTCTCTCTCTCTCTCTCTTTTCCTCTTTGCTCATCCGTTTTATTTACTAAATTCCACATATGAATGAAATCATATAATATTTGTCTTTCTCTGACTCATTTTGCTTAGCATTATACTCTCTAGTTCCAAAAATGTCATTGCAAATGGTAAGATTTCATTCTTTTCTATGGCTGGATAATATTCCATTACACACACACACACACACACACACACACACAGTGCAGCCACTGTGATGGAGTTTCCTCAAAAAGTTAAAAACAGAAATACCCTATGATCTAGTAATTGCACTTCTGGGTATTTACCCAAAACACACAAAAACACTAATTCAAAGGGATTAGCAAGTTTTTTCATCTTTCTGTGCCTTAGTACTTTCATCTAAGTAATGATGATAATAAGAACAATATAGTATATGTAATAGAATATTTAATTAATATGTAATTATGTCTATGTGTTACCATAATGTATTGTTTTCTATATTAACCACTATATAGTAATAAAATAATTATTATCGTAATATTTACTTCATAAGGTTTTTAGGATTAAATGAGTTTAACTACATAAAGAACTTACAGGTGCCTCTGGCCCGTAGCCAACACTAGGTTTACTTGTTGCTACTACAGCTATAATCACCACTGTTGCTGCGACTACTACTGTTCCTGTTACTACCACCACATTTCATCAACCCTAGCGCACTTTTTTTTTAGCATCTATGAAATCAGGATGAGTCTTACATCCTGTGGCATCTTAGAGCCAATGAATTACAGTAGTAATGTGATAACCTTGCTTATTTTGTGCAGATTGAGTCAATACGACTTCACAGACTAATCATTGTGTGTCCTAGCTAGTAGGGTTGTCAAGTATCCTAGCTCATTACTCAATTTAGGGGAAACAAAACAAAACAAAACAAAACCTGAATATAACACCTATATACAAAAGTGGATAACTTTAATTTTGAAAAGGTTTTAGTGCTACTAGCTGGTTTCATAGTGATATTTACACGAAATTTTAGTTTTGAAATTTTAAAAATGATTTGAACATCTTGATTGACATAGTCCTTTTTTTAATTGAGGTATATTTTTTATAATTGAATAGAACATTATATTCATTTCAGACATGGAACATAATGATTTGGTGTTTGTATATGTTGTGAAATAATCACCACAAAAGCCTACTTAACCTCCATCACTACACGTAGTTACACATTTTTTTCTTATGATAAGAACTTTTAGTGTTTATTCTCTTAGCAACTTTTAAGTGTATAATACAGTATTATTAATTGTAGTCACCATGCTGTACCTTACATTTCCATGGCTTGTTTTGTAAGTGTGAGTTTGTACCTTTTGAGTACCTTCATTCTTTGTTCGCACCCACCACTCCCACCTCTAGTAACGATCAAATTGGTCTCTGTACCTTTGAGTTGCGGGGGAGGGGTCCGTTGGTGGGGAGAGTGTTTCAGCTCCACATGTAAGTGAGATCATACAATATTTATCTTTCTGTGTCTGGCTCATTTCACTTAGGATCATGCCTTCAAGATTCACCCACGTTGTTGTAAATAGGCAGGATTTCCATGTTCTTTTTTTGTTTTTTTAGATTTATATATTTATTTTGAGAGAGAAAGATTTCCTGTTCTTTATGACTGAATAATATTCCATGGTGTGTATACAGAAGAGAGAGAGAAACATAGATTGTTTTCATGTCTTGGCTACTGTAAATAATGCTGCAGGGGACATGGGGGTGCAGATATCTTTTTGAGTTAATGTTTTTACTACCTTTGGGTATATTCCCAGAAGTGGAATTACTGGCTCATATGGTAGTTCTGTTTTTAGTCTTCTGAGGGTCCTCCATACTGTTTTCTATAGTGGCCTCACCAACTTACATTCCCACCAAGAGAGCACAAGATTCTCTTTTCTCCACATCCTCACCAACATTTGTTATCTCTTATGTTTTTTGATCATGGCCATTCTAGCAGGGGTGAGGTGATATTGTGCTCTTGATTTACATTTTCTTGATAATTAGTGATATCACAGACCTGTTGGTCATCTATATATATGTCTTCTTAGGAATAAATATATATTCAGAACCCTTGCCCATTTTTTAATCAGATTGTTTTCTCACTGTTGAATTATTCAAGTTCCTTGCATATTGTGGATATTAACCCTTTACCAGGTGTGTGACTTGGAACTACTTTCTCTCATTGTTTCTTTTGCCATGCAAAAGCGTTTTATAGTTCGATGTAGTCCCACTTGTTTATTTTTGCTCTTGTTGCCCTTGCTTTTGGTGTCAAATCCAAAAAAATTATTGCCAAAACTGATGTCAGGGAGCTTACTGCCTGTCTTCTTCTAGGAGTTATACAGTTTCAGATCTTATGTTCAAGTCTTTAATCTCCTTTTGAGTCGATTTTTGTGTATGGTGTGGGGTAGGGGACCAATTTCATTATTTTGCATGAGGTTATTCAGTTTTCCCATTTATTGAAGATTATCCTCCCCATTGTATATAATTAACTCCTTTGTCATAAATTAACTGACTGTATACACATGGGCTTCATTCTGAGCTCTGTTCTGTACAGTTATGTGTTTGTTGTTATGCCAATACTATACTGTTTTGCTTATAAAGCTTTGTAATACGGTTTGAAATCAGGTAGGATGATGCCGCTAGCTTTGTCCTTCTTAGATTGTTTTGGCTATCCTGGTTCTTTTGTGATTCCATATAAATTTTAGAATTCTTTGTTTCCATGAAAAATGCCATTGGCATTTTGATACAGAATGTCTTGAATCTATATATTGCTTTGGGTAGTGTGGACATTTTACCAATATCAATTCTTCAAATCCACCATTACATAATATCTTTCCATTTATTTGTCTCTTCTTCAGTTGCTTTCATGAATGTCTTAAGTTTTTAATATACAGGTCTTTCACCTTCTTGGTGACATTTATTCTGAGGTATTTTATTCTTTTTGATGCACAAGGTGAGGTTGCTTTTTTAGTTTCTCCTTCTGATAGTTTATTATTACTGCATAGAAGCACAACAGATTGTTGTATATTGATTTTGTATTCTGTAACTTTACTGAATTAATTTATTAGTTCTAACAGTTTTTTGGTAGAATAGGGTTTTTTTGGTTTTGTATATATAGACCATGTCATCTGCAAGCAGAGACAGTTTTACCTTATGTTCCAATTTGTATGTCTTTTATTTCTTCTTCTTGTCTAATTTCTCTGGGTGGGATTTCCAGTATTGTGTTGAACAAAAGTAATGAGAGTAGGCACCTTTGTCTTGTTCCTGATCTGAGAGGAAAAGCTTTCAGCTTTTCTCTATTGAGTATTGATATTAGCTACAGACTTGACATACTTAACCTTTACTATGTTCCCTCTATGCCCACTTTGTGGAGAGTTCTTATTATAAATGGATGTTGCATTTTGTCATATGCTTTTTCTGCATCTTCTGAAATGACCATTTGATTTTTATCCTTCATTTTGTTGATGTGATGTACCACACTGAGTGATTTGGAAATGTCGAGCCATCCTTGCATCCTTGGAATAAATCCTACTTGATTGTGGTGTTTTCTTCTTTTACAGTATTGTTGAATTCAGATTCCTAAGTTTTGTTGAGAATTTTTGCATCTACCTCCATGGAGGATCATGGCCTTTAATTTTATTTTCTTTGTGGCATCCTTGTCTGGTTTTAGTATCAGGCTAATGCTGGCATTATAAAATGAGTTTGGAAGTGCTCCCTTTTTTACTTTTTGGAAGAGTTTGAGGATTGGTATTAATTATTTTTTCAGTGTTTTGTATAATTCACCAGTGAAGCCATCTGGTCTTGCACTTCTGTTTGTTGGGAGGTTTTTGATTACAGATTCCATCTCCTTATTAGTATTCAGTCTGTTCAGATTTTCTATTTCTTCGGCAATTCAGTCTTGGTAGGTTATATGTTTCTTGATATTTATCCATTTCTTCTAGGTTGGCCAGTTTGTGGGCATTTACTTTTCTCTTATGATATTTCATTTTTCAGTGGTATCAGTTGTAACATCTATTTCTGATTTCATTTTTTTTTGTTCCTTTTTTTAATTGGGAGTCAGGCTAGGCTTATCAATTTTGTTTATCTTTTCAAAAACCAGCTCTTATTTCATTGATCTCTTCTGTTGTCCTTTTAGTCTCTATTTCATTTATTTCCTCTTGGATCTTTGTTATTTCCTTCCTTTTACTGAATTTAGGATTTATTTATTCCTCTAGTTTTTTGAGATGTAAAGTTAGGTTGTTTATTTGATTCTTTCTTGTTTCTTGATGTAGGCATTTCTCACTATAAGGTTCCTTCTTAAAACTGCTTTTGCTGCATCCCATATATCTGAGAATGTTGTATTTCTGTTTTTACTTGTCTCAAGGTATTTTTATTTCTTTTTTTATTTCTTCATTTCTTGTTCAGTAACATATTGTTTAATCTTCACCTATTTGTGAATTTTCCAGTTTTCCTCTTGTGATTGATTTCTAGTTTCACATCATTGTAGTTAGAAGAGATGCTTGATTTGATTTTAATTTTCAAGTATATTAAGACTTGTTTTATGGCCTAACATGTGATGTCTCCTTGAGAATGTACTGTGTGCACTTGAGGGAAATGGGTATTTTGTTGCTTTTGGATGGAAAGTTCTGGATATGTCTATTAGGTCAATCTCATCTACTCTGTTTCTTAAGATTAATGTTTCCTTATTGATTTTCTCTTTGGATGATGTATCCATTGATGAAAGCGGGGTACTAAGGTCTCCTACTATTATTGTATCACTATCTATTTTTCCCTTTAGCTCTGTTAATATTTGCTTTATATATTCAGGTCCTCCTTTGTTGGGTGCATAATATTATATCCTCATGTTGGATTGCCCCTTTGTCATTAGGTAATAACCTTATGTCTTTTATTACAGTGTTTGTTTTAAAGTCTATCTTGTTAGATGTAAGAGTAGCTACCCCAGCTTTCATCTGATTTCCATTTGCATGGGTTATCATTTTCCACCCCTTTACTTTCTGTCTCTGTGCATCCTTACATCTGACAAGTCTCTTGTAGGCAACACACAGATGGGTCTTGTTCTTTATCCATTCAGCCATCTTATGTCTTTTTACTAGAGAATTCAGTCTATAATTACTTAAAGTGATTACTGATAGATATGTACTTATTGTCAGTTTGTTGATGTTTTCAGTTATTTTTATTACTTTTTTTGTCTTTAAGTTTCATACTAGCTTTATAAGTGATTAATCTACATTTACAATATTAAATAATTCTTAATTTCACTATTTTTTCATCTTACCAATTGGATTTATACTTTCATATGTTTTCCTGTTACTAGTATTTCATTTCAACTTTAAAAGTCCCTTTAACATTCCTTATAAGGTTGGCTTAGTGATGATGAACTCCTTTAGCTTTTGCTTCTTTGGAAAACTGTTCTCTATCTTTCAATTCTGAAGGACAACTTTGCCAGGGATAGTATTCTTGGATGGCAGTTTTTTCTTTTAGTACTTTGAATACATTGTGCTGCTCTTCTATGGCAGCAATGTTTCTGCCAAAAAATCTGCTTATTGTCTTATGGGGGTTCCCTTGTACACAAATTGTTTTTTTCTTAGTGCTTTTAAGAGCTTCTTCTGTCTTTAACTTTTGATATTTTGATTATAAGGTGTCTTGATGTGGGTGTCTTTGGATTCATTATATTTAAAACTCTGGGCTTTCTGGATCTGGATGTCTGTTTCCTTCCCCAGATGAGGGAAGTGTTTGGTCATTCTTGGAATAAGTTTACTGCCCCTTTTTCTCTCTCTTTTCTTTCTGCAACCCCTATGATGCAAATATTGATCTGCTTGATGTTGTCCCATAAATCCCTTAAGCTCTTCACACTTTTGCATTCTTTTTTCCTTTTGCTATTCTTACTGGGTGAGTTCTACTGCCCTGTCTTCAAGTTCTCTATTATATTTTTCAGTTCAGTTATTGCATTTTTCAACTCTGTGACTGCCATTGGATACTTTCTTGTATTTTCTGTCTTTGTTGAAATTTCCACTTGGTTCATCCATTCTTCTCCTGAGCTTGGTGAGAATCATTATGACCATAATTTTAATCTCCTTATCAGGTAAATCATTTATCTCCATTTCATTAAGGTGTTTTATCTGAAGTTTTATCTTGTTCTTTCATTTAGAGCATATTCTTCTGCTTCTTTATTTTTTTCTTGGATCTCTGTGTTGGTTTCTATGTAGTAGACAAAACAATCATCTCTCCCAGTCTCATGTAGGAGATGAACCTTATCATCCAACGCGGCCCTCTCAAATCTTTGTGATTATCCAATCAGCCTACTTTATTCTTAGTGGCTCCCAGTATTTGATGGTGTGCCAAGACCTGTCAGCATCTCGAAGGGGAATATCTCAGTTAGCACCTAGATGCAGGCTGATTGGAAGCCAGACCCTGATGCAGCAGCTTTTAAAGTATACAAACACACCTCTTTCTGGGGAGACTGGGAGATGCACATTTTTGTCTGCTCCCTCAATGTTGAGCCCTGGATTAATAGCCAGGTAAGAGGTGCTCTTCGCTTACTACCATCCTGTTGAACCCATGAGCACCAGCCCTGCCATCCATCAGAGCCAGGCTATCAAGGAACATGTTCTTTGGGTGACAGACACAAAAGCTTGGGAGCCAAACACGTATATAATCTCCTTTCTCAGAGATACCAGTAATCTGAGACAAGGCAGAGGAAAAGCCCAATGATGGTATACTGCCTAGCCTCTCTGATCTCTACAGAGGATTGTAGTAAGCCCCTAAATGTGTGTGAAACTAGAAGCCTACCCCTTAGGCCACAGCCATAAAAATAAGCTAATAGACCTCTTGCACAGAAAGACTTGGGGTGCGTTTCAGTCTACTATTACTGCACTGCACCCTGTGGGGGGTGGGTAATCAGTTAAGAACTGTTTCTCTTTTGTAACAGTTCTGTGGTTCCAATCATAAGCCCCTCTGGTCCCCAATGCCAGGAAATCCAGGTGTGTCTCCTGGGCAGCAGCCACAAAAATTAGGGCACCAGGTGTGTGCACAAGCTGCTTTTAGAGAAATAACAGTGACCCAGAAAAAAGCAGAGGAAGACTGCAAAAATACTCTTCCCCTCTGAGGTCTCTGGAGAGAATTAGAGTTGGCTCTTAGATATTGCTTTAATTAGAAGCCTGCCCCTCAGGCCACATCTATGAAACTAAGCTACTAGGTGTCTTTCACAGAAAGACTGGGTATTTGAGTCTGTTGCCTCTGCTGTGCCTTGGGGTTATAGTCAGCTAAGACTTCCTCCTATGTCCATTACATCCACTATCAGACTCACAAGCACAAGCCCCACTGGCCACCAGAGCCAGGCGATCTCGAGATTCCTCTGCAAAGAAATCCTTTGCAGCCACAAAGATCAGGGCGCTAGACCGGTGTAGAAGCTCCTTTCTGGGAGATGCAAGAGGCCAGAGTGAGGTAGAGGGAGAGAACAAATATGGCACCACTTACCTCCCCCTTCGGAGCATTTTAGTAGGTTCCTCCCTAGATGTGTTTAATTCAATGCCTGATAAGCGTATAAGCCTCTCTCCCCGAAAGCCTGGCCACTTCTCAGTCAGGGGCTTTGTATTGGGCCCTAGGATGGATAAGTCCGCCGAGGAGAGCCTTCTAAGAACTGTTTCTCAGCCTGGCCACTTCTCAGTCAGGGGTTTTGTATTCGGCCCTAGGATGGATAAGTCCACCGAGGAGAGCCTTCTAAGAACTGTTTCTCAGTTCGAAATAGCCTTCTGGGTCTTGTGGAGGCAAGTCCCATTGGCTTTCAAAGCTAGATGTTTGGGGAGCTTGTCTCTCAGATAAGGTCTTAAAAGGTGCCATGCCACATGGGTTCAATCCTTCACTCCTCACGGCGGGGAGACCTCAGGAATTTGAGTTACCTCCCAACTGTGGGTTACCATGCTGGGGTTGGAGTCGGTGGTGAGGCTATGTCTTAGCCTCTCCTACCTATTTCTACATGGTTGTTTTTGTTTTGTTTTGTTTCATTTCGTTTCTTTTTTCTCACTCCCCTAATGTGTAGGCATTGCTCAGCTGGTTTGGGGGTTTCTTTTGGAGAACATCGTTCTACATGTAGCTGTCAATTTGGTGTGTCCGTGGGAGGAGGTGATTTCAGGATCCTCCGACATCACCATCTTGAATCAGAACGCTGCCTATTCCTTTTCTTAATGGTGACTTTTAATAAGTAGAATTTTTTAATTTTGATAAAGATTTTTTGTTTATGGCTATTGCTTTTTGTGTCAAAAGATATCTTTTCCTGTCCCTAAGTCACGAAAATGTTCTTCCGTGATGTCATCTCAAAGTTGGAGGTTTTAGTATTTATGCCAATAATTGGTATAGTCAGACCTTAATTCTTGCCCAACTAATGTGTGTGTTATTTTTTTATTATTCTCTTCTTTTTAATGAGGTTAAACAATTTTCCACGTGTTTATTGGCTACGTGGATTCCCACTTCTGTGCAACTCAAGTTTTGTCACTTTTTTTATAGGGTTGTGTGCCTTTTCTTAACTGAATTTTTTGGCATCTCATAGACTACCTTTTTGTTTTATTTTTGTATAATTGGCATAAAATAAATTGCATATAATACACCCATGAAATTACAACCACAATCAAGATAATGTCCATGTCCACCCCTCAAAGTTTCTTCATGCTCCTTTGTCAACCATCCCTCCTTCAATTCCCCATTACTAGGCAACCACTAATCTGCTTCCTATCACTATACATTAGTTTGTTTTTCTAGAATTTTATACAAATGGAAACATACAGTATGCACTCTGTTCTATCTGTCTTCTTTCACTCAGCATAATCATTTAGAATTATTTCCTTTTGATGAATGAATTCCTGTATCACTATGAAATGACCCCTTTTCCTCTAGTGATAATTTTTTGCCCTAAAATCTACTTTGTGTGATATTTATAGAACCACCTCAACCTTCTTTAGAATAATGTTAGCACAATGTATCTTCTTTTCTTTTAATATTTAATATTCTTTTAATATCAACCATCTGTGTCTTTAAGGTTTTTTTAAATTAGATTTTATTCATTCAATCTGAACATTTTTACCTTCTCATTGGGTGCATTCATGTAATTTTTTTTTTATATGGCTGAGTTTAAGTCTACCATTTGACCATTTGTTTTCTATTTGTCCCTTCTGGTTTAAAAAAAAATTGTTTTAACTACCCACATGAGGATCGATCTCAGCACCCTGAGATCATAACGTGAGCTGAAACTGAGAGTCAGATGCTCAACTGACTGTGCCACCCCGCGACCCATTTGTGAAAGTATTCATAAGAATTCCCTGATGTCGAATAAGAATACATCCTGATCTTTAGATGACCTGTGTTCACCACAGTCAGGGGCACATCTGGGGACACTACTTCCTTGAACTTCTTTAAATCCCCTGAGTCTTCCAGGCAAACAATTATGGGATATAATGCCATACAAGAACCTACTCATGGCCACCAATTGTTAGAACAAACACTTCTTGCTTTTTCTGATCACCTAGTTACTGACGTCACTGAAGGGTTAAGGAGGGCAGAGATTTAATCCTGATTTACTCTTAACCCTGAGAATATAGTCTTCTGATAACTCAGGTTAATGTAGGGAGGATATCCAATGTGATTCTCTATCTTGAATTACACCTCTCCTGACTAGATTGACAGATACCTTTAGGCTGAAAGAAGACTCTGGGCTCTGGTGCTCTGCTTTATTCTCAAGGTTCCTAATTTCCCTGTCTTCGGGTTAATAGTTCCCACTCTCTTGTTAGTTGTTTGGTGCTTTCAAGGTGACTCTTAAAAGGCTGCGGTTTGTAGGTTTTGTGATATGTTTATTTTGTTTTGGTTTTATTTTATTTATATTCATTTGATGAACATATAGTGTATTATTAGTTTCAGAGGCAGAGTTCAGTGATTCATCTGTTGTATTTAACACTCAGTGCTCATATGTTTGATTTTAAGAGCAAAAGTTTGTCCACAGAACCTACCTGCTGCTCCTAGAAATGAAAGTCTCCAAATCATTTCTTAACTATTTATGATGAAATAATTATGAAACAGATGATTACATCCACAAAATATATTTTTTAAATAGTTCCTCTGGGTAAATATTTTCAGTGATTATAATCCAAAATAATACACATACATGTTGGTTGAGTTACAGACCCAAGTTTGAGCACCACTTAAGTGACAATTGATAAGCAAAACTTAGAGAATATGCTTACATTTCACAAAAGAAAAATTTAAAAATCTTCAAGCCTAATTACATGCAGGAACACCTTTATAAAGTTATTTTAATGATTACATATGAAGAAAAAGTATGGTGTACAATAGAACACAAGTGGAAACTTGACAATTAGCTCCTTTCCTTGAACATGAACTAGATTTACTTTTGATGTAATAACCTCCACAGCCTTCAAATTTTTATCATGAAAGATTGTATATTTTGTGTCATACCATTTAGCATCGAACATATGAATAAATAAACCTTGTCTCAGAAGTAAGATTTTTTGCAAAGGTTGGTTTAGAGGTACAAGGTCTCTTCTAATCACACCAGATTAGCCAGAACCAAATTATCTCTCTGAAGATAACCATATCTATCTATCTATCACCTATCTCTCTATCTACTAACAAAGAACTACCACCAAAAAGATAATTTAGGGGTTATAAGGACTATAGTTACCATGCTTTAAGAATGTAACTACAGTTAGCATGCTTTATAAGAGGCTTATAATTTTTTGCCCCTAATATCACACATATTCTGTAAATGGCTTTACCCTGAAAAGATAGAAACCTTCTGGGATGCTGAAACTTGAGATAAAACATGCCCTAGATGGAAGAAAATCACAAGGAACACATACAAAAAGGCAAATGAGTTTTTTTTTAATTATTCAAAAATAAGAGAAGAAGGTTCAGGCAAATAATTCCTCATAGTCTCAAAAATTACTGACAACATTATATCTTTAATTATTTAAAAACCTCAAAGAAAAAATGAAAAGGTCCAGAGACAATGGGATCAGGAAATGGGAGTGCGCTGGCTACACAGCAGGACATAAATGAAAATAGAAATATTGCAATGACAGAAGTAAGTGAAGAGGGAAAGAGAAGCAATGTAAATAAAAGGGCTTCCTAAGATACAATTAGAAGAGAAAATAAGAAAAATGTAACAAATGAAATCTAATATGTCCATAATTGGAGTTTCTGAGATAGAAAAGAAAAGAAGTTGAAAAAAGTGCTAAATACATTCTTTTTCTTACCTAAAGAAAGGTTTAAGTCTGTCCTGAAAGTATTCATTGTCACCATTCCCAGTTTCCATGTTTTACACAAATGCTCATTTTCTTTTCCAGACAGTCACATTTTTTCAGAATGTAAATTATGAGGCTGTAGATGACTACTTCAAGTTGCAGTAAGTATGACTTTTAAAAGAACCTGTTCAATGCGAAATGTGCTATTGAGATGATTGATTTGTAGGTATTCTTTTACTTTCATGGCCTCATGACATTTTAAATATCTAGATTTCAGATTTCTTTTAAGTGTTTGGTTAGATGTGAAATTATTATTCTGTATAAAAATGTAAAATGCTCCTTGTAATTACATGAAACGTATCTGGAGGTTTCCATTTGTCCAACTGAAGATGCAGAAAATGGGCTATTTCTTTTTTTATTTAAAAATCAATTAATTAACATATAGTGTATTAATTTCAGAGGTAGAGTTTAGTGATTCATCAGTTGCTTATGATATCCAGTGGGCCCAATCCATCAAGTGAAAAATGGGCTATTTCTTAATTCATTAATTTTCAAGCATGTGCTCATTCGTTCCCATCCCAAAGTCTTTGCATACTATCCTTGGGCAGACTAGAACTCTAATATAAGTAGGTATTTAACTATGAGTAGAATCAGAGAAAACATCATCTTTGACTCTTGGAATAGGTAGCATATGAGCACGTCATTTCTGGAGGAAACAACTGACCTGGAATTGTGTCTTGAGGCATTTCTATGGCCATCATTATGTCCTGACTCGATAGATTTCTGGAAAAATAACACTGTTTTGCTAGGAAAAAGTCCATTTTTCCTTAGTCTGCTGCTCCCCCAAGTGAGCTTGAGCTCTATGCCAAGCACTTTGTAGGTGCTCAAAACACATGGTGAACAAGTAAGAAGAAATCCTGTCATCATGGGCCATATCTCTAGTGAGAGAAGACAAAGAACAAGTAACCAAATAAATGAACAAGGTAATTCCAAGTAGTTATATGTGCAGTTAAGAAAATAAAACAGGAGGGCACCTGAACAGCTCCGTCAGTTGAGTGTCCAACTCTTGATCTCAGCTCAGGTCATGATCTCAGGGTCACGGCATCGAGCCCCATGTCAGACTACACACTCAGCAGGGAGTCTGCTTGGGATTCTCTCCCTCTCCCTCTGCCACTCCCCCAACTCTCTTTCTCTCTTTAAAATAAATAAATCGATCTTTAAAAAAAGAAAGAAAATACAACAGAATAAAGTGGTAGAGTCACTCTCTGGTCAGGAAGGGGAAGAGAGGAAAGGCTGCTCTACAGACTGTAGCCAAGGGAGGCTCAATTCATCCCCAGCCCCTCACCAACACTTTTCTCTCGATGCTTCTAATGTTATGGGTTCCTTGGGGTATTTTTGGTTTTGTGGATATTTACTCAGAATTCTGTTGCTGTTGAATACACATCAGATTGTCCAAAATACTTCAGGTCAGTCCAAGACTTGACAAAAAATACAAAAAGCTTTGAAGTCAGCTGTGATGGGGAAAAAAAAACCTTCCTATAAGAAAACTTGTGTAGAAAATTGTAGATGCAATATTTACTATAGTGTCCTTCATAGACCTAGACTATGTTCCTGTATTTATCAAATCAAAGTTTCCAACACACTGGAAAACAAACCACAATTGGCATAATTATAAGATGCTTCCTGATTTCAAGGTTGTTAAATGAGAAAAAATATGTATCTTAGAATTGATGAAATATGATACAGTGATTTAAAAATATAAAATGTGCTATTTGTATCCTCATTTATTATACTTTATACCTAATATATGACAGATAAATAAATATTAAAATGTGATGAATGTTGGAAGAAAAAGAACATTTGTTTGTGGTTTGTTTTTCCCCAGTTTTTTTCAAAAAGTAAAAACCTTAGCAGTTTTACTGATACTCCAATCTCAGCTCAGGAGTACTGATACTCTTGATCTCAGCTCAGGTCATGATGTCAGGGTCATGAGATCAGGTCCCATGTCTGGCTCCACACTCAGCAGGAAGCCTCCATAAAACTTTCACAACTTCTTCAGCGATTTCAACCTCTCCCATTTTGTCCGGGCACAAAACAATTCTTAGGCACTTCAGAACTTAGAGATTCGACCTTGCTTTTGCTTCCACTCAGATCATAATAAACAGCATAATGTGGCTCAGAAAACTAATCTCATAACTTATTCTTTATGGTTCCAAAAGGGTCATGGATAGGAGGAAAAGATCCACAGAGGCTAGAGAAAGAACAAATAATGCAGCTGTGCCCTTCTGAGGTCATCGGAAAGCTGGACCAGATGTCAGTCGCACAGCCTCCTCCTCCACGGAGGGTGTTAATGAAACGGGGCAGAGGCGGGGGGTGGAAATGTTGATGGACGCTCATCTCTGTTTCCCATTGGGCCGACCCTACCCTAGCCCGCCGGGCAGTAAGAGTGACTTCAGGGAGTGACCACAGTGCCTTAGCAGAAGTGGAGAATAGTCACCCCCACGGCCCCCTCCCAGACTTCTAGAATTCCTCCTGGGCGCCAGTCATCCAGTGTCCATGGGACGGTCCATGGGCTCCACGGGAAGGCAGGCATGGTGCCTGCCTCCCTTGGGATTCTCTAAGCACCTGCACGTGCCATTTCTCCTAGAGACGAGAACACGGGCCTTCGGCTTGTGCAGTTTCGGCCTAGTGAGTATGCAAGAGCGTGTCCAACCGCCCAAAAGGTAAGTGACAGAAGTGGATCAACACCATTACCTCAATAAAGCCGCAGGTGGTGGGCGAGAAAACCCCCACCAGCCCGCCATACAGGAGCCCCCCCACCCCCCCAGGGAAGTGTGTGTCTATGTCTCGGGGGGGGGGGGCATTATTTCACTTTGGAGACAGACCACACAGTTCTGTCTTCCAAGGGCTTACCAGTGAAAGTGAGGTGTAGAAACTCATGCAAAAGCAGAAAATGATTAGTTTCAGGAGATACAACTGTATAAAGGAAAACTGAAATGAATGGGAACTCAAGTGGGATATGGTTTGTCAGAGAAGATGGCTTTTTAAAACTTTTTAAAAAGGTTTTAAAGCTAAAATTTATTGTGTGCCTACTGTGTGTCTTTGCTTCAGCCTCTTTGTAGGTAATGGGAGTTACAAGGATGAAAAGACGGGCTCTTCCTTAGGGGCAAACCGAAGCTAGTCTAAGGGTGTATGACACACAGTTATGAGAGAGCACAGAGAGCGCAGAAGAGTGGGCAAACCGGGGAGGGGCAGGGTGAGGCGTCAATTGTTGGAGAGTAAGTGGAAGGTGAGCAGGCTGATACCAAGGGCATTCCAGGAAGACACGTTTACAAAAGCAGAGCCCCATGAAACAGCCAGTCCCCAGAAAGCCTTAGTGATTCCTTCCAGCAGGAATTTTCCCAGGGAGCGATGACACCACCCCAACACATTATCAACTGGCATTTCTGTGTCGAGGACCAATCCTAGACGTGGTTGCTGGGTTTTGTCAGCTGGGCCCCAGAAGAGAAGGGATCAAGTGGTGGTGGGTCTTGACGGAAAGATTTGAGGACCTCAGTCAACCAAGGGTGTCACATGACTAGATTAGTGAAGACAAAGGGCAGGCCCATGCTTCGGAACACTTTGAAGGGAAAACCAAAGATCTGGTCATGAAGGGACACCAAGGACTGTGGGTAGAGTTGCTGACAGAACAAATCAGATCCTGTGTCTTAGATCGAGTGCCTTTCCAGTGAAGGCTGAGAGGTCTGGGTTTAGCAGGTTTAACTCTTTAAATCCATCAAGCTTGTCTGGACAGGGTTCTCTATCCCCACCCTCCTGATCCCCACATCCTTCTTCAGGGTTAGGGAGTATTAGAGGTTCTTTCAGATTCACTTTGTGGAGAAATGCAACCTACAGCACATGTTTGAGACTGAAAGCAAGTGTCTAGATCCCACTTAGCAAGCCTGGGGGGTGTCTAGCCCTGCGGTGGGTAATCGTCCCGGAGCCAGATGGGAATAGAAATAAGCATCCTAGTCAGGGAGGGGCCCGGTCTCTGGTCGGAAAGAAGTCAGTGAAGAGCCAGATGATCGCGCATGAGTCAGGGACAGGCTGGAAGAACAGAGTTGATGATCCCGGTTACAGCCGAGCTGGCGAAAGAGGAGATGCGGTTAGTTCCTGAAATACCGATGTGGAAAAGCAGAGAACTAACCTCCCAGCCTTGTGAGCAACAGAGCAACACGAAGCAAAGGCAGGAAAAATGTGATCAAAACGAAAGAGTAAAACAGCACCAAAGAGTGTAACAAAACCCTACTTTGGAAAGGTGATTATTTCAAATCTAAAGTGTAATCACTTTTCGCTGTAGGGACATTTTCGCTCATGCGAATTGTAACCACACGTCTCACCACTTAAATTCCTCCATTTTAGGTGTTCCAAATAGCTGTTGGCTGTGATTCCAGTAAATACATTGTTGTTAAAGGGCAAGTATATTTGCATTTGACCTGTCTTACTCTTTGCCTTTTCAAACAAATGGTGAACTGCACGGCGATTGCCGGTGGCACCATCAGCCTGATGACTGGCTTGTTCACGATGAAACCCGAAAACTGAGCTGACTTGGGCTTCCAGAAACTGAACTGACAGTTTGTCCAAACCCGATTTGTTTGAACTTTGGGCCAAGTCAAACCTTCCATCTGAATCATACCAACGGGGAAAAAGGATTAACCTCTTTCCCTGTGGCCAGCGTTTTTCTCCACCTTCCCTTTCAACCATCCTGTTTCCATCCATCACCATTGCCTCTCTCGCTCTCCAGGCTAGCCCTCATTCCCCGAGAAACGAGAGGCAGAAACACTTATGTCTCCTTTGCCTCCTCCTCAAACCAGTTACAATGTCATTTCTGCCACAGAATTGCTTACATCCACATCAGAAAAACCTGCACCATTACCCGTGGGAAGTTTTTTTAGAGCAAACGTCACAGAAGCTCCAGGGTTTCTTCCAGAGAAGCCCGAGGTGTGACTTGTCTTGCTTTTACCGGGGTTCACGATGAAGCACACTGATTTCTGTCATCCACTGGCCACCGCGGGCTCGCTCCTCTATGGGGGACAATCGAGGTCCGTGTGCACAATCCGTTCAGTGGAGATGAAATGGGTCCTTAAGACCGCGACGTACCTAATAGACTCCTCTCCCGTGGTCAGGAGTGGTGGTGAGCGGGGAGTGGAGACTCTTCTCCGAATCGATTTATGGAATGACTTGCTCTCATCCGAAACAAATATCTACTCACCCGCTATCCTAATAATCTTTTGAGTACGCAGTTGGAACCATCAGTTGCTAGACTGACAATCAAGTTTTCCCATTTCAGTCAGCAAGGGAGGTGCATTTCCCACAACTCCTTTTCCAGGACGCACAAAGGCTAACTGATCTATGCAGCACATGGCGTCCTGCTTCTGGAATGGTCTGTGGACCAGCACTGGCATCGCTGGGAGTTTCTTGGAAATTCAGGTTCTTGGGCCTTGTCCCATACCCACTGAGCGAGAATGGCTATTTTAACTAAATATCCCGGAGATGAGCAAGGGCATTAAAATTTGAGAATAACTGCTCTATGCAACATTACCAGAATCAGTTCCCAGGACCACCACGTGCGGTACCACGATCTCAGTCTATTTCTGGGCGGGTCTAGATGGCAATCGTCAAAGGCGGGCTGTTCATCAGCCCCACCCGGAGAACATGTTTGACAAACACAGATTTCAGAACCTTACTCCAGGCTTCTTAATCGATGACCCACTGTTCTGGAACCCTAAAAATGGCCCTAAGTTGAATTCAAGTTGGGGTGGGCCTGAGGTTTTCACAGTCATGAAAGGAGGCCTATGGAGTCCAAGGTTCCTGTGACAGGAGAGATATTCACCTTGGAGGACATCTCATGGGGTCTATATTGAGCTTCAGGGTAGGAAATGGTGTAGGCTTCCAATATCTATCTAAACATGGTGGTGACCAAGGTTCCTTCTGAGTTACAGTGGAAGCAGCCAGCAAAAATGGTCAAATAAATAATTTACTGAAGACATCATTTTCTAGACCATGATAGCCTATGTTTGCCTGACCACTAACCAGAAATTAGGTGCATCCTTAAAGTAGCTCCTTACCTGCACAACTGCGTCCCCAGCAGCAATTAGAAATTGGTGGGGGTTTTTAATTATGGGGAATAAAAATAGCCCGAAGAAATTTATCTTCATTTTGATGGATTTTCACTGAATTTTTCACATGTATCAAATACAAATAAATCAGTATGTTTCAAATTCCGGTGGCCTCAGAAATACTGATTTTTTAAAAATATAAATGCTAGGGCCATTGTGCACCTGGGTGGCTCAGTTGGTTAAGGTTCTGACTCTCGATTTTGGCTCAGGTCATGATCTCAGGGTGGTAAGATCAAGCCCTGCATGGGGCTCTCTTCTGGGCATGGAGCCTGCTTGAGATTCTGTCTCTCCCTCTCCCTCTGCTCCTCTCCCTCCTCCCTGTGCATGCACTCTCTCTCTCTCTCTAAAATAAATAAATAAAACCTTTAAAAAAAAAGAAAGAAAGAAAGAAAGAAAAGAAATGCTAAGGCCACACATTAACCCCGGGATTCTAGTTCAGTAAGTGATGATTCTGTGATACTCTCAAGTTTGAGAATCATGGAGTTAAATGATTATATGTTTATGCAAGTGTATAAGGAATGATATTACAACTTTATCATGTTTTGTTTTTTGTAGGTTTAATAAAAAAGACTGTCTTCAGCATGATTTCTTTTACATTATTGAAAAGTAAGAAATATTTTTAAATAAGCACTGTTCTACATTATTAGTACAAATAATTTAGAATCAGTATTTATTCCTATTAACATCAATCTTTTCTAATATATATGTTCATTGCTACAAATTTACCTCTAGGCACTGCTTTTGCTGCATCTCACAAATTTTGATAAGTTGTGTTTTCATTTCCATTTAGTTCAAAATCTTTTTGAATTTCTCTTAAGATCTCTTCTTCAATACATGTATTATTTAGAAGTGTGTATTTAACCCCCACACAACTGGAGAGTATTTTGTAATCAATTTTTGTGATACCTCCTTACTGAACAAAGTAATGCTTTTAATTTATAAGTTTTAAAAGAGGAAAGAAAAATAAGTAATGAAAAATGTCTTTCCTACAGGTCGTATCTGAGGAATCAGCCATCTAAAAACTTGGTAAGAAAAGCATAATTTTATCCATCAGCCAAATATAGAAAATAACTAAAGCATTTTTCCTTTTCTAGAGAGTAAAATATAATTGGAAAAAATATGGCTGCCCACTGAGACTTGATTTCGGAGAAATGTTTCACCCTTTGATTGAATTGTAAGTATATCCTCACTAAAATTTTTAACTTACTTTGTAAGTTTCAAGATGAAAGTATGAAAACAATGCTAATTAATCGTGCACTTAATAACAAATACTTTTGAGCACTTGATATATGCATCTCTAAGTTTTCCGTACTAGTTATACAAAGTTGGACTACCATGGTGCCTGCATGTGGAGGGAGGTTATCATTTCACTGCTGAGACAAGGCCGGTAGGACAGCTGAGGCTCTTCTCAGTGATGCAGGTGGTCTCTTGTCCGTTGCTTTATTCTCTCTAATCTCTCCCCAAGCTCCTACCAGCACCTCTGCCTGTTTGACAGGAACTACCTTCCCCAGGTGACGTATGACTTTTCTTTCCATGGACCAACAATAACTTAAAGCTTGCAAGGAACGAAACTACATGACTAATAGGGATGGTACAATGGGGAGATTTCAAAAATGTTATCTGTAACTTAATTCTTATAAATAATATTTTGTAATAATAGGATAAAATGCTCTGAGGAAGACTTTTCCAAATAATTTTCTATTATTTTGTCTTCATCTTTAATTTTATTCTTGATTTATGATTACAAAAGTTACACTGTTTGTTACTAAATTTAAAATACAGAAGAATAGGAGACAAATGACCCATTTTCTAAATTTGTTTGCTATTATAAACAAAATGGTGGTGGGTATTCCCTTCTGTACACGTTTGGACACACTCCAGATATGCCATTAGGAAAAATTACTGGAAGCAAAATTTCTATGTAAAAAACATCAAAACTTTGGTCAAGGCTTCCAGCTTTTGGGGCTTTCTAAGGCTAGAAACAACTTCTGAGATCTCTCAAAGTGGGTAGGGGTGACGTAAGGATTCAGGTGTTCCATTTTTTTTTTTTTAACATCTTAATTTAATTTTATTTTTTTCAGTGTTCCAAGACAGGTGCTTCAATTTAGTTTTGCTATGGGGGCTTTCCCTGTTGGGACCCAGAAGGTCTTTACCGTCACATCCTGCCTGCCATTCCTCACCCATGCCACTTTGAGGATTCTGTGCTGTGCCCTCGACATCACTGTCCTACAGGCCCTCTGTCCTAGGTCCTCTGGGCTGTCAGTCTGGTCAGGCTGATCAGCTGTCTTCTGCAGTTCTGATCCTCTTCTAGACATCCAGTGGTGCCACTACTTTTCCTGGTAACCCTAGACACTCCTTCCTCCACTGAGGCCTCATTTTTTTCCCTTTGTTTTGTTTTAAGTATTTATTTTAATTCCAGTGAGCTGACACACAGCGTTAAATTAGTTTCAGGTGTATAATATAGTAATTCAGTAGTTCCATACTTCAGCCTGTGCTCATCACAACAGGCGCACTCCTTAATCCCCCATCACCTCTTTCCCCCATCACCCCACCCACCCCTTCTGATAACCATCAGATGGTACTCTATATTTAAGAGAGTGTTTCTGGATTTGTCTCTCTCTCCATTTTTTTCCCCTTTGCTCTTTTGTTTTGTTTCTTAAATTCCACATGTGAGTGAAATCATATGGCATTTGTCTCTCTCAGACTGATTTATTTCACTTAACATTATACTCTCTAGCTCCGTCCCTGTCATTACAAATAACAAGATTTCATTCTTTTTTACAGTTGAATAAAAATGTTCTAGTATACAAATATAATGGAATATTACACACACACACACACACACACACCCCCCACATCTTTATCCATTCATAAATCAATGAATACTTGGGTGGGCTCCATATCTTGGCTGTTATAAATAACGCCACTATGAACATCGGGGTGCATGTATCCCTTTGAATTAGTGTTCTTGTATTCTTTGGGTAAATGCCCAGTAGTGAAATTGTGGGATCGTAAGCTACTTCTATTTTTAACTTTTTAGGAAACCCCATATTTTTTTCCACAGTGGCTGCTCCAGTTTTCATTCCCACCAACAGTGCGTAAGGATTCCTTTTTCTCCACATCCTCACCAACACCTGTTATTTCTTATGTTGTTGACTTCAGTCATTCTGACAGGTGTGAGGTGGTCTCTCATTGTAGTTTTGATTTGCGTTTCCCTGATGATGAGTGATGTTGAGCATCTTTTCATGTGTCTGTTGGCCATCTGGATGTCTTCTTTAGAAAAATGTCTATTCATGTCTACTGCCCATTTCCTAACTGGATTATTGGTTTGGGGGGTGTTGAGTTTTATAAGTTCTTTATGTCTTGGATACTAACCCTTTATCAGATACGTCATTTGCAAATATCTTCTCCCATTCCACAGGTTGCATTTTAGCCTTGTTCATTGTTTCTTTCACTGTGTAGAAGCATTTTATTTTGACAGTGTCCCAGTAGTTTATTTTTGCTTTTGTTTCCCTTGCTTCAGGAGACATATCTAGAAAAAATTTGGTACAGCCTGTGGCAGAGACATTACTGTCTGTGCTCTCTTCTAGGATTTTATGGTTTTCATGCCTCACAGTTGGGTCTTTCATCCATTTTGAGTTTATTTTGTGTCTGGTGGAAGAACGTGGTTCAGTTTCATTCTTTTGCATGTTGTGCGAGATTGTCCTTTTCCCATCCATTCTGATGCCCTGTGTCAGTATTTAGTCCATTTACATTCAAAGCAATTATTGGTGGATATGTATTTATTGCCATTTTGTTACTTGTGTGGTTCTTTCTGAAGATTTTTCTCTGGTCTTGTCTTTCTCTCTTGCATGTTTCATTGATTTTCCTTAGTGATGTATTTGGATTTCTTTCTCTTTATTCTTCTCATGTTTATTAGTGGTTTTTGATATATGTTTACCATTGGGTTTGCGTATAACCTCTTCTGCATGTAGCAGTGTGTATGAAGTTCAGGGTCATTCTTTTCTCCTCTTCTCCCCATGTTTTAGGCATATGTTATTATATTTTATATCCTTTTTTGTGAGTTCCTTGACCGATTTTTTTACAGAAATATTCATTTCTATTGCATTGATGTTTCCTACCTCTCTTCTTCTCTGTATTAATTGTGGAGTTGGTCCCTCCTCCGGCCTTTACACTGCTCTCTGGTTTAACTAGGGACTGGCCAAGTTGAAAACATGGGACAGGTGAGCTCAGAGTCCTCCTACAGACCATCTTCCCAGGCTCCTTGTTTGCTTTGTTTTTGTTCTGTGCAGTGTCTTAATCCTCCAAGGATAAATAATCTTAATGTTCTCTCCCAGAGAAGTGTATTCTTCTCTTCAACTCATTATTATTAAACACCTCTGAACCTTTTACTGTGTGAGGCCCTGGGAATTCAAAGATAAACAAGACAGGATTTCCTCTCTCAAGGGCTTAAGAGTCTGATGAATTAGATAAACATATTAGCTGACACGGAATAATAAAAAGGAAACTCAAAAGAATCCAACCCAGCTACAGAAGGGAGAGGGGCTTTGGGAAATGTTTCCAGAAAACTTACATTTGATCTGAGTCACGTAGTCTTAAAGGATAATAAATATTTAGCGGAAGGCAGAGGGGGGAGAAGAAAAGCGGGGAAGGTGACAATGAGCTCCACTGGGCGAGGCTTTCACGCCAAAGTGATGGTTTGAGGAAGAAGATGTCTAGTGCTCTTGGGGCATAAAGAAAGGCACAAAGTGTCAGGACAAGAGAAATTAGCTCAGTGGAGTCCGGATCACAGAAGATTTCCTGTCCATACCATGGTAGAGCGGCATGGTCAAATATTTGCCTTAGCTAGTCCTCTCCAGGAGAAGGGAGGAGACGAACTTCAGAGAAACAAGTCTAAATAGCACAAGACAGGTAGTAAACTGTCTTGGTGGCCCATGGAGGAAAAACACAAACGATCAAAATGGCAGCACAGACAAAGAACAGGAATCATTTATGAGAAAAATTAGTGATTATAATAGGCAGGGGCTTGGATAGATAATTAATAGATGAGAAGAGACAATGGGGAAAATGAGATGAGTCCTAGTGACTTTAGTGAAAAGAGACCTTCCACAACCTCCACCACCTTATCTGTACCCACGAGCTCCGTCTGTCTTCCTATCATCAGAGGTGAACATATGTGTATCTAAGGCCTTTCTCTCCATCTGTGAACTGGATCCCCACCCGCTTTCCTACTTAAGAACCCTGCTCCCGAACCTCCGCCCACCTTTTCCCCACATCATTGGTTTTCCCCCCTGTCCTGGATCATCAGAGAAATCTGCAGTTCTTTCCCTCACTGAAAACAAAAACAGGAAAAAAAAAAAAACAACACCTCTGTTGACTCCCACTACCTGTGCAGCTGCTATCCTCACGGTCACCAACTCTCCTCTTCCTCTTCCCCCATCCCTCCCAGTCAGGCTTTTACCCCACCACATCCCCACACCCATTGCTCAGTCCTCGGGACTCACCCTGGTTGATCTCGTTAACCAGAATTACACAGCTGATCATTCCTTTGTACCTGAAATATTTTCTTCATTTGGCTTCCAGGATGTCACACGCTCCTACTTTTCCTGCTACCTCATGGTATCTTACCATAAACCCAGTGAAAAAGACAGGTGGCTGACATGTTTGTTTATGGCCTCTTTAAGGATAGTCTTTTAATGGGGGTGAAACAGACATAATGAAACAGAGCAAATTAGGTGGGTACATTGTAGCCAATGCAATGCTGCTCAGCCCTTAAAATGAATGAAGTAAGATGCTTGTAAAAGGGAATCAGCCAAGAAGTTCAGGTCGGTTAGGGAAGGAGGGGCAGTCGGGGGAGCCTCTGCTGAGGAAAACAGACACCAAGAGACAGGAAACTTCTGTGGATCCATCTCAAAACCTAATATTGAGTGGGGAAAAAAGGCTGCCCAAAGATCCTTGCAGTGTAATATTCTGTATGTATATTTGTAAACTCAGAAAACAATACTATACACGATTTATAGATATGTTTATGGATAAGTAAAGTATAACACCTGGATGGAAATGATATGTAACAGTTTTCACATTTTCCTCTGTGTCTTTCTGCATATTTGAACTATTTCCTAATTAGAATTAAATTAGCTATAGGAGCCAGGCCTGTGAAGAAACCTAGGGCAGTAGGATCAAAGGGCCAGGTGGCAATGTTAAAAGAAGAATTCATCCTCTGAAACTTGGGAGGGAGGTGGAGCGTAAAACTAAAGGTAGGAAGTGACTGGTTTCGAAACAGGAGTGCGGGAGTTGAGGGAAGTCATGTCTGACAGCTTCAGTTTACTCACATGAAACAGAAAGGGCACACTGGGAGCACCGAGGGGTTGAGGAGAAGCTTTGAGGAGGGTGTCAGGGTCACTGAGGGTAATATGAGAAGGGCTGGCCACGGACCAATAGAAAGATTATCAGAGGACACTAAAGGCACAGTTGACTTAAAGCAGCCGGTGGCGCATATTTGAATTTCTCAAGTAGCCTGTGCAGGAGGCCTAGTGTGACAGCCAAGGGTGGGGTGAGATGTTGGAGGCAGGGCGAGAGCCACTGAGTGAAGCCAGGATTGGGGCGGGGAGGGAACGGCCTGGAGGAGGAAAGCAGAGGGAGGCAGGACTGGAAGTCTGGTGAGGTCAAGGGGCGGGTGAGAGGCTGTGGGGGAGGGGGAGGGGTCAGAGACCTGCAACAACACTTGGGGCCATGTGGCAGTGTGTCCTTCTCGGGGCAACTTAGTCTCTGCTACCAGAAGCCACTTGATGAGGCAAGTTGCTTCCAATTCTCCTGGGATCAATAACCGAGCTGCTATTACAGCATCACAAAACAGAAAGTAAGAGACACGGTCGGTTCACTGGGTTGAGGGTCACACGGGACTGAAAGCCTATGTGTCCGATGGATCAACAGCAGAAATGTCACAAAGGAAAAGTTATAAAGTAGAGGGAAGTTAGTTGCCCACTAGTGACATTTTTTAATTTCTCAGGTTTCACTGGTGTCCTATCCTACTAATGAACATTAATAAAAATAAGTTATGCTTACCCGGGCAAGTACTTTTGTCCCATATTCTCCATGAATCAGTTAAGTATTACCAAAGATCATTTATAAACCCCGGCAGTACGGGTCCTGTAATTTATCCTTATGGCTACTAGATGGCACTATAGGCTTATTGCTTTTGCGCGTGGTCACCAATATCCGCTCCCAGTTCAATGAAGATTGTTTTAAAATGTAATAAATAAAACATATGACTTTACAACTAGTTCTTAATAATTCAAGAATCTGATGGCTTTTGGAAGATGCAGTAAGAAAAAAATGCTACACCTTCCAAAGCTCCCCGAATGAGAGCTTTGCTAAAGCCTGACCCAAGTCCCGGAAACTGCAGACACAACCGAGTGTGTCACACACGTGTGCATTGTCCTGTGGGAGGAACTTTAACTAGAGTTTAGAGTTCTCTAGGACCTTCCTCCTGTGCCAAGAAAGACGTCGACTACCATGACTCTAACCCCTAGTTACTCACACCTGAGTTCATGTCTTTATGATTTCTAAAAATGAATTAAGATGCAAGTAAAATAGCTTCTCAGATGTGTACAGATGTCCTGCCCAATTTGTGAATGGGACAAGAGCAGTGTTTTTTTTAATTTTTAATTTTTTATTAACATATAATGTATTATTAGCCCCAGGGGTGCAGGTCTGTGAGTCATCAGGCCTTTATAAGCAGGAATGGATGGTGCCAAGTTGTAGCCCATGCATAGAGCTAGGTAGAGCGACCACGGTATCCGGCAGAGATGTGGCTGAGAGTAAGGAAACACCATGGTCAGGGACCCGTGATCTGGTGGATAGACACGGAGATGGGAAGCAAGAGAACATGGCAGACCCTGGGGCAACAGTCCAAAAGTCAGAGTCCAGGAGCAAGTGCCTGGGACCAAAGTCCTAAGTGAAATTTCCATCCACAGTGGGGGTGGGGACAATCCCACTCAGAAAAACGGGCAATGACGGTCGGAGAAAGAAGAGAGGACAGTGTCCGAAACAGTTGAAAGCTCTGTTAATGCACAGGTGTAACTTTACCACTAAGTGAACTTTAGCTTGGTCTCAAGCCCCTATTTTCATAGGGTTGCAAGAAAAAAAAAAAAAAAGATCTTAATCTGAAGTAGCATCTTTTTTGAAACGCACTGAGTTTGGGGTAAGAACTCTAAGCTCAATGGGGCTTCTGTGTCCAGCGCTGCCATCCGGTGAGTGGGCACCCTGTCTGGGTAGGACTGTCTGCGGGGGGGGTCTGCTGTGGGTCAAAGTCATGACAAGCTCTCTGGCCTGGGCTGCGTGTGACTGTGGCTCCCAGGAGCTGGTGACCCCTTCTGCTTCTCGGGACCCCACCTCAGCTCTCCCTGCTGCTGCCAACCCCTTGACACTGAGCCCCGTCTTCTGGCCGGGTCCGACCACCCCCATCCCAGGAGTTCTGGAGCATCTCCGCTCTCATCACAGCGATCCCATGGCAGGCAACAGTCACCCAATGCATACTTGTTGATTAAATGACCCCAGGGTTCCCTCGCGGTACCCTTCCTCCTTCCTCAGTCCTTTCTCCCTGCCGACTCGGCTACCCTCGCCCCCCTCAACACACGGTTCCTGTCAAAGTGAACAGCATTTACGCTTCCAAATGTGAAAAAGGCAAACATATCCTGCTTTACTCCTAGGAGGTTGATTTCGAGAGCTGAAGGAAGCCTATACAATAGGTACTGGGATGGCTCCACAGAGAAGTGACAATACTGAGGTTTTGAGAACTTTAAGTTACTCCACTGGGGTCGCAGCGCTGTTCAGAGAAGCCCGTCAGACTGGAGGGCTGCAGCTCTCAAGCTCTCTCTTCTGCTCTAATGGATTGTTGTTGTGTCCGCTGTCTCGCTCAGACACAATGGCAATGGCTACATCGAAGACGTGGAAGTAAACTTCATCGTGTGGGAAATACACGGCAGGAACGACTACAGCTTTAATAACACCATGAAGAAGGTACGGCGTCTTTGAATTGGAGTAGAGCTTAGCACGCAGTGACACCTGCCGATCTATTTTCCATCTGTATATAAATTATGTAAGGAAAGTAGAACTGACTGCATGTGGGTAGAAAAAAAATAGGACCTGTGTATTATATCTTGTGGCTACCGAAATTCATTTACAACAAAAGAAGCCTTATGAAACAGGTCATATGAAACAGACGTAAAGGGATCAGAAAAAGATAATAATGTTTATAGTAGGGTGATGCAATCCTAGGTGAGTGTTTTCTTTTGTCTCCACAGTGTAGTCAGTGTTCGATTATTTATGGCTCTGCCTGTGGCTCTCGCACATTCATCTGGCGGGTGCTACATTAAAGACACGCGCTCTAGGCTTCCTCTCACTTGACTTCCTTGCGTCATTTGACCCACTGACCTTGGCTTCACTTGTCCCCACACTCCTCTTCTGACTGGTCGATCTCAGCCTCCCTGCTGACAACCCTTTCCACTTTGCAGGCCATGGCAAAAAGGCCTCACCACCTCCCACCCCCAGACTCCACTCCTGACCATCATGACCAAGCGTCTCCACAAACAGCATATGGATTCTGACTTTTCCCCAGAAATCTCGTGCTCAAAGTCAGAGATTAGACATAGCTCCTTCCAAAAGAGCTTTCTCATCGATCAGAGACCTTAATTCTCCAAGAAGGAGACCCCACCCAGGTAGTGGCCAAGAGACAACGAGTTCCACCTGCTACCTGCTCCGGGCTCCTGCAAGAACCATCTTTCGGTGCTGGGGTCAAACAAATCCATCCCACCACATTCCTCCTACACTTGTCCAGCCCCCGAAGTGTGAGTCCTTCTGGCCTACTCTGTCCTCACAATCTCATCCCTAAACTCTTCTGTCCGTCTTGCACCTGGGCCCAGATTCCCATTATTCTCCACCTTCTCAAACTCTTCTAATACACCTTAGGGCTAAATGACCCTAGATACTTCTTCAGGAGACATTCCTCAAAAAATATAATTTCCCCTGTTTTTCTCTCAGATCAAGGGTACTCTTGACGGGCTATGGAATCAAACCACTCCCTAACCCACACTATCGTTTCCAGATCAGTATCTCCTCACCCTAATCACAGTGTCCCTTGTTTGAGACCCCTGTCATCCAGATGGCGTGGACCCCATCTCCCCCTGTCGCTGTCACATACTGAGAACTTGAATGGGTTCTCTTCCTGCCCTGAAAGCAATTACAGTTAAGTCCTGTGAGTTTTTGCTGGGAAGAAGCTTTCTGAACAGGAAGGACCCTTTCTGGTCCCATTTGCAGCTACGTGGGCCATGTGACCGGCTCTTATGCTGTGGAATGAGCAGAAGCGAGAGGTGTCCCTTCCACGATGAGGTGCTGGAGAAGGGCTCCCACGAGCCCCTGAGCTCCTTAGCTTCCTCCATAGCAGTCGATCCCAGTGACAGTTGGAGATGGAGAGATGCAAGCTGGATGAGAGGAGTCCGGTGAGGGGACTCTTCGAAGTGCCACAAGACAGAGAAGCCCGATCCTCCACTGTGAGGAGCGCCACCCATAGAGACCATCCCCCCCCGGGGCATCGGCACTGGACTATGTGTGAGCAGGAATTCAACTGTGATGTGTGAGGGCCCTGAGGAGTGGGGTTTGCTGCGCAACAGAGGCTGCCTCAACCAACACAGCTCCCCCCGTTTTAATTACATTTAAATGCAAACACTCCAGTCTATGGCCTCAACCCCCAATTCTCTAGCTCTGTGGGTGTTCTTCCCACTAACTCTCACCCTTGCTTTTCTTTACACTGTCTAGACATCCACCAGATAGAGCCCTCTGCCCTCTCCCTCTCTGCCATCCCATGTTTCCTCTCCTTTTCCCATCTAACTTGAGCTCTGTGGGTCTGTCCTCCAGCCACCATCTCGCCCATATCTCCAAGTCATCTTCCCCAGTGTTGTTCCTATGCACCCGATGGCCACTTTAAACATCAATCATTCAGCCTCATCCATGCCTCTGTCCGAGCTGCCAATCACTTCTAGAAAAAAAAAAACCAAAATTACAGTAACTGGAATTAGGGACTCAACTATTAGGAGTGAAGGCTGAAAACAGAATTGGTCAGCTGGAAGAGGGGTCAGAAGGAAATGCCTAGAACTATGCATAGGGAGGTAAGCTGATTGAAAATATAGATAAGAACATAATGGAGATTTACTGCCTAGCTCTAAGGAATGGGGTCCTAGAAAGAAAAGAGAGAGTGTTAGCCAAAAGCAATATTTTCCCAAAAGGCAAAAGACATCGAGGCACAGAAAAAGTAATCTTCATCCAGAAATGCTACTATGAACATTTTAAAATGAAAAACAAAGAGAAAATCCTTAAAGGTAGCCAAAATAAAAAAAGAAATTTACTCTCGAGAGAGTAGCAATAAGACTTAAGGCTGATTTCTCTATAGAAATAATGCAAACTAGAAAACTTTGAACAAAAATATCTCCCCCCCCCTTTTTTAGGGGGGGGAAGAGCAAAGGGAGAGGGAGAGAGAGAATCTGAAGCAATCTCAATGCCCAGAATGGAGCCCAACACAGGACTTGATCTCACAATGCTGGGATCATGACCTGAGCCAAGATCAAGAGTCAGTTGCTTAACCCCCTGAGCCACCCAGGTGTCCTTGAACAAAAATATCTTTAAATTACTGAAAGAAAATAAATTCCAAATCCAAAATTCTATATGCAATGAAAATAGCCCTTTAAAAATAAAAATGAACAGTAGAGAATGCTTTAAAAGACACATGAAATTAGAAGAAGAAAAATTTTAAAGTGAAAAGAAACAATGGGATAAAAAGGATTTAAGAAAAAAGTGACAAATACTGAAGATAGGCAAAGAAGATCCAATAGATGGGTAAATGGACACCCTGAAAAAGAAAACCAGATGGGCGCCTGGGTCATTAAGCATCTGCTTTCAACTCAGGTCATGATGGCAGGGTCCTGGGATAGAGCCCTGCATCGGGCTCCCTGCTTAATGGGAAACCTGCTTCTCCCTCTCCCACCCCACCTGCTTGTGTTCCCTCTTACTGTCTCTCTTTCTGTGTCAAATAAATAAATAAAATCTTTTAAAAGAAGGAAAAAAAAAGAAAACCAGAATAAAGGAACAAAACTGATGCTAATCTTTCAAGAAAACATCTCTACCCCACCCCAAGCAAAAAAAGTCTTGAAGCTTCATATTGAAAGAGCATAGCATATACTCAAAATATCAAATCAGAACAGCCAACCCAAGTGGACTTATAGGCAAAAAAAAAAAAAAAAGCAATTTACATATAAGGAAAATAAAATTAAATTATAATTTTTATAGCAATGCTTTATACCAGGAAAAAAAATGGAGTAAAATATTTAAGATACTCAAAGAAAATAAACACAAACCAAGGATTTTATATTCAGTGAAACTGATGACTCTAGAAAAGGCACAAACTACTATTAACATGTCAAACGCTCAGATGATATTGTTCCCAGGAGCCCTTCCTGAGTAACTTACTATATAATGAATTTCAAACCACCAAAATCACTAAAGAGATATCAACATAAGGACTAGAGGAAAGCATTATGTAGTATGGAGTTACTTGCAAAGTGAGGGTTAAAAGGGAAAAAGGATAATATACAATGGACGTATTCTCTGACAATAAAGATATAACACAACCATAAAATATGCTAGGAGAATATGAGAGCATATGCTGGGGAAAAATATAACTTTTCAGAAATCGTGATCGTGGGGGGTAATATTTATATGAGTTATTCTGATCTTGTGAGGTGTGTAATGTGAGATATTCTAATACTGTCATTCTTCAAGTGCTGTTGAAGTAAAAGCGAGGAGATGCATATGTAGTATAGAAGTTAGACAAAACATCCTGAATTTGAACAGGACTCAATGTAAACTCATGAGGTATTAGAAACTCATATGATCTGGATATAAATATGTAACTGTCTTGTTCAGAGAGAACGAGATAAATTTTTCCTACACTGCCCATTAAAATCCCTAGAAACACAACTGCTCAGTACCCACATGGCTGTCTTGAAATATCATTTCCCACTAAAAGTAACTGGGGATTCTTAGATAAGTAGCTGATTCCAAGCCTGGGGGAGGAAACAAACATGATGAACTTGGGACAGTTTGACGTACCCAATAGCAAGGAGTTATCAAAGACTGCTAGGGTCATGTCGAAAGCAATCAGAAGTCAACTTGAAGAGGTTGGCTAAAGATGGGACAATTAGAGCTTCCTTACAGATAGTTATTACAATATTGCTCAAACCCATTAAATATGTTAAACCTATGAGTTCATAATGAATTTTTCAAAAAGGTCACCTTTGGAGAATAATAGGAAATCAACTCCTTATTTTAAAAAGTGGCAAATAAAGGGAAAGACACCAATATTTATCCTACCGTCCCCAAATGAACTATACTAGTGAGTAAAGAAATAATAGAGAAGGGAAACTATCTCTTTATAGCATGTTTCTAGTTGACAAATGGAAAAAAAAAAAAGAGAGAAAGAGAATATCACCATTTTAAGCCCACATAATAGAGGTTACTATGAATAAATTTATATTAACCAATTTTGACAACAAAGAAATGGATAAAACAGACAGTTGCCTTAGAAAACACAATTTACCAAAGTTCCTGATATTCTAAGAAAGAAAGAGACATCTCTAATCCCAAAACAGACATCTCTAATCCCAAATGCCTTTCCTGATGAAGTCTACCAAACATTAAAAGAAAATTTTCCTTCAGTTTTCTAAAAACTCTTCCAGAGTATTAGGGTGGGGAAAGTACTTCCCAGTTCACTTTGTGAATCCAGGAGGGCCTGATGAGGACCTTAAAAGAAACGGGCATTATGAGCCGATCACACCATGACCACAGACACAAAGCACCTAACCAAAACACTAGCAAATCAAACTCAGCGGTGTTTCTAAAAATCACACATCTAGACAAGTTTTGTTTATCTCCTAACTGGAGAGTTGGAATATCACTTGAAAATCAAAGAAATCTTCTCTAGTGACAGAATAAAGAATGGGCATGGGTTATTATAATAGTTGAAAAGTCATTTAATTAAAAAATTATTCATACATAACATTATTTTTAAAATAAATCTTGGAATTCTCAGGGTCATGAGTTTAAGCCCCACATTGGGCATGGAGCCTACTTAAAAAAATGAATAACCCAAAAATAAATCTTGGAAAATTATAAGTATATGGTAACTACCTTAACCTAATAAAATGTAAATACAAAAAAAAAAAAAAAAGCCTTAGAAAACATCTTACCGGGGCACCTGTGTGGCTCAGTTGGTTAAGCATCTGCCTTCAGCTCAGGTCATGATCTCGGGGTCCTGGGATCGAGACCCACATCGGGCTCCCTGCTCAGCAGGGAGTCTGCTTCTCCCTCTCCCTCTACCTGCTACTCCGCCTACTTGTGCTCTCTTTCTCTGTCAAATAAATAAATAAAAATTCTTTTTTAAAAATGATTTTATTTACTTACTTGAGAGAGAGAGAGAGAAAGGGAGTGAGAGGGAGAGAGAAAGAGAAAGTGCACAAGGTGGGTTGGGGGACAGAGAAGCAGGCTCTCCACCAAGCAGAGAGCCCAACATGGGGCTTGTTCCCAGGACCCTGGGATCATGACCTGAGCCAAAGGCAGACGTTTAACCTCCTGAGCCACCCAGGTGCCCCTAAATAAAAATTCTGAAAGAAAGAAAGAAAGAAAGAAAGAAAGAAAGAAAGAAAGAAAGAAAGAAAGAAAGAAAGAAAGAAAGAAAGAAAGGAAGAAAGAAAGAAAGGAAGGAAGGAAGAAAGGAAGGAAGAGAAAGAAAGAAAAGAAAACATCTTGGTGGTGAAAATTTGAAAGCTTTCTCTCTGAAGTCAGGAGTGAAACAAGTGTGCCAGTTATCACCATTTCTATACAACATTGTTCCTGATCTCTGTAATAAGACAAATAAACAGTAACAATAAAAGTATGAGGATTGGCAAGGAAGCGAGAAGATGGTCAAATTCACAATTAACATGACTTTATGTGAAACACTCAAAATTAGTGAGTTTAAGAAGTTCTTTCGTGCAAGGTCAATACACAAACTTCAGTTGTTCCCCTGTATAGCAACAAACATTTAAATAATGAAAAGAATTAAATATATATTGTTCAATGACATTAAATATGCTAAATACTTATGAATAAATTTATATACAAACATATGTGTATATAATTTTTAATACATTTTTATTTCAACTCCAACTAATGTACAGTGCCCTACTCTCAGGTGTACAATACAGTGATTCCACACTTCCACACATCACCTGGGGCTCATCCCAAGTGCCCTCCTTCACCCCCATCACCTACCTAACCCATCCACCCACCCACCTCCATTCCAGCAACCATCAGTTTGTCCTCTGTAGTTAAGAGTCTCTTTCTAGGTTTGTCTCTGTTCACTTTCCTCCTTCCCTCATTTGCTTCTTAAATTCCTATATGTACGATTTTTTGACAGAGTGGTTGTTTAAATGAAGCCCAGACATGGAAGTC
The DNA here is from genome assembly GCF_010015895.1 of Lontra canadensis. NCBI lineage: Eukaryota > Metazoa > Chordata > Mammalia > Carnivora > Mustelidae > Lontra > Lontra canadensis. The sequence goes on along the minus strand of NW_022631018.1, from coordinate 13,964,422 downwards.
AATGACGAAGCTTAACCAGAACCTTCCACTTGAAGAAGCCTGGGGACCTGAGGTAAGGAAAATAACCCAGCAAATTTCATTTATAATAACTAATTTGGCATTTCAGGATTAACCAAAGTTTGATGGAAACATTTTGGATTTAAATTTGTTTTTGCAAATCAAATCCAACTTTTCTATTGGGTTAATATTGTGATTTCAGTAATGTATCATCTTAATTTCTGTTTAATATTCCATGGCTCCTGAGTTACTAACAATTTTTTTCTTTTTCTTTTTCTTTTTTTTTTGCTGAAAATCTGTGTTTGTAGATTTATTAAATGACTGACAAACATGCTAAAACATTGAGAGTGAGTCTTTCTAAAGAACACCTGAACTATCAATTCTTGTACAACTGAAAGATCATGGGGCGCCTGGGTGGCTCAGTCAGTTAGGCGTCTGCCTTCAGCTTAGGTCATGATCCCAGGGTCCTGGGATCGAGCCCCACATTGGGCTCTCTGCTCAGCGGAGAACCTGTTTCTCCCTCTCCTTCTATATTCCCTCCCCCATGCTCTCTCGCTCTCACTCTACCTCAAATAAATAAAATCTTTAAACAAAACAAAAACAACTGAAATATCATATCTGAATGCTAACTATCAGTCCTATACTGCTTTCAATTTTTTTCAATCACACTTTCTTGAATTGAAATTAGTTTATGTTATTTGGAGAACCAAATCATATCTCATAAATAAAAGTGACCTATATGGTACCTGGGTCCATAAAAATCTAAACCCTACAATGGGAATGTTACTTTGCTTCTACATCAGAATCTATTCATGTCAAGACAGATACATACAAATGATTGTATTATCCTCTGTAGTCGCAGCTCCAAACATCCCACTTTCCATCCACCATGTCCTATCCTTCCAGCACCATAACCCTAGAACCTTTACTCTAACAATCCTTCAAACAATCCTTCAACCTCAAAATGACCCAACCACCCTCAACCCTGACCCCAGGTTCTCTTCTTGCTCTTTATGCTGCTTAAATTCCATGGTCAATAATTTTATCACTCTATTAACGTGTACCCTCAATTCCTCCCTTCTTCTCACTTCTTTAGACTTGTGTGGCTAAATCACAACCCTAGTTAAATCCCAACTATCTGCCTTGGCAGCTGACTCTGGTCAAAGGAATACATACACACGCGGATTTGTTTCACCTTCTTTTCATGATTAAAACAGTCCTGCAATACTGCCCAACAAACATAAGTATATTTCTCCAGCTCATTCCCATTTCCCCCCTAGCTACTGCATACTTTCTCCTCTCCCCTATAATCTCCAACACCTCTTCCCCTAGAGAAGGACCTTAAGGTTTTTATCTTTGTTTCCTATTCAGAACTATAAACACTGTTTTTCTTATGCTATTGGAAAACCAGGAGACTTAAATCAACCATATGAGATAATCAACAAGTCTAACTATAACCATTTAATTTGGCCTGGGGACCATTCTGGAATGTATGTGTTTCGTGTGAAGATCCTGGATCCAAACTATAGGTGAATATAAATGTTTTATTGTAATAGTTTTAGCATTTATTTAAAGGGATAATGATACGGTTGAATATAATTTCTATTTTACAAAGCCCAATAAATGATTTACACTAAAACATGGCAACATCACAGAAGGCAAGAGGGAAGACCATAGCTAGTAGGAAAAATAAAAATGCCATAGAGTCTGGGGTCACCACTACAAGAAGAGTTTCACAAAATGCTAAATCAAAAAGTTATGTATACCCTCATGTTGATAACATTATTTAAAATAGCCAAGACATGGAAGCAACCTAAGTGTCCATTAATGACTGAGTGATAAAGAGAACATGGTATATATAAATATACAATGAAGCATTATTCAGATATAAATAAAGAAGGAAATCCTCTACCTCAAGAAAGAAGAAAAATCTCAAACAACTCAATTTTACACCTCATAGAACTAGAAAAAGAGCAAAGCCCAGAGTTAGTAAAAGGAAGGAAATCACAAATATCAGAGAGGAAATAAATCAAATAGAGAGTAAAAAGATGACAGCAAAGATCAAGTAGACTAAGAGTTGGTTTTTAAAAAGATAAATAAAGTAGACAAAATTTTAGCTAACCTCAACAAGAAAAAAAGAGAGAGAGTACTCAAATCAGAAATGAAAGAGAAGTTACAACTGATACCAAAGAAATATATAGGCTCATAAGAGACTGTTATGAACAATCATACAGCAACAAATTAGACAACCTAGAAAAAAATGGGTAAATTCTTAGAAATGTAGAACTTACCAAGACTGAATCATGAAAAAATGGAAAATGTGATCAGACTGATGACTAGTGAGGAGAGTGAATCAATAAGAAAAAACCTCTCAACTAACAGAAGTCCAAGACCAGATGGCTTTACTGGTAGATTCTACCAAACATTTAAAGAAAAATATCTATCCTTCTCAAACTCTTCCAAAAAATATAAGAGGAAGGAAAATTTATAAACTCATTCTGTGAGGCCAACATTACTAATACCGAAGCCAGACAAGGATACCACCAGAAAAGAAAATTACAAGTCAATATCCTTGATGAACATACATACAAAAATCCTCAATGAAATATCAGCTGACTGAATTCAACAATAATTAAAAGGAATCATATACAATGATAAAGTGGGATTTATTCTAGGGATGCAAGGATGATTTGACATCTGCAAATTAATCAATGTGATATGCCACATTAACAAAATGAAGGATAAAAATTGTATGATCATCTCAGTAGATGCAGAAAAGCATTTGACAAAATGCAACATTCATTTATTATAAAATTCTCAATAAAGTAGGTGTAGTAGGAACATACCTCAACATAATCAAGGCCGTAGGACAAACCCACAGCTAACATCATACTCAGTGGTGAAAAGCTGAAAGTCTTTTGTCTAAGATCAGGAACAAAGATGAGAAACAAAGGTGCCCACTTTTATTTTTATTCCACATAGAGTTGGAAGTCCTATCCAGAGCAATTGTAGAAGATTCCAATGAATGGAAAGACATTCAGTGTTGGGAGAACAAATACTGTTAAAATGTCCATACTACCCAAAGCAATCTATAGATTCAATGCAATCTCTATCAAAATTCCAATGGTAGGGACGCCCGGGTGGCTCAGTTGGTTGGGCGGCTGCCTTTGGCTCAGGTCATGATCCCAGCGTCCTGGGATCGAGTACCACATCAGGCTCCTTGCCCGATACATAAATAAAATCTTAAAAAAAAATTCCAATGGTATTCTTCACAGAATTAGAACAACCCTAACATTTGTATGGAATGACAGAAAGAAACAAAACCAAATAGCCAAAGCCATCTTGAGAAAGAAGAAGAAAGCTAGAGACATCACATTCCCTTATTTCAAATTATACTATGAAGTTTTGGTAATCAAAATAATATGGCCCCAGCATAAAAACAGATACATACATTAATGGAACAGAACAGAGGGGCCAAAAATAAACCGAGGCATATGTAGTCAATTTATTACAAAGGAGCCAAGAATATATAATGGGGAAAGGACAACCTCTTCAATAAGTGGTATTGGGAAAACTGGACAGCCACACACAAAAAAAATGAAACTAGACCACTATCTCACAGCATACACAAAAATTAACTCAAAATGGATTAAAGACTTGAATGTAAGAGCCTATGCCATCAAGCTCCTGGAAGAAAACATAGATAGTAAACTCCTTGATTTCAGTCTTGGCCATGATTTGTTTGGACTTGACACCAAAAGCAAAGGCACCTAGAATGAGAATAAACAAGTGAGACTACATCACATGAAAAAGTTTCTGCACAGCCAAGGAAACCATCAACAAAATGAAAAGGCAACCTGTGGAAATCACACATCCAATAAAGAGTTACTATACAAAATATACAAAGAACTCATACAATACAATACAATACAATACAATACAATACAATACAATACAATACAATACAAAAACAAACAATCCAATTAAAACATAGATTGAAGATCTGAATAGACATTTTTCCAAGACAGACAGATGGCCAATGGGTATCTGAAATGGTATTCAACATCACTCATCATCAGGGAAATGAAAGTCAAAAACTCAGTGAGATATCCCCTCACACCTGTCAGAAGGGCCTGTCTCAAAAAGACAAGAGATAACAAGTGTTGGCAAGGATGTGGAAAAAAGGGAATCCTGTGCACTCTTGGTGGGAATGGAAATTGGCACAGCCACTATGGAAAACACTATGGAATTTCCTCAAAAAGCTAAAAATAGAATACCATACGATCTAATGATTCCTCCCCTAAGTATTTATCCAAGAAAATGAAAACCCTAACTTGAAAAGATGCGCCCTCCTGCTCATTGTGGAATTATCTACAGTAGCCAAGACATGGAAATAATGCATGTCTCTGTCAATGGTTGAATGGATAAAGAAAATGTGATAGATGATAGATAATGATAGAGTAGATAGATATATAGATATATTCCTAGATACATGTCTATTTCTATATATATAGTGGAATATTATTAAGCTATAAAAAAGAAAGGAAATCTTGCCATTTGCTACAACATGGATGGACCCTGAAGGCATTATTCTAGAGTCTACTTTGGTTTGAATCCTACTCTTGCCACTGGTAGATATGTCATCTTAAGTGAATCTCTTAGTATCTGCGCTTCTTCTTTATTTGTAAAATGAGTCTGTAACACTGATCTTATAGTATTCTGAGGATTAAATGAAAGTACCCAGGTAAAAATCCCTAATTTTGCTCAGTCAAGGTAATTTCCTTTCTTCTCTTTTCTCCCACATGAAGATGGGTGAAATGCTATCATGAATGTTTATTTAGCTCTGTCCTGTCTCATTCCAAGCAGTCTGCTGAATCGTGAGAGATAGTAACTTTAGAAATAATCACACAGTGCCCTGTATCAAGCTCTGAACATCCTTAGCTTCCTGAGTCAGCCTACAGCAGGTGAACACCACAGGCTCTTTGGGCAGAAAAACCTGAATTCAAATCCCAGCTCTGCTGACAACTGCAAACTTTTGCAAGTAGCTTAACCTGCCTGAGCCTCTGTTTCTTTCCAAAAGAAACGGTAGCTATGAGGATTAGGCAGATAACTCACGTAGGGCATTTGGTCCACCGCCTGGTACACAGCAAATGCTCGTTTAGTATTCATTCTCAACAAGTACTAATGCTCAGTAAAACATTATGACTATTATTAACATTATGCTTATGGTCACCTTGGGACCCACTATCAAAACGATGTCAAGATGTTAGGAGGGCAGTGAGGGTGCACTGACAAGCTGAGAGAAATCGTGCCGCAAGCAGCCCGAGTCACACGTTTGGAAAAATCACCACAGCTGTGATGTAAATGCATCCCTTCTCTCCAGTATTGAGGAAGTGACACCTTCATTAAGATTATCTATGAGTCAATCATTACCATAAAGATTTGGAGGGAGGCTTTTCATATATTGCATGTAATTTAATCGTTAATATTATTTGTCTCATTTACAGTTTCTGTAACCTAACAGCTATATTTGCGATAGAGACCTTCGGAATGATTCCCAGGTAATGCCTTCTGCCTAATCAGGCTCTAGCAAGGGAAGCTGTAAAAGACAGGGGTGGCAGCCAGGACAGGAAAAGCACGTCTCCCCCATTTCCCTGGGACCCTACTACTTCTGCCTCTTATGTTGACGTTCTCAAATTGTATGTATCAATTATCCCAGGGACACAGCAGGAAGGAATTTCTGAGAATTGTTGCTGCAGCTGGGGTCCCATTTTGTCCCATCCCCTCAGCAGCCACGGTTTTCCCATCAAACACGTCCTTGAACCCCACCTAAAGGACAGATCATGGGCTGCGGCGGGGGGCTGGGAGGAGACGGTGGCTGGTTGAGTCAGCCCTCACCCACCGGCCTTACCATTCTGATGTAACCAGAGACAGGTAGAAAGGCACATTCCCGGACTCCAGTCTCCTTGGAGAGCAAAGTCTTGATGCTAACACTGGGATCGCACATGGCTTTGCTTCTTCTCTGTCCTGGGCCTAGTTTTTTTGCTTTCATTCTTTCGTAAAATATTAATAAAAAATGGAAGACAAACAATGAAGTTACTCCTGGCCCTCCTCTAAATATTACTGACTCCTTGACGTTTTGTGCCAATGGAAGATTAATAGTGTAAATAACCCACAAATGAGATAAGCCACCCGTTGTTTCTAAGTGACTTTGGGAAACATCTATGGCCTTTGGCAGTGACTTCTCTTCCTCATTAGATTATTATGTTTAGATGAATATTAAGAACATAAGTGCACCCAAGTACCCACTGTCAGAAGGGGGCACTCGTGTGTTGGAGAGGAGAGACAACGGTGAAGGAGGAGTTCACCTCTTTGCTCACCTCCCTGGAGCTGGATCCCAGCAGCCAGGGGAAATGGTGCAGCTGAGGAGGTCAGCCCTAGGTTAGTGTCTGCAGCTTAGTCTCTGTTACACCTGAGCCCCGGAAGTGGGAGCGGAGGCAGAGCAGAGGCCAGCGGGCGGTGACCATTTTCCGAGTAAGAAAGCCTTTCTCATAAGCAAACATTGGCTGGAGATCAGGCTGTAGGAGGCAAAGATCTTGGCACTTACTTGTCTTCTGGAGGATTCAACCACTTCCCCCAATTTTCCACTGCGTCCTTTGGAGTTGTTACCTTTTAGACAGCAAACTCCCCTAAATCCTCAACTGTCCTCTGAGCTCCCCCTCTATGTCCCTCCCCCACCACCCAGGACCACTGCTTCACCTTCAGCCCTCTAGAGTGATGGCTGTTTACTTTCCAACGACCCCCCCACCAGGTGCCTCGGGACGCCACTACCACTTCCAGACCATTATTTATCCCAGGTCTTCTAAAACAAAACCAAAAAACAAACAAGCAAAAACCATTTTTTAAACACACACCCTTTTTTACTTACTATTTCCTTACATTTCCAAGTGTATTACTTCAATAACACCTGCTGCTACTTCCTTACCCACTCTGGGATTTGCGCCCCCACAAATCTGGCAAGCCCCCAACTACCTGCTTTTTCTGATTACACCTGAGCAGCCAAGGATTGGTGAAGAAAGTTACACAACAGGACAGATTAATCACCAACTTCATACAGGTCACCCAACACCACCTGAGAATCTTAGTACCTTTCTCTGGTCAACCAGTATCTCCACTCGCTGTAACTACCTCTGACCTCATTGAATCCGCTTCCTCCTTGGACCATCTTTCCTTAACAAACATCAGCTGAGCTTGTTTCCACCATTACAAAGAACTTAGAAGACCGCAGGCAGGGACACACCTGATTCCTGATTCCTGGTTTCAAACACGCCTACTAACACCTATGTCCATTCTCTCCTTTTTCCATACTGTTCAAATTAAAGACATTTTATTCCTCCCCTTTAAGTATAATTCTTCCACAGGTTCTTTGAAACCTCTTACCACTTTCTAAGGAAACTTCCAAATCGATTATTTCTTCTCTCTTTTATATGTTCCGCTTTCCCCCTCAACTAGATCCTCCCCATAGGCTTTTAATCACCCTCAAGTTTTTAATTTAAATGTAAGTAAAACCTCAAACTCTATCCCTCTCCAGCTGCCACTCTCTCTCCCCCATCCTTTGCGAGACAAACTTGTCAAAAGGCTTGTCTACAGAGTCTCCTTTTCCCTATGTTCTATCCCCATTTCTCCTAAACCACCCAATCTGCTTTCTGTCTAATTACTCCACCAATGACCTCTCCAGGTTGGTTTTTGAATTAAAGAACCACCTTTCCCAGTCTTGAAGGACTGGTCTCAGGTAGGAGATGAACCTTATTCTTCAGCCTGGCCCTAGCTGTTTGCTGTGTATCAAATCTTTGATTGTCCAAGATGCCTTTTTGGTTCCCAAGACCTGTAAGCGTCCCAAAGAAGAAGACCTCCATCAGCACCTAGATGCAGGCTGGTTGCAAGCTGGACCCTCAGGCAGCAGCTTTTAAAGAATGCAAGAAGGCCTCTTTCATGGAAAGACTGGGAGCTGGGCATTTTAGTACACTGTCTCTGTGCTGAGGGGTGCGAGGGGGGATATAGCCACTGCAAGTCCTCTGGACCCCTTTTGTCTGCTATAACCCTGTGGGTCTCATAGACACAAGCCCAGGTGGCTTTCAGAGCTAAGTGTTTGGGGACCTGTCCCTCCAGTGGAACTTTCATAAATTGGGACTCAATGTTGAGCCCAAACTCTTTGCTCCAGGGAGAAGCTGAAAGCTCAGAGTCCTGTCCTGGTCTTACGTTGCTGTGCTGGGTTTAGGATTTATGGTGAGACTGTGTCCTAGTCTCTTCTACCCATTCTGATGTGGCTATATTTTTTTCTCACACAATGTGTAGATGTTGCCCTTATCTGTTTCTGGATTTCTTTTGGAGGGAACTGTCCCTTAGGAAGCCATGGCATGGGTGTGACCATGGAAGGAGGTGAGTTCAGGAGCCTCCTAGGTCACCATCTCGAACTGGAGCTGGCCTAACCACAACCTGATAGATATTTGCCAGTCCTCATCTCATTTCACGCTTCATTGGTGTTGACTTTCCCTTTGACCGCTATATTACTTTACAGGTTTTCCTAAACTTCTATAGCCATGCTTTCTCAAGTAAAGAGAGCCTTGACCTCCTTTACTGGCCAGTAAATGATTTCCCTCAGGGCTCAGCCCTGGTCTTGTGAGCTTCTCCCTTTGGCAAGATCATCCACACTTGTGGCTTCAGTAAGCATCTATGTACGCATGACTTCCTAATCATAACTCTGGTCCGTCCAGAGCCCTGCATCCCACCGTCTATTAACCTCTTCTCTTAAGTGGCTCACAGACTGGTCAAACTGGACATGCCCCAAAATGATCTCATGATCTTATCACCCACTCCCTTGCCCCATTATTTGTCCCACTCTAAAAGGGGTCCAACAGGGTAATTGTATACAGTTGTCATTGTGAAGCTTCAAGAGAATCCATTCGCATGGGCTACAATATGACTGGTGCCTTCTAGAGATGAATAGTGTGGCAACCCTGTTTTCCAGAGTTCCTTCTCTTGGGAAAGAGCACATTGAAATGTGCAAGCCAAATACCTATGAGTCAAAAATGAAAATAAGAACCCCCCCAAAAGACAAAAAAACCCTAGAGTTGTGTTCATTTCTGTTTCCCCCAGCTCATCCAAACAGTCACTAGCTCCCATTCATTTAATCTCCTGAATTGTCCTCAAATGAATCTACTTCTTACCAACCCCATCACCACCACTCCAATCCAAGCTACCGTTGTCTCAGATGGGAACTACCACAATAGACACCTGACAGATCTGATCTCCCCTCATTCATTTCTATTTTCTTCTGGTTCATTTTCTTCACTGAAGCCAAAGTGATCTTCTCAAATGCTATTTTATAACTTGAAACACTTACGTTTCTTTCCTTAAAATGGTAACTCCTCAACATGGCCTACAAGACCTTCAATGAATCAGGCTACCGCCTACTTCTCTAATCTGGACTTGCATTATATTCCTCTCATCATCTTTGCTCTAGACCCACCAACCTCTCAGTCCCCGACCTTCACCATATTCTGTCCCATAGCAGGAACTTTGCACATTCTGTTTCTTCTATGTGGCAACTCTTCCTTCCCCTCTTTGTCTACTTAACCTCACCAACTGCATTTCCATTTAATTCTTCAAATTTTAGGATAATTATCTTTTCCTCCATGGAGGCATTTCTTGACCCTATCACCAGGTTAAATCCGGCTATAGTAAGCCTTCATTGCATTGTATATCTACTTAGTTCTTATCACAAGTGCAATTTTATATTTCTCTTCTCATCATTGATTAACAATAATGTCCCCACTAAAATGTAAGTTCTCTAAGGAGATGGGGACCATGTCTGTTATTACTTATCATTGTCTTTCCACGCACTACCCCAATACCTGGCTCATATCAGATGATTTGTCGAGTTAATAATTAACTTCCAAGAAGGAAACCATTCACAGGAGCCAGATTAAGCTTGTATCCACATAGGAGGAAGGTCAGAGTAAGAGGACTAGAACCCAGGGAAACCATAACACTGCAAATAAATGAGTAGGGCCTAAAAAGGAACTAAAAACTGAAGTCAGATACCAGGGCAGGACACCAAAGAGAAAGTAGCACAGTGTTTGGCCCAAGTGGTAAATCCACTCCGGTGGGAGGCAGCTATTGCAGAGTCCCAGGTGAAGGGAGAGATGTCTGGCACCCAGCTGAAAGTAGCATCTAGTAAGTGGTATACACATATGCACACGCATGCACACACACACACACACCTGATTGACCCTCCGGTGCCTCCAGTTAATGTGCCCCACAGTAAACCAGCTGTATTTACATGCCCTCGCTAAAGTGTTCTTCCTTTTGAATTTCCTCCATCAGTGAATGGTGACAACATCCTCATAGTCACCGCATGCCAACACCTGGGAGACATCCTTTACTCTCAAACCCCACATCTCAACAATCTCCAAGATCAATTCAGTCTAACTTCCAAATCTGTCTTAGATCTATCTTCTTCTCTCCACTTCCTCAGCCACAAATGAAGTCCTTCAACACACTTGCATTATTAAAAACTTCAAAACTGGGTGTCTCCCTCCACAATCATACTTCCCCATTCCTCCATTCTTCCCTCTACGTTCAGAATCATCCTTCCCAAATCCACACCCTGTAGCTTCATAAAAGCTGTCTCTCTCACCTCTAACCACCAGTCATTCCTCATCTCTACTACTCTGCCTACCACCTGAGCTCTTATCATACTGAACTAGTTTTAGTTCCAGAATGTCTGGGTGATTTTCAGGTTTCCCCATGCCTCCACAACTTTGCATAGCCATCTCCCTCAGCCTAAAACTCTATGCCCACCGTTTCTTCATCTACTTCCAGGCATTTTTATCTAGAGAACCCATTCTAAAGCTCCAAGTCCTACTCCTATCCAGCTAACTCCGCTAATCAGTTCAAAGTTCTCCTCCACTGAAGGCCTTCCTTAATGTCTGGCCCCCATGAATTTTACATTTCTTTCTCTCACTCTATTAATCATACTGTCTATTCTCCTCCATAGCCAACCTCTAACACTAAGGCAAACATCCTGAGGGTAGATAAGATGTCTTATTAATCTTTGTTTTCTGTCAGTGGCATAGGAACTAGCCGTTCAAAAATTGTTTGATTACATAAATTAAGAACCAAAGTGAGTGATGACTTCTATTGACTTTTTTTTTCTCTTCTTTCAGTCCAAGTGGCTACCTGGTTGCTGCCTTCCTCTTTATCCTGATGCTACTGTTCTTCAGTATTCTAGTTTTGAGCTATTTCCATTATATGAGGATTTATAAACAATATCTTTATGAGCCAATTAAAAGATATGATAGAAAACAAAAGGATAATTAGGAAAAATGAAAGTTTGTTTAGTATGGATATATATATATGTATATATGTAGAGTGTATATATATATATATATATATATACACACACACACACTTATATTACAAGTGTGTGTGTGATTAAGAAATGCTAAAGATAAGCACATAGTAGGTATAAACAAATTCAAGCTCTAAAAATGTCCTTAAATTACCCCAAGACAAACATTCTTATATCTACTATGTGTTATTAATTTTAAGGTGTTTACCCTTACCCTAAGGTTCTCCATATACTCTTATGTGACTTTTTAAAAAATTAAAATAAAACTAAATTTGCCTATTAAAATCCTTCCTAAGAATGAAAGTAAATTTTTGGAAGTGTGTAAATATGTCAAATACTTTTTTTTTTTTAGCTTGGGGGAGGGGCAGAAGAAGGGGGAAGGAGGAAGCAGACTCCTCGCTGAGAGCGGAGCCTAACTTAGGGCTAAATCTCACAGCCCTGAGATCATTACCTGAGCCGAAATGAAGAGTTGGACACTTAACCGACTGAAACACCCAGGAGCCCCTCAAATATTTATTTGCGTGAAACTTTTCATATGAAATCTCATATGGCTGTAGTTTATGTATAAAAGTCTTAATGTGTCCTAGATAATCTCTCTTAAATGTATTTCAGAAGTTTTTCTAGTGGTAGATTCACACATGAAGTGTACAGCTTATTGAGAATGAGAAGCTGCTGCTCTAAGTTTTAAGTTTTAGAATATGATTTTCATGTTCAGCATAAGCTTAATTTATCCAAATGTTACCACAGCTTTCAAACAATTAGTGTTTGTAATAGAGTTCAACTAGAGAAGCAGAACTTGTGGGAGGGGTGTGTGTGTGTGTGTGTGTGTGCGCACATGCGCATGCGTGTGTGTAAAGAGATTTACGAGAACTGGCTTGTGTGACTGTGGAAGCTAGCTAAACAAGTCTGAAATCTACAGCACAGACATCAAGAATAGAAGATCGCAAAAGATAAAAAGAGCAAGATGGAACTCCACGGGCACAGATCAAAGCTGCTATCCGTAATTAGAATTTCTTATTTTACCAAAATCAAGAACAAGACAGGGATACCTGCTATTCATCACTGTGTTGTAAGTTCCGACATTACAAGAGGAAAACAAAATGAAATGACCATTATAAATACTGTGGGAAAGGAGATTTTTTAAAAAATCCTCTCTTTCAATAACAAGATAATATGCCTAGGAAACCCAAAATTAGTAACAAGAATTATTAGGTTAAGATAACCTGATTTGCTCAATATGAGATAGATATTTAAAAATTAATACCTTTTCTAGGCGTCTGCCTTCCACTCAAGTCATGATCTCAGGATCCTGGTCAAGTCCAGCGGCCTCCCTGTTCAGCAGGAAGTCTGCTCTGCCCATGAGCGCACACTCTCTCTCTCAAACAAATAAATAAACAAAATACCTGTTTTCTCTATAATGTTATATAACAGCAATAGAAAAAATAAAAAGTAATTTACTCATTGTAATGACAAATTATACAGAATTAAATGTAAAAGGTGTATGACATACATGAAAACAATCTTCAAAATCTTTATTGAAGGAGGTGAGACAAAATCTGATAAAAATAATTAATAGGGGAAAAAAAGAAGCAAAACTACCCAATAGAAATGAGAGCAAAGAATATAGTCACTTTACAGTGGGGTATCCCACGTAGCCGATAAACATATTTAAAGCAACTATTTTTTAGTGTTTACTATGTGCCAGGAATTGTTCTAATAACTTACCTAACCCTTTTTAACAAGGCCTCGAGATGGGAGTGTTATTTCCCAATACAGAGATGAGGAAACTGGCAAAAAAGGTAAGTAATGTTTGTAAGGTCCCACAGCTGGTAAGAGATGGAGCTGGAATTCACACTCGGACAGGTGGAGTCCAGATCCGGGGCTCATGCCCCCAGGATGCTGGAGCTCGCCCGCCGTTGGGAAGATACAAACCAAAGTTACAGTGAGGCTTGCATTCCTCACCTGAGGGCACAAACTCGGAAGGTTAATACTCTTGGGAAAGAAGGAGGGTCAGAGATGGAAAGGAAATTCCCTTTAAAAAAAATTTTTTTATTTATTTGAGAAAGAGTGCAGGGGTGGGGGGCAGGGCAGAAGGGGAGGGAGAGAGAATCCCCAGTCAACTCCGTGTTAATTGTGGAGCCTAATGTGGGGCTGATTCCACGACCCTGAGATCATGACCTGAGCCCAAACCAAGAGTCAGATGCTCAACCGACGGAGCCACCCAGGCGCCCCAGGAAGGAAATTCTCTTGCACTTCAGAAGGAAAAGCGAATTATTTCAACTTTTTTGGAAAGCAATCCGGTAAGATCTATTAAAAATATACATGCTCTTGGACCCAGAAATTCCACTCTTAGGGATCTATTTATGGGATGAGATGGGATGGGGAGGACCTATATATATATATATATATATATATATATATATATATAAATGCTGTATCATTGGTTGTTATGAAAAAAACTCTACCAAAAAAAAAAAAAGAATGCTTATCAATAGGTGAATAGTTGAGTAAATGATTGTACATTGGCCCTACAGATCAATCTGTACCAGTTGATTTAAAAGATTTTCCACAAGGTTTTGTTCAATGAGAAGAGCAAGCCACAGAGTATTTACAGCACGAGCTTATCATACGAACCAAAGAAAAGCCCTGTGCATGAGAGCGTGAAGAAACGTACGGAAAGATGCATATCATTTCGTTGACATTGTGTGCATGCGCACGCGTGTGTCACCGTGGGAGGGGGAGTGGGGGTATATGCAGAGGCGAAGTGATGAACCGAACCCTTAAAACTATGAAGAGGGAAACAAAACAGGAACGGCACGTGAAATTTGCTCCTAATTGCAAAACCGGGTATCTGCACAAAGAGAAACGAAAGGGCCATAGGCACCCAATTTAAAATGACCTAATTCCAGGTGGTATTTGCTTTCTTACTACTGTTTCCTGCCACATTGAACTTACACTATTTTTCTGAAAGATTTTATTTATTTGAGAGAGAGCACAAGAGAGAGAGCCCAAGCAGAGGAAGCAGCAGGCAGAAGAAGCAGGCTCCCCGCTGAGCAGGGAGCCCGATGCGATGCCAGACTCAACCCCAGGACCCTGGGCATCTGATGATTGTCCCAACCTGCCACAACTTCCTATTTCCTTTCATTTGAGTCCCTCCTCTAATAAAATCACTGCGCAGTTAATCCCACGTTGGTGACTGTTTCTCAGAGGACCTGGAGTAACGCAGTGGTGACACGAGTGGCCTGAGGAAACGGAGTCAGAGGGTATTTGAGACTGATGCTGCACCCAGCGGGCCGGGACAGCACCATCCTGACGGGTATGCGGCGCCCCGGGAGTTTCTGGCTCAAGCTGGTGGTTCAGTTGCTAAAGTTCTCGCTGGTAGTGGCCTGGGGAAGTGTCCCAGTGGAGGGGAGTGCTAGCGGGTGCAGTGAATGCAGCAAGTGTTTGAAAAACACGGGCTGACAAAGACAGCAAAGTCTGCGAGTTACTGCTAAGTTACGTGGCTTTTCTTAAGACTTTATTTATTTGAGAGAGAGTGAGCAAGAGAATGAGCAGGGGGACGGGGGCTGGGGGCAGAGGGAGAGGGAAAAACTCCCCGCTGAGCAAGGAGCCTGATGCCTGGCTCTATCCCTGCACCCTGGGATCCTGACCTGAGCCCAAAGCAGACGCTTAATGACTGAGCCACCCAGGCACCCTAAATTATGTATTTTTTAAATCGAAATATAATTGACATGTAATATTGTATGATTGTATAAATGTTAGATGTACAATGTGTTGTTCTGATACATTTATATGCTGCAGTTACCTTTATGGCATTAGCTAACACCTCGGTCATGTCACATAATTATCATCTCACTTTTTTGCGATGGCAAAATTAGGATCTGATCTCTCAGCAACTGTGGAGTTTATAACTCAGGATCGTTGATTATAATGGTGATGCTGTGCGATAGCTCATCTCCTAGCCCCTGCCCCATTCCCCCAGCCCTCTGCGTCTGGTAACCCCCATTCTACTCTCTGTTTTTATGAATTTGTCTTCTTAGGATACCACATATAAGTGAGATCCTGCAGTATTTGTCTTTCTCTGTCTGGCTTTATTTCATTTAGCATAATGTCCTCAAGCTCCATGCATGTTCTTGCAAATAGCAAGCTATCTTTTCTCATGGCTGAATAATATTCCATTATGTATATATATGTATACATTATCATTTTTATCCCTTCATCCCTCAATACTTCGGTTGTTTCCATATCTTGGCTACTGTAAATTATGTTTCAATAAACATGGGAAAATGCCTATTTCTTCCAAATCGTATTTTCATTTCCTTTGGCAATAGACCCAGAATGGAACTGCTGGATCACGAGACCATTTTATTTTTAATTTTTTGAGCAACTTCCATATTGTTTTCCCTAGTGGCTGAACAAATTTGCATTCCCACCAGCAGTGCTCAAGGGGTCCCTTTTCTCCCCAACCTCGCCTTTTATTGCTTGACAACCTGCAGAAGTTCGGTGAGAGACAGAGTCCCAGCAGTTGAAGGCTAAGCGTGAGAACCACAGCGTCTCCGCAGTGACTTATATAAAGAGATCATTATCACCAGTAGCAGGATGAAAGACATGATTGAAGACCTTCAATCCCAGGGCTCTAGAGATGTTTGAACCCTTGACCAAGGCAGATCTGTGACACAGAGGTCAAGGTGCTCATGGGACAAACTGGGGTCCTGAAAACTGGAACAAGGTCGGCTGGATGGATGTCTTTCCACACCTGTCCCTCCCCATGCCCACCTTCTGGGCACAGACATTGCCTATCCGTCTCTAGTAAGAGCCACCACTTCTTCTGGTCTGGAGGATGCTGCGGAAGCCACTCCCTCGCTAGAGAACATGTGCCCCCCACCCTGATGCTCTCGGTTAAATCCTAGCCTAACCCAGCTGGTGACATGTTACACCTGATAAGGGAGGAAGAAGGACAAAAACCTGCGTGTCCGCCCAGGGCCAGAGCAGTACACCTGAGATTGGATTCCAAGGGTTCTTTAAAACTGGATAAGCAAATTTTTGCTGACTTGCAGGCACTTTCTCAGGATATGGGATTTAACTAACACCCTAGCAAGGACCCTGAGGGATGGGGCAAACTTCCTTCTGGCTCTTAGAAACCTGGAAAAAAATGGCAGCCAACTCTCAGCAAGTAGAAAAGCCTGAGTGTCCTGGCAGGTGGTAGAGGAAGGAATAAAGCAGCTCAGGGAGGTGACGGGCTGGAATGGAGGCATTGCATGAGGTCCAGAGGACACACTATTTCTCAAAGATGATGGGATGGGAGGACCACCAGCATCACTGAAACCCCCAGTGGTGGCGGCCACTGCAGCCAGGGATGAGGGCAAGGGAGGCAGTCAGAGACAGGGTTTATTAACACTCATGGGAAGGATGAGGCCTCAAAGTGAGAGAGGCTTGGTGAAGGCACTTTACTTCTAGAAGCTGGGAGACCAAAATTACCGTGAAAGACAAGGAGTGGTCAAGGGGACCTGACGTGGAGGGAACTGTGGTCAGTAGAATATGCTGGCGTTGGTGGCAAAATTGTCAGACAGCCAACAAGGCTCTTGATTATATCTATTAAAGGAGGAAAAATAGAGGTGGTGGTTAAGGGTAATTGTCCCAATAAAAAGTCACAGTCCCTTGCTCCTGTCCCCAGACCTGAGCAGATTACCAAATCTGGAATCTGCCAGTTCCCAAGGAAGAAGGACCCTACAACACTGTGGCGAGTCTATATGATGACAATTCCCCCCCCCCCCCGCCACATCGCGAGACCTATGGCCATTTACTCAGGTGACCGTACCAGTGAAACAACTAGGCATTTTGAGGACAATTAGATACAGGTCTGAGTTGACACTGATACAAAGAAACCCAAAGTGTCATCAAGCCCCCCTTTACAGGTGGGGACCTTGAAGGGCCACAGGGGCTCACAGCCACCCAGAGGTTCTTTCCCCATCCTCAAGTACATAACTGAAATTAATATATGTGGCAGTTGGAGTAAAGCCTACATTGGACTCCCAGTCTGTGGAGTACGAATGATCATAGTGGGGAAGGTCAAATGCAAACCTTTAAAACTATCTCCTACACATACACCTAGCCATGTTAGAAAATCATTACCATTTTCCAGGGGGGATAGCCAAGATCAGCTTAGACCATTAAGGACCTAAAAAGATGGAGGATTGGTGGTCTC
Organism: Lontra canadensis; assembly: GCF_010015895.1. Lineage (NCBI taxonomy): Eukaryota > Metazoa > Chordata > Mammalia > Carnivora > Mustelidae > Lontra > Lontra canadensis. The sequence goes on along the minus strand of NW_022631018.1, from coordinate 13,946,807 downwards.
TGTCATGTCTTTACTTAATGACCCAGTTGGCTCATGCAGAAAAGTAAAGTAAAAGTAAAGGAGAATGACTCCTTCAGATTTAGCCAAGTAGGAGCACCAGTTCCAACTGCTAGATGTGTATCTGTGTTAGGGTGGGTTCATTGGAGCTCAGGTATCCCATGTGCAACTATTGATCTGGCAGATGCATTCTTCTCTGGGCACAGACTCTCCCATGAGAAAAGAAGATCAGAAATAATTCATATTCACATGGAAAACAATATTCCATTATCTGCCCATCTTACAGAATGCGCAAGGACACATCCTCATATGGGTTACCAAAATGGCAAGCCAAGTCCTTGCCTGGTCTGGTCACGGAGTCTGGGATGCGATGTTCTTGTGGGACCCAGGCCTTTTTGTACCGATTAAGAATGGAACAGCCCCTAGGGCAGTTGATTGCCCAGACTTTAACAAGAATGAGCTCTATATTTAGTGCCAATATGGAATTAATTCTGGAGACATGGGAAGCACAACATGGATAGGTGAGCTACACTGAACTCTTATCACCTAGCCAGGAACAACTAAATGTCTTGCATAAGGTGATCAAGAGCAGAAGTGCCTACCTGAGCAGCTACTTCAACGACCACTATCAAAGACCGATCAAAGATCGTCGCTTTCCCTGTCACATCCATAAGCTGGTTCAATTATCAATGGCTTAAAAAGCCACTTCATCAGTAAAGACATCTAAGACAAAAAAATACAAGTAGCCTCTGAATTTTTCAACCACATTTCCTCTTCCACTGGTAACTCTGAAATGGAAAACGGACTGTTTCAAGATGAACTCTAGACTCCACCTTTGTAACTTTTGGTGACCAACCGGATCCTCCCGCTATAGCTACGTAAGAAAGCTTGGAAGTGGAGCCTCTGGCCCCGGTCAAGCCTTCAGATGACTGAAACCCTGGGAGAGACCACAAGCCAAAAATATTCACCTAAACATGAATCCAATGTTCTCAGATTCCTGACTTAGAAACTAAGATGTTTTTGCTTGAAGCTGTTATGTTTGGGGGTAATTTGGCACACAACAGGAAATCAGGCACAGCTGGACTCTGTTCCTCTCTACAACAGGGCTCACGGAGCAAGAAATTTAACATTTATTTTTCTCTATAATGCTTTGGAAACTTGAATCTCCCTCCACGTTGCCCAAGGAATCCTTTGTGGGAGGTGATATCAAGGCTCCTACCAGTCTCAAATCTGCCTTTCTGGCTGCGATGAAGGCTGGAACTCTGGTCGCTCTCTCTGGCACCACGTGCCAGAGGGATACTGGCAAGGAGGAGGAACAAGGGCTTCCTGTCCCCACCTTTCCTGTCTGTGTGAACTTAGCCATATTTATTCACCCCAGCAAAGCAGAAGGCTTGAATAGCACTGTTTGATCTCTAACTCAAATTCATAAAAACCTTCCAGGACCGGCATCATAGCGCCCTTGAGAGACACTAAACACAGCTCAATGGGACTCTCCTCCAAGCTTCAAAGCTCTTTAAATTCCAACCTCTTTGTTCCCCAAGACTTGGGGATGACAGCTGCTTCTGGTGCTGATTACCTCTGTGACACCTCAGTGTTCCCTTTTTTGTCTTTTTAGGCCTCCAGTACCCAATTTACATTTATATTACATTTTATAGGAAATGTTTCTTATATTAAATTTTACGTGTTAATGTTTATATTACATTTCCTGTTTATTTTAAAATTTCTCTTGCTAGTTTCTTTAATATTCCTAGAGCAACTCCTGGCAACTACCCCCCAAAAAGCCTCCTTTTTATGCTCAACTACTGTTGTCTCCTTCAATTTAAGTGATAAATTAATGAATATATATACACACACACACACACACACACACACACACACACCAGTGGAAGACATAAAATATCTATATATTTTATGTCTTCCACTGGTTTGTAAGCTGTTTGTAAGCTTCATGAGAGCAGCAGTCTTGTTTTATCACAATATATGAGTGATAAACAGTGGTTGACACATAAAAAGTATTCCTTTAATACTTGCTCAAAATGAATGAATGATGGATAATTTCAGTTTTTGGTGGATCAGTACCTAAATTACACAAGCAACAAGTCATTTCATCATCAGACAGTGAATTCTCGTGTCTGATGAATGTGAAATGATCATGGGACATCCTGTGTGGTAGGCAGAATAATAGCTCCCCAGAGATGTCCCCATCGAATTCTCGAGAACCTTCAAATATATTACCTTACATAGGAATAAAGACATTGCAGATATGATTAGTTAAGGATCCTGAGATGACATTATCCTGCATTATTCAGGTGGGCCAATGTAATCACAAGAGTCCTTCTAAGTGAAAGAGGGTTAAACAGGAGAGTCAGAGAAGATATGATAAAGAGAGGTCAGGGCAATGTGGCCATGAGCCAAAGAATGAGAGCAGCCTCTAGAAGCTGAGAAAGGAAGCAGATTCTCCCCCCTAGAACCTCCAGGAGGAACACAGTCCTTGACTTTTAGCCCAGGGAGACCCATTTTGGACTCCTAACCGGTAGGACTCTAAGAAATTTGTGTTATGTCATTTTAAACCACTAAGCAGGTGATCATTTTAATAACAGAATAGGAAATTAATACCTCTTGTGGAGAAGTCCTATAGGTGCCAGGTTAAACTAGCCTAGTGCTCAAGAGAGACAAGGGGTATGGGGATGGGGGCATCAGACTTTTTGGCTGGCCTGGGACAGCGAAGCTAGGAGCAGATGATTTCACAAAGGGTAAGGCACGTGGGCGGGGTCAGAGGTGAAGTGAACCAGCGGTGTGAACCCTCAGTTGCGCAGCCAAGACTAAGTGAGGTGTTAAGGGATAGAGCCTTTCCCCCACACCTCTAGCTTGTTCAACAGGGTTAGGTGGAGAGGAAGGCCACAGAGGGAAAGGGAAGGGAAGGGAAGCAAAGCAGGAGGATACACCAGAAATTAATTTTAGAAATTTGTCCACATCGCACTTGAGGACAGTCAAATATCACGCACACAGCACCTACCTTCACACAACACTGGCAAATGAATCCTGTTTCCCTAGTATATTTGTTTTTCCCTATTCTACACCTCTCTCTCCAAATTCCCTATATCCCTCGCCTTGCCTCTTACATGTTGCGAAAAATCAAAGCAAATCAGGAGAGAACATCTTCATTCCCCCAACCCTCCAACTGCCTGAATGTTAGCTTTGCTATTCCCCTTTGAGGGGATATTTGTCCAGACGGATATTTGCCATTCAAATCTGTTTAAACCAAACCTCGTCCCCAAGACTTTCCAGCTGCAGCTAATCTAAGATTACGGTCAATCACTTCATCCTATTCTGATTCTCTGCAAAGCACATATCACCCATATTTGTCCTTCCTCCTCTTGTGGACGGTATTCCCCAGGGCCTGCAACACGGCCGGGCACATGGCAGGCACACGACAAATATTTGTTGAATAAATGGAAAAGCAACTACTGTGTCCTAGGGTTATGCCAATCTGTGAGTACTGCACTCTCTTCCCCTGACGGCAAGATAGTTTCATAAAATGTAAGATTTCATATTGAGTACTAACCGGATCGGATGCACATTGTGCCCCTCCCCACCCCACTCCCACCCGCACCCCCAGCAACCTGCCTTCCTCTATTTCCCCACCGTTCCACGTGCAAAAAAAAAAAAAAAAAGCAGCACGGAGGGTTTGAAAAACAGGGTTGTCACTATGGTCTTTTGCCACATTCAGCTGGCTTCCACGGAATCAATGCGACAGAAACTAACAGTGGCACCGACGAAAAGGGGTTGAAGGTAGAGGACTTCACCTGCCGCCAAGGGCGCACGGCAGAGGACCGGCGCGGATCCCAAGCACTGCATGCTGGGAGCTGTAGTCTCCCGGGGAGGTCCGGTGCAGTAAGGAGCGGGAGGGGGCGGGGCCCGCGGCATGCTGGGAGCCGTAGTCGTGGAGACTCGGCCTCTGCGCTTCCAGCCGCGAGTTGGGGAGTGGGGAAGGGGGGGGGGGTGTTCCTCACTGCATGCCGGGAATTGTAGTATTTCTAGAACCCCGCTCCCGCAGTGTGAGAGGCGCCATTTTAGGTCCCGAGGTGCGGCCGCGCGGAGCCAGAGCGCAGGCGGGCTCAGCCCCGGCGCCGGGCCGGCCCCGCCCCCGGGGCGCCTGGCGCCCGCCCCCCGCCCCGCTCAGGCCCCGCCTTTCCCCACGTGTCCGCTGCCGAGGGGAGGCGCCTGAGCCGGAGCGGGCCCGCCAGCGGTCCGGCCCCGTCGGCGCAGAGGGTCCTGTCGGCGGCGCCCGGGAGCGGCCCGGCTCCCCGATGCTCCCGCGCCGGCTGCCGCGGGCCGGGCTGTGCGCGTAGTGCCCGGCTCCGGCCCCCTGAAGTGCCCGCGGGGTTGGGAGCGGCCTCGGCCCCGCGGAGACGGAGCGGCTGGAGGACGAGGCGGCGGCCGCGGGGAGGAGGATGGGGGCTAACCAGTTAGTGGTGCTCAACGTGTACGACATGGTGAGTGCGGCCCAGGCCGGCAGCCTCCGGCCGCTCGGCGCGGGGCTCGGACCCCCGGCCCCCGGCCCCTGCGCTTCCTGCCTCGCGTCTCCGCCTCCAGCTTAGTTCTCGGGGTGGGGGAGGGGAGCAGGAGGCTGTTGGAATCCTCGCGCACGTCGGCGGGCGGGCAGCGCTGCCCGGTCCGCCCGAGGGCTCCCGCCCGGGCTCGGGGCGCCTGGAGCCCCGGCGGTGGCCCCTGCGCGGCCCGGAGCCCGCGCCGGGCCCGACCCCCCGGGCGGCGGATCGGCGTCCTTCGGGCGAGGCTTCCGTCGGGGGGTCCGACCGCCCTCTCCTGCCGCCCGGACGCCGGGCCGCCCCGTCCCCGAGCACCTCTTCCTGCCCCGGGTCCTCAGGAACTCCCAAGCCCTTCCAGGTCCCGAAAGTCCCATCTGTCGGTGCCGGTGCTAGAGTCTCGTCCAAGGTGAACGGGAGCCAGCACCCCTTTGCCTCCAGGGCAACCTCGTTAACGCGAACGAGGCTCCAGTTTAGCAAGCCCAGCTGAATTCTGTGGGGGTCCTGGTGGGGCTCCTGCGCTGGCCTCTGAAGACCACTCGCCAGGTGATGCAACAGGTACCTGACGTGACCGCAAGAGAGGGAAGGGGAGAGCTTCTGTGTGAGGTCACCTAACTTTGCAGGACGGCCAGCCCACGGAACCGAGTCCCAGCACGGCTTTGTTAGAGTCGCAGCTGAAGTTCCCGGTAGGGGATGGTCGTGGCAGTTAAGATGCGAGCTTGGGTTTGTTTGCTTTCGCTTGATGCGTTTTTGCTTTGTGAGAGAGTCGCCTCTGCCTTCGAGGTGCGAAACCTCTTGGCAGAGGAAGAAGTCCTCATCAGTTTTGTTGGCTTAAAGGCGCGGAAGAGCTGAGGTGCTAGAAGTCAGAAGTCGTGGTTCTCACTCGCAGATCTGAACTTTTCATTCCCTGGCCCTGGGTCTGCATTTCTGAATTTACCCTGTCCCCTCGTGGGTAGAGAGGCGCTCCGTGTCCTAATCTGGGAATTATGTCAGGATGGGCTAGACGCTGCTGGGAACTTGAGGTGAGGTCTCCGTTGACGTGGGTTCTGGGTTCGGAGGTGGAAGGAGGTGGGTTGACGGGCTGAGGGAAATGAGACATGCAGAAAAAATTAGGGGCGAACTGGAGGGCCTAGAACAGCAGGGCACTTGGTAAGGTCTTTGGCCTAGGTCACGGGTTAGAAATCATTCTCTAGATGTTAACTTCTTATGGTACTGGATGCCTTTATTGTTCAAGAGTTTTTACTGCCTTTTTACTGTTTCATTGCCTGTCTCCACCCCCGTGGTGTGCATTTGGTTTCTTGTTTATTCACGAAGACTATTACAAAGTATCTCACAGCATATTTTCTTTTGAGAGCGCAGTATGTGTTTTTCTTCTGGGTCATTCGACCCCTTTATAAATTAGGATATGCAATGGCCAGAGGGTCGTAGACTAAAATCTGAAAGTAGAGGTAGAGATAAGTTTGCCTTTTTAAAATAAAAGTGCCAGTGCATTCTTTGGCAGGTAATGGGCTTCCTTACACTTAGGGACTCTCTGAATCACAAGAAGCATTGCTGATTGTGGTGACTGTAGGAAAAGCTAGAGATGATACTGGTGTTCTGGGTCCCGGAATGAGGTTATTCACATATGCCTAGTTTACGGGCACACGTAAACCAGTATATTTCAAAGGGAAGAGTGTTCTGAAAGATATTAAAAATATTAACATGTCTTTTAATAAAGATCGTATTCCTTATATCACTTTTGTAAAGTAGGTACTTACAGAGGAGGCAGGTAGAGAAAGGGGTAAATTCAACCTGCCCAGATAACTAAAAATAGGATCTAGAATTTCTAGACTGCAGTCTGATTCATTATCTCCTCTACTGAATAATTTCTGTGTTTATTTCTTATCCATTGCTTTTTCCTAGCAATAGGAGAAGGAGCATATGAGTGTCTGTCAGCGTGGCAAATAATTGAATTATTAGACTTCTAACAAACTTGCCCTTGCATGTTCTCTGGAGGGCTTTCAGGCTGTGGCTGTTTCGTGTCACTAATTCGGCAGCCTGCAATTATTATGACCTTGGAAAAGTCACAAAAATGATTGAATTATCCTTTTTCCTTTGAGGAATTGAGACTCTCATAGAGGAGGTACAACAGTAGTAACAATTCAGAACAAAGTAGCATGATTTTGATCGTGGAATGGCAGAAGAGGATGTGAAGGAGGAGACCACATGTGGGTTGTAGAATTAGGGATTGCCGAGGGGTACAGGACCTCCACAGGCAGAGAACAGTCAGCAGGAACAGTGGCGGGAGGAGAGCGCAGGTGGGACTGGGAAACAGCTGGTCCCCTATAACAGTGTAGCCTGCGTGAAAGAGACAAATGGACAGTTTGATTAGAACTTTATTCGTTTGGGGCTGGGACAAGGGCTGAGGGGGGGCTGGTCTCTGAACCGGGGGAATCATCTAAAGTTTTCATGGTAGGAAGCAGGGTGATCAGAGTTAGTTTTTGAATGAAGACCAGTGTGTTGAGGTAGAAGATCATATCTTTCAAACTGCTCTTTCTCAAGTTGTCTTGGTTTTGAAACGGTTCTGCTTGATGTCAAGGTCAAATCTCTTTTATCTTTGATTGTACTGCTCATGCATCATAGGTGCCTTTGATGGGGACCGCTCTTGTCTGTGCAGGCCGCGTCTAGCAGAGTCCATCCAGACTAGACTTTGCAAACATCAAAATCAACCCCTGTTTTTCACTCATAATCAGTTTATAGGGACCCTTTGCCTTGTATCCTTGTGGCTCTCTGGGAGACCGTCACCTGCCCCAGCTTGGACTGCATTTTTCCTGTTCCCTAGATGGGGAATCGCTGATCATTTCTCTTCTTCCAGAACTGCTGCATGTAAGAAAGAAATCGTATCAGGGTCACCTGTATTAACTTCTTCTCATGGAGGGATAGGATAATCCTTAAAAGGTTACTTAATCTTACACAGTGCAGCTAAATTATTGCTTGCTGCTTTCTCAGTGATTATGTTCCTCTTTGTACTTTGGGGTAGTCTGCTACCAATAAAACATGGCCTGGGTTATTTCTGGGTCCTGGAATGAGGTTATTCACATGTTCCTAGTTTACGGGCACACGTAAAGCAGGTGATTCAGCTGGGGGTCAGGGGCCGGGCCAGTGTCTGGTGTAGGCTGTCTCCCACGATTGTTTCATTTGCCAGAGACCCCGAATTTGTGCCATTTCGGATCATCTTGGCCACTAATGAAGTTTTACAAAATAACATGCAGTAGCACGATAATACTTTTAGATTCATTCAGTAAGCTGCTTCCTGTTTTCAAATAGTATTTGTACATCTTCAGAGCCTTAATAGGGAAAAAAAAAAAAAAGCACTAAGACTCTTCAAATAAGGAAGTTTGGGTCCGTATTTCTTTTGACCATCCCGCTTCCATCTGAGTCCTCCAAGAGCATGTGAGGGCACACGTGTGTGACCTGACTTCGCATGCATCTGTGCGTCTAATTCAGACTTTTTAAATGAGTTCCAGACACATCTACATGCACCCTTCACCTAAATCACCTTCCCAGCTCAGACGTCACCCTTTACTCGACCCAACACTGCCCACCCCCAATCTTGGATTATAATTTTGTCTTGATGACCTTCTGCTTGGTTTTCCAAGCCAGAATGCTGGGAGTAAAAGCACTGCTGCTTCTGTATTATGAGCCGTCAGAGTCCAGTCCCCAGGCCCCGCCGCTCATAGTCTGGTTGATTCTGTCTGAAAGCAGTAGCTTGACCATCAGTAGCTTAAGCTGGAAGGATACTCCTCTTGACTCCAGAGATAAATGATCCCGGGTTAGTTCAGCAGCTCAGCTGGGGGGCACCAAGGACTGAGACTTTCCATCCTTCGTGCTGCTGTCTGTCCCTCTGTCTGTCCCTTCCCTGTTGGCTTTTGTTCTGGTTTGTCCCCTCCTACTTGGGAAATGACCATCCCGGCACCAAATAGAACGTCCTCCAGCAGGGTGTGAAGAAAGACAGAGGCGAGTAGAGCCTTTTTCTCCTTTTCACAGAAAATGCTTTGCCAGAGCCACCCTCCCCTCCTAAGGAATGGTCTGGAATGGGCTCACCTGTGGCTGTCGAAGCCGAGAGAGGGGCTAGCTGGCTTTCCTGGCCCGCCTGGTGAGCTGCGGCAAGGAAGGCAGGGAGCTGGAAATGGCAGTTAGCTGGAAGCCTGTGATGTCTGTCACATATTTTACCTTCTGAGTATTCCTTAAATTGGGGACCTTATGCTCATTTCCACTGTTGCATCTTAAGTTCAGGTCCTCGTTATCTCTGTTCATATAATAGCCTTCTCCTGGTTGCGGTCTCTGGTCTTCATTTGAATCTCTCTCCTCTTCTGTTACCAAAGCAGTCTCCTGACATGTGAATGATTGTGCCATTCCTCGGCTTCACATTCACCTGCGAGGTAGAGGCTAATGCCCTTTATGATGTGACCCCTACCTGACTATTAGGGGCCGACCTCCTACTGGTCCCCCACTGGTTCCCACCCCAGCATAGACGCTTTATGCTCACATGATGGGATTGTCCAGTTATGTGAACAGGCTGTACTGTAGTAGTTCATGCCGCAGTATCTTTACTCCTGTTGGTCTCACCTGGAATGTTCTGTCCAGTGGCCATCTCCCACTCCTCCTGCCTGTAGCTTGGCCCATAGTCACCAGACTCGAGTGAACGCCTGTGCCCTCTTTGTACTTTCCACGTACCTTACAACAGACGTGTTATAGTTCCCTGCTTCCCGCTAGACCAGGTTCCTTGACAGCAGTGTCTAGAACAGGATCTGTCATGAGAACGTGTTCCATAAACATTTACCAAGTGGATGGGATTTCCAGTAGGCGGTTTTATTAGGAATGGTGCCAGTACTGAGAAATGGCTCAGAAAGGCCTTCAGATATCCCTTCTCTTTGGGCCCGATACCTATTTCAGCATTTGTCCCCCTACTTTTACTTAATGTATTTCTGGATTTTAGCTTTTGATCAAACGAGGGGATGGGGAGCGCGGGAAGAGGATGGGAAAATCATCAGATATTCTTCGACAAAGTTTTCTATTTTTTTAAACACTGTGGGCCTAGACTGAGGAAATGGGTGTTAATCGGGTTATTTTGTGAGGTGGGGGGTGTGGCACTCCTTGAGAGGCCCTGCTCGCCTCCGCGTTCCTTCCCGCGCTGCCGCCTGCAGACACTCTGCTTGATGCAGTGACGGTCATTTGACAACTAAGAGGGACAAACCAAAAACACGTAGTCCCTCCTTGAAACATAATCTTTCTGAAAACATTGTCAGAATCATAACGTGGAGTAACCAGTTAACGGGAGCTCGTCCTCATTTCCTCGGAGCTGACATTCCTCTGCTGCCTCAGCCGGCTTGACCGGGGACCCGTGAGTCCCTGAGTCTAGCCGAGGGAATGACAGCCCTAAATCTGCCCCCCACATTACCCGTGGCATTCTCTTTTCTTTGTCCCCATTTAGTAGAGATGAGAAAAGAATTCAGTCTCTCTAGGTGTTTGTTTTCTATTGCTGCAGTAACAAATTGCCCTGATTTTAGCAGTTTAGAACAGGGTACATGGGGTGTGCCTTGTGTGGGCCACAAGTGCAGGCGGGCCCAGCTGGCTCCTCTGCTTGGGCTCTCACAAGCCTGAGATCCCTGAAGTCACCAGCAGCTGGCGCGGTGCAGGGGCAGACCCACCGCCAGGCCCATCCAGAGGGTTTCCAAAACTGAGTTGCTTGTGGTTGTAGGGTCGCGGGCCCAGTCCTTGCTGGCTGCAGCGGGGAGCCCTTCTCAGCTGCTTAAAGCCTCTTGCCTGCCCGGTCTTCAAACCAGCAGCGGTGCCTGGAGTCCGCCCTCTCACCTCCCATGTCTCTGACTTCCCTTCTACTGCGTCTCTTCTACCTCCATCCAGAGAGACTTCTCCGCTTCTAATAGCTCATGTCATTAAAGGGGACCCATGAGGATATGCCAGGGTAATAAGCTCCCTGTCTTCAGGTGTCTTGGGCTTGCATGTCTGCAAAGACCCTTTGCCATGATTCACAGTGACCGATTCACAAGTTCTGGAAACGAGGGTATAGACCCCTCGCGGAGTCATTTTCCATTATCACACCATCTAGGAACAGTATTCTGTAAACCCAGAAATACCTTTTAGCAGTCCTTTGACTCGGCATGGAATGAGCATTAACTCAATAACTTCAAGTGGAAGACTTGAAGTATTGAAAAAATAAAGCGTGGAGGGTGCCCAACTGGCCCCGTCAGAGGAGTGTGTGACTACCTGGACTTGGGATCGAGAGTTCGAGCCCCGTGTGGGGTATAGGAATTACCTAAATAAGTAGAGTTTAAAAATAAAGCATGGAAACCTTTTGTGAGTGGCATGTTGCTGACTGCAGACCCTTCAAACCGTGGTGGTGTTTGGTCTGTCCGCCCTGATGTCACATCTGTGCTCAAGTTCTCAGAATAGAATTCAGTGAAACTTGTAAATTAAATACTATTAAATACCAAGGAGAGCCGACTATTGTAGGTGAATTCTTCCATTAAATAGATGTTCTTTTAAAACAGGACATAACCTTTACTTTTCATTTATTGACTGATTTTCTACAAGATTGCTTACATTCCAAAGCAGCAACTTCGTTCCAAGTCTCACCCAGTTGGTGAATAGAATGTAAAGGGAGGACGGCCAAAATAAATCATTGTATACTATAAGAAAGGCAGAAAAATAATAGAGGGAGATGAGACACATGAAAATAACTTGTAAGTTTCGGTTAATCTGAAATGGACATGGGTTATATGACTGTGACTGGCCTCCCAAAACAATAACTTAAAAGCTGATTAACCCCCCCATCATTTGAAATGAAAGTCTTTGCTCACTAAATTAGGATGGCATCCTTGTCGTAACACTAAGTTCTTGCCCGTACAGAATTGGTGAATCTTGTTCCTACACTATTTTTATTATAATTTCATGGCATATCTTTGTATATGGCTGGGCCAGTTTCCTTTCATTCTTTTTCCCGAGTTTTTTTTAGCTGTTACTCATTTCCTTTTCTAGGCTCTCTGAAAAATTCCATACATTGTCACTTCGTTGTTGTCGTTGTTTTACTTGTGTTAAAATACACCTAGAAGTTACCGCCTTGACCGCTGGTGGCCGTATAGTTCAGTAGCGTAATTCACGGTGCTGTGCAGCCAGTCTCCGGGGCGTTTTCATCCTGCGAAACCTGAAAACTCTGTATTCATGGAACTCCGCGCCCCCCACCCCCGACACAGCCATTCTACTTTGTGTCTATGAATTTGGCTAGATACCTCGAAGAAGGGAAATCCAGTAGTGCTCGTCTCTTCATAGCTGACTGACTTCCCTTCATGTCGCTTCCCCAAGGTTTATCCGTGTTGTAGCACGTGCCGGTGTTCCCTTCCTTTTCACGGCTGAATGATGTTTCACTGTATGCATGTGTACCCACCCCGTTGTTTATCCGTTCATGTGTCAGCGGACATCGGAGTTGCTCCCACCTTTTGGCGAATGGGAGTAATCGTGCTGTGGACGTAAGTGTGCAAAGATCTGCTCACGTCCCTGCTTTCAGTTCTTGTGGGTGTACGCCCCGCAGTCTGTAGATTGTTGTTGTTGCTTTTATCGGAATCACACTGGTTCTTGTGCAGTTTAAAGTAACTTGGGAAGAACTGACATCTTTCCTGTTTTCATATTCTTTTCTTCCCCAATGACAAAAATGGGTTTGTTTGGGTTTTTCTCGCTCTTTGAAATTTTTAATCCAGAAAATGCAAATAGTTAATAAATGCAAATCGCTAAATAGGTTCATTCCAAACCCATCTATGTGAGCCATCTATTAAGAGAATAAACTGAAAAAGTAAGTAAAATATTCTAGATCGTTTCCCCATAAACATCTTTGCCACAGACATCTTTGCTGCCAACATTTCTGCCGCAAAAGTAATTGACTAAGGCAATTTGCAAAAAAAAAAAAAAAATCACAAAATATAAAAGAGGTACTTTCATTTGAAAGGACATAATCATGAAAAATGAGTAACAAAATTAAAAGACTTTATTGCAAAATACAACATATTTGAATGCATTTAAAATGCGTGTAGACTCATGGCAATATTGTGCAAACAACTGATTTGATCTTGTGGATTGTACCAGGCACTTGTCTTCGAAGTCTTCAGTTTGTAGCGGTACACTTCACTTTTCTTTTCTTTCCTTTTCTCTTTTCTTTTCTTTTTTCTTTTCTCTTTTCTTCTCTTTTCTTTTCTTTTTTTTGGCCTGTTGACTCATCTTACTCAGCATCACAATTTTGCTTCTTTCACTAAAGTTTCTTCCTGCATTAAGAGAGGTATCAGTTGCCAGATACCAGGATGCACATGTGGAACTGAGCCTTGCGTGGCATTGTACAAGCCTCCTGCACTGCTGGTTTTTTGTCTTGGCGTGTTGTCATGTGTTCGTTGACAGACATTCCAAAGTTCTCTGGGAAGCGTGGAAGACCGCCAGTGCTGTGATGCGTTTGTGACTGAGCTTTGTTCTCACGGTAACTGTGATGTTCTCATGTGCTAGCACAGTACAGTATGCAGTCTGGCTTTACACTCTGTATTTCACACTTCCAGTAGGTTCCATCACCGTATTTTTTATCAAGTCAATATATATAGTTGTTACCAGCCACTATTTGAAGAGCGCCACGTCTACGTGTCAGTGTAGAGATCGCTAGCTAAGATTTATCAAACCTAAAAATAGGAGCTTTGTTAATGGAGAAATAATTGACAACTAGCTTCGGTACGTTAACCCTGCCCAGGGCACACCATGCGTCCTTGGAGAAATGAAGCCAGATTGTCATAAGATGCATGTAGCAAAACTACGAGCCGTGAGTGAAAAATAATACAGTATATTAAATGGCATTAGGGCTAAACAGGAAAATAAACAGAGGAGGGGTAGGAGAGTGTAGGTGAGGATGGTGTAGTTTAATTTCTGCTCCAGTTTCCAATAGAGTGGTCCAGAAAGACCTCACCAAGAAGACATTCCTGAAATGTGAAGGGGTACACCACGTGGCTGTGTAGGGAGAGAATGTTCCAGGCAGAGGGTATGCAAGTACAAAGGGTAATAAGTCAGGCCACGTGCCTTCTAAGTAAATTGTACAGCAAGAAGCAAGAGAGATTTTGAGGGGAATTTCTGATGTTCTCAGGTTCATGAGGATCATTGAAAATAGAGCAGGTGATACCAAAGAAAGAGCACCCCAAGATGGGGATAGTTTCCACAGAGCTGAAGAGCAACATTGCCTTATTGAAAATTACAACAGGAGATTGAAAACTAAGGAGAAAATAGCAAGATTAAGAAAATCTGTGAGAACTCTGAGTAGAAGGGTCAATGTTAGGCTCTAAAAGGATCGAGTGCCAGGCAGAATTTGCTAAAAGTTAGGAACATTTGTGTAGTTTGAGAAACAAAACAGGTGAACACAGGGGAAGGGAAGGGAAGGGAAAATAAGATAAAGACGGGAAGACAAACTCTTAAGAGACTCTTAACTGTAGGAAACAAACAGCGTTGCTGGAGGGGAAGGGGGTGAGGGGATGGGTAACTAGGTGATGGGCATTAAGGAGGGCACTTGATGGAATGAGCACTGGGTGTTCTATGCAACTAATAAATCACTAAACTCTATCCCTAAAACTGATAATACACGTATGATAACTAAATTGAATGTAAATTTAAAAAAAATGTTTAAGTCAAAAAAAGGAACATTCAACCAAAGCCTCGTTTAACTTTTAAATGTTAAGGATAAAGTAGAAGGTCCTACAAATACACACAGGCAAAAAAGTTACTCCAGTGGATAAAATCAAGCTAACTTTTTTTCATGACACCAAAGCCTAAATAAAATGGAGCCTTATCTACAGAGGGAAAGGGCAAACATTTCTGTCTGAATGCTGTGGCTTCTTAAGTTGTCACTCGTGCAAAAGGACCTAGAGAGTATCAGGCACGTTTTGGGAAGCTGAAAATGACCCAGACCTTGAGAATGGAGTGATGACAGGGTGAAAGAAAAGCCTGTGGGCTCCACTTCTCATTTAGCAATGCTATCTCCTATATATATATATATACACACATATATATATATGTGTGTATATATATATGTATATATATGTATATATATATATATATAATATAATATATAATTATATTATCTATAATGCTATGTATGGTTCCAGTGCCAGTGTCCAGAATTGCTCTTCACAGAGAACATGATGTTAAGAGGATTAAGTCCCAGATTATATTGCCCAAATCTTTGGTGAGAGGGAGGAGGTAAGTCAGCAGATGCAATTGGTCTGGGTTGGTATTGGAAAATTGTATGTGTACAGTTTTTTTCATATAAACATAAGTATTGTTGGGGTAAAGTTACATTGAGAGGCAAAACAGCAGAAAGAACACAGTTCATACAGTGTAAGAGAGAAAACAAAAAGAAGAATGTGGAATGAAGACAAGTAGGACCAAATACAGACATCATGAAGTGACCGTAAATACAGTAAACCCCCTCATAAGTTTTTTAAGCATATTTGCCTTCCAGAAATTTCAAATTGCATGTGGTCAAAACTGTTGTTGTTTTAGGACCTTTCTGGTTTCTGCCAGCCCTGGAGAGGCTTTCCCTGGTCTAAAATTACAGAAATAGGCTCCGTGTTTATTCCCAAGTGGAAAGCCAATTATCCCAACACCGTTGATTGAATGATCCGTGGTTCCCTATGCTAACTGGAGGCACATACCACAGTCATCCTAAACTAAGTTATCATGGATCTAGGAGTCTAACTTCTTGACTTTCTGGGCTAGCTATGTATTTAGCTGCCTCTTCCTGTCCCATTACCAGATGTGTAACTAGTATTCCAGCACGTTTTGATACTGGTGATGGAAGACTCTTTTTCTCTCTTTTGGAATTTTATGTTTCTCACACGTTAATTTTTCAAGTAAAATTTAAAATCAGTTTGTCAAAAAAAAAAACTCACTGAAATTTTAAGTGCAATGACATTAAAATCACGAATGATTTTGGGGTTAGCAATGCTAACCCCAGGTGTTAGAATATCAAGTCTCCCCATAATATAAGGACTAAGCTTGAGTGATTACAACATGCGAGCCCTTGCCCCATATTATTATCCCTTTTTAAGATGATGACACAGGTTTACCCGAAGAACCTGCTCAGAATCACGCCGTAAGTGGTGGCGCACAGTCTGGAACCACGAGCTCTGACAGTGAAGTCTGTGCCCTTAACCACCACATTACATTTCTCCTCCTCCTCCCATCCCTGGAAGGTGCTATTTCTCTATTTGTCCTAATCTCACTGCCTCTCCCACCCCTCTGCCAAACTAACTTCCACTCTGTGTTTTCTGGAACTCATGAGTGGGCAGTAGGAAAAAAAAAAACAACCCTATATCTGTGATTATTTCTAGGATGGTTAATTTTATGTGTCAACTTGACGAGGCCAAGCTAGTCCCCAGGTTTTAGTCCAACATTAGTCTAGATGGTGCTGTGAAGGCATCTTTCAGATGCAATTAGCATTTTTTAAAAGTTTTTATTTAAATTCTAGTTTGTTAACGTGTAGTATAATATTGATTTCAGAAGTAGAATTTAGTGATTCATCACTTACATGTAATACCCAGTGCTAATCACAACAGATGGCCTCCTTAGTCCCCATCACCCATTAGCCCATCCCCCCCATCACCCCTCCAGCAACCCTCAGTTTGTTCTCTGTAGTTAAGAGTCTCTTCATTTAAGTCAGTAGACTTTGAATAAAGCAGATTATCTTCCATGTTGTGGATGGGCCTCATCCAATCAGTTGAAGGCCCCAAGAAAATACTGAGGTCCCCTAAGAAGGAAGGAATTCGGCCTCCAGAGGAGCTGCCACATCAACTCTTACTGGGTCTCCAGCTGGCCCTGCCAACTTTATGCTTGGCACCCCCGGAAGTCGTTTGAGCCAGTGCCTTAAAATAATCACTCCCTTACTACACCCTCATCAGAGTTAGATTCTGTAGTCTGCCATCATGGTGTGCTCCGCCCTACCTCCTGTTCTCAGAGTGGGAGTCACCACGTCCCATCTGAGGTCAGACCTCCCACTGTGTCCTAGATCCCAGCCCTGCACTGCACTCCGGTGCAAGGACTTCTCGCTCTGAAATTGGCCTTCCAGTTGGTATGCGCATATGCTGCAATAGGTGCCCGTCCTCCTTTTGGAACTGAGTAGAGTTCCTTCCACATTATCCCCACTGGCCATCCACCATTGTGTACCATGCCCTCCAGCCCGAGGGTGTCTTTTTGATCAACTTCTTTAGAAATGTGTCACTTCCAGAAGGCTAGCAAGGAAGCAAGCGAGAGCTGTGGGGTGTGAGGTCCCTTCATCCATTCCAGTTGCTGTCTTCTGTGGGTATAAACAGTAATTCAGCAGTACACCTGTTGAAGTTCCTTACTCTGGCATGAGCTTGAGGGCAGAGACAGGGTCTTACTCTTTATTCCCAGAACTTGGTACTTTGTAATTACGTTTAAAAGGTGTGTTGGGTTCCCCTAGGACCTGTCATCCTGAAACGGTTCCTTTCTCCACTGTGTCATCTCGCTCGCAGCTGCTGCTCCCCTCGAGGGACCTGCTGCTCTGCGGTCCTGACGGACCTCCCTAGCCTGTCAGGTGGCACATGAGAGCCCCAGACACCTGCACTGGTTCAAAACAAGAGTATCGATGTGACAAAGAGCCACGATTGAGGCTTGGGACAGCCAGCCCTCCTTGGTCAGGCCTGCCATCTGCCGTCTGGAATCTGTTTTCCTAAGTAGTGTGTGCAATGCTTTGTCTTCGTGGCGCAGTCTGGAATTCGTCAGCCTGCATGAATTTGCATCCCGCCTCCTGCTTTTTAACTGCGTGACCTAGGAAAGTTTCCTGCTAAACAGAGGCTTCCTTGCTGGAACGGAAATCATAGGGTATCAAGTCCATAGGGTTGTACGATCCTGAGGCAACTTAAATGAAATGCACAGAATGGGACATGGCCCATGATAAGCTCCAGAAAGTGTTAGCAGTGTGTTAGTGTAGTTGTTGCCAGATTATGGGAGCGAAATGAGCTGTCTGTATGCTTTGCACAGTCACGACACCTGAGTAACCCGATCTGTGGAGTTTCCTCAGTGGATCAACAGGAGTGTTCTCCTTCAGGGAACAAAGTGCTACCCAAGCTGAGGCATTAGAAGCAGGCTGTTGGATGTTTGACATTTGCTCTAAAATCTCCATCGTAGTGTATGCGTGACACTTGGGTTAATTACATGAAGCATTTTTTCCCCTCTTGAGTGTTGGCTTTGACAGCTGATCTATAGCCTTTCGGCCAGATGAACTTAGGGGAACTATTTCTAAGCCTTTAAACATTGATGGAAATTGTGAAAATAAACAACTCGGCCTGAGACTGGTTTGTGTACCATAGCCTAGTTATAATTTCTAGCTCATTGTCCAGCAAAAAGTTAAAGGAACCACCAGATAAAGAATTTTACACATTAGCTGTTTCCTCCGGTTCTCAGTATAACCTGTCGCGCGTACTCTCGTTTCCTAAATGGTATAAAAAGAGTGGTCCACTTGGAGTACGGTTGCAATGCTCTTTTTCGAAAAGACCATATCTTCTAGATTTTTCCCTCCCCTTTCAGATGTGAAAGTCAGCTCCCAGAATAGTTCTCTACGTTACTAAATTAGCGACCGGGTGGACACATTATATGGCATTTAGGCAAAGACTGGGTCTGTGGTGGTGCCAGAGGGGTCACCGTAACTTCACACTTCAGGAAAAATGATGACTTAGTAGTCATGGTCTCCATCTTACTGTGAGGTTGTTCAGGAAGCTTCAAGATCATGTAAAGAAAAGCAAGAGCATGTGAGACTCTCTGCTGGAGGTAGAGCCCTGTGGTAGGAAAACGGTAGGTGGAAACTGTGAAACCCAGGCTCCATTTGCATTTCAGCGCCTCGTCATGTGACTGTGGCCAAGTGGCTTGCCAGAACGTCCCTAAAGTAATTTATGTTTTTTACATGCACTCTTGTCATTATGGAAGACAGAGTAAGTGAAAGTATGTTGTAGGATAATATTCAAAAAGTGAGTTTTTAATTTACTATATATATATATACATATTTCTGTTTAAACACTAAGTTGTGACTGTTTTCCTTCTTAATGAATTCCTTACGGACAAGGACTGTGAGTTAATCATCCTTGTATCCCCGGCGCCCAGCAGTCCCTGACACGTAGGAGGGGTGCCCGCATGTTATTAAATCAGACTTGTCTGACTCGCTTTATTTATAGCTTTGCTGTAAGCAAACATTTTAAATGAGATTTAAACTGAGGTGCAGTTTAGGGGGGACCCTTCTAGAACGGTGGCTCTCAATTTTATCCTGGACTCACTCAGAAATACATTTTACATAATGCAATTATACACAGGTAACAGAGACCACATGTTCAGGAAACAACCTTGCTCTGGATCTTGTCCTCTGATTAGTTCTGTTCCATTATATTTCATTCATTTTTTTCATCCATTATATTTCATTCATATATATCATTCGTAAGGCTGGTAACAACATCCCGAAAAAATTTTGGGATCCTCTAACAGGTTGCAGCCTACAGTTGAAGACACCTGTCTAGAACGCAAGCTCCATGAAAACAAGAACTCCGTGTTTGTTTGCTTCATTGCCAGTGCTTGACACGTAGTAGGTGTTCAATAAATATTGCTTGAGTGCGTAAAAGAATGGAGGTGCTCTTTTCCATGGGCCACAGTTAAAAAGAAGGTAAAGGGAGAACATGACAAACTCCTTGCTGCAATGCTTCGATTCATCAAGCTTTCGAGTGGTCTACTAGGTCTTAGGCAGCATAAAGGATCCAGAATTCAAGAAGGCTCAGTCTCAGGCCGCGTTCAGTTTAGAGCCCAGTCCAGGGGGATGACCAGGTAGACGTAAGCCATACAAGAAGTTTTCAGATTTTTCTGAAATATCTGACACCAGCCATAGATACAACCAAAGCCAACGCCTGATAGGGAGGTTTTACCAAGAACTTGGTTTTCTGCTGCAGATGTGGTATCAGGACCCAGTACCTCGCCCATCGATTTCTCATCACCAGAAGAGTCTAACTGTAGGTTCTGTAAAATAGGCTTAGTCTGAAATACATTCAAAGGGCATTTGGTTCACCAGCGATTTGACTTTTAAAAATCAATTCTCCTTTAAATAACTTACCAATTCAATGATCCTGTGTCTAGTTTGTGGTGGGTCCTAAAATGGGGTCCTATGAGAAGCACGATGATTTGTTTTCAAAATTGGAGGAGGAAACCTTAGCTTCGTACGAAATACAGAGCACCGTGTTTTCGTTGGTTTTCTGTTAACGCGCACGTGTGTAGGTGTGTGTACTCACCCTCGGGAGCCCAGGGCAGTGCTTAGGAGCTTTTGAGTCTCGAAGGACAGTCCTTAGGAAGGCCAGCTGTGGGCTCACCTTAAAATTTATCAAAACTGGGACTCAGGAATAAAAGAGGGTGAACAGTTACACAGAAACACATGTGAACTGGGACCGTCCCAGGCAATTGGGAAGCTCCCGTGCCCGAACTTTAGTGCACATGTGTATGTTTGATCACATTGTCTCAAGAAGGGAATAAACTTGACAGCACATTTACAAACCTTGAAACACTATTAACTAAAAAATACTGGCAAACCTTTTGTAATCAGGAGAGATCACTTCCAGAGATTGTGGCTTAATACCCAACGTTATCAACAACTTACACATAATGTATAATGAAAATGTTTTTGTTACATAAAGTTTTGTCCCCCCCAAGACCTACAAAGTGAGTGATGTGCTTATTTTAGATAATATTCTCTGGTAATGAAAAGATTGGACATTTTCTTAAAAACAGGAATGGAGTAGGGTCTCCGTGTGGTGCCATCTTTCATACAGCCTCAACACAAATTAACAGATAGCCCCGGATGCATATGGATTCATCTGGAAAAGATACTAGACTGTCTCCGCTCGTTTAGTGAGTTTTTATTGACTCAGTGTTACGATTAGCTCGATGCTAAGGCTCTATAGATAGCATTTTAATATGATTTACTATTAAATAGCATTTGCTGTAAAATTATCTGGGACTCAACCCAGTGGTGCCAAAAAGACCTCCTGAGCTGATTCCACAGTGTGAACAACGAGGACAGTTTTCCATGAGTCTGCCCTCTAGTAATTACCCCACAGCCTCCACTGCTCACCGTTTATTTTTAATTCTTAACTCTGTAATTGAAATGCCTTGTCTTTTCCCTAAGCACCTTTTTGTGGGAAGTAAGTAAAACATTTGCTTTAATCCATATGAACACTGGCTCTAGGATTTTTAGGGGAAATGGTCGCACTTCATACTGCGATCGGTTTAAGGGAGTCAGGCCCAGGACCTAAGTGGTTATATTAAGTGTTTTAAGTTCCAGACTAGAAAGATGGCATTTTATTGTCATTGCTGCTTTCAAACAGGAAATTTAAAATCTTATTAAGTTGATAAGGCAAATCACTGACTGAAATGAAGTTTGATGGAAGTTCTCTACCAGAAGAATAATGTAACATTTTAATATAGGACTATAATATGCCGCAATGAAGTCACTTCTGTAAACACTGCTTTAAAGTAATAAATGGAAATACCAAGGCCAGCTTTTGCATTAAGGCAAAATCGAGTTCAAAAGTAATTATAGTTTATTTATGCCTTTGTTGCCTTCCCACATATTTCAAGATAATTTTTCTCTGAAGTGTGTTCTTTTACTTTATGTTAATACTTAAGATGCTTTGAAAAGCCTTGTAAACTCGAGTGGCAGGGTTTGGTGTCAAAAGAGGTTAAGTGTGGGTTAGTGATCCTTCCCTGTTTACTGAGGGAGTGCAAGGCCTTAAGGTCCTTGTGCCACAGTCAGCTCCTCAGTGCCTTGCTCTGGCTCGAGAAGCTGTCGTCCTGCCACCTCGCTGAACAGAGACCTTTTACTCAAATCAGTTCTTCTCAAGAACATAAATAATTGCTTGCCGGAGTCTTAAAGTAGAATCCAATTAATTCTGCCATTGTTTGCCATTCAGTTTAATGAGTCACTGCTCTTGATCATTTGACATCAACTTCCAGAGAATTAAAAGAGAGCCAGAGCTAACCTGCTTATTTACATGTGCATTCCCACTATGTGAAACAGAAGTATTAGGGAAGGATCGTGTAGGTCGGTAAATGTATGTATTTGCTACTCGTAACACGGCTACCACAGGCCAGACAAGTGTTCTAAGTCTGTATATATTCAGTTAATTCTGAAGTAGTCCCCTGGGGTAGAGGCTGTGTCTCATCCCCATTTCATAATGGGGTTATGCAGGTTGTACAGCTGGCAAAGAGTGAAGCTGGAAGTTGAACCCAGGCATGCTGGCTCCAGGACCTGAATTGGAATCAGACACTTTCTGAGACCGATCGGGTTCCTTAAGCAGGCGTGTGTGCATGTACAAGAAGAAACCAAGGCAAAGCGCTCCAGTCCCCCGACCCTCGGCCGGCTGTCTTGTCCACTGTAATTGACCTGCTTTAGCTCCGGTGAGTTGTCATACTTGGATCAGCCTTTTTTTTTTATCGGAGCCATGATCTCGGGAGGAAAGTTGAATATAATAGAAGCCGGATCCTTGTGATCTAACCCGGAACAGAGGAACACTGTGGGCTTCCCTGTTAGACGCCAAGGGAAAGAGCCTTGGAGTAAGCAGACCTAATGACAGCCTCTTGTACATGATTTAGGTGGGCAGTTCCGCAGCCGTGTCGTGGTGACTCTGCTGTTGGGTCGTGGTTTGAGAGCAGATTTTGTGGTAGCACCCGGCAGGTTTACTGTTTTCCTTCAGTGTGTTAGGAGGGACTTGAGAGCAATCAAACAGTAAGTTAACTTTCAAATGAAGACAGCCGATTTCTCCTGGAAGCCGCTGAGGGACTCCCTTTCTCAGCACGGGGTAAACTTGGATATCCAGGCACCTGCAGTGGACCTGCCCCTGAGGTTCCGTGTCACACAGCCTGGTCTCTGGTGGCCGGCCCTGTTGTCATGCCCTAGAGCTCTAGGAGCCACAGTTCTCGAACTAACCCCCAGATTGCTAGTCGACCTCTTAGGCTTGTACCAAGCTCCAGGAATGGGAGCGGGCTGCTCCAGCTCAAGCGAAAGGCCTTGGGGTAACACCGTTCTGCATTACCCCATTTCTCCCAAGTGTGTCATTGTAGACTCTGGCATCTGCTCCTGTTCAGGCAACAAAATCAGCGAAGACGTTATCCAGCAACAATTCACAGAAGTCGCACTACCATCCAGTCGCGTCTAATTGAGCAGCTTGCTCTGTTTGTTTGTTTTGCGTGCGCGCGTGTTCTTGGCTGGGATTTCATGTTGCAGATTTAGGGTTTTTTTTTCCTCTTAGAAGAGTCCGTGTTTGACGGCGTTCTGCAAAAGCAGGAATTCCCACATGGGCTCGAGAAGCCCTGTTGAGCTTTGTAGGGAGATTTTCACTGCAGAGATGCCACGTGAAACATGTCCACGGCAGTAAATACTTTCCCAAAGTAAAGCCAAGGAATGGCAAGCGTTGGAGAAGCGCTGAGAAGCACCACGGTTCATTTAAACCACCTTGAGCTCCGATCGGATGGCCGGATGGCCGTTAAACCGGCGGGGAAGTCTGACAACTGAGACCACTCAGTAAAAGGCTTAGCTTCTCCAGAGGGTGTTGTTTGTTTCCAGTTACCTGATCGAATCCCCACTTAAAACAGGCATCATCCCTGCTGTCTGCAAAGCCTGGGCGGGACTTTGAGGCCAAAAGACTCGCGGAGGCGAGGCACGCTGACCTTGAATTAAGTGCCCCCCAGCTTCCACCAGCAGCCTGGCCAGTTTTTCAAGATCCGAGCCTTTCAGGCGTGTGCTCTAATAATAGAGCAAGGAAGCCCGAACAGGAGCAGAAACATTTGGAGGGTGTCTCTCTCTATGACCGTGTTCCCTGGAAGGCTTTACCATCTTTTCTTCTGAATTCATTCAGGGGGAAAAAAAAATCACACCAAAGGAAAAAGCATCGAATCTGCTTCATAGCGTAAATTCTGAAAGTTTTGGCAGGAACATGCTGCTGTTCATCTGTGCATTCTGGTAGCTGACCAGAATACATCTGTTTAGAGTTGGTTTTTTCTGTTCTTGGTGTGTTGTTTGTTTATAGCCTGCTTTCTACATGTTTTGGAAAGCAGCTGTCTGGACCTAGGAATGCAGTCTGTAATTTGAGAAGTCACCCATTTAAAGGTTTTTGACTGGGGATAAGAGTTCAAGAACTAATTGGACCATCTTTTCTGTTATTATAAAATGTTTTAAGGTCACTAATATATTTTTAACTGGTGTTTGTTTGTTTGTTTGTTTTTGGTCAAAAGTCCCACATTCATAATTGTTTGTTTTCTTTCACTCCTAGTAAAGTTTGTATTAGACCATTTGTTAGACTAAGAACAGGGAAATGGGAACTTTTTTCCTCATGAATTTCTCGGTTTTCATTTTGTTAACATAGGGAAAACTTCCCTATAATGCCATCTTTCCTTCCCTCCCCTCCCAAGAAGCTAAGTGTGTATTGTATTTAAAGGAAAACTTATCCTTGGGGGACACGTTATTTATAGAACCGTTTGCGTTTAAGTTTGCCAACTATAAAATAATAGGCTTTCTGCCATTTGACACGAGTTAGTACATCCTTTATGTCTATTCCTAGCCTTTTTAAAACGGGTTTTTAATCCACATACCATACAGTTCACCCTGTGTACAATTCAGTGGACATGTGAACTCATGTGTTCTTTACTCTGAGAAAAGTATTTACTACTGTGGACACATTTCCACATGTGTTCCCTGAGTTCTGCAACCATCATATCAGACCATGTTAGAAATTTGTCTTCACCCTAAAAAAATAAACCCCATCCTGTTAACAATTACTTCCATTTCCCTGCAAACCTCCCCTTTGTAGATAACCACTAATAATACTGTTTTTTAAATTTACCTATTCTGGGCATTTCATGGAAACGAAATCCTACAGTAGGTGGTCTTTTCTGACCTAGCATGATGCTTTCAAGGGCTATTCATGTCATTGCATGCGTCAGTGCTCCATTGCTTTTGTCGAGAAATATTACATTGTGTAGAAACACCACACCCTGTTCACTCATCAGTTGACGATCATTTAAGGTGTTCCCATTGGTTGGCTTTTAGAAATAATACTGCTGGGAAGGTTTTAATCATTTTCAGATGCAGAGCTATATTCTTTTGTTCAAGTTATCCCTAAATATTTTTTAATTTAACTATAAATGGAATTTTCTTTTTTTTTATTTTTTAATTTTTTTATTAACATATAATGTATTATTAGCCCCAGGGGTACAGATCTGTGAATCGCCAGGTTTACACACTTCACAGCACTCACCATAGCGCATACCTTCCCCAGTGTAAATGGAATTTTCTTAATTTCATCTCTGTATTGTTCATTGCTGGTACAGAGAAATGCAGTTGATGTTTTATGTATTCATCCTGTACCCTGCAGTCTTGATGAACTTGTTTATTCGTTCTTAATAGGTCATTAGTGAACTTCCAGTAATTTTCTATATGCAGGAGTACACCATCTGCAAGTAGAGATCATTTTACTTCTTCTTTTCCAATCTGGGTGTCTTTTGTTTCTTATTCTTCTCTAATTGACTGGGCTGGAAATTCCAGTACAGGATCTTTGGAACGGGCAAGAGTAGACATCGTTATTTTGTTTCTGATCCAAAAGGGAAAGAAGGCATTGTATCTTTCACCATTAAGTATGACTTTACACTTGATCTTAGCCAAAAGTCCAGACTATGGGTTTTCATAGATGCCCTTTATCAGACTGAGGAAGTTTCCTCATATTCCTAGTCTGTTGAGTGTTTATATCATGAAAGAGTGTTGGATTTTGTCAAGTGCTTGTCTGCATCTAAGGAGATGATCCTGTGGATCTTGTCCTTTATTCTGTTGGTATGGTATATTACCAATATGGTATATTACATGAATTGATTTTTTTTAATATTAAACCTACCTTCCATTCCTGGAATAGATCTCACTTGCTTTTTATATGTTGCTGGATTCAATTTTCTAGTATTTTGTTGAGGATCTTTGAGTCTATATTCATAAGAGATGTTGGTCTTTAGTTTTTCTCATGATGTCTGTCTGGTTTTGGTGTCAAATTATTGGGAAATGTTCCCTTCTGTCTTTTGGAGTAGTTTGTGAAGGATTGGTACTGGTTATTGTTTAAATATTTGGTGGAAGGGCACCTGGGTGGCTCAGTCAGTTAAGCATGACTCTTAATTTCAGCTCTGGTCATGATCTCAGGGCTGTGGGATCCAGCCCCACATCGGGCTCTGCGCTTGGTGGGGAGTCGGCTTCTCTCTCTCCTTCTCTCTCTCTCCCCCCTCCCACCCCCTCCCCCACTATGCCTCTCTTCCCTCTCATGCACGTACTCTCTCCCCCTCTAAAATAAATAATATTTTAAAAATTAAATGTTGGGTGGAATTCACCAAAATCATTTGGTCACAGTCTTTTATTTGGGGATGGTTTAAATTACTAATCTGTTCTCTTTCATTCTCATTGATTATCGACCAATTCAGATTTTTTTATTTCTTCTTGAGTCAGTTCTGGCAGTTTGTGTCTTTTCAGGAATTTGTTCATTCCGTCTGTTATCTAATTATTGGTATATGGTTGTTCGTAGTATTTCTTATAATCCTTTTTTTTTTCTGTAAGGTCTGTAAAGCTGTCTGTTCATAGATTTATAACTGATAAATAGTTACCTTAATCTCACAAAGAAATTAACTCTAAATTTGGGCGCTTTCTAGGGATGGAAAGTACAAAGAAAGGTGATAATCAAAGGACTGTTGAGCTCTTCGTTGTTACCGCTGACAGTGAATATGTAACATCACCATTGATTCCTGCCTGGCCCGGAATATTAAGACAAAACCTTTGCTGGGGGAATAAAATGATGTTAGGAGAAGTAGGCTTCTGCTGTCTAATACTACCCAAAGGAATCTCTCTGGGTAAAGATAGCCTTTCCTTAGCAACTTCTAAGTTTCCTAAAACCTTGAACAAAACATTTGACCTGATTGTCCAATTTTGCATCCGAGAGTGGAAGTAGATGCTGACGCTTGAAAAGCTACCGAGTATTCATTTTTCACTGTAGTACATCAGCACTTCACGAGAAATCTTATATAGATCAGGTCTTATTATAGTGAATTCCAAAGGACCAGCCAAATTTCTGGATAGTACATTTCTCTCTCGTTTTTAAGTTTCTCTAATTTTACAGATTTTCCATCTTAAAAAATGTGTCACAACATACCCTTTCTTTTTTAGAATGTAAAATCTTGAATACAGGGAGATTTCAGACTCTAAAGTAGTAGCGTACATACCCAGGCAACTGAAAGGAGTTCTAAGCATGGGAGAGATCATGATCTTTATTCGTGGAAGGGCAGAAAAGGAAAGATTCCTGAGGTCAGGATCCCCACTCTGGCAAATGCATTCCCATTGTCACCCTGGCCAAAAGTCACTGCTTATGTATGATTTTTAGTTTCATGAAAACCTTTCTGTCTCCTGAGAAAATATTTAGATTCCCATTGTAGAAATTTATTATAAAAGCACTTTTGGAAAACTAGTGTGCAACTAAAAGATAAATTGTTAAAATTAAGTGCTATTAGACATTAAATGAAGAAAAATGCTCAGTTTACTAAGAGTTTAAAACCATTTGATTATTGTAGACAAACCATTTTGGATGATTTTCTTTTTGGAAAAGATGGATTCTTTTTGGAAAACATTCTATATTTTGGAAGAGAAGCTCACACTATAAAAAGAGAAAAGGTCACCTTTAAATGAGAGCTGTCTGCCTTCAGAACAAAAGCTGTCGGTGCTGTTGTTAAGGAAATCAGCAGTATACAGACCAAATTATTGGTTGCAAACAGTATAAACAATGGAATTTTTCAAACGGAAAAGACCGTTTAAGTCGAAGAGAAGTTGGCTGCCAAGGAAACCACTGACTAGAAAGAAACTAGCAAAATTTTTATGCAGACTAGCATGATCACCTTGTGGGATTTTTTGCTTCCTCTTCTGAAAAGGGAGAGAAAGTAGGAGTATAGCAAGAAACATAGAAAAGCATCTCTTCTGCTGTAAGGAGATGAGAACTAGATCATTCTCCTCAGTTCCCCCTAACTTTTTATTTTGAAAATGTTAATGACTTAAAAAACAAAACAAAAAGCTTGGGACGGTTGGGTGACTCAGTCAGTTAATCGGCTGCCTTGGGCTCAGTTCATGATCTACTGGGATCCACTCCCGCATCGGCTCTCTGCTCAGCAGGGGGTCTGCTTCTCCTGCCTGCTCTACCTGTAGCTCCCCCGCTTATGCTCTCTCTGAAATAAATAAAAATAAATAAAATCTTTAAAAAAAAAATTGAAAGAAGAGTACAATGTGTGTACTCTTCTGCTAGATTCACCAGTTTTTAACTATATTTGCTTTCTCGTACCCTCTCCTACGCACACAGTCACTTTCACACCCATGCAGAAAATGTCACAAATGTTACAGCATTTCATCTCTAAATACTTCAACATGTATTTCCTAATAAGACATTCTCTGCCTAACCACAGTACTGTTATCACACCCAGGAAATTTTCCATTACTGTTTCCCCTAATAATGTCTTAGGGAGAGGGGGATTTAAAACAAGATAATAGTCAAGGTTCCTTCATTGCATTTAGTTGTCATAATTTTTTTCATCTTCTTTAAAGAATAGCCACCATTCTTTTGACTTTTATGTCACTATTTCTTTAAGAGACCAGGTTACTTTTCTTATAGAAAGCCCCACAGTCCAGTTACTGATTTTTTTTCTTATGATTATATTCTTTTAAACATATCTGACAAAACTAACAAAGGAAATGTTGTGGCCTTTCTGTTTTATCACATCAGGAGGTACATAACATCAGTTTGTCCAGCTGTCAGTGATACTGTGTTTAATCATCTATATAAAGTGATAGTCACCATATTTTTTTCATATTTTCATAGATACTTTTTTTGGGGCGCCTGGGTGACTCAGTGGGTTAAACCTCTGCCTTCGGCTTGGGTCATGATCTCAGGGTCCTGGGATCGAGCCCCACATGGGGCTCTCTGCTCAGCAGGGAGCCTGCTTCCCCCTCTCTCTCTGCCTGCCTCTCTGCCTACTTGTAGTCTCTCTCTCTCTCTCTGTCAAATAAATAAATACAATTTTTTTA
This sequence comes from Lontra canadensis, assembly GCF_010015895.1. Taxonomy (NCBI): domain Eukaryota; kingdom Metazoa; phylum Chordata; class Mammalia; order Carnivora; family Mustelidae; genus Lontra; species Lontra canadensis. The sequence continues at coordinate 13,918,058 of NW_022631018.1, read as the reverse complement.
AAAGATACCTTTTTTTCCTTATAATATAGAGAAATGTGGGGTTCAGTACTTTGAGACCAAGTGAACATTGTTCTCCTTTTTCTCCAAGATCAGGAACAAAACCAGGATGCCCCCCTTACCACTTTTACTCAACATCATGTTGGGATTCCTGGCCATAGCAATTACGCAAGAAAAAGAAATAAAAGGTATGCAAATTGGAGAGGAAGAAGCAAAACTGTCACTACTTATGGATGACATGATACCATATATGGAAAACTCCACCTGTTTTAAAACTGTTAGAATTCAGTCCAGTTGCTGGATACAAAATTAATATATAAAAATCAGTTTATAATACACTAATGAAGTATTAGAAAGAAAAATCAAGAGAACATCCCATTTACAATAGCATCAAAAAGAATAAAGTACCCAGGAATAAATTTAACCAAAGAGGTAAAAGACCTGTACACTCGAAACTATAATACACTCGTGAAAAAAATTGGAGAAATAGCAAGATTTTGTCCTCAAAGACGGAAAGAATTAATAACATTAAGATGTCCATACTACCCAAAGTAATCTACAGATTCAGTGCAATCCATATTAAAATTCCAGTGACATTGTCCACAGACCTAGAAATAATTCTAAAATCTGTATGAAACCACAAAAGACCCTGAACAGCCAAACCAATCTTGAGAAAGAAGGAGAAAACCAGAGATACCACTCTCCCTTATTTCAAACTATACTACAAAGCTACAGTAATCAAACAGTATGGTATTGGCACAAAGACACATACATCATTAGAACTGAATAGAGCTCACAGACTTAAACCCATGTATTTTTGGTCAGTTGATTTACAACAAAGGATAGGGAAAGGACAATCTCTTTAACAAATGGTGTTGAGAAAACTGGACAGCTCCATGCAAACGAATAAAACTGGACCACTGTCTTATACCAGATACAAAATCAACTCAAAATGGGTTAAAGGCTTGATTGTAAGACCTCAAATTACAAAACTCCTCAAAGAAAACATAGGCAGTGATAAGCTCCTTGATACTGGTCTTAATGTTTTTTTTGATCTGACTTCCAAGTTATAAAGTAAATAAGTCGTTGGGTTGTATTGTACCATGCAGGAATATAGTCCGTAGCATAGTATTAACATTGTAAGGTGATAGATGGGAACTAGACTTATAATGGTGACCATTTCACAATGTATGTAGATATCAAATCTCTGTATTCTACACCTGAAACCAATATTATACTGTATGTCAGTTATACCTCAATAAATGTAATTTTTTTTTCAAATATTTCAGATAAAAGTGAAAGTAGTCCTTTCTACTGCTCTACTCCCTCCCCTGCTATGTCTGCACCCCTTTCCCAAACTGTTAACAGTTTGGTCTATATCCTTCAAACTTTCTTTTGCTGTAGTCAGTGTAGTAAAATACTACAGTTTTGTAGTACGTTTCCATTTTAGCACAAAATATACACAAAGGACATATTTATTTATCTATTTTGCAAATATGCGATCACATGACAGATAAGGGATCATAATTGGTGTTTTACCTTATATGTCTTAGGGATCTTTTTATGTCCATATGTGTCGAGTTATACATAGCTACTCTTTTAGTAGCTATATGATAGTTCATAATACAGATTTACCATAATTTATTTAACCATTCCATTACCAATATCTGTGTTGTTTCTCGGTTTTCAGTATTATAGACAACAGTTAATATCCCAGAAAATGTCTTTGCATATGTTCAAGTATTTCTGTAGATAAGATGCCCAAGAAGTATAATGGTTGATTAACTGTTACTGATTCACACTTCGGCGGGAGCTTCCTCACACCCTTACCAACATCAGCAATATTTAGCAATATTTTTTATATTTGCCAGTCTGATGGACTAAAAAAAAGAATGGTAGCTTATTGTTTTCATTAGTATTTTTCTGTTTACTAGTGAGAATGTTAGTTCATGTTTGTTAGCCACTAATTTCTTCCATGATTGCTCACTTGTCTATGGGTTTGTTCATTTTAAGATTTTTATTTATTTGAGAGAGAGACAGAGATAGAGCACCTGAGTGGGGAGGGAAGGGAAAAGCAGGCTCCCCAGAGATCAAGGAGCCTGATGTGGGGCTCAATCCCAGGACCCCAGGATCATGACTTGAGCCGAAGGCAGACGCTTAACTGACTGAGCCACCGGGCGCCCCATAGAAGTTATTTTAATGGAGCTTTTGTGTATGGTATCCCTTGCTGTCTGAATTTTTGCTGCCTAAACTGTAGAATTAAGTAGATTTGATAAAGTCTTGAGAAATCCCTTTCTGTATGTACCCTCACTACAATACCCAAAATCAAATCAATTCAGATAATATCCCTAACTTGCCATCCAAATTCAGGCTGTCCTAAATCAGGAACCAAATAGAATCTGATAGAGAGCGAGACATACTATCATTCTCATCTTTTCTCCTTGTGCGTTGTTCATCCTTTGATGTTGTGCATGTGGTTTTACACAATAAGAAATTTGAAGTTTTTGTTGAATATCTGTGGTTTTCCTGTAAAAATTCTAGGTTTTGCTTTACTTAGGTCATCTTTTCCCATCTAAGAATTTTTTTTATCTATTTTCTTCTCTATGATTATTTTTAGACACACCAGAATTTTTAGATACATGAAACGTATTTTTATGCATGAGTTTTGTCAACACCTTTTTAATAGTTTAAACTTTAACATTGTTCCTAAACACCATCCTGATCAGATACCAGATTCTTACACGTGCAAGGATCTGTTCTAAAGCAGCACCGTCCTGTGAATGAGTGTATTGATATTTAGATGAGAAAGTTCCTTGTTCTCTTTCAAATATTTCTTGATTATTGCTTAATTTTTCTTCCAGGTACATTTAAGACAGAATAAATTGACTTTATCCATTTATGCTTCCTCCAGCAATGTATGCAAACATGCACTTCCCAAAGTCTGGAAGAAACTGGCTAGGGATCTGGAATCAAGGCTAAGACTTGAATAAACCCAGAAACATTAAAGCCAAATTACCTATCCTCTAATCTAGAAGAAGCTTGCTGGGTTTGTAACACTGTTAAGTGTTGCCTAAGTGTTTGTTTAATGAGCTGTTGATTCATTTACTGCCTTCTTCTAGGTAAACCCTCTCCAGTCCTCCTGGCACCCCTCCACGTTCACCCCCAGATACTCACATCGTGATGCTTGGTGCACCCTCTTTACCCTTCTAGACATTTCTCCCCATTCCCTTCCACTCTACCACACCCCCTACATTTTCTACCTGGGGAAACCTCATTTGTTCCTAAAAACCCAATTGAGATACCGCCTTTTCTGGGAGTGTTTACTGCATGTCACTGGTAAGATTGTGGTAGCCTTTGTGCCTCATATTATTTGTTCCTTGTATTATCGTTATCAAACTTTGAGCTGAATCAGGGCATACATGCCATATATATGTCTTATATGTCTTTTTCAAACGTTTTTGAAAAAATACTATAGCCCAGTCCTCGGGGAGCTCACCAGAGAATGAAAGGGAAGGCTTAAGATAGAAAAAAAATAGATATGAAAGCATATGCTATGTGTGTTTTTTTTTTTTTTTAAATCACAGGAGAGCTTTTATATCCATTTTTTCCCCCAACCTGACCAGGTTTAGACTGTATGGTTTATGCTCTAAGCCTTTACAACTTGAGGCAGTCATTTTGACCCAGGGAGGCATTCCACACATGGGATGTCTTACAAGCAGAAGCTCAGAGATAGGACCAAATGAGCCATTATTGTTGAGTTTGGGGGCCAGAAGGAAAAATACTAAGAAATGAAGCCAGAAGGGCCTAACTGTTCCATGAAGGATGTGAGGCAGTAGTTTCCTATCATGGGGAGTTAAGTGGTAAGTGGACAGATATTCTGAATCTCTTCTTTTTTTCCTAGTACTGGATGAACGAATACACCTCGTCCATTGGAATTGGCGTTTTTCATTCGGGCATTGAAGTATATGGCAGAGGTATGTGTACACACAGTCTAAGTAGACTTTCTGAAGCTTGTTTTCTTTTAAAGGACTTGCAGTTCATGTCTGTAGCGCTTCCTGTTTTTTTCAGCTGCTTCCATACATTACTGTGGAAAGGAGAAGAAAATCTCTCCACATTCGTTTACACTGTATTTTGAGAAAATGCCCAAAGTTGAATGTATTTGGGGAGAAAGTACGTGACCGTACATTCATGTAGTTATCTTTTATTCCAAATACAGGGTCTTAAAAGATATTTGCCTTTTTGGGATGGTCTTACCATGACAATCTTGTGCCAATGATACTGGAGTTCCTAAGAAAACCTGCACGTTGAAAACCAGTCATTACGGTTGGAGAGGAGTTGGTGCTAGAGTGTCAAACTTGAAATAACCAATTTCCTGAGGGAATTTCAGTATTAAATGTGTTTTTATAGACTTGCAAGTGTGTCATTTCAAAGTTTAAAAATATCAGAGAGCAAATCCTACCCTTGATTACATCTAGCTTTTTGCTCAGGAATGATGGCCTTTGTCATTAACTCAGCCCTTTTAGTCTTCTTGGTCCTTTGTCAAATATGACAGGAGCCACTCAAGCCAAGCAGCTCGTTATCAACAGCTTTTTCCTTGGTTCTGATTCCCACTGTTGGTGCAGGGTAATTTCCTCCAGACCGAGCCATGAGTGGTAACGGTCTGCATAACGCAGAGCACATTGCCAGTTCCAGCAGGGCTGTAAGACCGTATTATTTGCATCATAAACTCACCCTGTAGCAGAAACGTCTTTTATTTGCCTCAGCCAGGCGGTCTCTGTACCAGACCCACAAGAACACGTGATGGCAGCCTGCCCGGAGCCACCCGTGGAGGTTGCAGACCAGCTTGCGCGAACACGAGAAAAAGGCTCATGTACCCCAGTGTGTCGGGGGCATTGATACTGTCCCCTCCTGACGCTCCACATTAGCTGCCCCTGGCTGCGGCGTAGCATAGAAAATGTTTGCTATGGAGATCCACCCCGTGAGCTCCATCTTACTGGAAAGGCTGCATCTGCCAAGTAATCCTCCCCTGCCCGAAGGGTTAGCGGTCAGATTGTTGCTGTGGGCCGCATCGTCGGCTGTGGGTTTATTTCCCGTTTGATTTGGCTTCTACCAAAGTTGTGTGTGTTGCTTTTTAACTGAATTTCTGTGGTGTGTTCCAGTCTTTTAAGTGCCATCCATTTCTGAGCCACATGACCATGCCTCTGTGACATAGAGAAGGACATGGGACAATTGGCACTTGCTCCGTTTTGCAAACAAAGAAGCCCAAGCTCAGCTCTACTGAAAGTCCCGCTGCTGATCAGTAGAACGGGGACTTGAACCCGAGTGTTCTTGCCTACTAGTCAGTACCCTCGCACCTGTCTAATCACTGCTCCCCTCCGTAAAGGGATTTAGGAATAATTAGAAATGTGGTCCAAGCATGTTCAGGGAGGCTCGGCCAAGCTAAGGTCAATATCTTGCTGAAAGCGGAATTATACTTCTGGAATAAATGGCTGACGACTTTTCTTACTGGAATTGAAGTAAAAAAAAAAAAAAAAAAATCCAAACATTACCTTTCCACGTTTGACGTGGTTATCTACAGTGTTTTATAAAATCCCGTCGTTAAGATCATTTTTGACTGTTTCAAAATTGAATGCCAGGCACTTTATTTCTTATCCACGTCCTTGCTTTTTCTCTGGAAGGTCTGGATCAAAAGGAAACTTGGTGTCTGCCTTGTTCGTTGACCTTTCACAATTATATTTAGTAAATGGTAAGCAAAGAGATTCATTTAAACCTTTGTGATTTTGAAAATAAGTCCACCACGATCTCCTCCCAGGAATTTTAGTTCCTTCCTTATCTGAAAGCACTGTCTGCTTCTGTTCTGGGTCAGAGCTGATTTCTCATGAGCCTGTAGCACGCGCCGTCCCCTCCTGGCTCAGAGATGTGCTATGGAGAGTGTGTGTGTAGGTGTATGTGTCAATGTGGCAACTTCTTTTTTTCTTGAATGAGGGGAATGGAATTCAGTTTTTCAGGCTTGCTAATGTTTCACTCTTACTCAAAGGTAAACCAACAGTCTTCAACCCAGGAGCTGTGCAAAATCATTGTTATTAGACAGCTTTTCCGGTAAAGTGCGAGTTTAACATTTTACCGCTTTAATTTAGAAAAAGACACACACGGAACGGGCCACCCACTTGGTTGGGCACAGGCACTAGGCAGAGAGACCACCTTCCCCTGTGGTAGTCACTCTGCTCTCACCAGCGTACACGAGATACATGGACAAATCAGGATCACCTCTAAGTGTCTTTCGTTAGTGGTTTCAGGCCTTTTGAATCAACTGTTGCGTACGAGTAACAGCGGAATGAGATGTTTGTGAAAGTATTGATAACCTGCAAAATATTTAGATGGTATCATTATTATCTTCATCATTTATTAAAGCTAATACAGCATTTCTGATTAAGTTTTGTGTGATAAATACTAAAAATCATGAGTTTTCTCTTTTCAGAATTTGCTTATGGTGGCCATCCTTACCCCTTTTCTGGAATATTTGAAATTTCCCCAGGAAATGCTTCTGAACTAGGAGAAACATTTAAATTTAAGTAAGTAGGGAGGATAATTTTTATTATGCTATCTTAGGTGCCAAAGCGTGTTTACAAGCATACAGAATTCATTCTGGAGACGAAAATCTAGGAAGTTAAAATGTTTCTTTAACGGTGTTGTAGTTGCTGACGGTTTAAAACCGAATCTATCTGAAGTTGTATAAAGATGGGACTCGGCCCTATGAAATGCCTGACGTAACCTAGTCTGTTACTTGTGTTCAGGACCCACGTAAGTTCCCTTGTGTACTTTGAAGACATTCTTACCTGGTAGGACTTGGGTTCTGCTTTAGAAGACATTTGTATGTAGCAATGGTTTCGCCTCGACCTCCCATGCGGGGGGAGAGGGAAGACAGTTACAGGTGTCTGTATGGTTCAGGTGGTAGCTACCCTTGTGGGGCTGTTGACTCTGCGTACACCTGAAACTAATGTGACATTGGGTGTCAAATACAGTTTATTTTAAACTCAAATGAAGTTTAAAATTTAAAAAAAAAATACATGAAGAGAAAAGAAATGGTGGGCAGGATTTTTTTTTTTTTTTTTCCTGTTTAAGAGAGAGTGAAAGAGTGCAAGCAGGGACAGAGAGGGGCAAAGGGACAGAGAATCCCAAGCAGGCTCCTCACTCACTGTGGAGCCTGACACAGGACTCGATCTCACAACCTGAGCTGAAATCAAGAGTCAGGACCCTTAACCGACTGGACTACCCAGGTGCCCCATTCAGTAGGATTTTTTTTTTAATCTTTTCGTTTTTCCCAATGAAAGGGACACTGTTTATACATTTGAAATAACTAAACAGTTGGTTGGCTGAGAAACTATTAGTAAGGTGTGTGTATATCACATGTTTGGATACACCAGAATACTCTGGAGCCTTAAGAGTAGTCAGCAGCACTGAGAATTTGAATGCTTGATGATCCAATTTCCATTTTTTAATGAAGGTTTGTATTTGAAGAGCTATTTAGAACCTTAGGTTCAAGGAGCTTTAAAGAAACTTTTGGGCCTGTGACCGTTAATTTGCCAAGTAAAAAGTGGTGAAATGAGCTTGTAACCTTGAAATTCAGGATAGGACTCCACTTTTTTTTTTAAGATTTTTATTTATTCATTTGACAGAGAGAGCACAAGCAGGGGGAGGTGCAGTGGGAGAGGGAGAAGCAGGCTCCCCGCTGAGCAGGGAGCCCGATGCAGGACTCAGTCCCAGGACCCTGGGATCATGACCTGAGCCAAAAGCAGATGCTTAACAACTGAGCCCCCCCAGGCGCCTCAGGGGCTACACATTTTTATCACTATGAAGTTCATCGGTTTTCTTGGCTGGTCACAGATTGGCTGTAATGCCATCGTTAGGTTTCCCTTTTAACAGGACTACTGATAAAAGGGTTTTCTAAGTATTTTCAGTTTTCTTGGATTCCTAACTTGTATGTGACTAAAATTCTGCTTTCTATTGCATAACGTCTGTTGCAAGTCCAGGGTAGCTGGGAGTCAGGTGCAGGGCAGTTATTTTTTAATTGGTGGGGTTGGTTGATTGGTTGGTTTTAATTCCTCTCACGGTGGCACAGAAGCAGATGACATAAAAGACAATTTCTGAACGTGACTGTGGCCAGCCCTTTGGTGGCTGGCATAATTGAGCGGGAAAATTTGCGACATGGATCTGGTTCTCTGATAACCTGATGGCATACACAGGCTTTGGAAAATAACGTGTTGCCGCATTTTTAATACACGACACACTGCTCCATCAAGAAAATGACCAGGTTTGAGTCTGTATGATTCAGAAGTAGTGCACCTCGGAGTTTATTGTAGGAAAGTCGAAACTCCACAGAACTTTTGAAAAGTATCCCATTGACCTTGTAGTTGTGTTTGTTGTGGCTTTGTTAGGCCAGTCACAGTATTCCTGGGAATAAGCCAGTCCTTAAACGTGCTCTTTAGAAATCCTTAAGAAATACTTAATACTTTAGAAATACTTAAGACTCACACGATCGTGTTTCTTTCCTCCTCCTTTTTCTTCAAGAGAAGCTGTAGTGTTAGGGAGCACGGACTTCCTGGAGGACGACATCGAGAAGATCGTGGAGGAGCTGGGCAAGGAGTACAAGGGCAACGCCTACCACCTCATGCACAAGAACTGCAATCACTTCTCCTCGGCGCTGTCGGAGGTGAGTGCCGCTTTCTCCGCAGATCCTTTGAGCAAAAAACGGCCCCGGCGTCCTCACAGTCCGCTTTCGCAGCCACGTGTGTGTCTCCTGTAAGCACAGGCCTTTGTGTCGGGGGAGCGTGGCGCCCCGTGTCCTGTAGGAATGAATGAGCTCCCCGAGGTCCGCGGCTTCCGAGTGGGCGCAGTTTCCGACCGTGCTCCCGACCACGACGCGGCCGCGGGGAGAGGGCGCACCGATGACCCACGATCGATCGTCTCCTCGGCTCCCGATTCATTTTCTTACAGCCTGGAGCTTGCTCTTGAAAGAAAGCAATGCCTGAGCGACGTTTCTCCCCCCAGCTCTGAAAATTGTTCATAAGTCGTTCGTGTTGCCACTCTGGAAATTTCGTTCCGCCAGCTTACACACGGGCACGCACTTGCCTTGGGAGTTTTTGAGTCCCAAGTGGGAGATCGGAGCTAGCTCAGAATCGTAGGGCCTGACACAGGAAACGGAGGGAAGAAATCACAAGATTCGGAAATAAGGTCGAGCAGATTAACGGGCACTCAAAGAGCTTCCCAGTTCGCCGACTCTGGGCGGCCAGAGGCAGGGGCAGCGCCAGGCCCCGCTGGACCCGGGCAGAACAAATGGAGCCGCTGCCTCGGTGGCCTGTGCATGGGTGCCCAGCTCCCCAGCCCTCTCCCCTGCCCTCGCAGCTGCCACAGCTCGGCTCTCGGACAGGCCCCTGGTTGGGGACGCTGTGCTGCTTGGAGGATGCGTCTCGCGCCCGCCGCACGGAGGGTCCCGCCACGGTGCACAGAGTCGGTGTCTTCACGTTCGCGTGACCCCCGACGGTTTGCCCAGGTGTGGAAGCCGGAGGGGCAGCACCAGTCTTGTAGACACGCTGACACCGTCGAGGTGACCTGGTTGCCTTTCGGGAACGAGAGAAGGTGGTTCAGATCCTTCTTGACCCTGCTTGTCCCCTCATCCGGGAACCCATAGGGATCCGTAAATGTTAGAATTGGCAGAGACAGTAGCAAGCACCCAGTCCAGTCGCCTCATGTGACACGGCCGCTGTGCCCTCATCTGGGGTCTGGAGGAGCCGCTAGGCTGTCATCTGTTGTCACAGGGGAAGCAGCCTACACGATCGGGAACGGTCGATCCGGCTCCAGGAGACCCGGCGTCTGGATCCCCCAGCTGTTTCCGCCAGGCTGCAGACATCAGGGGGACCACGTGTGGCCCAGGTGATGCCCGGATCTGTCCTCTCCTCCCGGCAAGAAGAGAAAAACCCCCCAAATCCCCAAAGTTGAGTTTGGGGGCGGCCGAAAGTGCTAAACTTTTTGTGTTGCTCTCTCCTCCTCGTGGGAGGGAATGTGGTTAAAAGGTTTCCAGGCCTGAGCCAAGTAGGAAGGGGAGCAGGGGGGACACCACACTGACTCTCTCACTGCTGCCCGCATCCCTGCTCCCCCCCTCACCCTGTCCCAGCTGGGATCTCCCCGGGTGGCTGTCACCTCTAAGTGACTGCTGGGAGACTGTGAGGGAGATGACATAAGAGAGACCATTTCCAGGGGGGACTTCAAAGTATTAAAAAGCAGTTTTTAGATACTAATGAGCTCTTGTAAAATCAGATGTAAAATCGAGGCTGCTGACTATCCGGCCTGATGTGCGCATTTTGTAGCAGGTTTTAAGAAAAGGGTTTAGGGAATACTCACATGTTGCTTGAAGTTGGAAACACAGCTTCCTGGCCTCCAGGCATCTCAACCTCACTCCGGCCAGAAGAAATGCCCCGGCCTTTTTTTTTTTTTTTTTTTTTTTAAATCCTGAACTCACAATCGTAATTGGCTGAGCTTGACTCATAGACTGAAACCCGGTGCCGTCTGCCACCCTCCCTGCTACACTGAGAGGTGGAGGCTCAGGGAACGGGACTTGTCCCTGGGAACCATTGCAGGTCAGGACACTGTCCTCGGACCCCTACACCATGAAAGTTAGGGACGCTTACCGGCCGGCCTGGCTTCCTTGCAGGTGCCCCTGGGAAGGGCTTTTTCCTGCTGGGACTGGGCATGTTGAGTTGCTCATCGGCTCCGCGTTTCCAATACGGGGAATGATTGGATCTGTAACCGGTGATTCTTGCCAAAACTGCAAGTGGTGGGAAAACCCGTCACCAGAACTGTGAGCCCCTGCTGCTCCCGTACCCCCCCTTCCCCGGGGTGCTTCAGGGCGGCTCCGGCCACGACTGGTGCAGTTGGGGGCTGGCAGCCAGACCGCCCTCCTCCCGCAGACACAGGCCCATCTTCTCTAGGCTGTTCTCTAGGGATTTTATCCTGACGAATCCCTAAACATCATATGGCTGTCCAGTTCAGGTACATAAAGATATTTCCAGTAAGAACTCTTTGTCCCTCCTGTGCACATCCTTCTCAGATCAGAAAAGGGGCTGGATGAGAGCAGGGACAATTTTAAAAAGTAAAGTTAGGATTGCTGAACGGCACACACTGATTTCGTAACAACAAACAGAAACCCCAAACCACAGCCCCTCAGGAGGAGAGAAGGGGAGCGGCCATAATAACCTTTCTTTTTCAATACTGCGCCTTCCCTTGTCCTAAAGAAAAACACTGCGCTCGGCCTCTCTGAGCCGCTGCGAGGACTTGGAGTCCCACCGGGCTGCCGCCCTGTTCCTACACCTGCCGCAAACGACGCCGCACGCGGCTTCCACGCCCATGAAGCCCACGACCTGGCATCGCGGACAAACGGCTGTTTGGATCCGACCGTCTCTAGGCAGACCCTCCGAAACCAAGATTCAGCCGGTTTTCCAGGCGCAATCGGAAACCCTTGGGCAGAAGCCCTGTCTTCTCGAGCGTTTGGTGGCTGGAGCACAAGAGCGCAGACCGGGCTGCTTCTCCCCAGCAGACCTTTGTTTCTCACCATTCTGGAGGCCGGGGGTCCAAGGTCAAGGCTCTGGCAGATTTGGTGACTGGTGAGGTCTGTGTCGTGGGTCACAGGCACGAGAGGTGAGGGGGCACTCAGATCCCTGGTTGGCGCACTAATCTGTGCCCCAGGGCCGAGCCTCCCAGAGGCCCCTCTTCCATGCACGATGGTGGATGATGGCAGCAGCTTAGAGGGGACAGTAATCTTCGGTCTAGAGCGGGGCCCTTGGTGCTCACTCCCAGAGACAGGGGTTTTACTTTTGGTGTGTGTTCCCTGTCATGACATTGCCTCAGCCCCGAAAACCTCTCAGGCCGACTTCGGGTTACTGGCCAGAGTCTCTCAGGTCCTGAATGATGCGTCCGACCTGGTAAAGATGGTTCGTACCAAAACTGAAGGTGGGCACCACCCGGCTTTCTAAAATGAACCTTGATGCTTAGTGGGATTTGTTCTAACTGGCTTAAGGCCAGGAACTGAAAGGGTATAACCGAAATCAATACTTCAGGTTCAACGAAAGGGAGAGAGAAGTTCTCCGTCTCGTAAGAGAAACGCTGTGAACAGACTGGACGACCCAAGAAAAGACGGACAAATTCCTAGAAATGCTATTTTCTGAAGCTGAATTATAAGGAATAGAAAATCTGGCTAGACCTGTTACTACTAAGGAGATTGCATCAAAAACCTCCCAGCAGACCAAAGTCTAAGACCAGACAGCTTGACTGATGAATTCTACCGAACTTCATTCAAGGATTTAATACCTAATCTCCAACTTTTCCCCAAAAAAGAAAGAGGAGGGAACACTTCCACACTCCTTTTATGAGGCCAGCAACACCCCGATACCAAAACCGGACAAGGACACCACAAGAAAGGAAAATCACAGGCCAACATCCTGGATGAACAGAGATGCAGAAACCCTCAATAGGACATAGCAAGCCGGAGCCAACACTACATTAGGAGGATTCTACACCAGGATCGGGTGGGACTTTTCCCAGGGACGCAAAGGTGGTTCCACATTTGCAGATCAGTGTGATACGCCACCTTAAAGTGAAAAATAAAAATCATGATCATCTCAGTAGGTCCAGAAAAGCATTTGACAAAATTCAACATCTGCTTACGATAATTTTCTCTCGAAGTGGGTAGAGCGGGAACTACCTCACCACAATAAAGGCCGAAGGCGACAGGCCCACAGTGCCCGTCCTACACGGTGGGGCAAGATCCAGAGGAAGACAGGGGCAGCCCCCTGCCGTTCCACGCGGCGCTGTACCAGCTCTCCCTGGGCGTCTGTCTCTTCGCCCCTAGCGAGTGTGTGTCGTGGGCAGGATTTCTACAAGGGGAATTACTGGTTGAAGTAATTTCGCTCCGTAAGCCACCACCCACCCTAAGAAGTGTGTTTTACATCTGGACGCAGCAGGTACACGCGCGTACGTGTAATGCATTTAGTGTCACAACTGGCCCTCCTCTCTTTCAAACTTCGAGTCACGATGCTGAATGACTCACGGATGGACTCGAAGTGTCGAGACGTTGGCTTGGCAGAGGACCAGCATGCTTCTGAGAGGGTGGGGGGTGGGGGACTGGCCACAGACTGGACTCCGCCACGGAGAACTCAGCCCACGGGTGTGGCCGTGTCTCAGCACGATCCACCTACCAGAGCAGGAGGCTGTCGTTCTCCATACCACGTTTTCAGCTGGTCAGGCCACACCACCGGGCCTTGGGAGGAAGGTAGCTCATCGGGACTTGGGAAGTAGTTCGGAGGAAGGGAATAGTCCGCGGTGGCTGTCGCTAACCGCACAGTGCCCGCCACACCTCCGCGCTTCCCCTGCAGCTGTGCGGGTGCCCCTCCCCGGCGCATCTCAGCTCTAAAGTACAACATAAACTTGTCTGCCGGGGTTTCTGATGTAGAGAGACGGGAGTGGCACCATGTACGGTGACCCCTCGGCTGTCCCCCATATCAAGTTCACAGACACATTTCTCATGTATCTGTTTTCTAAAGATTCTATTTGAAAGAGCACGAGCAGAGGCGCATAGGGAGAGGGAGAAGCAGACTCAGTCCCCACTGAGCTGGGAGTCTGACATGGGGCTCGGTCCGAGGACCCCGAGATCATGACCCGTGCTGAAGGCAGCCGCGTCACTAACCGAGCCACCCAGGCGCCCTCCCAAATAACTTGAAGTACTGTCTCTCCGTGCTGCCTGGCGGGTGATCGAATTTGGTCACAACGATGCCACCACTTCCCTAAGTGAGACTTGCCCTGTGGTTAAGTCAGAGACGTCGTATGTAAGGGAAATGTAATGTTTGTCAGGTAAGGCTACCCCTTTAGAGAGAGAAAAATACCTTGCTTAATTACAGGTCCTGGTTTGTTTATATTTTAGTGATTTTTGGACTATGATACTTTGACACCTTTTCCAGAGTCACCAACTAAGATAAGATGTCCGGATCCTAGCCTGTGACTGTGACGTGACTAGAGGCGAAACCGCCAGGGGGACGGGCAGGGGAACGGGGGCAAGGGCTCAGTCAGCCCAGCATTGCCTGTGGACAGGCAAGAGCATTAAGAAAGAGTAAAGTTCGCTGTGGAAGACCCGATTCTCGTTCTCTGAGATAGGTGGCCAATGGCTTTTGGCTCCGGAGTCCTCTAAGGACAGGGTCAGGGCAGGAAGTGGGCAGACAGCCACACACCATCAGCCAGAGGGACCCTCCTGGCCCCATGTCTGCCCCTGCCACCCCCAGCGGAGTCTGCGGACAAAAGGCAGCTGGGCATTCTGGCCTCGTCCTGGGCATGGCCTCGCTCCTGCCCCGGACTCCCGAAGCCAGGGCTGCGTCTGGGGAGATGGGCTTTCTCAGCTGATGCGAGTGCCTGGGGAGAAGTGGGACAGGGACAGAAGTCCACGGAGTAGATAGAGATGCAGAAAGTGAGCTCCTCGAACAAGGCTCCGCAGAAAGGGGGGGGATGGGGCTGCCGGGAGGGCCCAGGCTCCCAAGGCAGGTGCCATGTGTCCCCGGAGGCCCGGGTGCAAGGTTTCCAGGGCACCCCCTGCCTCCCCTGCTCCCTGGCACTGGGCCAGGCCCACGACATCCTTCTCACGTAACCCGACACCCTTTGTCATCCACAGATCCTCTGTGGGAAAGAGATCCCTCGCTGGATCAACCGACTGGCCTACTTCAGCTCCTGCATTCCCTTCCTACAGAGTTGCCTCCCCAAGGAGTGGCTCACGCCTGCGGCTCTGCAGTCCAGCGTCAGCCAGGAGCTGCAGGACGAACTGGAGGAGGCTGAGGACGCCGCCGCGTCCGCCTCCGTGGCCAGCGCTGCGGCCGGCCCCAGGCCCGGGCGCCACACCAAACTCTAAGCGTCTCCAAAGCCCCCCCCAGAGCTGTCTCGGACAGGGGACGGTCAGCTAGAGAAAAGTACAAGAGCACGCGTCCTCTGGACATTCTGTATGCAAAGATGGCTCCCCCCCCAATCCCAGTTTTTCAGCTCAGGATTATATTTGTAATCAAAAGAATCACTCGGCGCAGGAGGGAGAACTTTGTATGAAGCTGCCCTCTGGTTTTTTTTACCCACTTGTAAATTCGGATTTCCTTCTGTTTTATACGAGCTCTGTTCAGTTATGTTTACAGTATTTTGTATCGCTGTTTACAAATCGTGCATGGACTCCTGCCACCGTGGAAGAAGGAAGCATTCGCGGCCCCAGCGGGCGAGGCGGGCCAGCTCTGTGGCCTCCCAACATCGGCCAGAGCTGTGGCGGGGCCCCCAGGCACGCAACAGGTCCTGGAGCAGCCAGAGTCACCGTCCCCTGCTTACGAATGGTCTTTTAGGTTCGTGTTTGGTTTTGTCCATGTTCGGGACGCAGAGGGGAAGGAGAACCCGGGGCTGAGGGCGGTGGCTCACAGCCCCGCAAGGGAGCGCGGTCCCCAGGTCCCCCCAGATCCAGGCCAGGGAGGTGGGGGGGCAAGGGGGGTGTCCTTGCATCCCAAATACTGGTCCAGCTCAGCAGGTGGGCCCCTTCCTGTGTCCGTCCGGCTCAGACACCTCTGATTCTGTCGTTAAGGTCGTTTTCGTTGAAGATACCCCTGCTGGGCACTGAGGAGTATTTTTGCACACGTGCTGGGGGCCTCACCTTCATTTTTGTATATCCACTACCCTCCCCGCCCCGGGCTGCGATGATAGGGTGGGAAGGTCCAAGCGACAGCCTTCTGAGTAGCCGTATGAGGTGACATGCAGCTGCTTTCTTACTGGTCGGGCCGCCTGTTACATGAGACCTTGAGAACCGGGGGCTGAAGTAACACTGTCCAGCGAGCGACTCCGCCGTCCCGCCGTCTTACCTACCATTCCCGACCGAGCGTGTCGGAGGCCGCGGCTCGTGATGGGAGTCGCGTCCCCTCATCACAGGAAACCGAGTCTCGTTGACTTTTTGTTGGAAGATACTCGTGTGTCTTAAAAGTCATCTTTTTCTGTTCTCTCAGATGTGTGTCTTACAGAACCTGCTCTGAGGGAGAACTTGGCCGCTGCGGACGAGTCCTTCATTAGCAAGGACTCCGTGTGCACAGGCTACTTCCCGTTTGACCCCTGGACGTAAGAGCCAAGTCATTACGTGTCAGATTCAATTTTTCTGCCTTAAGAATGAATGTCCTACATAGAATATTGGATGCGGCATAGAAGTTAATCCAAGGCAGTGACTTCAGCTCTATCGAGACGGTTAGTTTCAAAGGCACCTCCGCTCGCGCAAACTTCTCGATCGGGTTGTTTGCTAGAGCGCTTTGTGAAGATCCGTACCTTTCAGTAAAGGACATTTTTAACTTTTCCATCAGCTGATTTTGATTCATTTTTATCAACTGAAGCACACGCCGTTCCTAGGGAAACCAAACCTTGGGTTAGAAGCTTTGACCTGAGGAAAATGAAGCCACTTAACCTAATTTACGCTTCTGACTGTTCCGTGTCTGGAGAGGAAAGCCTCGGCCATTCTACCCTCGGTTCTTGAGAGGGTGCAGAGCTCTCGTTTCAGAGACGCGGCCAAAGGAGGGAAGGAGTATGTGGTCTTTGTGAGAAGTGGACTCGGTTCAGGCCTCAAAAGGAGATTTAGAATCAAACACTAAGACTGGCCAGGTGTGTGTTCCCTCAGAGGAGAGGCCTAGCATCAGAAGCCAGGGTAGTGGAAAGTGTCAGAGACAGTTTGCTTGGGATTTTTTTAAATATGCTGGTGGGTGACGGTTGTTTCCGGTCCATTCTGATGGACGTGATTTTAGTCTGCGCTGCTGACCCGCGCAAAGGAGTGGCCGCCCGTTAGACCCCTCTAGGTTAACGCCAGGGACATCCCATCAGTGCTTAGCCAGAGCCCAGCACCTCAGCGCACAAATGATTTCTCCATCGTCCTGTTGTATTTATTTTCATCTGCGGCATTTGGAGTGAAAAATAGCGTGAAGGGGCCTGGTAGAAATAAATAGTGACCTGAGGCCGCACCTCATAGTAGCAGTCAGCAGCCGAAATCCTGGGTGCGAGATTGCTTGCCATCCAGTGGTACTTGAGGTTGAAAAAGAAAGAAACGTCTTTACTTTGGAAACTCATTTAAACCAGTTCCCCTCTGTAGTTCAAAGTTGCGGTTGGACTTAATGGACTAGCACTTAACCAGCTCTTCCTTGCCCCTTGTTCTCAGCCTGATCTCTGTTCAGAAAAATCCGTGTCCATTAGGGTACATGTGGCGGAGTCAGAGATGCTCTTTGTAGTGGGAACCAAGCGAAACACCCTTCTCACGGTGGGTTGGACAGTGACAGACCGTGGGGGGGTCAGAGCTGCTGGTTTCTGTTGGTTTTCAGTGCCCTTGCTTGGGTCTGTCGGTTTGTTTTGTCAACCCTAAGAAGGGGGCATCGGCTTTGGAAAGTGGCCTCTGGAACTGCAGGAGGAGGCGCGGAGAGAGGCTCCGCCGGAGGCCTGCCCCCAGCCAGCCAGCCGCCGCTCTGACCCCAGCAATAGCGCACAGCCCCCTTCACCAGCATCTGTACAGAGCAGGGAGGCCCGGGGTTCGCCGATGGGCGCCTTCGTGCGCGCCAGAAGAGTCCTCGCTACACGCGCTGCGGGACTCCGTGTCCGTGGCTTCTCTCCATCACGAAACGGGTAGAAACTCACTCACTGCTTCAGGGCTCGAGTCTGTGTTGTCTTCTTATGGCTCCGTTTCTGCAAGATACTTGGCCGTTTCAATCCGTGCTGTATGTCCTTTGGGTTTTGTTCCGCAAGCTGGCCACGCTCCGCGGCGTACCCTTCCCTTCCGTTTGGTCTTGGGGTGTGGCTCAGTCATCAGACTCGCCTTGTCTACGCAGTCCATACACATCTTCACTGTTCGAGAGGTGTTACAGCTGTTAAAGAATCTTCATGAACCTGAAGATCATTTCTTGTGAAGTTGAATGCAAATGTACTGTCATTCATAGTGTTTATATATATTAAAAAAAAAAAATACCAGGAATTTCACTTTTGCTACCTTGATACAGCATTGGGCTATCATGTTAACAACATTGAAATACATCAATTTATTAAAAAATACTTTTATAAGAAATGTTTCCTAGTGCTTTCTGACTACAGCTGTGATGCATGCGGTGGGCGGTGACTCTTAAAACCCCAGGCTCCCATCTGCTCTGTGGATGCGGTCGGCCCTCTGGTCAACCCACGCGCTGACTCACGTGCTTGCCCTCAAGCCCAAGTCCACTGGCCAAGTCCTTAGCTCCCAGAGAGCATGGCCACAGTCCTCACAGCGGCAGCGGGTGTCAGCCCCCCGGCTCCCGGGCCATGAGAGCAGGCTGGGACGGGAGACACATCCTCTCTGCTGTGCGCCCAGAGCACGGGGTGGCCCGCAGAGGGAGAGCCTCCGCTGTGCATGCGGGCTCCCTGTTCCCTGTGAACCTGTTCCGCCTCTGTCTAGCGCATCCAGCACGGCCCTGCCCTTCTCCGCTGGCTTTTTTGTACCTAGCCGAGTCGCATGTCCCTCCACCAACTCAAAAACTCTTACATTAAGTACTGTTAAATAACGGCTGGCGGCCCCTCCCTGCTAAAAAGGAATGACGGACAGGCATGTGTTCTCCGCTCAAGCACAGGGACCGAAGGGAACCGCCCCCCCGCCCCCAGTGCCCCATCTGAGTAGGTTCTGAAGAGCCTCCAACAAGTTGGTCCCAAACTCCGATCTGGTCAAGCCGCGGGTCTTGCCTACAGAGAAGAAGCCAAATGCCCTGAGAGAATAGCTCCTTTTCCCCGCTGCCCTCCCCACGTTCTCACCTCCCAGACCCTGACCTTGTTCTGAGTTTGCGGAAATCTGCGCTAATAAAGATGAAGGCCTTCGGCTGTACTTCCAAGAGGTAGCTTGGAGGCGGGCAGCTACCCATTTCCTTACAGATTCTGAGCCCAGAGACCTGCTGAGCCCTCTCAGACTCGTGCCTTTGATCCTTTCCCCCAAAAAGAAGATCGCACCTTGACCCTACCCTGCGCGGTGGGCGCGGTTTCCTGCTTGTCAAGGCCAAGGAGGGACGCTAACGGGAGTTAAGAAGGGCCTTCTCCCAACTTGGCCATGCAGGCATTCTTTTCCGGAGGCTGGTCGGGCGTACCTGTACCCTGCAGCCGTGTCCCGATGGGGAGGGCTCCACGGCCCCAATCTGGAACGTTCCATTCCCATGCTGTTGAGCGCAGTAGAGCCCTCTACCCAGAGCTCCTCTGTGACCCCCTCATTCGGGAGCAGTTGCCTGTTTCCACCAGACACTCTGGCTACTCGGCCGCCCCAGCTAGGGGAGCCAGTGGCCACCACACTAGCGTCCTCACCCCCTAGCCCCCAGCGATCGGTGGGAGCTAGTGCCTGAGCAACCTTCAGATGCTCCAGAAGCTGCCGCCATACAGAGGGAGCCCAACAGGCTGGCCTAGCCTTGCGGACAGGTGGACCCGGGAATATGGTTGTCAAAGCCGGAAGCCAGACCCCTCAGGTGAAGGGGGTTACGACCCGCCCTGCTGGCTCTGCTGGGAAAGGGATATGCACTGGGCGGGGCAGCAAAAAATTAGACAAGGAGAAGTTACTCCGTCCGCCCAGGACCCTATGTGACTATCCACCCAAATAGGGACTGGTGTTTTGGGGTCACCAAACCGAAGCAAGAAAGACTAAGGCAAGCAGGGCTGCCAGACTCGGCCCTAATCAAAGGCAGAAGGACCCTCTGGCCTCCTGTTTCCCCCCACCCAGGGTCAGCGAGTGGGCGCCATGGAGAGGCCCTCGCAGAGGCCCCTGGTGGGCAGCCGACAATCCACAGAAGACCAGCATCTCTACAAAAAAAAAGTCACTTTGGGAGCACCTGGGTGGCTCAATGGGTTGGGCCTCTGCCTTCGGCTCAGGTCATGATCTCAGGGTCCTGGGATCGAGCCCTGCATCAGGCTCTCTGCTCAGCAAGGAGCCTGCTTTCCCCCTCTCTCTCTCTCTCCCTCTCTCTCTCTTTCTCTCTCTCTCTCTGCCTGCCTCTCTGCCTACTTGTGATCTTTGTCAAATGAATAAATAAAATCTTAAAAAAAAAAGTCACTTTGCATCTGAAAGTTCAGTGGATTTTGTGGAACAGACAAAAGAGAAAAGGGAAATGGTCTTACTGTAGCCCTGCTGTGTGCACCTCGGGTCTGTGCGGGACCCAGTACTCTGCACCACTGACAGTACCGGGCCTGCCCGGCCACTTGGGCTCCTCCCACTGGGACTCCCAGTCTGCAGCGGGCAAGCGCCCCCAGTACCCTACACTTCTTCACATGTCTGCTGTCCTCTGCTTCCTCTGGAACCCAGGTGCAGGTGCACACCCCCAGACTGTGTCCCCCCCCCCACCCGCCATTGCTGCTTCCACCACTTCCTCCTCCTCCCTCCCAAACCACCAGCTCCACTGAGCCCATGTGCCCTGGTGCTCCCAGCAGCACCCTCGGTGCTCCCTTCTGCTCTCCCTCCTCCTGCCTGTCTTCCCCTCCACCACGTTCCTGTCTTCATTCATTTGCAGGGACTCCAGTCACACAGATGTCCCATCCTCTACCCTGGCCCTGTGTTTCTTCCCCGGGTCTCTGTTGCCACTGGGGTGGGACAATGCCTCCTGCAAGACAGTCCTGCCCCATCCACAGTCATTGCCACGTCAAAGGTCCCCCACACATCTTGCCCCCAGGGGGTAGGCGGTGGGTCCCTGGTTGAGAACCAGGGTCAAGGTCTCTGCCCCACTTCCACCAGCACTCCAACCTTGACCGTGTCCCCACCGCAACTGACCCTCTTGTAAATCTTCACCTTGAGCATCTCTGCCCACCGGCCCGCATGGCTCTGATGCTCCGGGTAACACCGTACCCCCTGTCACTTCAGATGTCTTCAGATGTCCCCCGTGTCCTCACACACGTCAGCTGAGACCCTTGCTGTGTGCTTCCTCCAACAGATACATTGGAGGCAGCTGCCCCTGTATTATGAAACCCAGTGCTCCCTCCTCTGTGTGTCTCCTTTACTTTCACACAGAACATTCACGTCCCACACATCTGGTCACCCCATGTCGGGGGAAGGTCCCCACCCATGCAATTCTGTGTGACGCCAGTGGGATGTCCAGTGATTTAACTCTGTTGTGATGCTGTGGTCTACCTGGGGGTGGTGTCAGCCCCCAGGTCAGGGCTCAGGTGCCGGTCACAAGTAGTAGCTCCCAGGTGACCACAACCTCTGTCTGACTCGGCGACCAATCACAGGTTCCCTTTCTTAAGTCCAGCTGATTTGCTGGATGGAGCAGCTGACAGAACTCAGGGAAACACTTACTTAGGTTTACCGTTGACTAAAGGACATGATAAAGAACGAGATGAACAGCCAGATGAAGAGATACATAGGGCAAATCTAGGAGGGTCCCGAGTGCAGGATCGATCACCACCTCCATTTTCAACCCCTGACCCTCTCTGGGTAAGTGGGGGTGAGAAGGGGTGCAAATTCCAAGCTTCTAATCTTTCGGCTGACCAGCCCCCATCCGGGATCCCACGCAGAGTCACCTCAGGAGAACAGGAGTTGCTCCTCGTGCTGTCACCACGTAGGACAGACAGGGGTTTCAGGCGCCCGTGTCGGGAACCAGGGGCAAAACCCGGTGTATCTGTCTTCTATTAACTCACAACCTCCAATTTCCCAATCTACAAACTCACCTGAATTTGTAATCAGAGTCATTGTCCCTGTCACAATGGGAGAAGGTCTCTGTTTCCAAAGACCAGTCCCCTCCCTTGCCACTGGATCCCGGGCTCCCCCATCTGCCAGGCACTTGCCCCAACACGTCCCCCCTCCTCCCCCCATCCTGAGCTCTGTCCTCATCATCTGTTTGCTTTTCTTTATGGTTTTTACACCCACATATTCATCCCTAGATGGCATGTCGTTTGGTTTTACATACTTTAAAACGTTATACAAATGGAATCCCACTGTGAATGTTTTCCTGTGATTTTTTAAATTCCATCTATTTTTTGAATTCGTGCACATGAGTGCATGTAGTGATACTTCATTCGTTTTCATTGCTGTATAGTATTCTGTCGTACAAATATACAATTTTATTTATCGATTTGACTTTTTTTTTAAGATTTTATTTATTTATTTATTTGACAGAGATCACAAGTAGGCAGAGAGAGAGAGATAGGGGGAAGCTGGCTCCCCACTGAGCAGAGAGCCTGATGTGGGGCTCGATCCCAGGACCCTAGGATCATGACCTGAGCTGAAGGCAGAGGCTTTAACCCACTGAGCCACCCAGGCGCCCTTATCGATTCAACTCTTAATGGATATCTGGGGCATTTCCAGTTTACTGCCCTTAGAGTGATGTTTCTGTGACTATTATAATGCATGTCTCCTGCTGCTCGTGGAGAGATGTCTCCCTGAAGGGAATCGCAAGGTTGTAGGGAGTATTCCTGCCCAACTTGATTCATGTAGAAGAAAAAAGGCCGTCTTCTTATTATCCTTTTATTAAATAAAATCCTCTCTCCTCCTGCTAACCAAACAGAGCTCCATAGCCTAGCTATTTTCGAATAATGTTATATAATGAAATTTCAGATCCTGGCCTTTTAAAAAAAATTTTTTTTTCATTATTAACTGAAGGAGTCAAAGAGGTGAGAACTGTATCGTATGCCCACACGGCCGCCAGGAAGGAAATCACTCGAGACACAAAAGCAGTTCAAAGAGTCCAAGTGGCGTCGTTGGAAGAAGGTTCTGCAGCAGGTCTGGTTCCAAGTGGACCCGTGTGAACGTTCATAGCTGTTTGCAGCTCTGTTCGAGCAGCAGGGGCTCATTCGACGTCCACACTTTAGAAATTGTTGCCCTGTCCAGTGCGGGTAAGCACTAAGCCCCGTATGAGTGTAACTTCCGAGGGACGGCCGCGTCTGCTAGCTCTTTATTATCTTAGGTGAGAATACGGTGAGAATACGCTGGCTTACGCACAATGTTGCAAACGCATGTCGGTCTTCCTCCAGGCGACTTCTCTGCCACATGCGTTTTGGAGAAACCAAACCCCTGCTAGAGATCTTGTTTAACAAACCAGCCCAAAGTTCTCCTGTCCTCCTGTCAGCACCGGGTCATCGAAATTATTTTCCCATGGGGCTGCAACGCTGTCCAGTCCCACCAGCAGAAGATTCTCATTCCCGTCACTCCCCACGCTTGCCAATGCCTGATACCGACTGGCTCTCCGGGGCTGGACATCCATCTGGCCAGCGGAAATTGGCCCCTAGGTGTGCTTTTGATCAGGATTCTCCTGATTATTAGTAGGATTGAGACTCTTAAGGGTTTCTGAGCTAAGTACTTATGTCTCCTTTTCTGTGAAATGTCTGTCCTACCCTTTGTTTTTCTACTAGGCTACATGTCTTTTTCTTGCTGATTCGTAGGAAATAGTAACATATTCTGGCTACTCTTCTTTGATGGTTCTGTGTCTTACACATATATTCTCCCAGCTGGAGATTTCTTTCACTATCTTTCTGGTGTGTTTGGAGAAACCGAAGTTCATTTTAAAGTAGTCAGAAATAAGGGCGCCTGGGTGGCTCAGTCATTAAGTGTCTGACTTCAGCTCAGGTCATGATCCCAGTGTCCTGGGATCGAGCCCTGCACCGAGCCCTTCATCGGGCTCCCTGCTCAGCTGGAAGCCTGCTTCTCCCTCTCCCACTCCCCCTGCTTGTGTTCCCTCTCTCGCTGTCTCTCTCTGTGAAATAAATAAATAAATATTAATCTTAAAAAAAAAAAAAAGGCAGCCAGAAATATCAGTAATGTTCTCTATGGTAAATATTTTTTATATCTTAAGACATTCATCTCTCCCCTTAGATCATCAAGATATTTTCCTACATTTTCTTCTAAATATTTTAATGTTTTCTTTGCGCAGCTAAGTCTTCAATCCATCCAGAATTGTATGTTGTATGTGTGTAAGTGAGATAGAGATCAATCTATTTTTTTTCCATACGGATAACTGTTCGCCCTAACGCAAAACACCAAACAGCCTGTCAATCACCCCCTGGTTGGCCATCCCCATTTCCTGTTAACCAGGTTTCTGTGCACAGATGAGCCTCCTTCTGGGCGCCCTCTAGTCCCACTGGGCTATTTACTATCTCCAGACTCATGATACGCTCTCCTAACTGCTAAGATTTATAATAAGCCCCAGTATGTGGAAAAGCAAGTGTCCCCAACCACTACAGGAGTGCTTTGGTTAGTCTTGGTTTTTTCCATATAAATTTCAGAATCAGCTTCACAAGTTACACACACACACATGCACACACACACACACACACACACACCCTATTGAAATTCCATTGAATTTATAGATCAGCTTGTAAAGAACCAACATCTGAATGACATTGAGTCTATCCAAGAACATGATACATCGCTCCATATACACTGATTTTTTTTTAATAAATTTTATTTTTTTAAACATATATTTTTATCCCCAGGGGTACAGGTCTGTGAATCGCCAGGTTTACACATTTCACAGCACTCACCATAGCACATACCCTCCCCAATGTCCGTAACCCCACTCCCCCTCTCCCAACCCCCTTCCCCCCATCAACCCTCAATTTGTTTTGTGAGATTAAGAGTCACTTATGGTTTGTCTCCCTCCCAATCCCAACTTGTTTCATTTACTCTTCTCCTACCCCATTAACCCCCCATGTTGCATCTCCTCTCCCTCATATGAGAGAGATCATATGATAATTGTCTTTCTCCGATTGACTTACTTTGCTAAGCATGATACCCTCTAGTTCCATCCACGTCGTCGCAAATGGCAAGATTTCATTTCTTTTGATGGCTGCATAGTATTCCATTGTATACACTGATTTTTAATGACCCTCAAAAAGGTTTAAAGTTTTCTCCATAAAGGCCTTTCATATATTTTGTTAGATTTATGCCTCAATTCCTTACATTTTTTTTGCTACGGTTAATATCTTTTATCTCTTAATTATAGTTTCAGACCCATTGTTCCTCGTATGTATGAATGCAATTGACTTTTTTCCGTTTTTTTTTTTAAATTGATTTTTTAAAAGATTTTTTTAAATTTTACTTATTTATTTGACAGACAGAATACAAGTAGGCAGAGAGGCAGGCAGAGAGAGAAGAAGGGAAGCAGGCTCCCTGCTGAGCAGAGAGCTGGACGTGGGGCTCGATCCCAAGACCCTGAGATCATGACCTGAGCCGAAGGCAGAGGCTTTAACCCACTGAGCCACCCAGGTGCCCCTTTTTTAAAAGATTTTAAGTAATGTCTACACCCAATTTTGGGCTGGAATTTACAACCCCCGAGATCAAGAGTCACATGCTCTATCAACCAAGCCAGCCAGGTGCCCTGAAAGACTTGTTTTGTTTTGTTTTGTTTTGTTTTGTTTTGTTTTGTTTTAGAGACTGTGAGCGATGGGGAGGGGCAGGGGAGAGAGTCTTAAGTGGGCTCCATGCTTAGCACGAAGCCCAACGCAGGGCTCGATCCCAGGACCCTGAGATGACAACCTGAGCCAGTAACAAGAGTCAGATGCTCAACCGACTGAGCCCTCACAGCTCCCCCCGCCCAGCTGCTCTGTAGGCTACCTGATGAGTCAGCTGTGGCCACGTCGCCAGGGAACATGACCTCAAACATCTTCAATCTCTTTAGCCACCCTGGGTGTCCTCGGCTCTGGCCCTCGAAGCCTCCCCTCGCCTCGGGGCCAGCTGATGGGGCAGGGAGTGAGAGGATGGGATTCTCCGTGAGGCTAACGGCGCCTAAGCCTCGAGCCCCGCACCCCCACATCCTCAGCATTCTTTGGGGAACGGAATCCGGATGGCTTCCCTGATGAACAGGGGGTCTCCCTGGGTTCAGCAGGCTGGTCCTTCCGCCCCACCCATCCCCTCCCTGCGTGTGTCACCCAGCTCATCCCTCTGGCTGGGGCTCGTAGGTTTTACAAGGACTCCATACACCATGTCATTTGGGCATCTCAGCTGGGTCTGCGAGCTCGGCTTCTGGCTTGGAGTGGCCAGCTTGGGGTCACTTGGAGCCACCACCGTGCCAAGGTGGCCCTTCCTCTCCCATGTGCTGATTTGCAAAAGGGCACTTTGGAGCAAGAGACAGCTCTGAGTTAGTGACCCTCCCCGGCTGCTGGTGCATGAGGGGGGTATTGGGGGGGGGATGCTGGGCGTGACATTTGCACATCATCCAAGTCCCAATGGAGCCGGAAGGAGAAAAGCAATTAGAATAAATGACTAGTGTCTTGGAGCTTTCTGGGTCTTTTGTTTTTGTTTTGTTTTTCAAGATCGCTGTAGGCAGTTTCCCCCAAAACATTTGCACATTTGCGTGGAAAAGCTTCCTGCTCAGCACCTGGCTTCCTTCCCCGCCTGGACTCTGGAGCCGGACCAGGGAGGGGCTTGAAGCTGGCGCTTCGGGAGCTCGATGGAGAGTCCTGTTTGCCGGTGCAAACAGGAGAAGACAGCACGACCCGCTGGACAAGTTCACGTCCCCTCTCAGTGCCCGTTTCCTCCTCCAGGTCTGGCCTGAGGGGCCGTGGCAGACTCTGGCACAGCCCAGGAGATGGGGCTGGGAGAGAGAAGAGGGGGCTCCCAGCGGTGCCCCCCCCGGCAGCTCATACCCTTCTGCATGCTCCCCAAACTGTGAACCCAAGAATCACCTGGGAGCTTAAAACACAGATTCCCACAGGCATCGCCTCCAGATAGGCAGAGTCAGCAGACCGGATGGGGCCCAGGAATATGCATTTCTATCCGGCTCCCCAGGGGATTCTAACTTGGGTCGGCCAACCATACTTAAACAGGCATATCGGCTTAAGGAGGGGTGAGAGGGGGAGAGCAATAAATACCACCTCTTTATCCCTCATCTTCCTTTCACCTCTAAAATTTTCTCCTTAGGGAACTGGCGGTCCCCAAAGCTCCAATTTTATTCGGACATTCAACTCTCTGGACCGTATTCCCCAGGCTGGAGGTAAAGCCGGATGGTGCTGGCCGTGAACGGTAACACATTTCCCTTCTGGCCATTGCGACAGGAGGAGAGCCAGCTGGAGGGATTCTGAGAAGGCTTTCTCCTCCCAGAAGATTGCAAGATGCTATGCTCTTCTTCTCGGACTGTTATACCTGGAAGGCGCATGGGGACTGCGGAGGCTGGTTTGCATCCAATAGCCTAAAGGCAGAGCCTTGCACCAAGGATAGGCAGAGCGTGAATAATGCACAAACCTGGGGCTTTGACGCTCTGCTGAGCTGATCATCCGAACCTGGAACCGGTCTCCCTAGGGATTTCTTATAATGTGAGATAATGTCCCTATTTGTATGCTACTTTGATTTGACTTTCTTATGCCGCTGCCAAAAGCATCCCGACTCATCCATCTAAAAGGGCCCAGGCTGGCTTTGTGCATGGCTTTCTCCCAGACCCGATTTCTCTGCATTTCTTAGCTCCACCTCCTCGAGACAGGCCCTCTCCTTGCGATGTCACTGTAGCCGCAGCTGGTATCAGGGTACGGGTCCCTTGTCTGGAGCCAACAGAAAAGAACCTGTGTCCCAAGGTCCTAAGGTCTATCTTGACTAGACCCACTGGGGAAACTTTCCCGTCCCTGAACTCAACAGTAGCCACAAAATGGAATCTGCTAATTGACTTCAGATACTCTCTCCACTAGGGCTGCATATTAGAATTAACCGAAGGGTCTTAACAATGCGTAAGAAAGTAATCTCAGAAGTCTAGATACTCTATGATTCTCATTATGTGATATGGTAGAAAAGGCAAACTTACAGCAATAGTAAAAACAACAACAACAACAACAACAAAACAGTGGTTGTCAGGAATCTGTGGGGAGGAAGGGATGAATTGGAAGAGCACAGAAAATTCTTCTTTTTTAAAATATTTAAATAATCTCTACACCCAGTGTGGGGCTCGAACTCATGACCCTGAGATCAAGCGTTGCATGCTCTTCTGATGTAGCCAGCCAGGCAACACCCCCCACCTTTTAAAATATTTAAATATCAGAAAGCTCTTTTTTTTAAGATTTTATTTATGTGTTTGAGAGAGACAGAGATAGGGATAGAGAGATCATCTGAGAGCACCACCGAGGGGAGGAGCAGACGGAGAAGCAGACTCTCCGCAGAGCAGGGAGCCCGACGTGGGTCTCGATCCCCGGACTCCGAGATCATGACCTGGGCTGAAGGCAGATGCTTGACTGACTGGATATCCGGAAAGTTTTTAAGACAGTGAAGCTACTCTGGATGATAGCAGGCTGATGGATACACGTCATCGTCCATCTGTCCAAACCCGCTGGATGTGGACCACCAAAGCGAACCGTAGTGTAAACTATCAATTCTGGTGACAAAATGAGGTGTCCGTTTAGGGTCCGCGGCTCTGACGAATATTCCACTCTGATGCAAGATGCTGATGAGAGGGGGAAAGCGATGGTGGGGGGCAGAGAAGGCACATTTGGGAGCTCTGTACTTTCTACTCAATTCTGCCGTGAACCTAAACCTGCTCTAAAAAATAAAGTCTACCAGGGTTCCGGAGTGGCTCAGTCGGTTAAGTGTCTGTCTTTGGCTCAGGTCAGGATCCCGGGGTCCTGGGATCGAGTCCCACATCGGAGCCTGCTTCTCCCTCTCCCTCTGCTTCTCCCCCACACTGATGCTCTCTCGCTCTCTCTACCCTCTCTCTCGCCCTAACCATAACAATTAAACCAGAATCTCTGGGCGCAGAATCTGTGTGCACCCAGGATTGGGGACCACTGGGAAAGCCAGCAGCTGGAACCCATCCCTGGACCCGGGAGTAAGGTCAATTTTTTGCAAACTAATGGCTGAGACTGGGGAAGAGGGATGGTTCCAAAAGGAAACGTGGGATGCTCTTACCAAGCAGCTTGAGAAATGAATGCTCGGTGGCAAACAAGCGTGTACCCATGAGAGCCGAACGCCACTGTCAAGGACAACGTGCCCAGCTGGATTCCTATCCCAGGAGCTCACAGCTCTGGGATTTAAAAAGACCGTGTTCCTCCCTTTCCTGCTGCTGCTGACCGGCTTCTGTTTTGAATACGGAGATAAGCATCTCCACCTCAGCTGCACTTTTCCTTCCCAGGTGAGAGAATGAGTCTTAACATTCTTCCCACCTCCTGCCACCCCCAGAGCCCCTGAGGGCACAGGCAGAGACTAGGAGTCAAAGCCTAGGGCTCTGCTAGGAAAACAGCACAAGTGAGTCGATCTGACCACCCTTTCCAGGTACTCAATATGGAGCACAGGCTTCTTACTAGTCCGATTCTGAAATGAAACCCCAGTTGCAGCGTCCAGTTTGATACCACTTCTCAGTGTCCGTAGATCCGTCCGGAATCGAAAAAGGAGACCATTAAGCAACGGCGCCCAGCCTCTGCGGGCTGGGGTCAAAGAGCTCGTTCCATTTGTGCAGAAGTGATCAGGCTTTTTAAGGGGGAACAAGGGGTGGGGGGTGGGGTGCCTCAAGTGAAGAATGACAAAGGGTTGGTCAGTGGAAATGTGATCAGGCCGGTCAAGTCTGCGAGCTGACAATCCCCGCAGTTAGGAGTCTCTCCTCCCACACAGTCTGGGAGACTGAGCCCAGCAGCTCCGGCAGATTCCATTTCAAAGGAATGGCTCTCGGGTCCTTGAGAAAGAGACAGGTCAGTCTGAGGAGCTATACAGACATCTCAAAGGGACAGAAGAGCAATTCACACTTGTAATCCCATTTTAGTACAAGTTCTAAGAAAGGCAGGTCAAGGGCCTGTCTTCAGGTGTTGGCTAGAACAAACAGCAAATTCTTCCCACAGCCCTGAGTTTTTTCAGATGGGAACTCCCAGGAGGACTGCTTTGTCCCGGGAGCCCCAGCCTCAAGCGGCCAGGAGCTGAGTTAAGGTTTCAAGTCTCCAAATACACATCAGTAGGGAGGAAGTAAAACTTTCACTATTTGCAGATGAGATTTTACTCTATATAGAAAACTTGAAAGACTCCACCCAAAAAAACTGCTAGAACTGCTTGAATTCAGTCAAGTCACAGGATATAAATTCTACGCACAGAAATCTGTTGTATTTCTGTACACCAGCACTGAAGCTGCAGAAGGAAAAATTAAGACAACAATTCCATTCCCAGTTGCAGCCAATATAATAAGATACCTAGGAGTAAACCTAACCAAAGAGGTGGAAGAGGTTACTCTGAAAACAACAGAACACTCGTGAAAGAAAGTGAACGTGACACAAAGAAATGGAAAGACATTGCATGCCCATGGATTAGAAGAATATTGTCAAAATGTCTGTGCTATCCAAAGCAATCTGCACATTTAATGCAATTCCTATCAAAATACCAACAGCGTTTTTCACAGAACTAGAACAAAGAGTCCTAAAACTAATATGGACCCCAAAAGGACCCCAAATAGCCAAAGCAATCTTGAAAAAGAAAAGCAAAGCCGGAGGCATCGCAATTCCGGACGTTGAGTTATATTACAAAGCTGTAGTGATCAAAACAGTACGGTAATGGCGCCAAAAGAGACACATAGATCAATGGAAAAGAAAGGAAAACCCAGAAATAAACTCACAAATATTTGGCCAATTCGTCTTTGACAAAGCAGGAAAGAACATCCAATGGGAAAAAAAACAGTCTCTTCAACAAATGGTGTTGAGAACAGTGGTCAGTAACATGCAAAAGAATGAAATTGGACCACTTTCTTACCCCATGCACAAGAATAAATTCAAAATGGATTAAAGACCTAAATGTGAGACCTGAAACCATAAAATCCTAGAAGAGAGCACAGGCAGTAATGTTTCTGACATCGGTGATAACATTTTTCTAGACACGTGTCCTGAGGCCAGGGAAACAAAAGAAAAAATAAACTATTGGGACTCAAAATAAAAAAGCTTTTGCACAGCAAGGGAAGTAGTCAACAAAACTAAAAGGCAACCTCTGGGATGCGGGAAGAGATGTGCAAGTGGCTTATCTGATTAAGGGTTAGTATCCAAACTATCTGAAGACATTATAACCCCAACACCCGAAAAACAAATAATCAATTAAAAATTAATTTTAATCCAGTTAAAAGACACGAAGGGAATTTCTCCAAAGAAAACATACAGATGGCCAACAGACACTTCAAAACATGCTCATCACCGCTCACCGTCAGGGAAATGCAAATCGGGACTACAGTGAGATTTCGCCTCACACCTGTCAGAACCGCTAAAATCAACAACGCAAGAAACAACGGGTGTTGGTGAGGATGTGGAGAAATAGGAAGACTCGTGCAGTGCTGGTGGGAATGAAACCCGTGCAGCCACTGTGGAGAACAATATGGAGGTTCCTCAAAATGTTAAAAATAGAACTACCCTACAATCCAGGAATTTCACTACTGGATATTTACCCAAAGAGTACAAGAACACGAATTCAGAGGGATACATGCATCCCTATGTGTGTAGCAGCATTATTTACGATAGCCAAGATATGGAAGCAGCCCAAGTGTCCATGGATAACAAACACGATGACGGGTCACCAGAGGGGAGGTGGATGGGGATGGGTGGACTAGGTGATGGGGATGGAGGGCACCTGCTGTGATGAGCTCTGGGTGATGTATGAAGTGTTGAATCACTACATTGATCACCTGAAGTTAATATGTTACTGCTATGTTAACTAACTGGAATTAAAAGTAATAAAAAAAAAAAATAAGCCATAAGCCTGTCATTGTGGTTTATCACAAATAGTGTGCGATTCCATTTATATGATAGAGTCAAATTCAGAGAGACAAAAAGCAGAATAGTGTTGCCAGGTTTTCGGGGAAGCGAGGGCAGGGAAAGTCATTGTTTAATGGGCACAGAATTTCACTTTTGCAAAATGGAAAGAGTTCTGGACTGGGGGATGTTGATAGCTACCAAACATGAAAGTGCGTAATACCACTGAATGCAGAAAAAGAGTTAAGATGGTAAATGTTATGTGCATTTTACAATTAAAAATAATTTTTAAAAAATGATTCAACTCATGTAGTAGTGGTCAGAAATATATTGTATAAAGGCAAAGTAAGATCTACCTGAACCCGTGTAAATCAGACTGGGATGGGGGGCATCTTAAATCTCACTGCGCTCCCTTGCCAGGCATGCCTAGTCCTCTATATATTCCTTGGAGCCCCTGGCAGAGTGAAGCTTCTGGAACACTGAGCACACTGGCCTATTCACAGAGCTGAGGCTCCTCCTCTTGGGCTCATCAGTGGTGACCCAAATATACAGCGCCCCACCCCTTCTCTTTCAGAGGGTAAAGCAATTCACCATCTGGAACTCTCTTTTCCAAGAACCCCGAGCACTGTCGATCATCCCAGTAAGACCCAGTCCCACCATGAGTTGCCCTCTTTGCTGGCCGCCACCGCCCAGAGCTCGGCTTGTGGGACTGCTCAGGAGGCTGAGGTCCTTCCCCAGGGACACATGGAGGGTTTGGGGATTGCACCAGAAGACCACCCAAAATAGCCAGCTAATGAAAAACTGCGTTTCTTATTATTGGCTTCCTGCCTGGAGGACGATGGATATAAGAGGAAGAACGAGTCACATGCTGGTCGGACTCCAGCCCCAGAAGATCAGAAGTACAAATAGTCACCATGAAATAGTCAAGTTCCTGAGCAGTCGGAGGGGGGGTCCCTAATGGGGTGTCCACGGGCAGATACTCCTTCCCAACCCCGGGAGGGAGCGTGAGCACCCAAAGGCCATTGTTTCTGCTGAATCTGCTCTTTGATAGGAGATATCAACCCACAACCCCGCAAATTTAGGCAAAGCTACCCCTCTCTTGGCCTGGGAGGGATCCATGATGGCCCACGGCCAGGAGGCTCCGATCACAGGCAGGCAGCATTACCAAAAACAAGTGGCATTGGGCGGATGCCAGAGGACACCCATTACACCACCAGTGATTCTCTGACACACGGACGTTATGCCCCGTGCCTGTACACAGAGTTGGTGTGTGTGTTCATGGAGATGAACCAACACAGTCTAGACCAATTTCCCTCACCTCCTGAAAAGGGAAGTATGGTGGGGCAGTGGACGGTCAGTCAAAACAAAGAGGCAAAGCCACAGCCAAATCATGGCTCAGACAGAATTCACTGTGCATTAATGCGGCTCTTGCTTTTCTGAAAGGAACCCGGGAAACACGACCTGTGCTTGCATATTACACAACAGCACCCACTTTCCCAGGTCGGAGGATTCAGTGATTTGGTATCTTCTTTGAGGGGTTTCTCCTTGTTTTTTTGTTTTAAGATTTTATTTATTTATTTGAGGGGTTCGGGATTCGATTCCAGGACTCTGGGATCATGGCCTGAGCCCAAAGACAGACGCCTAACAGACTGAGCCACCTAGGCACTTGGTGATTCTCCTTTTCTAAGTCCTTCACCTCCAACCTCTCCAAGCAAGAACATTTTCACTGGGCTACTTCCTACAGAACAGGTTTTAATTCAGGCTTCTTGGGATCCTTGTCTAATCGGCTAGAGAGAAGCGGGGGTAGGGGTGTGTGGGGGTGGGGATTGCTTTCCCTACACACAGGGCGGCTGGCTACGTGGCTTAATGGCTTTCCCCATGAAAATGCATCCCCTTAACACAGCCCTACAGAATAATTTAAGCTGTGGGGGCAAGGTCAGGAATGAAGAGGTCAGTAGAAGTTCAAAATGCACCTGACCTCAATTACAGAGTCCTGTCCCCAGCTTTCTGACCCATGCCTCGTTTTCTCTGCCCTTCTCAGGCCTGCCCACTGACTGGTCTCTCACTACAATGCACGGGACAGGGGTGGTGATCCTCCGCACTTCCCTTCCTTGAAGGGAGTGACTTTCTAGGTCAAGGGCACCAGGAGACTCCTGTTAGGGATCAGGAGCTCAGGTGCCACTTCTGCAACAAGCAGAGAGCCTCTAGACCCATTGCTGGGTGCTCCTGGCTTGCTAGTTGGAAGGGCTGTTTCGGGGAGGGTAGAGGGGGCATGGGGGGAGGGAGGGCCGCAGGTCTGGACAGTGATCTGGGAATGGCTCCCAGGAGAGGCCAGCATAACAGTTTAATAAGTACCCTGACCGCCTTCGTTCTTTCTTTTCAGAAAGTGCTCCGAGCACTTTTGCTTCTAATATTTGACTTCCATCCTCACAAGCCTGTGGAGAGTATCATTAGCCGGCTTTTATTGATGAGGCACAGGAAGAAATTAAAGACCCATCCAGGGGTCCCCCAGATTCCTCGGATTCCTCCTTGCTCTGTGCTCTTTTATCTCCAAGACTGGTTTTCAAAGTCCCTGCAGGCAAACCCCAAACCTTAGTTCTAATGTTGGCTTAGGTCAGAGCTCACAAATGCCTGAAAACAAAAGATAAAAGCAGAGTTGGAACACTTCGATGTGGGGTGAGGAGCTCAGCAATCGGCTTACACAAACGTATTCTTAATCCACAGACTGACAACAACTGGCCGCTCTCACCCCTTCCCCTTTGGGAGTGTCCAGCCGCGAAGGAGCAGCAGAGGGGGGTGTGGGGCTCCCGAAGGGCGCAAGGCCCGGGGTGGGGGGCGGGCAGAGGAACTGGGGGTCTGGTGCTTGGGAAGGTGCAGGGCCCCAGGGGGGTACGAAGCCCCTGGAGGAGACAAGGCTCCAGTGGGGTACGCCCCCCCCCCGCCAGCTCCTCCAGGGCTTCCCACCGCCTCGAGGCTTGAGGCCCTGCAGCTTGGACACACGAAGGACGCAGGACGGGCCCTTCCCGTCGGTGAAAGCCCGCGCGGGGGACGCCCAGCCCCAAAGAGCCCGCGCGGTCTTTCATTCACAGGACGTCGGGTTTATTTTTCTTTCTCGCCTTTGTCAAACCAAACCAAACCGATGCTCTGGGGCGCCCGGGGTTGCGGGGGAGGGTCCGGGGTCCCGCCGGCCGCCCGCGGCCTAGTCGCCGCCCGGCGCGCGCTCCAGCACCAGCAGCGGGATCTCCTCCAGCCGCTCGGGCCGCTCGCCGCGCCGCAGGTAGCGCCTCCTCCACGCCGCCAGCCGCTGCATCAGCCTCTGCAGGCGCGGGTGGGCCCACAGGCCGCGCTCCGGGGCCGCCCGGCCCCGCGCGCGCTTGGCTTTCTTCCTGCGCCCGCCGCGGGCCGCGCCCCGCCGGAACAGCCGCCGCCAGCACCAGCAGCCCGCGCCGCCGTCGCCCGCGTCCCCGCGCTTCAGGCGCGCCGCACCCTCCGCCAGCCCGTGCTGCGCGCTCCCGCGCCGGGCCCCGCCGGGCCGCACGTCCGCCATGCCGGGCCCTCGCCGCCGCTCGCACGCGGCCTCCGCACGCGCACTCGGGCCCCCTCTCGGCCGAGGGGTCCTGGCCGCCGCCTCCCGGGGGTCGCCGCCACCTGCGCTCGGGCTCGGGTCTGCGGTCTCCGGGGAAACCCGAACGCTGACCCCACAATGCCCCGCACGGCCGTCCTCGCCCCCCACCACCACTCCCGGGGGTCGAGCGCGCGGCCCCTACGCCGGGGGCTCTCCCGGGCTGCGAAGGGGATCCGTCGGCCCGAGACTCTGGTGGCTGATCCGCGGCCTCGGACAGGCGGGACCGGCTCCAGGACCTGTCCGGGGTCCGTGCACCTCCTCCCCCGCCCTCGGCCCCCACATTAAGCACGCGCACGGCCCTACGGATCCCAGCTTGGATGTCAGTCCCAGGCCTGGGTTGCCCTCGAGGCTGGTCGTTTTGGGGGGACTGGTCTCAGGGGTTCTGTAGCTTGCCACCAGCGGGGAACCAGAGTTTCAGGAAAGACCTCAGCATCTGATACTCTTCATCCGATCTCTTCCTTGTGGGATGATGATCGATTTTTTTTTTTTTCCAGGATTTTTTCCTGATTACAGACGTAAGATTTTTTGTGTGTATGGAAAAAAAAAAAAAAAAACCACAAATACAACAAAGAAAACATCTTTTGGGGCACCTGGCTGGCTCAGTCGGTTAAGCATCTGCCTTCAGCTCACCTGGGATCTATCCTGCTTCTCCCTCTGCCACTCCCCCTGCTTGTGCGCTCTCTGCCTCTCTCTCTCTCAAATAAATAAAATATTTTAAAAAGAAAAGAGAAAACGTCTTTTTCCTGCTTTTGTATACAAATTTTTGCACTTGTCAATTTCTCAAATTCAAGGGAGGAGAGGGAAAAAGAAGAGTAAACCAGCATCTGTCATGTTCTTTATGTCCTAAGCAGTCCACCTAGCATGTATATTTTTCTCGTTTTGTTGTTTTGATTTTGTTTTTTGCTTTTTTGTTGTTTTGGTTTGGTTTGGTTTTTGTTTGGTTTGGTTGCTTTTTGGTTTTGTTAGTTGTGCTGTTGGTAGCCCACCACCAAGTAAGTAATCAAGCTCTGGGATAAGTCTGACTTTGAATTCTGGCTCCAGCATTCACCAGCTTTACCTTCGGGCAAGTTACTTGACCTCTCAGCGCCTCACCTTACCCACCTGTAAAACTGAGGTAGTAGCAATCCTACCTCTGGGAGGGTGTTGTGAGAATTACATGAGATAATATAGAGAGAGTATTTGGTATACACTGGGCACATAGTAAGTGCATGTGAGTCGATTATTATTATGCAATCCTAACCACAACTCAAGAGAAGTGTTTCCCAAGTGGATACTCCCATTGTGCTGATTGAGCAAAGTAAAGCCTAAAGAGGTAAAAATCCCTGATCTGGGAAAACATAGCTTGTAAGTTAAGGAAAAAGATTTGAACCCAGATTCTTTGAGCCCCAGGATGTGAAATGACCATCCTGCTGTTAAGCGCTCAGCTACTCACCTTAGCAGTTCCGTGTCCCTCCTCCTAGTACACCCATCGTCCCAAATGTCCACAGCCCACGGGTAAGGGTCAGCATTTAATGTTTGTGTAGACTCTGGGTGCAGAAAACAGGAGGAAAAAGTCCCCAGCTGCCCAGTCCTTATTTCTAGAAACGTTTTAAGTTTCGCATTCATCTGGGCCGAAGCCTTTTGGTCCCCTCAGCCCCTGAGCATATCCTGACATGGCCTTTGTTTGCCCCTTCCCCTCCTTGGGAGGGCACAGAGTCCACATTTGTTTTTTGGTTTTGTTTTTGTTTTCTTAAGATTTTATTTATTTATTTGACAGAGATCACAAATAGGCAGAGAGGCAGGCAGAGAGAGAGAAAGGAGGAAGCAGGCTCCCCGCTGAGCAGAGACCCCCCCCCCCCCACCCACCCGATTCGGGGCTCGATCCCAGGACCCTGGGATGATGACCTGAGCTGAAGGCAGAGGTTTTAACCCACTGAGCCAACCAGGCGCCCCCCACCTTTGCTTTATTTGCTCCTTCCAGGGTTTTCCACGGGTGCCTCCTCCTTATATTCAGGTTGTGTGAGCTTTCTGCTGCCTGCACCACAAAGTCAAGTCCAAGGTCAATCCCGACTGACAGATGCAGCTAAAGAAACAAGCCCCGAGTCAGGGGGATCATGTACATGGACAGTGAAAGGGGAATGAGCCAGAGATATCAGATCCCCACAGACACCTCGCACTCAGGGCAACCCTGAAAGGAAAGGGACCTGGGGACTCGAACATCAGTGTTGGGACCCCCCGTTGTTGAGGCTGCTGCAGCTAGTGTCCAGTGAGCATCTGTGCTCTGGGCGGGGGAGGGGGGAGGAAAGGACAGTCAGCCTCACGCATCATCAGAAGCCGAGAGGTGATGTGGAACTGTCTAGAACAGCCTTCCGGGCAGCAAGGAGGCAAGCAATGGCTCTGACAGCTCCACAAGCTTCCCAGGCCCTCCTCTTCTGGGACAATTACCACGGGTTCTGTCAAGACCTAGATTCAGCTGTCATTCAAGCCTGGCTTATGAGGCCTGTGTGGATGTGTACTGGGACCCCCCGGGCACCATGACAGAGCTTTCACCTGCACAGACCAATTCACGTGCTTCCTGAATCTTTTTCTGGCCGTCACGGACTAAATTGTGTCGCCTGAAAAGTCCTGTGTTGAAGTGCTAACCCCTAGAAGTTCAGAATGTGAAGATGGGGCCCAAGGAGGTAATTCAGTTAAAGCGAGGCCTTGAGGGTGACCCTAATTCACTATGACACTATGGCTAGTGTCCTTATAAGAAGAACAGGACACCGACACAGAGGGAAGACTGTGTGAAGACACAGGGCAAGGTGGTCAATCTACGAGCCGAGGAGAAAGGTCTGAGAAGAAACCAAAGGTGCCAACACTTTGATCTTGGACTCTTGGACTACAGAATTGTGAGAAAATAAATTTCTGGTGGCTGAGCCACACAGTGCAGTGTTTTATTATGATAGCCCTAGTAAACGGCACCCCGGCTCGCTGGCTTTGTCTCCCGTTTTATTTTGCCATAAAGCCCTCCATACCCTCTCTTCTCACAACACCAAGAGGCACTTTCTTGGCACCCCAGTGCTCAGGTTCCCCAGAGATACCTTCTAGGGATGCTCTCTGTGCAGCTCTGACCAGGCAACTGGGGAAGATCTGGGCGACCTCAGACAGAGCCGAGGGCCTGTCTTAGAGATAGGAGTTTTCTGACACCTGTCACCGTCCACAGCTCCTTGGGCTAGCCCTAGGGGACCCTGGGTCTAGGGTTGCCAGAAGAAATACAGGTCACCCAGTAGAATCTGAATTTCAGACAAAGAACAATTCTCGATTATAAGTATATTCTAAATATTGCATAGGCATACTGACACTATAAATTATTTAACTGGTCATTTGTATTTCTATTCACTACCCTACCAGGGTCCTGGGGAGGGTCAAGGGCACACTGCCTAAAAGGCTCTCTGGGGCTGGTTCTCCTCCAGGTCCCTCAAGAGATCTTCAAAACTGGCCAGAGGCTGGAGCACTGTCCACATTCCCCAACCCCAAGCAGGAGCAGCTTATGGGAACCCCCTTCCTTCCCTCCGAGATTTTAAGGAAGTGACAGAAGGTTTGGTACCCCCAGATCCAGAAAAAGTGATAGCACAACTAAGAGCATAACGTGTGGGGTCATACAGCTTCAACAGAATTAGCAAAATGGCCTTGAGTATGATACAGACCTGTCTCTCTGCCTCATGTCCCACTGGAGTGTGGGAGTTCTAGTCCTGCCTGTCGTCACTGTGACAAGCAAGGAGACAGGCATGTGTGTCCGTAGATGGCGCCTGACACAAAACCAGTGCTCGATTAATGTTGCTCTGCCGTCCTGAAATCCTCTCCATTTTGGCCAGTTTGGACCTCCTGTCCCAAGCACTCCTGACACGAGTCCCACAAACAGTGCCTCTGTTTCTGACAAGCTCTGTGAGCTCAAACTCCTGGAAACCTTCCCAGGAAAATGTGGCATGCAGAGACGCGAGATGGGAGAAAACAGATGGCTTTGGTTTTTGTGAAGCATGGACAGTGAAAGGTCAGGTAGCTCTGTGGGAGCGAGCGCGGTGCCAAGAGGACCCAACCCATAAGACCTCTTGCTCACGCCTCTAGCCAGCAACCCCGCCTCACGCACCTGCTGCCTGTGCAGCCAGGAACAGGCGGAGCAGCGCCAGCCAAGCCCTAGGCTTGGAAGATGAAGGCGGCATCCGGTTCCATCAAGGCTGAGCCTGTGACATCACCCCTATATATGAAAGGTGACGCGTTCGTAAGCAGACACGTGAAGTGGGAGAGCGAGATCACCCAGGACGACACCTGCCATTACCCTGATAACTGAGCCAGAAGTGGAGCGTGAAATTTTTTTTTAAGATTTTATTTATTTATTTGAGAGAGAGAGAGAGAGAGAAAGAAAGAACATGAGCATATGAGCTGGCAGCGCAAGGAGCCCGACATGGGACTCAATCCCAGGACCCTAACAACATGACCTGAGCCGAAGGCAGCTGCTTAACCGACAGAGTCACCCAGATGCCAGTGGAGTGTGGAATCTGAGCAAAACAGAACAGACTTCATCTCTTCTCTTTATGAATATGGCCTTCCTTCTAGTATACAGACTTGACAAGGTGACTATTTTGCTATTGTTCTTTATTATAAGAACCAAATGTTTTCCCCAGATATTTTGAGATAAAATTTGATGAAATAAATGCATCCTAGGAAAGGCCTGGTTCCCATATCAGGAAAGCCAATTCCGCATCCAAGGACATTGGCTAATTGCACCCTTGAATGTTTGTGTGCAATTATAGTAACAACAAGGGAACAATCTCCAAATTCTCTCCCTTTTGTTGTGTGCGGGTGGATCCTAACCTCAGTGTGTCAAGGCTACTGAAATGTCAGTGCAACGTTGAAATCACACAGGACCTCCCCTAGGGAGACCCCCAAAACCATGGCCTATGGAAATCCAAAGCTTCCCCCTCCCAGATTTCTGCAAATTCTTTGTCTCTGTATATGTACACATCTCTTTCTCTGACTTTCACAAAACCCCTTACCACTTGAAGCATGAAACATTCTGAAATTCATAGACTTTCATGG
Source organism: Lontra canadensis (assembly GCF_010015895.1). Lineage (NCBI taxonomy): Eukaryota > Metazoa > Chordata > Mammalia > Carnivora > Mustelidae > Lontra > Lontra canadensis. The sequence continues at coordinate 13,877,692 of NW_022631018.1, read as the reverse complement.
AAATTTCAGACATAGAGATGGATAAGGGGCTCACAGTGTAAAAATACAAATGACTTCCATAAGGACAACAGTAAGGACATGTTGCTCAGGATTTCTACCTCTGTAACCTCAGTGGCCTACCCTGACCCAACCCAGCCTTCTCACCCTGCCTGGCTCTTCTCAACCCTGCCACTCTCTCCTCTCCATATCTCTTTCCTCCTTCTTCAAAGAAGAAAGACAAAATCCTCTGCCTTGCTCATGGCAAAGGAGTTTTCTACTGATATATTGACTCTTGAGGACAACTGACTTCAGAATCTTACCTACCTCAGTCAGCTTGATATTTTCCTTAAAGAGAAATATTTCCACCTAAAAAGAATACCTTATCATCTACTTACATGAAGTATATTTCTTTTTTTTAAAGTAGGCTCCACACCTAGCGTGGAGCCCAATGTAGGGCTTGAACTCACAACCCTGAGGCCAAAACCTAAGCTGAAATCATAGATGGACATTTAGCCAGCTGAGCCACCCAGGGGCCCCATGAAGTACATTTATATTATTAATGTAGACCTTTGCAACTTCCCTGTGGGATCAGAGGTAGTGGGTGGGTAAGTGAAGAAGGAGGAGGAATACTTTGAGTCAACATCATCATTGTCGCCATTATCACTATCACCATCATCACCACCATCATCACCACCACCATCATCATCACTATCATTACTAACACCATGACCACCATCAGCATCACCATCATCATTAGCACCATGACCACCATCACCATCATCATCACCACCACCATCATCACCATCATCACCATCATCATTATCATCATTAGCACCATCATCGTCATCATCACCACATCATCATCTCCACCATCATCATCATCACTACCACCATCATCACCATCATCATCATCACCATCTCTATCATCACCATCACCACCATCAGCAGTAGCACCATCATCACTACCAACATCACCATCATCGTCACCATCATCATCACCATCACCATCATCGCCACCATCACCATCACTACCATTCAGTGGCTCTGGCCATTACACTGGGAAGGTAACACGTATGATGTCATTTCAGTGTCACGCCAGGCTCTGAGGCAAAAGAAACGGCATCCCATTTCACAGGCAAGGACACTTGAGGTGTAAACGGCTGTTGAAGGTGCTAGAGGTAAGCAGAGACAGTAGGTTAAAGCAGGAAGAGCCTGCAAATACAGCTCTTGCCTTATGACTTGATTAGGACTTGGGCTTGCCCTCTCAGATGGAAAACCAGGAACCACCAGGAAGAGGTGGAAGGGTGCTGGAAGGTTCAAACCAGGCAAAGATACATGACTTTTGTGCAAGAAGGACCTTTTATATTGCTCTTGGAGAAGGCCAAAACACAGATATAGCCTTGTGTCGGGAAATAGAAGGCCCTGGCCTCGTGGAGACAGGGAGCTGGGAGGAAGGGGCCCAGGAAAAAGCTGCAGCAGGTTTCTGGGAAGAGAATACGGTTGTTTTAAACCCGAATGTGCAAAGGAACCAGCTGTTGGCTTGTTATTCACCTTCACTATTGTGCGGTGGGTGACCTACAGTTTGCAAACACAATTTTGTACACTCTGAGTTCTTTCTGTGGCTTAGTAATTTCAATTTCTTTGCTCTCTTTGTAATGTTCTTTTAGATGATGTCAGTCTACTTAATTTTCAATAAAGGAGATAGAGAAAGAGGAGATTTTTTAAAAAATAGTTATTAAGAGTGTTAAATGGGAATTACATACAAATTATATCCATGCCAGGGTATGGCCAAGGGAATCCGAGAGAATTCCTACAGGAAAGGTGAAGTTCAGAGAGAAGAGGTCTGTGACACTGACACAGCCACACCCCTCTACCCTCTGCCTGAGTTCTCTACTTGGAACTTAGCGGGTGGGTGTCTGTGTGGCTCAGTCAGTTAAGCATCTGTCTTTGGCTCAGGTCATGATCCCAGAGTCCTGGGATCAAGTCCCAAGTCGGGCTTCCTGCTCAGTGGGGAGTCTGCTTCTCCTTCTGCCCCTCACCCTGCTAGTGCTCTCTCTCTCTCACACTCTTTCTCTCAAATAAAGAAATAAAGAAATATATCAAATATCTAGGAACAAAAGAGGGGGAATGGGTAGATGAAGCAAGTCTGGCAAAATGTTGGTGATTGTTAACGCTGAGGTGAAGGGTCCGTGGGGATTGTTCTACTCTGTTGTTTTGCACATCTAGAAAATTTCAAAGAAAAACCTTTGGAGAGGCTGGCTTACAGAGAGTTTGTCACTGTGGTCCCTGCTGCAGTGTGGTGGGGGAGAGAGACAACTCGTCAGGTAATTTGAACCGAAGTTTGAAAACACCCAAGTTTCAACTCTGAGCTCTTTGCAGGGGCAAGTGAGATGTGCCTGGGACACTGACCTAGACTGTCACCTAATTTGGAAGGTGGAAACCTCAAAGGCCAGAGGACATCCCAAGAAGCAAGATCTCAGAGGAGGGGCACGTGCACCACGTTTTTACCACAGAAGGGCAGGGGAAGCCAGGCCAGCCGATTGGTAAGTCTTTCCAGAAACCCAGGGGACGATGTTCTCACTCTCCTTGGCATTTCTAAATCACAAAATCAAAATGATTGTCATAAGGTCCAGTTACTTTCTCTCCATGTCTCAGTTTCTATACCTGGGAAAAAACTGGAAAAAACAGGATGGGGACACCCAAGTTTGCTCGCTGCCTGGAACGGCTGTGAGGATCTGAGAGAGAACCAGGGTGACGAAGCAGCAAAATGGGACACTAATGACAAGACACACAACTCCCTAGGTGCCGTCCCCAGTCCTTGGCGCCAAAGACTTTGTTGCCAACGTCAAGTGAGGGACGAGGACTTCACTGGCATGAAGCTGTCGGAAACCCCAGAGTAGCCCGGCGTGAAGTCGGGGGACTCCAAGGGCAGGGTTCAGAGCCCTGGTAATGCGGACAAGCAGTCCGTCTGACCTCGGCCTTGCTGGAAGAGCAGGCAGATGGCTGCATTTACTTTGGCAAATGTTTTATTTAAGGAAGCCCAAAATATTTGTTTCAGTCCAGATTCCAGGCGAGGCCCTGGGAGATGGAGAGGACTGTTTGTCCCACAGACTCTTCCTCATCTGAGCCTTGTCCCAGGCTCCAGCCCTCACGTTAAAGGACCCTGCTCCTCTCGCACCACAGGCTACACCCAAACTGCATCCCAGAAATGGTCTCCCCCAAGAACTGGAATCTGGGTGGTTTCTGGTTAGACATGTGTGGGGGTGCAGGACCCAGAAAGTTGTGTCGATTTCAGGGGTGAGGACACCATCATACCGAGATATATATATATATAGAGAGAGAGAGAGAGAGAGAGGTGTCTATATATCCCTTTGATGTATTCAAAACCCTTTCCAGGGATGCTGGGTGGCACCGTCGGTTAAGCATCTGCCTTCGACTCAGATCATGATCCTGGGATCTTGGGATCCAGGCCCGCATCGGGCTCCCTGCTCAGCATGGAGTCTGCTTCTCCTTCTGCCTCTGTCCCTCCCCTTGCTCATGCTCTCTTCTTCTCTCTCTCTGTCTCTCTCAAAATAAATAAATAAAATTCTTAAAAAAAAAAAAAAAAAGCCCTCTCCAGCAAGAAACACTCATTCTGTTGGCTACGACAAAGATTTTTCGACAGTCGTGAGAAACCATGTCTCAAGGTCCTACAGCAATTCACTAGAAAATCAAACCAGAATTTGGATTTCTCAAATCCAAAGTCAGCTCATACCCTGTGAATAAGAGCGGCTACCTCCCTTGGCATGACATATACACGGCTTCAGTTACCCAGATAATGTGAATTTAAAAGGCCGGCGGCTGGAAGTACTCAGCAGCACTAGGACCTGAAAATCCGGGAGGGGGGCTGCTGGGCCCCCAAAACAGCCAGCATCCAGCAGAAAATTGCCAGCCCATGAAATCACTGAACCCAGCCCACCTTCCAAATTACGTGTATTTTCGGTGATGAATGTAATCTTCAGCTCTATTTTTAGCTCTCCCATCCTACAAAAGCAATTGTAAGAACAGAGAAAAACCTCTGCGGCAAAATTACCAGTGAACCGCTCACCTGGTGTCTCCAGGCAGAAACGCTACAATGTCTCAGGGCGCGCTTTTATATTTTTGGAAGGTAACACAAATAGATTCCTAAACTCTTGATAGTAGAATGGGTAACACTTTGTAATTGGAACATTCCCCAAGGTCGGTAAATGAAATCCCCAACCCTTCCTCTGTTTCAGGCAGGAAGTTAGTGGGAAGTCTGAAACAAGGAACGACTGGTTTTCTTTAACATCTAAAGGTAGGCAGTGGGGCCAGAACAAGGTTCACAACAGAGGTTCGTGTTGGTGGCTTTGATGTCTATAAGGCAGGTACCAAATTCCTGTCTCCAGGCAATGTTGAGGGGATCCGTCTCACAAGCAGACACAATCCTCTGGGGTCTCCTTAAAGTCAGCTCGACCAGAGCTGAATTTCTCCTTCTCCTCCAGCATCCTCAACACAGAACGGATGGAGATAATCTGTGACAGGGTCAACAAGCTGGAAGTCAGATGCAGGGACCGAAGTCACCAGGGTCCACAAAGAACCCGATCCCAGGCTGGACGGAAGTGGGAGGGGTCATCCCTGCAGCAGGATCGCGGACCAGACCCAGCTCTGCAGAAGCATCATGAGGACGGTTGGGAGCAAAGAGCTTGTTCTCAAGTCATGTCTCTGCCGCTGGCTAGCGACGAGTGTCTGCTGATTTCTGAGCCTCACTTCCCCATCGGCAACACGGGGATTATTATAGGATCATCTTCAGAAGTGAGAGAATCGAGTGGGAAACACGGAAGTATTTGGGAAGTGCAATAAACTGTGAGACACGAATTCACGAGGACCCCGAGGTCTGCTGTGACCCATTAGTCCCCAGCGCGGGGTCTTTCAGGCAGGAAGTACTTAACCAATATTTCTGGACAAGGAGGATTGTTAAGATTATTTTAAGGTGTGCTGATCCCCCTCCCCAGCCCCCAGCGGTGGACCATGAAATGAAAGAGAGCACAAGTGGGGGAATGCAGGGAGGGGGAGCGCCCTCTGCCCTCTGGGGGGGCTGGAGGTCCCCGGGGGTGGTCTTCTAAGGAGACCACCTGACCTGCTTCTACAGGCATCTGAAGCTTGCTTTCCTTAAAAAAAAAAAAAAAAAGGAAGAAAGAAAAAGAACAATCTAAGCAGGTTTTAGTTTCCAGGCAACCGTGTTCCGGTGAGTTCCGTGTCTGGGCAGTGCTTGGATGCGTGCGTCATATTTTGGGGAACTGCGGCAACTCTGCACACAGCTTAGACCCCCGCTGATGAGATCCTTGTGTGGGGTTCATCACCATCTTGGCCACAGACCTGTCCGGCCATCAAGTTCATAGACCTCTCCTGAGAAAACCGTTTCTATATACGTTAAAAGGGAGCATGAGCCTGTCGATGGCAGGGTTGTGAGTTCGAGCCCCACGTTGGACCCCGGGATGCCTTACAAAAATAAAATCTTAAAAAATAAAGCAAACACATCAAATCAAATATTTTTTACAATTTATGATAAATACTGTATTTGCTTCACTATGAAATATTTTAAAATTGCAATATCAGGCAGCAGGTCGAATTAAACTATGACATTCAAAACAGCCTTAATGTGATACAAAGTGTCTGTGAACTCCATTGGGGACAAAGCCCAGGGGACTGCTAATGCGACTGTGGTTTGTTGCTTGTATTTATGATGAAAGAAATGCTGCACTTTCAAAGCCCGTGGACCCCCTGAAACCAGGTCTCCAGGTTAATAATCCCTTCTTTACCACAAACCATTCAGGGTCGTCGATAACTTAGGGTTTCCCTCCCAGTGGGACGTAGGATCAACTCGTTTATGATTTAGTCACTGGGTCCCTAGGAGCCTGGTCCAGGCAGAGCCACAGGGGGCCAAGAGGCACCTAGTCAGAGAGGGGCTGCCCTGCCCCACAGCTCGTGCCCCCTCCTTCGTCCCCATGCCACCTGGAAGTCCTCCCTTCCTTTCCTCTCAGATTTGCCTCTCCATCTCCCATCCTTCTGCCCCGGCCCCTGTCCGTGGGGACCCGGAGTGATAGCCAGTCCCCCTCGCCCCTCCAGCGCAGGCTGTCCACCGCCACTAGGCAAGGATTCTTCAAGGGGCTTCCCTGTGTCTCCCTTCTGCCCAGACACGCCTGCTTGGACTCTCCCATGTCACTGGTCCTGAGGCGACATCTCTTTCTGACGTTCAGGGCCCGTCACAATTTCACCCATCTTCCCAGACAAGGCTGTTTCTCATCAGCTCTTGGCAAGGGCCTGGTCTCCTCCCGGCTCGCACACGCACTCACACACACAGACACGCTCACACTCAGGCTCGCACGCCTTGCCACACTCACCACTCTGTTGACGCCGTGGACGCCCCCTGAACCCTTCTCCTCTCACCATTCAGTCAAACCGAGTCCTGCCCGTCCTACAAGACCCAGCCAGAGACCCTTCTCCCAGCTGAGTGCCCCCGGCCTGGACCATCCTTCAGCCCCCACTTGTGACTGTGACCCCCCAGCTCGGCACTGAAGCATTTCCTGACTGTGTCAGGCACGTGGCCTCTCCATCCGGGCTCTCTGTGCCTTGAGGATAGGGAAGCTTATTGTATATGTTCCTGTATCTTCCCTTCCCAGACAAATGCAGGGCATATAGAAAATTCACGGCCTTTGGTCAAATTATAATGACACGAGGACATTTTTATTTTATTAGATCTCTTTGGGAAAAGACTGGACGTGTTTGGGAGAAATACTTTGACCAACTCCTTCAGGCTAAGAGTGAGGCATCCCAAGGCATTCTCCAACAACAGAAGCGGGTGGTTAAACTGCTCCCTGTAAGATCAGAAGAGTGGTTTATGGAGCCTCTGAGAAAGAGGGAAAGCAAAAAGGGCGTGGGGAATGAGACGGAGACAGCATACGCTGTGTTACAATGAGCCACTTCTACTCCAAAACCTTCAACAAAATTCTATTAAAACTCACCAACTAGCTGGTACACATAGATCTCTGATGGAAACCGGTGAAGGGGCCAAGATTTATAAGAGGGGTGCTGTGGGGCTTTAAGACATTACGTGGATGATGGAGCCAGAGGGTCGGGGAGGCCATGGCTGGCATTCGGATCATATTCCCATAAATGACTGACCAGTGTGGACGATTATCATGGAGATCCCAGTGGATGGCATATCGGCCCCAGATATATTTTACCTCCCTCTTCCTCCACTCTGCTACTGTCTATTTAAGGAAGTGTTAAAGTGAGGGCCAGGTAAGGCCCTGGGTGTAGGACAGTCCCAAGTGTCTATTTGGTAAGACTCACTTGGACTGTGTTGCTGGCTGTCGGGTTTGGTGTTGAGGTCGCCTCAAGATTGGGTCAACCATCCATTCAGGGGGCACCCCTCCTTAGCCTGGATGCAGGGGACCACTCCAGGTCCTTGGCCCTGTGTCTTCAGGGCGTAGGGGGAATTTTGCACTTACCGCTTCCATGATTTCTAAGTGCCCTCATTTGCAGAGGTGTGAATACGGCCATCTCAGCTAGACTGAAAATGGGGTGTACAGAGCATTTCGCCAATATTGTAATCCAAGAAAAACTGCAATGGGAAAAATGAGCATTTCATTTGTAAGACATGAGAGATGCTAGGTAAGTACTCCACATACTCAGTTCCAGTTGGTTAATTAACAAGAACTTTATTTGTTACATTATATAAAAATACTGCAAAAGTGAGCAGGGTATATATTAGGGCTCTCTAGAGAAATAGAACTAATTATATATACATATAGAGAGAAAGAGGGAAAGAGACCATCTTTTTTATTTTATATAAATATATATAATGTATTATATATTATCTTATATATATTTATATATTATGTATATATTTATATATACATATATATTTTATATACATATATTTATATATACATATATATTTATGTTATGTATATATAATATATAATATGTAAATAGATAATATATAATATATATTATCTATTTATATATTATGTATATATTTATATATACATATATATTTATATACATATATTTAAATATACATATATATTTATATGTTATGTATATTATATATTATATATTTATATATACACATATATATACACATATATATACATACACATAAATATTATATATTTATATATATACATATATACATACACATATATATACATACACATATATACATATATACACATATATAAATAATATATTACATATATTTATATATTATGTATATATTATACACACATATATTTTATATACATATATTTATATATACATATATTTTTATATGTTATGTATATATTATATATATTATGTATTATATATATGTATATATATAAATATATAAGTAAGCTCTTTATTTACTATAAGGAATTGGCTCATGTGATTATAGAGACAGATAAGTCATTAGATTAGCAACCTGGAGACCCAGGAGGGTTGATGATCTAAGTTCCAGCCCAAGACTGGCAGGATGGAGACACAGGAATAGTGCGGGTCCAAGTGTAAGAAAAACTGAGTCTCAGCTCAAAGGCAGGCAGGAAGAGCTTCAGCCTTTCTTGATGTATTCAGGCCTTCAGCTAATTGGGTGTGGCCCACCCATGCCGGGGAAGGTCGATCTGCTTCACTCGGTCTACCAATTCAAGTGTTGATCTCATCCGGAACCATCCTCTCAGACATACCCAGAATAATGTTTGACCAAATGTCCAGAAACCCCATGGCGCAGCCAAGGTGATACTTAAAAGTAACCATCACAGGGTACAACAACACATCTTCATTATATAAAGTAAAAACAGGGGCAAAATGAATCTATGATGTAACAATTAAAGTCGGGAGAATTGCTGCTTGTTAGTGGTAGTTTGGGAGTTGAATTTGGTTACATAGACATCTCCTTTGTGAAGATTTGTATACATTAGGGATTTATATACTTTTCTGAAAGTATGTTATGTTTCAATTCAGCATATTTTAAAAAGTAGGCAGTGAGGGGCTTGTGAGCGTTTGCTCTTCTGGAAACATCTATTGAAATATCTAGATAATAGAAGATAATCCTGACATCAATTCCTTCCAAGAACCTGTGTTTTCTTGGCTGGTATCGTTCATTCTCTCAAAATTCCTGGCATGGGAATAGAGTGATAGGGGTCCTGGTTTGTTTCCCTTACCCTAAAGCCCAGTTATGTTGAGGGGCGTATCTTGTGCCTTACGTGGGGACCCCGACAGGAAGGACAGCAGCTCACCCTGACCATGGGACACTCGCATTACGGCGGGAAGCCCAGGAATCCAGGCCCATCCCGGCGGAGGCCACAGCTGGAAAACCTCCACAAATCAAGACCAGATCAAGGTGACACAGCGCAAGAACTTTGCAGCCAAGTTTTCTCCCATTTATCCTGCTGTCCTGCTCTCCCTGAGTCTCCTTCTGAGGGACCTTTGTTGCTTTGAAATTTCTGGGCAGAAAGAAGTTGATTTAAAATCTGAGTCATATCTGGCTCTGGGGGAGACCCACAGCACAAAGGGAGTTTGGATAAATTTTGAAGACGTACTGGCCAAAGAAATTTTTTTCCCCTTTTAATCCTTCCAAGTGCATATTTGAGACTCAAATCCACAGGAACCCAGTGAAGCAGAAATTGACCAGTTAGGCTAACCAAGGCAAAGGGCTGATCTAAATTCCTTGGCCTCCAAGGGCACCTGGGGAGCTAGGGTTGTGAGATGGAGCCCCACATCAGGCTACCTGCTCAGTTAAGAGTCTGCTTGAGATTCTCTCTCTCCTTCTCCCTCTGCACCACCCCTAGCTCACACACTCTCTCTCTAAATACACAAAATCTTTAAAAGAAAAAAAAAGTAAATTCTTTGGCCTCCAAATGAATGCTTTGGCCTAAATCAAGTCCTTCGTTAACATCCTTCAGATAGGGTGCATGGGGGACTCAGTCGGTTAAGCGTCTGCCTTCAGCTCAGGTCATGATCTCGGGGTCCTGGGATGGAGCCCCACATCGGGCTCCCTGCTCAGCTGGGAGTCTGCCTATCCCTCTGCCTCTGCCCCTCCCCTTCCTCTGTTCGCTCTCTCACTTTCTCTGTCTCTCTCTCAAATAAATACATAAAATCTTAAAAAATAAAATTAAATTAAAAGTGCATGAACTTCGGTATTCTTCAGGGAGTTTGTAGCTTTACATTCAACAGGACGCACTTCTATAGAATCTAGACAAGGTTCAAATCGTCTGTAGGTCTGGAATCTACCAGATTAGAGTATTTGTGATTAGGTATGCCTAAGTCTTTAATAAAACGGAACAAATGAAATTTACTTTTAAATCCCTTTAGCGTGGCTGGCTTGATGTTTTTATTACATTCGATCGATCCTTTTGATGACATGAATGAGTGGTAGGGAATTATTCTACTTAACTGCATTTTCATGAACTGATGGACTTTTAAGTCTTGATAAACGTAAGTAAAAATGACAACTGTAACTCAAAAACACATGATAGGTGCTTTCTAGAATAACTATTGGCAGTGACGGTATCTTGGGGAGAGGGATCGTATCAATGTAACCGTCTTCCTAGCAAAGCTGACTGGGTTGAGGGGGCACCGTGGGAGAAAATTAATTTCTTACACCGTGTTTGCAAAGTGCGACAGCAGCAGCACGGAGGCTGATCTTAACAAGTTATTTTGAAAATGTGATTACTGAAGAAAGTAATGAGATTTTTTTTTTTTTTCTGTGCAGGAGGGAGAGAAAGTTTCTCTTCCTGAAATTAGCGTGTCAGATAAATCCAAGGTAGAAGCTGAAAAGAAACTAATTACGTAATCCCTCTGCTTTATCTTATCTCCTTGTTTAGGGATATAAACTGTTACTAATACACTACTGAGAATTTTCATATGTTGAGTCACAGCCTGTGAATCATAGTAAACCCTCCGAAGGCTGACTGGGAAAGGTTCTGTTCTATTCCTATTCCCACACTAAAATAATAGCTCCCTTCCCACGGGGGCCAGCAAAAAAGCATGGCTTTTCAGCCATGAACTTGAACTTCTTTTCTTTATTTCTTTGCCATTTGATTTTTATGGGACTCTGGCCTCGGCGGGCTGGCTCCTGGAAGACGGCGTTGTTTAGGGCTTTCCTCCACGCAGGATGTAACTCTTGCTGGCTCTTCTCTCTCCCGATCGGTTCTTGCCTCCATTTGCTGTTATTTCTACGGCGATAACGTTAAAGAGTCATTTTTTTTTTGAGTCTCACGCCTAACAGAGCACTTTCATAAGAACCTCATTGGAGCATCTTAGCGACTTTACGGGAATATAAATTAGCACCCATTCTCCACGTTGGGAAGCGAGGCCTCAGCGGGCGTCAGTGATTTCCCAAGGTCTGACACCTCCTTATGCCAAGTCGAGGACATCAAACCCCTCGTGGGCGTGGTGGACCCCCGCCTGCCTGGTGTCACAGCAGGAGGCTGGAGCGATGGGTGCTGAGAGGCCAAGAGGCGGAGAGCGCACGGGTTTCTCTGCGGGCAAAGAGCACAGCAACTCGCAGAGCCGGCCGCCTGGTGTGGGACCCACAGGGCGCAGGCAGAGGGAGGAGGCATTGCCGGGGTCCACGGGCCCCCCAGAGAGGGACAGGCGCGGAGGCCACGCGGGCTAAGGGGGCGTTCCCGGGCACACAAGCAGCTCACCTCTGCTCTTCTCACGGGGTCCCCGTGGTCCCTGTCCCCCGAGATCCGCACGCACCCTCGTGCCTGAGCCCCCACCCCTGCCCAGCCGGGAGCAGGACACGTTCCTCTCTGCTCACCCCTGCAGGCTCCTCGGGCAAAACAAACCAGCTACTTCGGCGAGGCCGGAAAGGGTGAGCACCCGACCCCTCCTCGGGGCCCCCGCCTCAAGCTGCGAGGCGCACGCGCGAAGGAAACACCTCACTGGCTCGATCAGCCACTACGCCGAGAATCGTTTGCGCGTGAGTCCACAGTGGGAGACACAGTTAACGCGGACAAAATCATGAATACGGCGCTTAGGGCAAAAGCAGACTCTCCCGTCCGCCCTTCCCTCCCTGTGCTCACTCGGAGGCCCCCGCCCCAACACAGCTGCTTGGACCTTGCACAAAGCGTCCAGGCTGGCCCTCTACTCCCCCCACCCCGACCCCCTTCTAGTCTAGTGGCCTCATATGCCACGTACACTTGACGCTTGAACAGCCCGGGGCGTGGGCGCACCAACGTCCCGCACAGTCAAAAATGCAGGTGTACCTTCGACTCCCGGAAAACCCAACTACTAGCCGCCTGCTGTTGACCCGGCTAGCATGGACCGTCCGTTAACGCACACTTCGTGTGTTGTGTGCATTATACGCCGTATTCTTCTCTCTTTTTTTTTTTTTTAATTTTATTTATTTATCAGAGACGGAGAAAGAGCGCACGAGCTGGGGGGGTGGGGGACGGCGGGGAAGAGGGGGAGAGGGAGAAGGCGGGACTCGAGCCCAGGACCCTGAGATCAGGACCTGAGTCGAAGGCAGCCGCTTACCCAACTGAGCCACCCAGGCGTCCCTCCGCGCCGCCTTCCTATAATAAAGTAAGTTAGAGAGAAAATGTTATTTAAAAACGTGCAAGATTTCAGCACCTATGCGGGCCTCCCCGCTGTCCAGCTACTGAGGACCCGTGAGCCCTACAGAGCCCGGTGCAAGGAGCCAGGAGGGAATGAGCTGATTTCAGCCTCTGGCCTTGCTAGCAGTTTGATCTAGGGGAAAACACTTGATCGTTCTAAACCTCAGTTTCCTAATCAGTAAAATGGGCATAATGGTTCCGTCTTCAGAGGTCTGTTGAAGGATTAAATGACACTGCTTGTGTATAACAGTTGCTATGACGCCTGACACATGGCAGGCCCTCGGAGAATGGAGACTATACATATAAGCAGTGAGAAAAGTTAGGGGACCTGCTGGTACTTGGTCTGAGAATTGCACTGGTGAGTTAAAAGAAGCTTGTCTGGTTCTGTCACTATTTGAACCTTATGTAAATGGAATCCCTAGAGTATATATATATTTTTGGATCTGCCTTCTGTAGCTCAACATTTTGTTTGTGAAACTGATGGAGATCCTGGAGGATACTGCAGTTTACTCATTTCCATTGCTGTAGAGTTTTTCTTTGCCTAAATCCACAATTTAGTCATGCATCCACGGTAGGTGGACAGTTGGGTTGTGTTCTTCCCTTTTTTTTTTTTTAATTTATTTTTTTGGAAGATTTTATTTATTTGAGGGACAGAGAAAGAGCATGAGCAGAGAAAGGAGCAGAGGGAGAGGGAGAAGCAGACACCCCACTGAGCAGGGACCCCCCACCCAGGGCTCAATCCTGGAACTCCAGGATCATGACCTGAGCTTGACTGACTGAGCCACCCAGGTGCCCCTTTTTTGGCAAACTAAAGTTGCACCAAACTATTTGTAGTTTGATTTTAACAGTGGCCCCTCTTCAAAGATGTATGCTGTCAAAGCAAAAACTACATAACTCTCAGGAGAAAACATAGGAGTAAATAAATATTCATGACCTTGGCCTGGGGAAAGCCTTCTTACATGTGACACTAATAGCATAAGTGACAAAAGAAAAAATAAAATGGACTTCACCAAAATTAAAAATTTTTCTGCCTCATAGAATAATATCCTAAGTGAAAATCCAACCCAGAGATTGCGGGGCAATATTGGCAAGTCCTATCTCTGATGAGGAATGTGCACCCAGAACATACAAGAACTTCTACAACTCAATAATAAAAAACAAATATCAGAATTTAAAAATAAGCAAAAGATACCAACAGACATTTCTCCAAAGAAGACATACAAATGGCCATTGAGCACATGAAAAGATGCTGAAAAGTGGCTCCTTAGCCCTTGGGGAAATGTAAATTCAAACCAGAATAAGATATCACTTCACATCCACTCAGAACATATAATAATAATAAAAAAAAAAATAGGGGCGCCTGGGTGACTCAGTGGGTTAAAGCCTCTGCCTTCAGCTCAGGTCATGATCCCAGGGTCCTGGGATTGAGCCCAGCATTGGGATCTCTGCTCAGCGGGGAGTCTGCTTCCTCCTCTCTCTGTCTCTGTCTGCCTCTCTGTCCACTTGTGATCTGTCTGTCAAATAAATAAATAAAATCTTTAAAAATAATAATAATAATAACAGGGGCGCCTGGCTGGCTTTGTAGGTGGAGCACATGACTCTTGATTTTGGGGTCCTGAGTTTGAGCCCCACATGGCGTGTAGGGATTACTTAAAAAAAAAATAAATGAAGGTGTTACCTATTTTAAAAAAGAAAAGGTAACAAATGTTGAAGAGGATGTGGAGAAATGGAACCCCACACACTCTTGGCAACAGTGTAACCATGGCAGAGTCCCTGTTACAAGTTACCATGTGACTCCGGGATTCCACTTGTAGATACACACACATGAGAATTGAAACTGTCGGCACATATACACGCATGAGAACGTTGATAGCAGCGTTATTCCTGAGAGCCCAAAACTATGAACAACCCCACCTATCTATCCACTGGTGAACAGATAAACAAAATGTGAGATTATCTGAACGATGGAATATTACTGGGCAATAAAAAAGAAACGAAGTAGGGATGCAGGCCTGAAAGATGGACCCGAAAACATGCTAAGTGAAAGACCACCCATAGTATGATTCTATTCATTTGAAACATCCAGAATAGGCAAGTCTGTAGAGACAAAGCCGATTGGTGCTTGCCTCAGGTCCGGAGGGTGGAGGAGGAAAGTGACCGCTAATTTATACAGGAAGTTCTCTGCAGTGAGGAAATATTCCAAGGCTGATGGTGCTGCCAGTTGCTCAGCTCTGAGAATGGCACCCATGCCAGCGAGTTGGACAGTCCACCTGGGTGAATCACATGGTCTGCAACTTAAATCTCATTAAAACTTTTAATAAACAAAAACTCTGGTGAGGCCACACCTGTGAGCACTGGGTGCCAGCCAGCACCAACCAGAACCTCAACTTTTCCTCTTCCAAGTGTGGAGAGTGGATGCGCGTCATCTCTGGCTTCAGATCAACCTGTTACATCTGCATATTCAAACATCCCATGGGCACACTTAAGTTTGAGAAGTACCGAAGGGCTTCGGACTCGGGAAACAAAATCTGGAGCAACATAGTAATTGATAGAGATTAAAAGGATATATATAACGTGTGCTTCACTTTTCTATTTCTTTAAATATTACTTTGTCTTTTTTATTTAGTTGGTGATCAAGGGTAGTGCTGTGAGATAAATGTTTACACTTTTTAAAAAAAATTTTTTGTTTATTTATTTGACGGAGAGAGAGCACAAGCAGGCAGAGTGGCAGGCAGAGGGAGAAGCAGACTCCCGGCCGGCAGGGAACCCAAGGTGGTGGTCCATCCCAGGACTCTGGGATCATGACCTGAATCTAAGGCAGACTCCCAACTGACTGAGCTTCCCAGGCACCCCAAGTGTTTGTCATTTTTTTTAAAGATTTATTTATTTATTTGAGAAAGAGAGAGAGCATGTGAGCAGGGAGATAGGCAGAGGGAGAGAAGCAGACTCCCCATTGAGTTTGGAGCACAGAGCCTGATTCAGGACTCAGTCTCAGGACCCTGAGATCATGACCTGAGGCAAAATTAAGAGCCAGAAGCTTAACCAACTGAGCCATCCACCGCAAATGTTTACACTTTTATTCAAACATGATAGACATGTTCCTAACTGACCTCCACTTAACCCATTCATCCCATGGCCCCAGCTGTCCCTTCCCGCCACCATATGCACTGGCTGGGTTGGGAGCCCATCGCACCCCTCTGTTGCAAGCTTGCTCTTCTGGACACCATCCCATTCGGCTGGTGGATGGGCTGATCAAGAGGCTCCAAAGCAGCTCCTTTACCTGCCTGGTGAGGTGCCGGGGATTCCTAGAAGACAAGGAATGTCCACCAAAAAGGCTAAATGTGCCTCTTCAGCATGCTGGCTGAGTAGTGGGATGTCTGCTGATACGGTGGTCTGAGCCCCCCAGAGTGTTCTAACGGACAGGAGGTGGAACTTGCCAGTTTCTTAAGGCGTGGAGCCCACATTGAGGCAGCATCACTCCCATCATATTTTAGTGGTTGAAGCAGGCACAGACCCTGCCCGGATTCAAGGGAAAGGACCTCGTTCAGGAGAGAGGGGAAGGGCGATTAATATTTAGTGGGAACAGGGTTTCAGTTTTGCAAGATGAAAATGCTCTGCAGCTTGGCTACATGGCAATGGGCGTATCCTTAGCACCAGTCACTGTACACTTAAAATGGGCAAGAAGGCAAATGCTACATTATGTGTATTTCACCGCAAGTAAAAATATGATAACAAAGTAAAAAAAACTCACTTGAAAGATGTACTGTCAAAAAAAAAATAAGTAAAAGAAAAGAAAAAAAAAGAAAAATGTATTGCCGACTTAAGGCCACCGTGTCACACATAACGACAACGAGCACAGTTCCAAATGCTGCTGACAGCCTGTGATCTCTCCAAGCTCGGCACAGCTGTTGTTAGGGGCCAGGATTTTAACACCACTAACACTGAGTTGGTGGTATCGTAATGTCCCTGAAATAAACATGAACACAAGACACAACATAATGGGCCCCACGTGACTCTGAATTGGGTCCCACAAGGAGGACGACAGAACCAAATAGGACAGTAGCAATGGGACAACTGGACACTGGTCAGTGTGATCACTGGCGGGTCAGTGGTCATCTGAACTTGAGACAGAATTAGGCAAAATTGATCATGGGGAATGACTCTCAAATGTTTTATTTACAGATGAACAATCAGACACCCCTATGGGAAAGGTGAAACCCTCTGAAAGGCTTAAAAATTCCCCCGGTAAACAGAGGCGGAGATCACTGTCATGGATAAGAAGATTGAATGCTGTACCTCCCTGTTTCTCGTTCCCTTCTCCATGGGAGAAATATTAAGGAACAGGGTATAGGGTCTGGTTCCAGCAGCTCTGTTTGCACCATGCCCTGTTCACAGAATCACAGCCCGGGAATGGCAGTGGGGAATCGCCTCTGGGCACAGAAATTTGATGGGTGCAAACATTTTAAATAATCATCTTAAAAGATTGGGTAAAACTCCCCACTCAGTGAAAGACTTCCTCCACCTCTCAAGCCGTTGTCTCTTGATCTCTTGAACAGACATGGATGGAGCCCAACATCCAAGGTCATCCAAGGTCAGCTGAGGCCCTTTGAACTCTCCTCCTTCCCATGCTTATGACCTTATCTGGTGGGCAGCCTCCGTGTTACATGTATATCCCACTAACTGATAGAACTGACAAGGAGATTTTCCACTCCAAGGTACATCAAGAACGTGACCTAGAGTTGAAAGTGAATGTGGAAATTTTTTTTTTAAAGATTTTATTTATTTATTTGTCAGAGAGAGTGAGCACAGGCAGACAGAGTGGCAGGCAGAGGCAGAGGTACTCGATCCCAGGACGCTGGGATCATGACCTGAGCCGAAGGCAGCCGCTTAACCAACTGAGCCACCCAGGCATCCCTGAATGTGGAAATCTTAATACGAAGTCCTAATGACACGCTTGAGTATCCCTGCCATTTTATGCTGTGAAGACAGATGAGTGATCACACTGACCAGTGTCCAGTGTGTGGATGCCATTAACATAAAGGACAAGGAAGTGGGTAGTTGGCCTTCCAAAGGTCAAGACAAAACCAAAGCCTGTGAGCAGACTGGGGCCAGATCCAGAAACCAAAGCCCAGTTTGCGTGCATCTCTGAATTTGACCCAGAAATCCCATTTGGAGACATCTATTCTAACCATCAGGGACAAATGTTGACTCTGTCCCAAGTCCATCCTTGTGGGGACAGCACCCCTCCCCCTGGGAAGCTTTCACCCTGGACTAGGAGGCTCTTTGTGGCAGAGTCCCACAGCCCTCGAGCAGCTGGGGCGATGAGTTGAACTTGGAGGGGCCATCACAGCGTCCCTAACAGGCTGTCAGAGGTTGCTGTCATGGGAGGGAGGAGCTGTGTGGCAGGAGGTAAGGAAAGCTCCTGAGGGCAGTGGGCTCTGATGATGGGGTGGGGAGAGGAAGCCTTCCAGGGGAAGGGGCCGGACATGGGGTTGCCCAGAGGCAGACAGGGACAAGGGTACGTCAGAGGAGGCCAGCGAGGAGGAGTCATCACGTCTTGCTCGCTTGTGTGGAGGGTGAAGGGAAAGATAGTCACAGTTTGTCTCTAAGGCTGTCGTGCCCTCAAGGGCTCTGGCCCTGGCGACCTCCAGAAGAAACCTGACTTTGTAACTGGCCATCAAAAGACACAAGACCCCTAACTTCAGACTTGCTTCCTCGGCTGCCATCTTTGTGGATACACCCCTGGCAAATGGTGTAAAGTTTGCAATGTTTTCTCCACTTGGAGGACTGTTACTGAAGCAGTCACGTCTTAGAGAGATCGCATGGATCACGGAAGGAGCTATGGTTTCTACCCAGCTGATTCAGGAGATGCGAAGTCACACATACCTCCTTTCAGGGTTCAAAGATAAGGTATATGCCGGCAAATGGGAAGGTGAGCTGTAAGCGTTTATTGCTGTTTTGAAAAGACAACCTGTTTATCTTTAAATTTGTTGTAAAGAAAATATGTACTAACATTTTAAAATTATGACGAAATGACCCCAGAGTCCTGGGTTCGAGTCCTGCCTCGGGCTTCTTGCTCAGTGGGGAGTCTGCTTCTCCCTCCGCCTGCCACTCCCCCTGCTTGTGCTCTCTCTC
Organism: Lontra canadensis; assembly: GCF_010015895.1. Lineage (NCBI taxonomy): Eukaryota > Metazoa > Chordata > Mammalia > Carnivora > Mustelidae > Lontra > Lontra canadensis. The sequence goes on along the minus strand of NW_022631018.1, from coordinate 13,858,973 downwards.
TCTCAAATAAATAAAATCTTTAAAAAATAAATAAAAATTATGACAAAAGACAAAGACTGCTTGATCTCACTTACATGTGGTATCTAAAAAGAAAAAAAAGGGAAACACCAAAGTCATAGGAAGAGAGATCAGAAGCGTGGTTGCTAGAGGTGGGGGGAGGGGGAAGGGGATGGGAGGAAGTGGGGGAAGAAGGCGGACACTTCTGGGTGTAAGATAAATAAGCAGCGGGATGTCTCCTAGAGCGTGGTGACTGTAGCTGGCACAGCTGTGTCAAATGTAGGGACGCTGTGAAGAGAGTAGATCCCAAGGGTTCTTATCACAGGGAAAACATTTTTTTCATGGTGTTGTATCTACGTGAGATGATGGACATTAGCTGGGCCGGTGGTGATGACCGCTCCACAGTAACATGTACATCAGACCGTCATGCCGGATGCTTCAACTTAGAGAGTGACCTGTGTCCATTATACCTCCATAAAAGTGGAAAAAATAACAAAACATTATGACAAGACACGAAAGCATGAAACTAGAATGCCGATCACAGGGAATACTCCACTTTCACAGATGCGCATGTTTGTGTGTGTCAGTTAGAATCATAGTATTTATTTTAGTTTTACACCTTCTTTTTTATTTATTTATTTATGTTTATAAACATCTAATATATTTTTATCCCCAGGGGTACAGGTCTGTGAATTGCCAGGTTTACACACTTCACAGCACTCACCATAGCACATACCCTCCCCAATGTCCGTAACCCCAGTCCCCTCTCCCAACCCCCTCCCCCCATCTTACACCTTCTTTTTATTTCACAGCATAAGCATTGCCGTATCACTGAGTATTTTTAAAAACCAGTTTTTAAGGATGACACAACATTCTATCAACAGATAAACCATACTTTGTTGAGCCCTTCCCCTTGCGAGGTCTTTTCCTTTGAGGTTATGTACATGGCAGCCTCGAACATTCTTGGTGTGCATCTCTGATAATTTCCTTAGGATATTAACGAGAACCTCTGTGGCCAGGGACAGAAGCCCACCTCAAAGTAGCGGAAACAAAAAAATGGAATGCACCCCCCCAAAAAATTGAAATGTGTTTGCTTTTATCATGGACAGAAAAGGAGCTGCCCCAGGGACTCAAAATGGTCCCAAGCACTCCAACAAGGCACACTATCTCTGTTGGGTCCATTTCTCTCTGGGCTTCGTCCCATTGCCTTCTCAGCTCTATAATCTTCCTGTATGAGTCAGCAATACGCTATGAGGTAGCTTTGGGTGGATGTCATCCCACATCATAAACCCCAGAGCAAATAAAATACTTGATTGTCACCCCAGTACACAGCAATCCCTGGAAAGGACCCTGATTCCCCGGCCTGGGGTGTGTGCGGACACCCACTTCGGACCAACCGCTGTGTCCAGGGGCTGGTCACTGTGATGGGTAGACTTCAAGAACCACATGGTTCAAAAGGAGGAGAAAAAATTCACCAAGGGAGGGGGTGCTGTCCCCACAAGGATGGACTTGGGACAGAGTCAACATTTGTCCCTGATGGTTAGAATAGATGTCTCCAAATGGGATTTCTGGGTCAAATTCAGAGATGCACGCAAACTGGGCTTTGGTTTCTGGATCTGGCCCCAGTCTGCTCACTGGTTTTGGTATTGTCTTGACCTTTGGAAAACCAACCACCCACTTCCTTGTCCTTTATGTTAATGGCATCCACACACTGGACACTGGTCAGTGTGATCACTCATCCGTCTTCACAGCATAAAAATGGCAGGGATACTCAAGCGTGTCATTCAGACTTCGTATTAACATTTCTACATTCACTTTCAAAAACCGGCTCCTTTTCCGGGGTTACCCACATTCACTGCTGACACGTGGTGGAGTATAATGGTCTAACCATCTCCGCCCAAATCAAGACATCTCTGAAGGTGGTGGCCCTTCTAGTTCCAGAAGTGCCCCCACTCCCCCCGGGGTTGGCCAGGGCTGTCATTGAACCTGACTGAACCTGCATCCCAGCTTGACTTCTTCCTCTGCCTGGTCCTGCTTCTGACCCCTCCCAAGGGCAATCCTTAATGAGTACTCTGCACATCAAAGTCTGTCTCAGAGTCGTCCTTCTGTGGGATAGAACCTTCCACAACAGCCCTTGTGATCTGAAGTCATTTTGGTCCTGGATCCTAAATTGCCTCGCCTACTTTGCTTCCTCAAGGGTATGCTTATCTCAGCAGATAGACTGGAAGCTTCTGGAGAGCAGAAGCTGCCCTTCCATCTCTTTAGCATCCATCCCACATCTCCCCCCATCCTCCGTCCCAACACTCTGCTCTGAATTATGCTCAAGGATTTCCTATTACAAAAGCAAACACGTGAAGGGCCTTGGAAATTTCTTATCTCCATTATTTGAAATATGGACACTTGCCTCAAGTGCTCAGGCTGATACAACAAAATACCACAGAGACTGGGTGGCTTGAACAACAGAAATTTATCCCTGACAGGCTGAGAAGTCAAGATCAGGTGCGGGCTGAACCAGGTCCTGGTGGGAGAGGTCTCTCTTTTTACAAGGACATTCGTCTCATCATAAGGGTCCCATTCTCTAAAATTACCTCCCCAAGGTGCCATCACTGGGGATTAGGGCTTCGACATATGACTTCTGGGGGGGAGACATAAACATTCAGTTCACAACTCTTTTTCTGAAAAGTGTATGTATCACAATGAAGGTCAAGCATCTACCTTCCTGTTACATGTAAAGCCAGATGCAGGGTGGAAAAAATATCCCCTTTTACCATGGTTTCTATTTCATTCATTCTTGTACAGCATCAGTCTCTTCACCCCTTTTAACCCCCATTACAGTCTTTGGGCTGTTTTAAGTTGCATGAGGTATTTACTTAAAATCCGCTGAAATACCAATCCTCGGAATTCACCCACGGAAGAAACCCGCGTAGGTGTACTCTGGCGACACCTGGTGGTAAGATTTGCAATAACGTCATGAGCCGCCTGTAATGGAGGATTCCTGGTGTATCCCAGAAGAAAATTAACTAAAAAGGAAAATTTAAGAACCGCTTCATAGAGTTAGCGACAAGGAGAAGAGGCGTGTGTGTGCACATGCACACATGTGTATATCTTCTTGTGTTTGGAGGATGGAAACGACCCAGGACACCACCGACAAAAATGAGAGCAGGATCTCTACCTCTCTGTGTTTTCGGTCTCAATAAATAAAATCTTAAAAAAAAAAAAAAAGAATAAATGAGAGTTAAAAGAGAGTGAGTATAATTTGTAACTGACAATTTTTTTTTTTAAATAGGACAAGAACAAGGTGAGGGAGCATTCAAAAAAGGTGTTGTGTGTTTGTTTGTTTTTTTAACTGTTTTGAGTAATCATATTTTTTCAAAGATTTTATTTATTTGAGAGAGAGGAGAGAGAGAGAATGAGGGGGCGGGCAGAGGGAGAAGCAAAGTCCCCGCTGCACAGGCAGCCTGACACAGGACTTGATCCCAGGATGCTGAGCCTGAGCCAAAGGCAGACGCTTAGCTGACCGAGCCCTCAGTGGTGATATTACTCTTGTTGCTTTAGGACCGTCCTGTATGAAGGATAAAGCAAAATGGGTAAGTCTGGGATATTCTCTCATCCATTTACGTTTTTGAGAATCATCTGCACAATTTTGAAAGAAAGGCGATACAGCTACAAGACAGAAAAGGTTAAGCAAAACCTTGTAGTTCTGAATTTGAAGTATCGGCATGAACAGATGGGATTTATGTTTATTACATTATATTTTTTTATATAACCTCCACTGAAAAGGCTCAGAAAGAAAACAATAACCAACACAGTAGCAATGAGCATCTTTAGTACTGATTATTACTTTGAAATGGCATTTCCCACTAACAGAAACCAAGGCTTCTTGAAGAAATGGCTGATACCTGATTTGGGCCGGGAATTGTATACGCTGGCCCCATGATGTCACCTAATCCCCTCAGATTGCAACACAGCTATGGTAGACCACTAGATCTTGTAAAAAGGATTTGGGAGCCAATTTTAAGAGACATCCACTTGCCGAAGATGGGGCAATTTCTGCTTCACTAATTCCAAGGCATTGAAATTGTTTAAATCTATAGTTTCCTAGTTATTTTTTATTTTTTTTTAAACTTGGGGCATTCGGCTGGTTCAGTCAATAGAGCATGTGACTCAGGGGCGCCTGGGTGGCTCAGTGGGTTAAGCCTCTGCCTTCGGCTCAGGTCATGATCTCAGGGTCCTGGGATCGAGTCCCTCACTGGGCTCTCTGCTCAGCGGGGAGCCTGCTCCCTCCTCTCTCTCTCTGCCTGCGTCTCTGCCTACTTGTGATCTCTCTCTCTGTCAAATAAATAAATAAAATCTTTAAAAAAAAATAGAGCATGTGACTCTCGATGTTGAGGTTGTGAGTTCAAGACCCACAGCACAGAGCTTAGTTTAAAAAACAAGCAAACAAACAAAAACCTTAAATCATCACGTTTGGAGGATGCTACGGAACCAATATTTTAATTTGAAAAACTGATATGTAATCAGAAAGAATGAAGCACTTTTCCTACCTTCCCTACGTGAATCGAACCACTGGGAAACCACATGGCGGATGAAAGGTAGCGTTTCTTTATGAAAATATTACAACTAATAAATGAAAAAAGAAGCGATGGAAATGGAATATTACTACTTTGCAGTCCTGGTGAATCAGTGGATTTAGGCATTAAGCATCAAGGGTTGCTAATGTAACAGTCCTGTGCCTCCTGATTCAAGGTCACCACTTAAGATTTTGCCAAAGGGATGAACCTAAGTCTCGTCGAGCCTCAGCTTGAGCCAGCCGCCAGGTGCTAGGATATCAAGAACATGCTGAAATACACCCAGAGCATGTGGTCGGCAACATCCAGACCGTAGGGCATCTCCACAGCCAAAGGACTCGGGTTTTTCAGCAGATAAACCGTAAGGCTGAGAAACGGATCGAGGGCAAACCTGGAAATTCAGATACTTAAAATCATATCAAAAATCTTAAATGGGCAACTGTAAAGCCCTAGCGTATTCACCTGGGTGAAGGAAGGACAAGGTAACACGAGCAAGTGATTATCTTACTGGTCAGTTGGAGAAAAGGGTATGATGGAGATTGGGACACGTGGAAGGTCTTCCCCATTTTCTTGACCAGGATAGTCGTTACGAGGATGTTATAATAATTCATTCTGTGAATGTTCATTATAGGAATATCTGCCTTATAATTAAATAATATTACATTAAGTGCTAATATAATAGGATGTCAGATTCAATGTTAATTTAGCAACTCAATTTTAAATATTAAGTATTAAATTAAAAACTAACATACACCTTACGATTGATTAAGCAATACATTTATTTTGTTTCTGTATCTGTGTTTTGTTTTCCAACAAAAATCCCTAAAATAACGTAAAGAAATTGGATGGCAGAAGTCTGTGGTATCTCCTCACAGCAACACAAGCACACAGAGGGTTTCTGGAACTTTGTTTCGTAGTTGATAAGGTAGTAACAATTACTAGGGTTGGCCACTAGGGTGTGCTGTCTGCGCTTACACTGGGAAAGAGGGTTTTCTGGGGGTCCCCCCCCACGTTTCTGTAATGCCACGTGAGGATTGGGATAAAACAAGCCATTATTCATTGTCCTTTGATCACCATCTACATAAGTGAGGGTCACTACTGGCAAATTTTATTTGGAAAATTAGATTCATGATGTAAATACAGTGTAGATACTGAAAATAGTGTAGCTGTCTTTTCCTTTAGAGTAAGTTTTAACTTCTTTAATCAATTATTATAATAAAACCTCATGAGCCATCATAACAAAACATTAGGACCTACCATGTGGAGCAGGAAAGGTGAGTGGTGTTCAGAGCCCTGTTGAATCAGAGATGAGAGCACCCCAGGGGCAGGACCAGAACTTTTTTTTTTTTTTTTTAAGATCGTATTTATCTTTTTGAGACAGAGACAGAGCATGAGGGGCGGGGGCGGGGCAGAGGGAGAGGGAGAAGCAGACTCCCCGCTGGGCAGGGAGCACGACGACGCATGACTCAGTCCCAGGACCCTGAGATCATGACCTGAGCTGAAGGCAGACGCTTAACTGGCTGAGCCGCCCAGGCGCCCCTGGATCAGAAATTCCCGAGGGCTAGTCAGATGCTCCATCGAACTTGTCGCCCAGCTCTGGGAGGACAGCGAATAACACAGCAGCCTTTGAGGGCCAATGAGGAATGAGCGATGGTCTCTGAAGGGCCACAGCTTTAGAGAGAGCAAAGATGGGGCCGTTGGGACGGCGGATCCAAGACCTGTTCCTCCTGCCGCACAGTGTGGGAAGGGCAGCTGCTGGGTGAGCTGTATTGCTCGCAGTTCAGGCTGGGCTCCACGGGCCTGCACCTGGGGTGAGGAAGAGGGGCTCCCCTGTAGTGGCCGCTTATCATTTCTCAAACGGGGTGAGGGGTGATATAAGCCCTTTCTCACAATAAATCGTGGGTCTCAGGTGCTTTGTATTGCTAAGGAGATAGAAAGCTTATGTTCGTAGACCAAGACAAAAAGATGCTTCGGGTTTTCCAGTTTTGCTGCAAGGCTGCAGGAGATAATTCAGCAGTTAATCTTGGTCTTCAGAAACCTAATTGTTACTCTGTCATTTTGCCATACGTCTCCAGCGGTAGGTATGATACAGGGTACGTGGGTGTGTATGTGTATACACTGGTTAGAATGCATTAGAAAACTCATCCTTATTAGTTTTTTACTTTAAAGATTTATTTACTCACTTGAGAGAGAGAGGGAGAGCACCTGCTGGGGGGTGGCGGGTAGGGAGAGGGAGAGAGACTCTCAAGCAGACTCCATGTTGACTTTGGAGCCCGACATGGGGCTCGATCTCACGACCCTAAGGTCACAACCTGAGCCAAAACCAAGAGTCGGTTTTAACCAACTCTTTAACTCTTTAACCAACTGCGCCACCTGGGCGCCCCTCGTTCCGGTGAGTTTTTGAGATTTGACAGCTTAGTTCATCAGAGACACATCCTTCCTGCCGTGAGGACACTCCCTCCCCTCGGCGGTGGAGAGATGGGACGCGGATTGACAGCTGCAGGGCCACGTTTGGAGGGTCACTGCTGAAGAATTCCTGCTTGGTCGACACCGAGGCTTGTCCCTACTCCCTGGTGCCATTTAGGGACCCCCATGCTTCAACCCAGAGCCAAAATCCAGCCTCTCTCACTCAACGACATTCCCGGGAGCCTCAGGCATACAATTTGCTCTGGGCTTGCCCCTGCTTTGGGTACCCCACGGTGTCCCAACCCCCTCGGCTCCCTCCCGGCCCTCCCAGCTCACGCCCCAGATGCCCCCTCCTGCACCCGGAATGCCTCCTCGGGGGCCCCTCCTCTGATGCACTTGCTGTGGTTAAGAAACAGACGCCGGCCTCCCAGAGAACCAAGTTGGAGTCCCAGCCGAGCCACTTCTGTGTGACCTTGGGCAAATCATCTAACCTCTCCAAGGCTCGGTTTTCCTTTTCCATCAAACAAGGATGGCAAGGATAACGATACCGATGTCATATGGATTTCCTTTTGCAAAGCAAACGCTCTCCTGGAATCAACACCCAAATCAAGAAATAGAGCAGCCCGCTCCCACTCACTGACCTGACCCCTGACCTGCAGACCACAGATCTCTTTTGTCTACTTTTGAACTTGACACAGACAGTCACCTACAGCGTACATACTTTTATGTTTGGCTTTTTCCGCTTAACCTTCTATTTCTGAGATTCACCATGTTGTACTCTTTCCTTCTCATTCTCCTGCCGATGAGCTCTTGGGCTGGTTCCAGTTTGGGCCGTTACCAAGAAAGCTGCTAGAACTCGCCGGATGTAGTCTTAAGCCGTAGAAAATAAACACGCTAACCCTTTCCTGAAATGGGACAGAACGAATTCCAGACTGAAGGATCACACACATTTTGGGATTTTTTTTTAAAGATTTTATTTATTTATTTGACAGAGATCACAAGTAGGCAGAGAGGCAGGCAGAGAGAGAGAGGAGGAAGCAGACTCCCTGCTGAGCAGAGAGCCTGATGTGGGGCTCGATCCCAGGACCCTGGGATCATGACCTGAGCCGAAGGCAGAGGCTTAACCCACTGAGCCACCCAGGCGCCCCACATTTTGGGATTATTACTGACCAGGTAACATGGCAGAATAGAAAAAAAAAATACAAGGTTTTAGACAAGACACACTCGTGACTGAATTCTGGACTTTTCACTTACTCACAATGTGACTTTGAACAGTTACTTGACCTCTCGGAGAATTGGTTTCTTCATCTGAAAAGTAGTAATAAAAATATCTCTATCAGGGCGCCTGGGTGGCTCAGTCAATTAAGTGTCTGCCTTCAGCTCCGGTCACGATCCCAGGATCTTGGGATCAAGCCCCACATCGGGCTCCCTGCTTGGTGGGGAGTCTGCTTCTCTCTTTCCCTGCCCCTCCCCCTGCTTGTGCTCTCTCTCCCTCTCTCTGAAAAATAAATAAATAAAATCTTTAAAATTAAAAAAAAAAAAAGATACAGGATCCCACTTGATGAGGCCAAAAATGGGACAATTTGAACATCAAAAGGACTAATGACTGCAGTGGATTAAAAACAATGAAATTATAAAAATCCAAGCATTCACAGCACTGATCACCCTCCCCCTGCCCAACTCCCATCACCACCAGAAAAAGTCCGCATTGCTTGTCTTTGGAGGTTATTAATGTATCAACACATTTTCCTGAAAGTTGGCAAATGAAGGCAGAGTCAAGCACTTACCCTGTCTTCCCATTCAGCTTGTATTTCCAGGTAACCAAATAGCTGATGAAGGGAAGGTCTTCTTTGAGAAGAAATCCAGCTAATAAATCCAGAAACAATGACAGCCACTGATTGAATAATGGGTCAAGGCCACAATCATCAACAGCTACTAAAACCATCAGCTGAAGGAAACTATAATTTTTTTTTTCAAGAGAGAGAGATGGGGGGAGGGGCAGAGGGAGAGAGAGAATCTTGAGCAGGCTCCACACCCAGCACAGAGCCCGACTCGGGGCTCGATCCCGTGACCCTGAGATCACAACTTGAGCGGTAATCAAGATTCGGATGCCCAACCGACTGAGCCACCTGGTTCAGGCACCCCTGAAAAGAACTTTAAAATGGGGGGATCAGGCTACCACACAAACTGCTCGACTAAAATCTTGGAGAGTGAGAAATGGGGAGCATGGGGCAAACTATCAAGTATTTCCAGCTGCAAACCTGCCCCTGAGCAAGCCCCTGGGTGTACCTACGAGGTTACAGGAAACAGGAGGGTGGCAGATCGAGCTGAATGACACAGTGGAAATCAACCAGCCAAATCCAATGTAGGGCAAGCATTCTACAGCCAAATGACCTGGCTTCTTCAACTAATAAACGTCATGAGAAAAAAATGGCAGGTGAGAGGGATGGTGAAAAGAAACTCGAAGAGATGGAACCAAGGCAGTTCAGGAACCTTGTTTGGGTCCCGAGCTGAAGGGCCAAGGGCAAAAAGACATTTTTGAGGCATCCAGGGGAATGTGAATATCGACTGGGTTCCAGCTGACAGTACCGGTAATTTCGTTAGGTGTAGTAACACCATCAAAAGACACGTCAAAATGTTTAAATGCCCTTATGGCTCAGAGGTAGCTACTGAAGTCTTTATGGTAAAATAACACAATGTCTGGGACTTGCTTTAAAGCATTCTAGCCAGAAAGGGGGGTTAGAGCGATACATATGAAATCGGAAGGGTCAGAGGTTGATGGTTGAAGTTGATGAAGGACACTCAAGAGTTCATTTTGTTATTCACTCTGTTTGCTCCATGCGGGGCTTGATCCCAGGACCCTGGGACCATGTCCTGGGCTGAAGGCAGAGGCTTACGGACGAGACACCCAGGTGCCCTGTAAAGGTTCTTTAAAGAGTTCCCAAATAAAGTATCAGTCGTGGTGTCCAGATGATTAGGTAAGTAACCCTTCTCAATGCCAGAGGCTCAGGAAGGGCCCCAAAGACCAAATGGTGAACAACAGGTGCCAAGTCGCCTGTTTTGTCGGTTGATGGATCAACTGGACTAGACCAGCTTTCCTGGGCTTGTAGAGGGGGAGATCCAGGCCACTTCTACCAGCACTGGGTTCTAACCTGTAAGAAGTCAGGAGACTGGAGTTGGGCTATGTCCCCTCTCCGCCCTAGGGGAAGGGATGAGATTCCTTCCTCCTCACTCTGAGGGACTCCAAAAGGCCCAAGAGAACTTGGGAGTTGGGGTCATGGCAGCAGGCATTTGAAAGGTGAGAGGCCATAGCAGAACTGCCCATCTGTGGGCGGAGCAGAATCACTTGGGAATGAGTTATGTTTCCACTGATGGCCAAGCAGAGGGAGTTGTTTTCAGGGATGCCTGAAAATGTGGCATGTGGGTCATATGGACCCATGGTGGGTCGTATGGACCCATGGCATGTGAAAATGAGTCATGTGGACCCATGGTGGCGTGCTGCCTGCTGTCATCTAAGGACTTCAACTAAGAGCACCACTTAGAAGCAGGATCACCTACAGGCGGGGTCAGAGGGCCCACATGGCAGATTCCAGCCCTGAGCACCATGGGAAATGCTGCTCAACCCTACCCCCAGGGGGAGGGGTGAGAATTCGCTGCTAATTTCCAAGTCTGAAGTAGACCCAAGCTTGGGAAGGGGGGAGGTTTTGAATTTAAATAAGTTTGGGGTTTCGGTATAACTCTTAATGGGACTTTAAATTTTCTGAAATGTGTTATTCAGGTGACAGATACAGAAACCCAAAAAAGCTATGGGACATATTCATTAATTTCATCTAAGACGGAGGCAGAATGGGTCCACAGAGTAAGCTTAACAATTAAATTTTCTTTTATATGTAGCAATTAAATCCAGCTTGCTCTTTTCTTTCTTTGTGAGAAAGAGAGCATGCACGTGTGAGCAGTGGGGCTGGGGAGAGGCAGAGGGAGGGGGAGAGAGAGAAAGAATCTTCAGCAGGATCCACACCCAGTGCAGAACCCACCTCAGCACTTGATTTCCTGACCCTGAGATCATGGCCTGAACCGAAACCAAGAGTTGGAGGCTTAACTAACTGAGCCACCGAGGTGCCCCCCTAATCCAGCTTTTTTCAATAAACCACAGAAAATAATTGTAAAACTTGGCAGTAACTAGAGAGCTGGGAGTCCATGCTGAAACTAGAGAGCCAGGAGCCACGGGGTGAGGGGCTCCGTCCTGAACCTCGCCAAGGATTTTGGTTTTTAACCTAAAAACAATTAAGAGTCACTGAAAGGCTGTAGATGGTGGCTTACAAGGTAGGATTTTCAATTTCGTGGCTGTGTGTGGGCAGGGGCTGAAGTGGAAGCCGGAGAACCAGTTAGGAAACTACAGGAATCTGGGAATCCAGCCAGAAGATGATAGTAACTCTGTGGTGATCAGGAAGGTGGGGGAAGGAGCAAGTAGATATTAGATTTATGGGATGATGAGCTACGGGGCAAAGGTGGGAGGAAATAAGGGGGGGCGGGAAGGAGGTTCCTGGGTTTCTGGACTGAGCACCTGCGTGGGTGTGGTGTCTTTTAATGAGGGAGAACAACACAGAGAGGAGGGAAAGATGATGAGCTTGGTTCCAAAGTCATCAAGTTGAAGTCCGCAGGAGAGATCCTGGGGAGTTTTGGGTCAGGGAACTGGAAACAGCCTGGAGCTCAGAGGAAAGGAGGGTCCACCATGGGGAGCACATGCTATGTGTGGCCTGGCGAGGGCCTGACTTGCTGGGCAGTCTGAGACGTGGCAGCATCACCAGGGAGAAGCCCCAAGGAGAGGGAGAGGATGGTCGGGGGAGGGAGGAGTTGGGGGGGGAGGGCCAACAAAGACAATCTCAAAGTGGAGGCCAGAGAGCAACCAAGAAGAGTAAGAAAGAATCGTGTCATCAAGATTTAGGGAGGACAAAACACCCAGTAATTGCACTACTACATATTTCCCCAAAGGATACAAACATGCTGATTTGAAGGGACACCTGCGCCCCACTGTTGATAGCAGCAATGTCCACAATAGCCAAACTATGTAAGCAGCCCAAGCGTCTGTTGACTGATGAATGGATAAAGAAGAGGTGGTGTGTCTGGACATTGGAATGTCTCTCAGCCATTGGGAAATGAAATCTTGCCATTTGCAGCAATGTGGATGGAACTAAGAGGGTATTATGATAAGTGAAATAAGTCAATCAGAGAAAGACCAACATCATATGATTTCACTCATATGTGAAACTTAAGAAACAAAACAGATGAACACAGGGAAAGGAGAAAAAAGAGAGGAAAGCCAACCATAGGACCAATAACTATAGAGAACAAACTGAGGGTTGATGGAGGTGTGTGGGTGGGGGATGGGCTAGATGGGGGTGAGGATTAAGGAGGGCACTTGTGACAGACACTGGGTGTTAGATGAGAGCGATGAGTCACTAAATTCTACTCCTCAAACCAGTATTACATTATATGTTAATGACCTAGAATTTAAATAAAAATTTGAAGAAAAGAAGAATTTAGGGAGGACCCTTAATAGTGTTGTAATAGCAGCGTCCGGGGACATATGGGAGCTACACCCACAGTGAGCACAGCACAATGTACAGACCTGCCAAATCACTATGTTGTACACCTGAAATGAACATAATTGTATGTCAACTGTACCTCAGTTAAAAAAATAAAAAGAGTTTAAGGAGGAATAAACCACATTAGATGTCATTGGATGGTCAAGGGGAAGACGTGAACATGGTCTTTGAGCATTCTTGTGTTTTTGAAACATATACTGAATATTTGGGGATAAATGACACGCTATCTGGTATTTCCTTTACCATCATCCTGGGGTGGGGTGGGAGGCAGCCGGGACCCGAGCGTGGGCTGCTAACTGTGGGAGCTGGGCCCTGGGCATGTGGAGGCTCACAGCACTGTTCTCTCTACTCGGGCATGCATTTGAAACGTCCCATCACAAAGTTTTTACTTTCCCGTAATAAGAAGGAGCCTCCGGGACACCTGGGCAGCACAGTCAGTCAAGCGTCCGACTCTCGGTTTCGGCTGAGGTCATAATCTCAGGGTCGTGAGATCAAGCCCCGTGTTGGGCTCCAGGCTCAGCGCGGAGTCTGCTGGAGGTTCTCTCTCCCTCTGCCCTCCTGCTCGTGCTGTCTTTCTCTCTCAAATAAATCAATAAATCATTAAAATAAATAAATAAGTCTTCAAAATAAATACATACATTAAATTAAAATAAATTAAAAGGAGCCTCTGGATTTGTCTTTATGGAGCCCGTGAATAGCATCCACTTGAGGCAGGAAGCCAGGCTGAGTGGCGGGAGCAGGAACTGAAGGTTTGGCCATGAGGCTGCTCTGCGTGGATAACGGACAACTTGCAGGAATCTCGCTGCCTGGCGGCGGAGACCGGGAGTGGGCCAGAGAAGGGTGTGGGGCTGGAAGAGGACTTTTCTTTTTTGGAGGAGGTAGACTGGAGCTTGCTTTTCTCCTGATGGGGCTGAGCCAGTGGGTAAGGAGAAGCTGAATGAGGAAGGAGCCTGAGAAGCCAGGGGACGGAAGGAGGGTTGCCTGACAAAGAATCGGGTCTTAGATGAAGAGGGAGCAGCTCTCCCCACGGTACAGAGGGAAAAGAGAGGTGGGGGACGGTGCATGCCCCCCCTCGGCTGGACGGGGAGGGCACTCACTGGGGATGAGTGAGGGGAAGGGGGCTGAGGCTTCACAACAGGGAAGAATGTCTGAAGAGGAGAGTGCTCCCTAGGAGAACGCTGTAGGGTCCTGCCAACAGTCCAAAAGACACTGGGTAGCTCGAAACTTCTGTGGGGTTTCTTAGCAGCACCTGGCAGCCCAGTTCTGAGCTCACAAAGGAAGGATGTTCAGGTCCGTCAGTCATTGGAGGTTGGCCAAGGACACCGGAGTTTTTATCTGCTGTTGTGGAACAAATCACCCCCAAACTCAGCAGCTTCAAACCCCAAGTATTTACCATCTCACGTGGCCTGTGAGGGGAGGAATCCCGGAGCAGCTCTGATGGCGGGTCCCTCTCAAGGGTTATAGTCATCTTCTGGATGAGGGCCTGGACGGACAGACTTCAGTCGGCTGCGGACCCGGCCAGAGGCTACCATTTCTGCCCCCTGGGCTTCTCCAGCAGGCTGCTTCCGTCAGGCTCCACGCTCAGCTTGGCGTCTGCTCGTCCTTCTCCCTCCACCCCCCTCCCCAACTGCACTCTCGCTGTCTCTCTAAAATCAAAAATAAGTAAAATCTCTAAAGGCAAAAGATAACTTCACCCAAGGGTCACTGTAAAGAAAATGTCCACTTAAAATCCTCTTTTTCAATTCACTTTCAATTTAAAATCAGAAATTGATCCCCCCAACCCTCCCAAAAGTTGGTCCCTGGAAGAAAAAAATCATCCTGAAGGATTCCAACAAACTTTTTTTTTTTTTTAAGATTTTATTTATTTATTTGACAGAGAGAGAGAGAGATCACAAACAGGCAGAGAGGCAGGCAGAGAGGGGGTCGGGGAGAAGCAGGCTCCCCGATGAGCAGAGAACCCTAGGCGGGGCTCGATCCCAGGATCCTGAGATCATGACCTGAGCCGAAGGCAGAGGTTTAACCCACTGAGCCACCCAGGTGCCCCTCCAACAAACTTTTTGAAAACCATGTATCTTAAGGAGAAACTGCGTTTTGAAATACTAACATTCAAAATGCTAATCCTGGTGAAAAAAAACAGTAATATCTTACCTGGATTATGTATTATATACATAAAAGTACGCCACCCAGCCCCCAGCATTGTTTGAGACGGCAGGTGGTGAGGGCTACGGAGGCAGGGGCTGTGGTGAAGGCCGGTGTCTTGGGCTCACAGACCCAGCTCTGCTCTCTCTAGCTGTGTGATCCTGAGCCAGTCACTTGACCTCTCTGGGCTTCACTTTCCTCCCCTGTAAAATGAAGTATTAATGCCTCCCTCATGGGGTCATGAAGGTTCAGTGAAAAGCCCTTGGAACACCTGAGAATTGTGAGTTACCTAATACGGGCTGTTTATAGTCTTTTTTTTTTTTTTTTACAGATTAGAAAACTGAGAGCCAGAAAACATCAGAGATTTGCTTAAGATCACACGGCCAGGCAGGCATCTGTACTTTGACTCATCCCCAGAATTTCTGATTCCAGATTGAGTGCTCTCTCCACTGAACTACGTCTCCTGTTTTAACAACGAGAATGTACGGCTGCGCTCAGAAAAGGTCAAAAATAAGAGCACTGAAATTAGAGCATGCGATCAGAAACTGACGTTCTTAGCGGCACCTGGGTGGCTCAGTGGGTTAAGCATCGGATTCTCGATTCTGGCTCAGCTCATGATCTCAGTGTGGTGAGATCGAGCCCCAAGTCTAGCTCCCCGGGAGAGCTTGCTTAGGATTCTCCCTCTGTCCCTCTCACCACCCGCCATCCCCCTTGTCCCAGCTGTCTCTTAAAAAAAAGAAGAAAGAATTCACTCCCTTTAAAAAAAAAAAAGCAGCACTGTTCCTACGTTCTCACAGTGTCCCCATTCTAGACAGATCAATCACGAAAGCACAGAGATTTGACTAAGGTTTTAAGGTTTCCCAGCAACAAAGTATCATAAATACTTTTAAATTACAGCTAAGGGGTGCTCTTCGGGGTTGGGGTTTGTTTGCTTTCCTTTGTTTTTAACATCACTCCCTCTCACTGGCCTCTGTGCCCAGACGCAACTCCACAGTGTATTACAAAAATACTTTCTGGAAAGTCACTGCCAATAGGGTTAGCGAATTCCTAGGGGAAATACAGGGTTAGGTTCCTGTGAACCTCTGGAGACACTTTCATCAACCAATCAATACATAACCGTATTTTATGTAGTTTTTGTTTAAAGACACCTTATTTAACACACACCGTTGATCCATTAATGTTGAACTCATGGGCCCCAGCACTGTAACTCAGGCCTGAGTAAAGTGCATCTAACATGTTTCTCCTCTGAAAGGCACCTCACGGCCTTCTTGAGCTCAGGAAGGCCAGACAGCGCCACGCACGGCACTCGGAGGCCACTTTCAACAGCAAAAAGGCACTCACGAAAGGCAGAGCCATGCAAAAAAGCAAGGCATTCGAGAGACTACGAAGGGGTGGCCGAGAGCATCCAAGCTAAGGGAAGAAAGCAGAGTGCCGCTGGTGCACTCGGTTGGGAGCGTGCCCGCTGGGCAACTCGGAATTTTCACCACTCTCTGTGGCTGTGACCGACACACGGCCTCACGTGAGGGTTCCCCACCGATGTCAGCGAGGAGATGAAATCACAAACACGGAGTCTGCACATAACTGTAGGAAGGGCTGTGCGCGCTTGGACCCGAGAGGCCCCGCGTTAGAGGGCTGTGAGCCTTGAGACGGGCTCTCCTGCCAGGGAGGTGAGTGGACAGGTATCCACGTCAGTCTCCTGGCTGCCCAGGGAAAAGTCTGGATTCAGTTTCCTCCCGGCACTAACACTCAGTGATGCAGTTAATATCCCTCACGTGATCATGCAGTAGACAGCTTTATGTGAGGGCGTCTGGGTGGCTCTGTTGGTTAAGCATCTGACTCTCGATTTAGGCTCAGGTCATGATCTCAGGGTCGCACGATCGAGCCCCACATTGGGCTCCGTGCTCAGCGGGGAGTCTGCTTGAGATTCTCTCTCCCCCTCTCCCTCTGCCCCTCCCCCTGCTCTCTCTCTTAAATAGATAAATAAATCTTTAAAAAAAATAGGCAACTTTCTGTAAAGTGTAAGGCTATGTGGATTGTGGACCCAACTTTGCAATTCTAGGCAAACAGCTCACCTCTCTGAACATCAGATTTCTTCCATACAAAGTGATGACATTTGCCTCATAGAGTTCCCAGGGGGAAAATGACACGGAATAATAAGTGAAATCATAACATATGCAAAGTACCTAGACCATGGTGAGCACTAAAATGGTAATTCTTCCCTGAGAATGTATAAATCCTGCTTATTAATACAAACTTGTTCAGCTGTATGCTGGGAAAGGCGGCTACTTAATAACTTCCTAAGGTCTAAGAACAATCAATGACCAATATGTTTTATCAAGATTGTCCCTGAGTTTTGTCCATTAGTAGATCAAATGTGGCCAGCTCAGCCCCGGAGGTAATCAAAGGCCCCTGGCTCACTCATTCCACTCATTCATTGATTCATTCATCTGTTTGTTCCACAAAGATTTATGGACTAGCTGTTGTGTGCCAGGCACCATCCCAAGCCCTGGAGATAAAGCACAGAATGGAATACTTAAGTCCTGTGCGCCTGGGTGGCTCAGTCGGTTAAGCGCCTGCCTTCTCCTCAGGTCATGATCCCAGGGTCCTGGGACTGAGCCCCACATCAGCTCCTTGCTCGCTGGGGAGCCTGCTTCTCCCTCTGCCTCCCGCTCCCCCCTGCTTGTGCTCTCTGTCTCACTTTGTCAAACAAACAAATAAAATCTTAAAAAAGAAAAAAAGAAATAGTTAAGTCCCTGCTCTCCAAAGGCTTATGGTCAAGCCTTAGCAGAGGCAGACGGTAAACTGAGACCAGGGGCAATGGTCTATGACAGTTGGGGCAAGGAAGGACAATGGAGTGGTCCAAGGGAGCGAGAGCAGTGTTGGGAGGAGTGCCCCCTTAGATGAGATGGTCGGGAGGGCCTCTTTTGGGAGGTGTATTTGAGCAGAGACCTGGATGATGGGGAGGAAAGACCCAAGAGAAAATCCAGGCAGGGAACGGGCACTCCGGGCCTTGAAATAAGAATGAGTCTGCGCATTGGATATGTACGTGGAGGCCGGGGCCCCTGAGTGTAGGGTCAAGAGGGGAGAGCAGGACACGAGGTCAGAGCGGTGGGAGAGGCCAGCTCACAGAGGCCATGTTAAGGACTGGGGACCTCATTCTAGATATTACGATGAGCCAGCCAGGGATGGTTGGGAGTACATAAATGACTTTTCTGATTTGTCTTGAAAGAACAACCTTGACCCTCATGAGGCAAAGACCATCAGAAAGGCCAACCAGGAGGTTGCCAGTAATCTAGGCAGGAGCTGGTGGTGCTTGAAGGAGGCCGGTCAGCACCTGTGCAATAGGTCAGCACTGGATTAACCACACTCAGGACAGGCGGGGTGTGGGAATTCTTTACCAGCAGCGGGTGTGACGATTAATTACGAACTCTGTATCCAAGCTTGACTGCAACCGGATGTGAACAAATCTGAGGGAGAGGGGAGGGAAGCCAAAATTCTCAAAACCACCCTCTTTCCTCTTTCAGATCTCTTTTCCCAATTTAAGGCTCTTCTACTTCTCCTCTATGCCCTTTCCTCGCAAGACCTTGGAGAAGTGCAGCATATACTAGAGATTTCCTTCGTGAATGTTTGTAAATTGGGTAAACTTACATTGGATGAATTTAGAATGCTTTGTAAATGTAATTATGAAATATTTAAAGCCATTCAAAGGTGTAAAATACAGCATTTACCTTTATCACCCAGTTCAGGGAGTAACTATAAAATAGAATAGAATCTTCTTGGTTGCCTGTCCTTAGTGACATACCCCCTTACATACCCCTTCCCATACAAAAGGAAATACTTGCTTGAATTTGGTATTATCATTTCTAGGTGTATCTTTATGTTTTTACTACATGTATATACATCCCTACATATATGGTATTAGTCTGCATAATTTTAAGCTTTATGGAAATGCTTTCCATATTTTTAAAAAGATTTTTATTTATTTATTTGACAGTCAGAGATCCCAAGTAGGCAGAGAGGCAGGCAGAGAGAGGAGGAAGCAGGCTCCCTGCTGAGCAGAGAGCCCGATGGGGCTCGATCCCAGGACCCTGGGATCATGACCTGAGCTGAAGGCAGAGGCTTAACCCACTGAGCCACCCAGGCACCCCTGCTTTCCACATTTTTGTGTGATATACATTTTGTTTAAAATATGTTCGTATAAATCGTCCACATTGACCTTAATCTAGTTCGTTCACGGATGTATGTTATGGATGATGTCACTGCGATTACTTGATCCATTCTCCCATCCAACCATTCCAGAATATTTAGAATATTTTTGGTATTTGCGCTTTAACAGACATATTGCTATTGCATATTCTCACTTTCACAGGTGAGAATTCGCACTTTTATATGTGAGTCAAAGCTGAAATCTGTGGTCTTACCACTCAAAGTGAGGTCCCAGGACCAGCCAGACCAGCACTGGTTGGGATCTTGCTAGAAATGCAGACTCTTGAGCCCCACAACAGACCTTACTGAATTAAATCTGCATTTTAACGATAATCCCAGAGAATTTATGGGCACAAAACAAATACAAGAAGAATTGGCCTATTATTTATGAGGAATCAGTTCTGTTTTGGATTTTACGTTTTCAACTTGTTACACATGGATGTTTTGTAAAGTATCAAAATTTGATACCACTGCTCAGAAAGGGAAAGGCTCACACAGGGTGTTGAGCTTGCCATTGGGCAGGACTGAGAGCGAGCCCGGGGCTGGCAACCAGAAAGAGACGGAGTATTGGGGCCGATAACGGGCAGCTGGAGGATGCAGCGAAGTCCGCACGAAATAGGGAAGTTGTGGGGCGCCGGGGGGCTCCGTGGGTTAAGCCTCTGCCTTCGGCTCAGGTCATGATCCCAGGGTCGTGGGATCGAGCCCCGCATCGGGCTCTCTGCTCAGCGGGGAGCGTGCTTCCCCCTCTCTCTCTGCCTCTCTGCCTACTTGTGATCTCTGTCTAATAAATAAATAAAATCTTAAAAAAAAAAAAAAAAGAAATAGGGAAGTTGCCAGTGAAGACTTTGCCTCCTTCGATGTGTACTCAGTACGCATGTCGGGAGCGATCTGCAAGACCGATAGAAAATGGCATCACATCCAAGACCGCCAAGCTAAATCTGAACGACTTGGGAGCTCTGATCCACAAAAACAGCATGTTATGGAAGATCCCAACCGTGGGAACGACTCGGATTCTGAGACCGTGTACCCGGCAGTTCGACACTGCTGCGTCCGTTCACTGCTGAACACCAGCACTGCTTCGACGACCCCACAGGGAGGCTCATGTCCCATAGCTCAAGGCCACAGGTGTTTCTCCCATGGACTCACTGTTTTTTATCCTAAAAAGATAGTTGTAGGGGCGCCTGGGTGGCTCAGTCGTTAAGCATCTGCCTTCGGCTCAGGCTGTGGTCCCGCGGTCCTGGGTTCGAGCCCCGCATTGGGCTCCCTGCTCTGCAGGAAGCCTGCTTCTCCCTCTCCCCCTGCTTGTGTTCCGTCTCTCACTGTGTCCCTCTCTGTCAAATAAATAAAATCTTTAAAAAAAAAAAAAAATACTCCTAAAAAATAAAAGAGAGGTGTAGATGGAAGTCAGTTGTCATGTTTGGCAGAAAAATAAATAAAAATTTTTGATGCAGACAGTTTATGGAGTACATTAAGTATGCTCAGACCAGCTGAACCTCCCACTTTGCCTCAATTACAATAGCGGACTGAATAAAATAGTAGACCAGCACCGTAGAACATAATGAATAAATAAAAGCTTGTCAAGGCTCAGGTCAACCTCGGAGCTCACTGACACAAATGACGTATGCTACCTCTCGGGGAGGTTTAGGCAGACAATCTGGTGAAGAACCGGTGCCTTCTATCCTCCTTGATATTTCTCATCTTTTCACAGTAGGGCCTTTTACTGAATAAGATTAGATACATGAACAGCCCCAAGCACAGGAGCTCCCACTCTGGATTAGAAGTATTTTAATTCATACACCCATAATACACACTTGTCTATTAAAAGGACAGGAAAAAAAAAAAAAGAGAGAGAAAATAAATAAATAATCAAAGGACAGGAAAAAGAGGAAGACTTAGTGGATTAATCATTAGCACCTTTAATACTTCTTAAATTTCGTATGCTTATTTTATTTCCTAAGGAAATTGGCTTATTTGTTCCCATTTGAACCACCGTACCTCTGAAATTTTAATATATCCTGAAAGAAGGCCACTGCTTGCTGGCCTGGCTTCTGCGCAGTTTGAGGAGTGGGTCTGTTTTCATAAACACACGGACACCAACTATAAATGCATGTTGGCTTAGGTGGGAAAAATCATTGGAAAGGTTGAAAAAGGAATTGTATTATGTTGAATGCTTGAATTTAATATGTTAGTAATATATAATTAATATACATTATAATATATATTAATATATTATATATTAATATATAATATAATGTATAATTAATATAATATTAATATATAATAAATAAAAAGAATATTCTTTCATCAGTATTTCATAAATTTATAGGAAAATATGCACAACTTCTATGCCCTTTGAGATAACTAATCTCAAATTCATGTGAATATATTTCAGAAAAGAGTGTTTTCAAAATAAATTGGGGAGTTAGAAGACTGAAATTTTAAAAAACAGGGCAGGGGTTATCCGGGGGAGAGGATAATGCTGGGAGGAGCAGAGGCTGACATCTCCATCCTGGGACAGGCCATACACACTGATGAGAATGGACACCAGACAGTGTTTTAGCCTCACTTGGCAAATATGAAAGCTAAGGCTATCCAAGATTCAGTTTTGCCATGCAGTGGGAAAAATAATGGTTTGCAATATAACACTTCAATTCTGTGATCAGCTACACAGACGGAATAACATGTGTGCACAAAGCATTAGGTAAGGATCTTGGATAAAATTCCATCAATGTTTTTCCTATGCTTAAAAAATATTCATCTCAAGTGGCTTTAAGAAGCAATGTAATCCCCACTAAAAGAACAAGAGTTCTTTGAAGAAACAGTTGATTACAGGTCTGGGGCAGGGAATGTACATGGAGCATGAAAAGAATGACTATAATTAATTGTAACATATTAGATACATATATACATGAAATCATATCAGTATAGATCTATTAAAGGGGAGGAGCAAGCTCTTTACAGACCAAAGCCAGCTAATAAACAGAGATGGATTGACAAAATAAGAAAATCACCATGGGATGCCTGGGTTAAGTGTCAGTTAAATGTCTGCTTTTGGCTCAGGTCATGATCCCAGGGTCCTGGGATTGAGTCCCCACATCAGGCTCCTTGCTCAGTGGGGAACCTGCTTCTCCCTCTGCCTGCTGATCCCTCTGTTTGTGATCTCTCTCCCTCTGACAAATAAATAAATAAAATCTTTTTAAAAAAAGTTTAACTTGAATTCAATCAGGCTGCTAGGCGATGCATGTCAATAGGAATATAATGTGAGCCACGTGTGTAATATTAAATTTTCTAGAAGCCACACAAAGTAAAAATGAAACCAAAAAACTCACAGGTAAAGTTGATTTAATATACTTAAATTCGCCCCAATATTGAAAATATTAGTATTTCAACATATAATCAATAGAAAAACTTTGTATTTTACTTTTTTTTTGTAGTGAATCTTCAAAATCCATTGTGTTATTTTTACACTTAAAGCACATTTCAATTCAGATGCTAAGTTTTCATTGGAAATATTTGATCTGTATTTAGATTTCATAAAATTTACCATTGAAAAGGTAGATTTGCATACCTGTTTTTCAAAATAAAAAACTTAAAATTTTTCTAATAATGAGATTGAGCATGAGTTTTAAATTTAAGTCCAAATCATTTCAAGTGAAATTAATTTAAAATTTAGCTTCTCAGTTACACTGGCCACACATATTTCCAGTGTAAAACAACAACATGAAGCAGGCGCCCACCATGCTGGACAGTGCAACCCTAGACTTCACTTCCACTTTACAGAAAATAAAGGGGATAGCAAACACACAATTTAAATGATACTAAGAGTTAATCCAGAATGTGGGACATTCTGCAAAACAATTCTTAGTTTCCAAAAATTCAGTATCATAAAATAAAATAAGATGGGGAGATTGTCCTAGACAAAGACTAAAGAGACATAACAATCAAATGCTTGTTTGGGATGCTTGTTTGAAAACCAAAACAAGGGGCGCCTGGGTGGCTCAGTGAGTTAAAGCCTCTGCCTTCGGCTCAGGTCATGATCTCAGGGTCCTGGGATTGAGCCCTGCATCGGGCTCCCTGCTCTGAGGGCAGTCTGCTTCCCCCTCTCTCTGCTTGCCTCTCTGCCTACTTGTGATCTCTCTGTCAAATAAATAAATAAAATCTTAAGAGAAAAAATTTTAAAAAAGAAAAGGAAAAGAAAACAAAAACAAAAGCATTGAGAATTGGGAAAAACTTCTCTAAGCAACCGGGGAACACTTAATATGTGCAATATTCTAGATGAATTACAGAATTTTTGCTAACTTTCCTTGGGTGGGATAATGGCATTATGATTATGTAGATTACTTTATCTGTAGGAAAGATAATGATTCTAGGGGGAGACTAATTCAAGAAATGCAATTTTATCTAAATATCAAAGTTGACAGGAGAAAAAATATTTGGGGCAAGATGACCCCCAAATGTTTATATTCTAAGCAACTTTTTTCCAGGAAGCCACTAGAGGATGCAGCCCTCCAAAATGAGTAAGCCAACAAAGGAAGATGAGGAACTGAGGAGGCAGGAGATCATAGGGAAGAGGTGATAAGAGTCTCCAGGATCATGGCTGGGAATCCGTCAGAGAATGAAACCATTCTGAACTGGGTCACAAAGAGGAAAGCTCCAGGACAGATGTCTTCCAAAAACAAACCAAACCAAACCAAACAAAATACTGACACACTGCGTTTGATACACTGTAGGAATTTTATCACTCTGCAGAAGCCTGAGAGAAAAGTTAGTGATGGGTGTATGCAGTGGTGTATCAGTAAACCACCTCTCTGAAGAGAAAAAAAGAAAGAAAAAGGCCCTGATTTGTAGCGTTTGTTGATTTCCATGGCATAAATACTTCCATTATAGCTGATTTTAAGCTACCAACATAAAGTCATTGAACAGTTGACAAGAGATGCTCACCACCAGCTCTCAAGAGTCATTACGAAAACGAAATGAGCATCTAATATTCATCTGTTCCAAGAACCAAGTATTATATGATGATATTCAGATTTCTTATGCAGAAAAGAGCCAGTAAGACCTAGCTCCAACAAAATTAAACAAATAAAGCAATTATTAACTCTAAAAAAAAAGTTTTACAAGAAAAGAAATAGAATCCTAGTACTCTACATGGCTCTGCTATGAACATTATAGAGGTCTGACAGAACAACTTTTTACCACTCCTTTCTCCGAAACCTTTTGAAATGATGAAAGGAATAGAAAGATAACGGGGTACCTTTTCTGGAAAGATAGGAGAATGCACAAGCAGCAGACCAGGACTGTAGGAATTTCCTGATGACACAGAGGAACTGCGATCAGATTGATTATTAAACCCAACACACCCGGTTTAAAAATAACCCCCCAGCAGCCTGAGAGAGAACCTCGAAAGGTGAGTTTTGCCTGTACAGCCCTGCCAAACCCCTGAAATGATATTCCCCTTTCCCTCCCACCATCGTGCTGCAGACCATCGCCCGTAGCTCTCCAGGATGGGGTTACTGAGAGCCGACGTTCTCTCCCAGCTGAGAAAATGAAAGCACAGACTCTGGGCAGTGAGCCAAAGGGTTTATAGCCACCATGAGGGAAGGAACAGGAAGAGAAGTTTTTCCACCCACTATGCTGAAGCACCACCTCATTCAGGGTCCTACCTGACGCCTGACACTACCATGGCCATGGCCATGGCCAAACAAACCGGAAGTCTCACAACAGCACGGTTGATGAAGGAAGCCCCATAGCGGGAGGACGGCTGAACACGTCCAGCATCTTGGTTCCTTGTATCACGATGATTCCTTGCTGTCACTCTCACCCTGAAGAATCACTTCACTCTTTACTTCTTGCTTCTGGGACCCCCCTAGCTGTCCCGGATGCTGTCCTTTGCTAGAGGTGGCTTTTCAACTTTTTACCAGTTCGGTAAACTTCTTGACATCTTCCCAGTACGTTTCTTGTTTAAGCTGATTAGAGTCCGAGTCTGTTGCTGGCAATGCAAAAACCCTTACCATATAAAAAGATGGTTGAATGATAATAAGCTTAATTTTATACTATTAATAGTTTCTATATACATATATTTACATCCATTATGCTATTATAATAACCTTAACTTAATGCTAATACGAGAACACACAGTTTTGTTTTGTTTGTTTAAGATTTTATTTATTTATTTGACAGAGATCATAAGTAGACAGAGGCAGGCAGAGAGAGGGGGAAGCAGGCTCCCCACTGAGCAGAGAGCCCGATGCGGGCACACTGTTTTCAAATTTACCTATGGAACATGTACAAAATGATCTGCTAGGTAACATACACAAATCAGTAAATTGCAAAAAGTAGAAGTAAAAATGCCACAGTGTATAACAAAACCAAAAAACTAAAAATTAATTCCAAAACCATATCCACACTTACTCAGGAAGAAAAGCTGAAACTATTAAAAATTTAAGAAAAAAAGGTTAATAGGAACATTGCCTGTCAAAATCTATGAGTTAACATGGGATAAAATGATTCTCAGGGGAAATTTTATAACATCTTTCTTGGTTAAGGAGATGGAGAATAAATGAACTAAGGAGTCAATTCTAAAAGCTAGAAAAAAGATAAAATAAAAACCTTGGTCAATAATGCCAAAAGTTGATCTTTTAAGAAATAAGACATAAGCGATTAAAATTATTAATGAGAAAGGGAGCATATGAGGATCATTTTCAAAATTATGAGAGCTTTTTTAAATTATGGGAGTCAGGGCATGCCTGTGTGGCTTAATCACTGGGCATTTGCCTTCGGCTGGGGTCATGATCCCAGGGTCCTGGGATCAAGCCCTGCATTGGGCTCCCTGCTCAGCAGAAAGCCTGCTTCTCTCTCTCACTCCCCTGCTTGCGTTCACTCTCTCGCTGTGTCTGTCAAATAAATAAAACACTTAAATAATAATAATATTTAAATAAGTAAATAAATTATGGGCGTCAAGGCTTACAAAGCAAGACACAAGATTTAAAGTCATAAAAAATTGATTAGACTCCATTTTTTATTATTTTTTAAGATTTTTTTTCATTTATTTATTTGACAGAGATCACAAGTATGCAGAGAGGCAGGCAGAGAGAGGAGGAAGCAGGCTCCTATGCGGGGCTAGATCCCAATCATGACCTGAGCCAAAGGCAGAGGCTTTAACCCACTGAGCCACCCAGGCACCCCTAGACTCCATTATTAAAAAAAAGTTTAAGTCTCCATAAACTAAATTAACAATAAGTGAACTAGAAATAACTCATGAGTTAAAAGCCAAAACCATAAAGAGCTGCTATCAACTAATAAGGAAATCACATACACAACCAAAAATTTTAACGCACAAAACTGTTACACAAATTCTTGGAAAAATAATTACCAATCAACATTTGAAAGAGTGCTCACCCACAGTAGTAATCAGGAAAGTTTAAGGCAGTAAGACCCGACTTTTCACCCATCAGATCTGCAGAAATTTTAAAACCTGACATGCGGTGTTAAAAAGTTTGAGGAAACAGGCACTCTCATACATTGTCACTGGGAATGTAAATTGGTAGTATTTTTGGAGGACCATATAGCAGTACGTATTCAATTTTTTAATGTGCATCCCTCTTCCGATCAGGCCACTTCTAGAAATCCATCCTACAGAAATATTCGAACAGGTGCACAAAGATACAAGCATAAAAAGGCTCCTGAAGTTTTTCTTTTTTCTATTTTTTTTGGGGGGGGGATTAGTGTTTTCTATATGTCAATCAGAAGGAAGATGAGGCTTGATAAAGAACTGATGAACGGCCTTTACAATGAATGAGAAAATCTATACCTACTTGCATGAAAAAAAAAATGCCAACAGAGTGTTCAATGGTAAAAAGTATTGAATGCAAAGATACATACACAGGGAGCCGCATGAAGAGGGGCACGTGCGGCATGGAGAGACTTCCGCTTTGTATCCTAAATCCCAGCGTTGTTTTAGTAAAGAAAAAAAAAAAAGGAGAAAAAGGAACATTTTGGAAACAGACACATCAAAACTGGTGAGTTAACCTTAGGGGAGGAGGGTAGGGTGGGAGTGGAAGACGTTTCTTACTTCCCCACTCTCTGTAAACTGTGAAAAACAAACATGCAAGCAATTTCTGTGAAAATAAAACTTTTAATATAAAAAATATATATAAAAATACTTTTTGAAGAAGGAGTTTACAGTTCTCACAAACAGAGGTTTACAATCTTCGAAGCCACCGTAAGAAATACAACAGGATGCTCTAGGTGTTTCACCTGGTACTTTTCCAGTTCTCCTTCCTTTACGAGGTAATTAGGAATTGCTTCACACGAACTCCTCTCTCCTCTACGGAGTGGAACCTTCCAGACCAAGAGCTCAAAGCACCTTAGCCCGGCAGCCCCGGGGAGAACCCCCAGAGCAGGAGCGCAGGGGTGCGCAACACTCTGCACAACTGTCCGAGCTCCCCGGAGCTCCTCCCGCCCTCCGCGGACCGTCAGCCACTCGCGCGGACGAGCCCTCCACCGCGTAGCGCTCCCGGACCGCAGAAGAGTGTTAGGCGAAGGCGAGGTGGCGAGCCGGAACGGGGCGACCCGCAAAGCCACATGGCTGGCACGCTTACCGCGTAGACGCGTGCCCGGACGCGCCCCGGGAAGGGCACAAAGGCGGGCCGCGCGAACACAAGGTGCAGAGGAAGGGAGGCGTGCGCCCGCCGCCGGGCCCTCACCAGGGCGCGGACAGAGCCGCCGCCCGGCCTCTTCCGCCCCGGAGCCCCCGTCCGCAAGAGCCTTCTAGCCCCGCGCTGGGGCCCGGACGCCTTGACGCACGTCCGCCCCCGAGCGCGCCCTCCATTTTGTCCCCAGTCTCCTTCGGGCGAGCGGGGCGGCGCTATTTTAAAGCCGCTAAGTCATGGAGCGAAAAGGGGAGGTGGCGGGGCGGGCGCGGGACCTTGAAGTGCAAGGGACAGGCGCTCGGGGCTACACAACTGCCGGCGCTGGGGAGCCGCCGGGGTCACCCACGGCTCGGCCTGGGGCCGGAAGGACAAAGGACATGCAGGGGACGCGGGCCGCGAGCGAGCTCAGGGCAACTTCCGGGCCGGTGGGCCAGGGCTGGGGCCGGACTAGGCCGCCGACCCGGCCGCAGGGCCCGCGCACAGGACAAAGCGGCGGCGGCGCGCCCGCTCCCCTCTGCCGCGGCCCCGGCCCGGCCCCGCCCCGCGCGCGCGCCCGGCGTCCAGGCACGCGGCCCGAGCCCGCGGCCGACGGGTAGAAATGGCGGTTGGGGCGGAAGGAGGGGGCTGGGGCGGGAAGCAGCACAGGCTCGAGGTTCCAGGGCGCTGTTCCGCCCCCGCCCCGCCCCGCCGAGGATCCTGGTGCAGGGGTGTTTCACGCGCTGTTCTCCTCTCTCGGCCCCGGCCTCCCGGGCTACGGAGGGCCCGCTAGGGAGAAGCCGTCACCCGTTAGTTTGAACAAAGGACATGGCCGCACAGGCCAGGAGCCTGCCCGGCGCGGCCACTGCAGAGACGCAGAAACGTTCCCTAAAATGGCGGCCGGCGCGCGGGGGCGGGGCTGGCGGGGCTTCCGCTCGCGGCGCGGGCGGGACGGGGCGGGGCCGCAGGCACCCACCCGAGCCATGGCCGCCACATCAGACCCCGGCGAGCCCGCCAAAGGGAAGGTAACGGGGCGGTGGGGCGCGCGGGGCGGTGGGGCGCGCGGGGCGGTGGGGCGCGCGGGGCGCTCGGGCGGGGGGCGGGCTGCAGACCCCGAGCCGGGCCCCGTCCCTGGCTTCTCCTGCGCCGCGGGCTCCAGACAGTTTCCGTCCCCACCCCGGCACGCTTTCGCTCCCTCGCCGGGCCTGGGGGAGGGGGGGGAATGAAGCGCCGGGCGGGAGAGCTGTGCGCTGGAAGGGGCTGGTGCCGGGGGAGCGTGGTTTCCGAGCTCCCGGAGGACAGGCTGATGCGGTGTACTTAACACGGAGGGACCCAGAAGTGCTGTCGAGCAGTGAAAACCTGGGTCAGATCCTGAGCGGGAGGAGCGGATGTCAAGCGGAGGGGTTTCCCTTTCAGTGCGCTGACTTGTAAACCGCACCATTCCACCTCTCTGCGTAAGATCCAGTCGCCACAGCCCGTGGCTCCCGGGATAAAACCCGAGTTCCTTGGCCTGGACCGTAAAGCCTTTGACCAAGCCCTTGTCAGCCTGTGTCCGGCTCGTCTACTTTCCAGAGGCTTTGGAGACGGTGGGCCGCGAAGGGAGGGCGCGTTCTCCGGGGGGGGGGGCGCTCCTGACTCCCCAGCGCAGACTGAAATGGGACTGTTCCACCCCCCCACCCAGCTCCCTGGCGCCTTACTTGGCTGCATCATTCCAGCAAGTCCCCGATTTCTGTCGTCTGCTCCTTGGGCTCCTTAAGGGAACCCAATTTACCACCTCAGTGCTGAACAGATAATAGATGTTCAGAAAATAGGAAAAAAGCCGTTTTCCAGTGGTAAGCTTATAAAGATGTTAACAGTGGATCAGGGATGCACAGGTATTGACTCAAGACCCGCTATGTGCCAGAATGCTCCTAATCTACAATTACAGGATATGCTCTCTCCAGCTTGGAAAATTTTGCTATTTATTCAAAGTTACTGCTTTTCTGGGGACTTCAACATTTAAATTTCGCCAAGATCAAATGGTTAATATGAACAAATACTGGATAATTTCCAGATTCAAAATCAAAACACAGTGTGTCAGTTTTGACGCTATTGGTGTCTTTTGTTCTTCATGCCTCAAATATTACTTGGAATATGCTTAATGTAACCAAGTGTGCCCTTATTTAAAAGTGGTTTATTTCAAGAGGCACCATAACTATATAAACGGGGCTTTTATCCCTCTTGTGTCTGGTTATCGCCTTTGATAGGAGATAACTGCCATCATTTAAGGATCAGAAGTATGGTTTAGCCATTAAAAGTCAAAAAAACGGAAAGTATAATAATAATGACCTAATTGGTTCATCATTAGTAAAACAAAATACTGTGGTTGGTGAAATGGATAGGTACAAGCCCTAAAACTGAAAACTGACCAGATTTGTCTGGTGAGGTTAAAGAAAAAAACAACCAAAGACTTATAAATTGCTCATGAAATACTAGTATCAAAGCTCACTAAGGAGATTATAAAATTTATGTATCATAAGCTAGGACTGAATTAGTAGCCCAGGGTAATGTCAGAGAAGGAAGCCTGCAGTTATCAAACTGACAGAACTAACCCTCAAAAACTCTGCTCCCATTCTTTACTCTCCAGGAAACTTTAAAATACGAAACTTGGTACATGCCTACCAGGAAGGTGCTGTAGGTAAATTTTAAATTTATTAATAAACCCATTGAAAAAAGTGGTTTATGTATCTACTGAGTATTAGGCACTAAACTAGGAGCTAAAGATACAAGCCTTGATTAAAACAGGCAAAATGTTCCTGTGGAACTCACATTCTACTGCAGGAATCAAACAGGAAATCACAATTTCATTTACTGAGCCAACCATGCTGAGATCCTGGAGAAAGGCAACACGTGCTAGGTCTCGTTTGGTCAGAGGAGCACCAGTGCACGAGGACTAGAAGACAAGATAGAGAGGGATAGGAGAAAGGAGGATGGGTGCTAGGTCAAGAAGGGTGGGTGTCAGGTCCGGCAGGGCCTTCCCAGCAGTTGTAAGGCATGGAGGGTTTTCAAAGGACCATGATCCAGCCATCTGAGTGGAATCGAGAGCTTTTAAGATACTGTGAGAGACCATGGTAGTCTGGGAGTAGAGGCAGCAGAGGTGAGAAGTGGTTCAGTTCCAGCTGTATTCGGTTCTGGTATATCCCAGACTTGCTGGAGCACGGAACATGGGTTTGATGGAAGAAATCAAGGATGACTCCTAGGGTTTTGGTATGCAAATTCGGTGAGTAGTGATGCCTGAAAAATAATTCTAATTGGAAATCCTAAGTTCAAGGCGCTTCTTTGACATACAAAAGGTGTCGCTAGACCAATGAATTAGAAGACAAAACACTTGGGAGAGGTTAGATGTGATTTACCAAATTGGCAGGCATCGTCGTGTAAATGGCATGTTAACTGAAAACCTGCATTTCTGAGCGGGCCAGGGCAGCTCTTCAGACTGAGAGGTCGTCAGAGGAGGGAAGAGAAGCCAAACTGCTAGGAATGGCTAGTGAGGTGGAAACCCAGGAAGCCTTGTCCTCTTTGAAGCCAAGTAAAGAAAATGTTTCAAAAACAAATGATTATCTGTGCCATGTGTTGATCTGGACCAAGCTGCTGCGGTGCAGTGGAGGGATAAATGCTCTTTGAAGGGACTTCAACAGAGGTTTCTAACACGTAGGTTAACAAGTTTTGCAGTGAAAGGGAGCAGAGAAATGGGATAGTAGCTTAGGAGGCTTATGGAGGGAAGGAGTGTCAAGAGAGTTGTTTATACTGGAGAGGAAAAATAATGGTGCAGATGAGGACAGGGTGACTAGAAGCAACTTCTGCAGTGGAATCAACTGCAGTTAGGACCAGGTTTAAATAGAAGAGTGGGGCGCCTGGGGGGCTCAGTCGTTAAGCGTCTGCATTCGACTCAGGTCATGATCCCAGGGTCCTGGGATGGAACCCTGCCTCCGGCTCTCTGCTCAGAAGTGTGTCTGCTTATCCCTCCCCCCCACCCCCACTCGCCCTCCATTTCAAGTAAAATCTTTAAAAAAAGAGAGATCCAGTTCACCCTATGCAGCAAGAGGAAGGACTCTGTACACTGATGCAGAGATGTTTGGCAGTAGGAAATGGGCTGGCTCTAATTTAGTATATTTCCTTAAATTATTAAATTGATATTCCAGCTTAGAAATCTTTTAAGCATCTTTTAGTTCCATCAAGGTGAGCTGGAAGATCTGCCTTTCTAAATCTAAGCTTAATAACTTCACGGGATGCCTGGCTGACTCAGTTGGCAGAGGGCTGGACTCTTGATTTTGGGGTCGTGAGTTTGAGCCCCATGCTGGGTGTCGTTTACCGAAAAAAAGAAAAAATTTTAGCCTACGAGTTTAAACTTTCATTAGTTGAAGGCTTAAGTTTGTTAACAGAAGTTAAACCTTAAGACTGCAGACTACGCAGGGAATAAAAATATGAAACACTTGTATACATCATAAATAGAACCACTTAAAAGGGACTTATGGCTTGACCCCTCTATTAATTTGAGACTTCTAGTTCAGTGTACTTTCTAAAAACATTGTATGTGCTTAAGACTGGTTCTTCGTTTTCCTGTATTTGCTTTAAAGTAATCTGTAGTCTAAACTCCCACATTACCAGGAGGCCGAGAATTCTCTACTAGTGAAGAGAAGATTATGCTCTTAAGTCAGCCTGTGTTCCTACCCAGTTTTGATACAAATTGCAGAGAAACGGTTATGTACTTAGTCCTGTCCACCCCCTCCCCCCACAAGACATGTAACCTTTGGAAAACGTCTCCCTGAGCCTTTTTTCATTTGTGACCAAATGGTTAAGTGACAATTAAAGAACAGGTTTTGGAGATCTGGCCACATGAGGTTGAGAACAAGGAATGTAACGGGCCTGGCAGGAGCACCCCCCGCCCCACGCCCCCTCCAAATCAGGGCATTTATCAGACCAGCGCTGGTTGCCCAGCTTCGGCCTTGCAGACGCAACCCCAGTTTTGCTGGGCGCGGGGCTGATCAATGCTGAGAGGGTCTGGCGGCAGCACCCTTGGCCTAGAGCCACGTGTTGGGCTTTAAAAGGTTCCATTTTAAAAAGCAGATGGGTAATTTCTGTTAAGGCATCTTTTTAAATAAGCAGATTTTTTTAAAAAGATGTATTCATTTTAGAGCGCGCACAGGGGGAAGGGGGCAGAGGGAGAATCTCTAGCAGTTGGCCTTGAGCAAAGAGCCAGACGCGGGGCTCCAGCTGGGAACCCTGAGATCATGACCTGAACTCAAAAAGAGACGCTTTTCACATTGTGCCACCCAGACACTGGAATAGGATTATTTTTGAACACCTTTTAAAAGCACTTTAAAGATTTTAAGAGAGCTGGGGGGGGGGGGGGCAAGCAGATTCCACACTGAGCACAGACCGTGATGTGATGCAGGGCTCCATCGCACAACCCTGTGAGGATGACCCAAGCCAGAAAATAGCGAGCCTTAGCCGACTGAGCCACCCAGGCACCCAAAACTATTTTTCTAAGCAGTATCTAAAAGCGGTTTCCTCAATCTGATAGGTTCACAGGGGAGAAAGAAAAAACAAAAATCCTTACGTTTTCCAAACTCAGATCACCGTGGCCCATCCCAGACCGGAGTCAGCATCTGAGGGGGGGCAGGGATAATGAAAACCTCGAGACTGAGAAAGATGCCGTCCTAGCTGACTCGAGCAGCACTCCCAGTATTTGGCAAGCATACTTATACTTTGTGAAGAACTGGGGTTAAGAGCATGTTGTCCAAGTGCCCCACAAATGTTTTGTTTGCAGATTCAGGGGTACCCTGGGGTCACGCTAGGGTTCTGCCATGGAAGGGAAGCCACACAAAACAGTCTGGTGTGGTGTGTGCAGCGGCCTGCCCGATAGTTCTTCTTCTCAGGACCACCCCCCCAACCCCTGTGGTGGAAGGTGGTGGTGGTCTACTAGCTTCTAAGACCTAAAACAGGCACTAATCACCACCTTGGCCCTCTAGGAAAGCAAGCTCCTCTGAAGGTGCGGGCGTTAGCCCTGGCCTGGAATGTGGGGCCCGACTGTCTGCAGAGTAGCTCACGACCCTCCCGCCTGCCAGGACTATATTCCACTTGGCTTTCGAACTTGGTTTTTTTTTGTCCTGAGTTTTTTTTTCCTAAATAAAGCAAAATACCCTAGCAGCAGAATTAAATCCCCCAGCCTCTAAGGTTTACATTGAAGAGCTTTTTACAGTTGAAGCCTGCAACACTGAGCACCTGCTGTGTCCACCAAATGACGTTAAGGCTGTGTGTCAGGGTGGGGTTTGGAGAGGAAGGGACAGAGACAGACAAAAGTTTTTTTAAAAAATGGAATAATCAAGAAAATATGTAGTTTTTGCTTTATTATGAGCCAATCACACTTGGTCTTTTCTGGCAGTGGATTGAGTCAAAGCAGCCAACAGAGAATATACAGTCGAACATCCTTCATAATTCAGCCTGTAACCGACTTGCCTTTTCTGGCTCCTTTCCCTTTACGTTACTTTCTAGGCATCCCCTCACCCTACACAATCCTCCCGTTTTAGCATAAAATCCTGCTTCATACGAAATCAAGTTTTAGGGAAGTCTCATTAAGTCTTCTAAGTCCTTACTAATGGGAATGCCACAATGAAACAAATGTGACTTAAAAAGTGTGTCCTTCCCTCCCAGAGCCCTCAAAATAGAGTACCATTTGACATTCACATTAAAACATGTGAAGGTTAAGCTGGCAGTTATCTTCTTTTTTTAATCAGGAAAATCAAGTCCATAAATCCCATGAAAACTGCGGAGAAACAATGTTAGAATCATTCATTTTAGCACTTGAAGGAATTTATCATGTAGCCCAATGCCTTTCATTACAGAAGGGTGTGCCACGGAGATTAAAAAAATACATGTAGCCTACAGGTGATCCAGTTAGTGGCCGAGCCAAAACCCAACTGTGGATTTCCAGCTTTTCCTATCACACCTACCGTCCCCTAACTGTAGTTGCCATGTCTACCAACAAAGACTCAAATACAGTCAAGTGCGGTTTCTTACCACAGTTAAGGAAACAAGAGGAGAGCTACTGCACACACATTTTTAATACCAATAAAATGTGAAGTTCTTGAATTTAAAACTTTACTAACTTTACTATTATCAGCAAACCTGGTTAGAATATTCCTACTTATCCCATTTTGTGTCCCCCAAACTGGAAGAACTGTGGTGCTCCTTCCAGGGATGGCCAGATTCCCAGATCGTTTCATGGATGTTTAAAGACCTCATAAAATAGCATATGCTGTTACCCCCAGACCAGTCAATTAGTAAATTTTGTAATATTAACACCAAATTTAATTGGTTTAGGTTTACGCTGCCCTGCTGTTATGGGGTTTTCTGGTCAGATTCTCAAGGTTTCCCACTTAAAATTCAGATTGTAGGCCAAAAGCCTGATGACCAATGATGGTAAACCAAGATTCATGGTTATCACCTAGCACATACTCTGATCTTTGCCAAACCAGTGAAATATTTACTTGTTCAATCCAGGTTCTCTTCTGTTTTATCCTAGCCCTTTAAGCTCCTAGGAATTTTAGATGTTGAGAACATTCCCTGTGCTCGGGACTCGGTATTGTATGGTTCATTAGGATCTGTTGTGGCTGGCCTTGGACATTTTTTATTAACTAGTGAGTATCTTTTTCTTAATGTATGATGAACATTTTCTAAATGGACTAATGTCAAATTTAATTATGGTGGTTATGGTTTTTGACAGGTAGGATTAGAAGATCATGTGATGTTGGAGTAGGAGGATTTATCTTGGTGACTTTAGGATGCTGGTATGTGTACCAAGTAATTCAAGAAGATCCAGGATCATGATTGATCTATTTCAAGCACATGCTCTTTCCAAGCAATCTGTCACTGGAAGACTCCCACCCCCTCAGCGAGGAATGTTTTTTTTTTTTTTAATTTAATGGAAACTTGCCTTACAAAATGGTACTGCTGGGATGCCTCTTTTAA
The DNA here is from genome assembly GCF_010015895.1 of Lontra canadensis. Taxonomy (NCBI): domain Eukaryota; kingdom Metazoa; phylum Chordata; class Mammalia; order Carnivora; family Mustelidae; genus Lontra; species Lontra canadensis. Next base: position 13,823,417 of record NW_022631018.1, on the reverse strand, counting down.
GTATGTATATGCAGACACATTGTACATACCATTTGTCAAATGAGCAGATGAATGCGTGACATTCCACCAATACCAAGTTACAATTTCTAATCTGGGAAGGCCTCAACCTTTCAGGTCACCCCGATGCTCTCATTTCCTGCTCATGACATTACATCTGTAAAGCCTCCTTTAAGAATGTGCTCACAACTGATGAACACGTGCATGAATTTCCTGTGTTCTGAGCAAAAAAAGCCAGAGCCAAGAGTACGTAGTACATATATGGTTCCAACTGGAGGAGATTCTACCAGAAAAACTAAGCTGGATGGGGTCAGAAGCCTCGCTTTAGGTAAAACTTATCTTAATGATTTGTTAATGACAGTGAACCACTCCAGAACAGCCCTCCAAATTAGAACGACTGTATTAATACAGTCTTGGGGTAACCATCTGTAATCTTAGATTTTGTTACTACAAATCTCAAAATGGTTTCTAGAGTAACTTTTCTGTTAAAAATGACTCAGTTGTGTTTTCTTGTAAGGTTCCATTGTAGGTATAATTACGCAAAGCTAAGAATCCAGGAAAGAATTGCCAGAGATGGAATTAAAAATCAGATTCTCTACGAAAGTACCCACCTTGATCCTCAAAGAAAACAAAGCAAGAGCGGCAGCTGAGCAGGGTCTCAAGCATTGAAAACCCAACGGTGGCTGCAGGGGTCGGTGCAAATCACATGGAGGGCAGCCAATCACCCTCTTGTGTGCGTGTCCCACCAGACTTTCAGTCACATAAAATAAAAGATGTGTGTGTTGTAGTTTTCTTTTTTTTTTTTTTTTTTTTTTAAAAAAAACGCTTGTAGGAAGGCCCACACACTTGCTCTGGCCCTCGCTCTACTGCCAGGAAAGCATCTTTTGGACTTGCTGAACTTGGTGCAGAGACCAGAGTATAAACAAGACTCTCCTGCTGGATTTCCAAACTCCTCTTAGAAACAAATCACTGTACTACTGCACCTTGTTAAAAATGAGGCAGTACTTCCCGGTTTCTAAAGTCAATACCTCTGTAAGAACACTTCTGGGTTTTTTTTGACTTTGCAAATTGCTATTTTTAAAAATGAACACTCACTGCTTGACCCTATTCTTCCATTTCTTAGAACAGGTAGGTCATCTCCCCAAAAGTAAAGATAAAGGTAGTTTTTAAACGCTCTAAATGTTTCTGGATGTATGCAGTGTTTTGGAATTTAAATAGACACATGGCACGCACAGTATTTTCAGAACTAGTCTGATGCAAAACCACCACAGGATCACACACACATCATTACACTAATAGGTCATTTAGAATTCAATCCGCTATTAAAAAAGGGCAAAAAACAAGGCACCCAACCAGGTCCACAGCATTTATTCATTCAGGAAAAAAACTCCCTCTCCAAAGCAATGCAATTTGTTTTAATGTCAACGTTACTTTAAGAGAATCTTTTAAATAGAACACAAAACACAAGCTAGAGGTGTTCCTGGTTAAGAAATGATAATGAAAAAGACCAGCAGACAAGGACTCTGGCATCATTAATGATCCTATTACTTGGTTATCCCAGTAAGCCAGAGAAGGTGAAGCTATCCTGAGATTTTACCTTGTTCTCTCACCGCTTTTCAAGGGGGAAGTGGGGAGTGCGTGCTCGGTCCGGGTCACAGGAAGGGGCATCGTCCCTCCTGCGCCCACTTTTCCTGGGGTCCTTCCGAGGGGCAGCGCACGCAGGCTATGCGGTTTACCAAATGCCACTGTCAAGCACAAGCCCGCAGATACTTGTACTGATCCTAATCCTCTAGCAGCCACCAAAGGTAGGACTTGGACACTAATTAGGGAAGGCTGTTGTTAGAAAGGAAAAGGCAGTTTCCAAGATCGTACCACCTGTCCACTCTACGGGCACAAGTCAGAGTTGAATCCAATCTGCGTTACTCCAACTGACCAGTCACTCCCATTTTAGGAGGCAGCGCCGCCGTATGGGAGTACAGGGACCCCTGACAAGTACTCCTCAGCCCCGATCTTTAACGTTTGTGCAGGACACTTACAATCTCCACTTCCGCTTACAAACGCATGCAGAGTATAGAACTGGGCGACCAGATGGATTCTTAACTAAATCCCCACCTAGCTCTCCCATACGAGGGTTACAGCTTACCCTGAGTAAGAGAAACCTCTCTCGGCCGGCAAAATTTCCAAGGCCTTCACCAGTAACAAGGTTAGTTCACTTTGACAGCAGAAGGACTGCGTCAACTGGAGACCTGGATAAAACAAAGTGGTGACACACTTACTTGGGTAACTCATAAAATATCACTTAGTAAGTACACATGGTTATTAATACCTATTTCGTTCCCCAACTATTAAGAGATTACAAAATACGCTAACAGATTACTGGGCTACACAACGCACTCCAGGTCCCTATGCCGTCGCTACTGGATACCGCGGACAAGGCCTCCAGACAGCCCTCACACTCCCACTTCTGGTCTCCAAGCCCTATCTACCTGCCCTCTGCCACCCAACTCCAAGCTCAAACTATGTGAACTCTGTGCCCATCCCCTCTGCTGGGCACCCCCCAGCCTCTGCTCCAACTTTTCCATTCCACTTAACGCCTTCTTACAGCAGCTTCTCCCAGTCCCTTCTTCTCACTAACCTCTGGGAAGGAGAATCACATTTAGGCTCTCCTACTACTAGCTACCACTTTCACTGGTCACTTGGGCTCCAAGCAAAGCTTCAGTGTCTCATGGAGAACCCTCCTTTGTGTCTGGCGTGAAACCATCCACGCGTCTGCGGGATCATATCACTAAACGTTCACTCGCCCAGAGACAGAGTCCAGGCTCCGCTCTCATCCAGACGCGCCTTCCATGCCCCAGACTGACAAGCGACCTACCTCTCGTGCCCACTCGGAAGCCTCCGGCTGCACGGCTTCTTTCATTGTTCCGTTAACTCCAGAACTTCACACTAGGTGATATAGCAGTAGATACCAGCTAAATAGCTGATTAAAATAGAATTGTGGTCATTAGTAGTTTTAGAAACTTCTCCCAGCTTTATCTATTATCTATCATACTTGGTTAAATCTTTCTAGTGCTCTAAGCATTTCCCCCTTCCCTCAACCCCTCCCTTCTTTTCCTTGACTATTTGGCTTTTCCATCACAGTAAAAGGACCTCAGGGAATTTAAAATTAACTAGAAGCTTTTCTCTGGACTTGTGATTTATAATGACTGAGTTCGGCAACAAAAAATTTTAACTATTCCTAACACCATTATTTGATTCGCAAGCATCTTTTTAGTCTACGTACCTCTACTCCATCGCTGGTTTCCCTTTGCTTCGATTATATAATGCGAGGAGGTCTATATAATAAATTCAGGATTCCTGTTTATGCACTTTTCAGCAAAGAGCTAGGGATCAAATAGGGTTTGAATCCTTCTATTCCTAGATAAAAATCTGTAGTGATGGGGGTCAAGGCACCCCTTTAAAATTCATGTTAATATATGTACTTTACTTGGGTAAACAGAAAATCTGAAGTAGAAAAATTAAAAATTGCTCGTATTCTGACTTTTAATGGTCCTCTGGAATATTTTTTGGAAGCATCTTAAAATAGGGTCCAGTGGTCATTCAATCAGGACAATATACCAATATCCTCCACCACCCGAGTCCTGGCATCTTACGCAGCTGATTTTATGCAATAAGCTCCATCTTTTTCTCTTAAAATAGGAAGCTTTGGGGGCAAAAACTTATTACCAAGATCTTAAAAGTTTTACATTTTGAAGCTGTTGTAACGCGAACACTACAGGCGTCACAAGTAGTTTTCAACAACTCCATCTGCCTTACTCATTTTCTATAAGAGATGATCCCCCCCAGCCCCCGCCCACCAAGTCCTTCTATCTTGACAAAACTACCAGTGACATTATAAGCAGGTACAAAATTTAGAAAGGCTTCTACTGTTCCCTTTTTAAGTTTAGATCAAGTTAACAAAAATCTGTTCAACCACCTTACATGGTCTACCCCTCAGGAAATCAAAATAATCTGTAACCCTGGTTTCTTAATGGATCGGTTTCCATAGAAACGTTTCTTCCCTTTAGACCATGAGGACAAGTCATCCGCAATGAACTCTATGCTTTGCCATCTGAATTCAAAGCTTCTGAAACAAATGTTCTAGTTAAAAAAAAATTTCTCCCCCCTCAAATGAACAAAATGTTAGGATTTTTACCTTTTGGCTCTGAAACCGAGCTGTCTGCTCTTTCAGCCATTAGATTTTTAGTTGACACAGTAGAACTGAGTTTCAGTGAGCAACTCCTGACAGCTACATTTCAAATCAGTATAGCAGCCGGGTCCTCTCATTTCACCAAGATACATTATTCTGGAGTATGTGGTGGAAGAACAATAGATTTCCTCTAAGCTTCTTAGCAAGTCTTAAATGACTTCTTGGGCAATGAGAAATTATTTGCTCTGGAGACACCGAGCTTTTTTATTCCTTCTGTCTTTATAATTTAAATTTACTTCCTATAGTTGATTTTTCCACTTTGACATGGAGCACTATGTCCTCATTCTCCAAAAGGCTCTAGTTTCTAAATGTTTATAAGCTAGTAAAGAGTATTTGTGCGTTTTGCATAGATGCAGAAGGTTGGGAAAAAGCAAAGGACATCTTAGACTCATTTTTCTGCATTAAAGTATTTTAAGTATTTAAGCTCTGCGAGTGAGAAGTATTAAAATGAATGTCTTACAAAAAATTAAAACAGAAGGAATCTGAATGGTTAGAACCTTACAAGGATTTGGCTCCATTTGCAGTCTTAAACCTAGGTGAGAGGACCGCCAACTGCTTACCACCACTGACTAGCTCACATCTCAGGTATGCAAAGGGTAAAGTGAGAAAACCTTTTTTCCCCCGTTTATACAATCTACCCAATCTGGGTTAACAGTTATTTCCTTTTCCCATCCTTTTACATAAGGGAGTTCTAATGAAGGTGATCCTGGAAGCCCAATGTAACAAGTGTTAAATGTACAAGCAGCAATTAATTTGGAATACCTATTAGAATCACTGGAACACATTTAGTTGGGCCCTTTTACTCTTCCACACAGCACATTCACATGGACAGACTAAGGAAAAGGAGATGAAATTTAAATCAGCATTTTTTTTTTTTTTTTTTGCTTTATTACCTTAAAAAAATATATGTTAAGTTGGAACCTTTTATTGTACTTGACCATGATGCTCCCACTCCCGTTCACTACAGACAACTGCAACGTAAGGAGACCTTCTGGTCACAGCTACCTGTTACCTGCTGTTCAAGTAAACCCCAACCATTCTTCGGAAGGATGGCTTTTACCTCACCTTCTCTTGGCATGCCCTAATTCTTCACAGCTTTTACATCACAGGTTAGCGGACTATACTGGCCATCTCACTGTTCTTGGCTTTTGTTTCTTAATCTTTTCGCTGATGCTCATTAGTGAATATGCTTCTCAAGCGCTTGCCAAGTGCACAATACTTTACCGTCCCAAGCGGACCTGACTTCCTCTGAGATCACGGACTCAAGAGCAATGGCAGGAAGCTCCATGTCCATGAGGCAGACCGCGCGAGCTCTCCAGCCCCTAATCCCCACAGCACCACAGGCCGCGCCGCGGTCACTAACGGTGCAGCAGAGGAGGAAGTCAACTTTCCTGTGAAGACCTTTCTCTATCTGCCTGGACGGTTATTACCTAAACACTTTCGACTACAGCATATTGTTTCTCATACCCACAGATCCAGCTTTGTTTAAAAGCAAAACCCTGTTCTTGTCAAGATGCAAGGATGTGTTGGATGCTGGCATGAGAAGGGAAAAAACTGTAATCTTCCTGGCAATAATCAAGTAAATACAAATTTAAGCACATTGTTAAGCTCTTGTCCCAATAACCTACCTAACCAGTGGTTCCTGATGTGCTGGCTTAGCAGTCTGTCTGTTCCCTTACAAATACTCATCTGCAATCACAACGAAATTCCCCAGTTACCTACGTCATTACCAAATACCTGTCCTTACTCCGCTTTCCATACTGACAGCACATCCCCAATGTAACCTCACAATTCACGCAGGTGTCACATTTTAAAAATAAGTCTATAAAAAATAAAATTAAAAAAAAAAACACAGATGCTAATAGTTACCAAAAGGCAAAATAAATAAATAAATAAATAAATAAAAAATAAAAATAAAAATAAGTCTAGGTTAATGTTACAAACATAGTATCTTACAATCTACTCAGCCTTACAGACTAAATTTAGGTCCTTAGGCAATCTAATTAAATATATCCAATCACCTAGATTTTTAGTCAATTGGGTAGGTCGGACAGTATAGCCTTACTCTAAGTGCAAACTGTTAGCCATTTCCCACCAACCTAAAGCCCTCTCACTTTGGGGGCTCCAGCCACCCCCCAAATCAAAGTGTGACCATCAAATAAAGTACCATGTTTTTAGCAAAACACAGTAAAAATGAACTATGAAGGTAGGTTATTTCAACTACTTGATTTCACGTACACATAAATTTAAACTTTGGAATGTTAAGATGCTTGCGGATCCTGGGTTTTCTCTTTGTCCTACCCCACACACTCAAAAGAGATACATACTGTATCCATCAGCACACTTTTAGGTCGCTTCCAAAATAATTCTGAAGGGTTTATTTCAATATCAAGGTTAGTAAAGATTAGTAAAACAAAGGTTAGCTACACAAAGGATGTTTAGTATTTGTCTTAACACGGTACCTGTAAGCACTGGCAACTAGGTATTAAAAACAAAACAAAACAAAACAAAAATGAGCATTAGAGCAACCAAAATAAAAACTCAACCACTCAACTGGTGAGATCTACCACCTGCATGTTTTAGCGGAGAAGCTGAACATAATAGGGCCAAGGAGGACATTCAAATCTAAATATTATCCAAGTTACCAGAAGGGTACTCTAGTTTTAAGTGAGTTTAGGCCACTAACTGCATGAAGAGACCGGTTTCCACTAATAAATTCATACTGTTTTGGGAGCTAATGCAGGTGATTCTTACTCAAAGTACTAACTTAATATCCTTTAACGCTTGTATTAACGACTGCAACCTATTGCCAAGGTCGGAACACCACATATCCTTACTAAAAATGCTAAAACTGAAACCGAGTTTCTCTCAGAGCCTCAGAAATGGGAACGACAAAGTTTCGATTCAAACCATTTAAAAAATCTTAGGAGAAAATGGCTTTAGAAAAAAATACCGTTCTACAGTATTTTTACAGTATTTTGTAGCAATTCTACAAATATTTCTACAGTATTTCACGGACTATTCTGGGGTGTGGGAGCAGAGAATCATTCTCTCCTACAGGTTCCACCCTCTTTTTTTTTTTTAAATGTCTTATAGTTACATGTATGGCGGGAATTACGGAAATAAACTTTTTAAGATCCACATTTATGTCTAAATATCAGAAACCAAGACTTGGGCTATGAAAGATAGGATTATGCCTTCTTCAACAGAAGCGGCTTCTGGTTTCGGCTTTTTCAAGTATCAGATATGCTCCCATTGAACTGTATCATCAGGTCTTTGTATGTGACAAGTCTATACCACTGCCTAAAAAGCTATGAAAATACTTCATTTTTATTTGTGCAATGGGACGTATAAAATGATCCTAGGATAAAAAGCCAATTTATGTCAACCTTATAGAAAAACAAGTTGTTCAACTCACACAACTGATGTAAACATCAAATACAGAACATAATCTGTCCATGAATGTAACCTCTCTCCAGAAAGTGAAAAATACTTTTCCTAGAAAAATTTTAAGCACTTTTTCGAATAAAATGGGTCTTTTAAGAAGCTTCAACACCTCGTTAGTGCTCGGGACCCTCTAGTTTCAATGTCCTTATTGTCAGACAGGACCTATCCTAGGCCAATGTGAGCTGCTTGTTTCGTGGATTTTATAGGACTTCCTTTTGTCATTTCAATGTCAGACTGACTTGACTCGGGCTTCATTCTAAGATTTCATCTTCCTGTGATAGATATCCGGTATCAGGGCCAGAGGTTAGTGCTGGCCTCCTAGGTCCAAGCCAGAGCCCTCTGTCAGAGGCCAGACAGGAGTGAGCAAGATGTAAACAACCAGCAACCAATGAAACGTTCTATGGGACAGCATCAGTTACTCCCATTTCTACCTTGCAGTGCTTTCTGCCTTCTTTCCTGACTTACCTATTCGTGCTGTTTTGACACAACTGTAGGTGACCAATCTGATCCAACACCTAACTCCGGATGATCTGTCCAACTCCCTGCAGAACTTTCTAGGGAAAGCACCACTTAAAGCAACAGCCACCTCACGGGAGAGTTGGGACCCCTGTTCAGAACTATGCCTTTAGTTTACTCGGTGTTTTGCTTGCCACAGAGAGGTAGGCAAGAGGAGGGTCAAAGACTAAACCCAGTTTCTCACTGGCAGATGTTCAGTTGGCCAAACGGCAGTCTTCAATTTTCTCCCTCTTGCTTGCGACCTGCTACACTCTGATCTTCTGAGTTTCTTAAACACTAAGATTCTTTCTTTCCATACATATTAATTGTAAACTTGAGGCTGCACGCTCGCTTCGGCAGCACACATACTGAACTGGAGGCTGCTTCTGGAAACTAATTCTCCTGGACAGTACCTGTTATCTATTGCACCTTTCTTCCCAAAATTTTCTGGGCTACACAAGGCATGACAGTCTACCAAAGTGTTACTTGGCCATTACTCTCCCACTGAGATGATTAGAATATGAATTGCTTACAAGCTAGAAGATAGATCCACGATTCTTCAAAGGTACCTAAAACACTGATTAGCAACAAAGGTTGAACTTTTTCCCCTGGGTAGGTCTATGCAATCCTAGCAATTATAATGTATACTGCAAAACAGTTCATGCCAGTGGTTGCTACCAGTAAGCTAACTGCTAAGAAAACAAACCCCTCGAGACACTACCTTGTACCTTGCGGTAATTACAGGATTAGCCTTTGTTCCAAAATTTATCAACTAAACCTACAGCACCATCTAAAACTCAACTCCAGCTCGGCTTGTAGCAAAATTCCTAGGAGTTATGAATAAGTTTAAGATCTGATTTAAAATGGCTAAAACAAAAATCTTAAGCAAACAAAAAGACAAACCTAAACTTACCAGAACCTAAAACACCAACAAAACACTAGACTGTAGTCAAGTTTTAGTTCTACAGTTTGACTCCTGATTGATTCCTCACTTCACATCAGTGAGGGTCCTTTAAGAAGATTAAGTGTTCTGTGCAAACCCAATAGAATTACGATTAGGGGATCTAATGTCGTCACATAGCTACGGTTAAGTTAGCAGTGTTGTGTAGTAGTGAAATCAATGACTGGCTCACATGATGGCTTCTAAAAGCATCGGTTCCCAGAGTTTCATGTATTAGATACGTGCGTATAAGATATTCGGTTGAGGACAGCCATTAGCATTTGGTAAAGATGGTAAATGGAGTGTTAACTTCTCCCAGCCAGTACACCATTTCCCCTCATTAAAATGTTAAGTCATCTGGGGGGGAGGGGAAGGAAGAATTCAACTTTACTTCATAATTCAAAGTCAATTATCAGTATACATTTAAGTTTTTAAAACCTAAATGTTCCAAGTACAGAGTAAAGAATAAGCTGTCCAGAAAGCACACACTTAAATTTTCTCCTCTTGGGAGTTTTATAAAGGGATTTTGAACCTTGATGGCGAGAATCCCAAAACGAGAGTAAAATGAATTCTTTTTATTGCAAACAAACGTCTAAATTAATTTCTCCACCCACTTTCTTTAGAAAGAAAAAGAAATCAGCAGGCTAAGGAGATACCCATTCAAGAACTGACATGATTAAAAATTAAGATATAAATGGGTGACTCACAATGTCATTAGCTTACAAAGATGGTGGAGTAACTACTACAAGCACACTAGTTATACAGTATTTTGTGGGAGAAGGGCATACAGACATAGCTAACTTCATATAGATCCCATTAGACAACTGGATTTACAACAAGTTTTTTTAATAAGAAATGGGCAAAGCCAGCTTTCTTTTCAGAATCAAAATGCAGAACAAATGGAAAAAGTATGGTATTGAACCTTCACAAGTTTGAGCCTCCACAAATAATGCAACCAAGTTTTACATTTTTAACAGCCCTTCTACATACACTCCATCTTCTCTATCTTGGTTCCAATTTTTATCTTCATTCCCAATTATGCCAATTCCATTGTTATTTAAAAAAAGAAAAAAAGCCTTCCCAGTTATTGTCAGAAACTACTATTGAAGCTTTCCCCCTCCACTACTCAGCGAACTACAGAGAGGATGGAGTGTACTATGAGCAGTACAGAGTCTTATGCAATTCATGAGGACGCCTTAGTCCTTACATGAATCTGGTTGCTAACATTTCTATTATATTGTGACAATGACTCCCGACTGTTATCTCTGTGAGAAATGGGGGGAGTAAATTCTTAATAAAAGACACCAGGTACAAAGCAACATTTTACTTTTGTTGTGATAAAAAAAAAAGTCACATTTTACAGATAAAATGTAGAACCCTGAAATACTGACACATTCTCTTATCGTGCACAATGCTGAGGTTCTCTTACGATTCACTTTAAAACTGCAATTAAAAATGTACAAAAAAGAAAAGAAAAAAAATCAACCCACAAAGCTTCTAAAAAAGGAACCCGCAGGCACTTCCTCTTGTGGAATGTTTAAAAAGTTAGCCTACTAAAGAAAACAGTCGACTTCTTGTGAAGGTTTTGGAGAAATATGTATCAGTTCGTTTTATTTGGGTATTCAATAATATCCTTGGTGATAATGCTGACTCCATGGCTTCTGACCCCAGAATTGCTGTAAGAGAAAATTTTTTTTTTAAAGAAAAAAACATCAATAAGCCACTCAAACTGCTTTTAGGAAATGACAATCTAATTCAGAGTAACTGCTGGAAACAAATTTACACCTGTCATATACCTCTGACTTCTACCAAACCAGATTTAGTTAGTATTAATATCCCATTATTATCAATAAACACGTTACAAAAAGAAACACATCATGACTTGGTTAGTTTATACCATTAAAGCTAGCAATAAAAAGAACCATCTGTATTAAAGAATATTTTATTATAACATTAAATTACAGCAAACTCCACCTATATTCACACCTTGCCCTGCAACACTCCAATCCCTGGACAAGTTTATCAAGACTGACTCTTTATGAACTTAAAGTGCAATTAATGTCCATAGCACATAAGAGATTACTTACACCCTGCTGCCACTGGTTGTAGCCCTGAGATTGATTTTTGTAGCCACGATTGTTTCCTCGTCCTCTGAAGTTCTGCGGGGGGGGGGGGGGGGTGAGAGAAAAAGACAACTTTAAGAACTCCGAGCACAGCCTGTTAGTTCTGTACCTGGGGGAGGCAGCAGCACAGAAAGGATCGGCTGCTAGCAATGAGGAAGCGCCGGGAACCCTCTGCTGCTGCTCTCGGGTGTAGAATTTATTCAGCTAAGGCATCAACCTGACTCAAATCTAGTTCACCTGAAAATCAAAATTCAGCGGGCCTCATCTTCCTTCACTAGTCTAACACCACTGCAGACAGACACACAAGCTGTGCGGCTCCCGACTCTGACTGAGGCTTGTGACGCAAACCTACAGCCTTCCAGACTAGATCCTGCCGCCCATCAGTGCCTGGAAAGCTTGGAACCGTTACCTGGTTGTAGTTCCCTCTGTTGGGCATTCCACCTCTGTTGTAGTTCCCTCTGTTGGAATAACCGCCTCGGCTGGGAAACACGGGGCCACGCGGGTACGGATAGCCAATCCCGCCACTGCCGCCGCCGCCGCCGCCTCTCTGCGGCATGTTGCCCCTCCTGTTATAGCCACCGCGGTTCCCAGGAGCTACAAACGAGAGATGCTTCGTTTAACAGCACGTTCTGCCTCCTTTGCACACAGAACTAACTACAGGAACCTCCAGACCAGTCCTTTATCGTAGGAGAAAAGTCACTTTTGAAGGTATTAATTTAACCACTCATGTAACCGACCTGTTGATCAAGTCACAAGATTTTAAACCAGCTCCTCGGATCAACCCGAGTTCGACGTCAGAGGTCAAACTCCACCAAACCACACCCCCCCAAACTGCGAGATTCTCATCCCTTGTTTCCGCCTCGAAGCGAACGAGGCCCGCGCTCCCAGTGAACTTGCCTCCTCCTCGGAAGTTGCCACCACGCATGTTGAAGCCGCCGCGGCCTCTGTGGCCGCCGCCTCTGTTGAACTGGTTCTTGCCGCTCTTATTTTTATTGCTCTTCTTCGAGCCAGTGTTTTGTTTCTTTTCTGGTGGAAGAGCCTTTTTGCTTTCTTCCTTATACTGCTCCAGAAGTTTCTGGGCTTCCTCCTTCTGCAGTTCAACATAGGTTATTTCATCAAAGCACTCAGCCACCTCGGGCAGCGTAAAGTTTCCTACAAGGAATAAGGTCAGATGAGCTTAAAACCTCCACAACCCTGAAGCCCAAATTCAAGTGGCTTTTGTTCTCTGCAAGACACTACGTGTCTATTCCTGGTTTATAAACGTTGTTTTCCTAGAAACAGAAATAAACCAAACGTTCATTTACATGGAACGAACATGTGACTCGTAAAACAGTATTGCTGGCAGGAGACCTCACTCAAATTTACAAACACAAATCACGCAAGATTAACACGGTAATAGATTCAAATTCCGTACCTTTCATTTTGAGGACTGCGTGTTCTGGTAGGTCTTTTCCCTCGACTTCTGCTTTCTTCTGTGTTCTCTGCTTATAGTCTTCATCTTTCGGGCAAACTACAACAGCTTTTCGTTGGAAGCCTGCGAACAGGCACATTTTTCTCCTCTGGGCAGCAGCAGACACATTGGTCTTGAAAGCAAAGTTCATAAAGCCGGAGATTAGCTCCACACCAAACCCAACAATCCATTCCTTTTTTCAACCTCAAAACTACTGCTCACCTGATCCAGAATGAAATTTCGCTTCTTCCGGGCAGCAATCTCAATAAACTTTCCAAGACACTGGGGAGCTCTCTGTAACAGAGTGTTCAGTTTTCCTGTATCCGCCATCTGCTTCTTAAACCCCGCCACCTGTTTCGAAAGTTAAAAAGTTCCTTTGAACTTGTGAATGAAGCTTATTTTTTCTAGTATCAGCTTAGATCTATGTGGAAACCAGACATTTGCTAATTTAAATACTGCCTTTCCTCATCATTATGAAAAGAGTCACTTTACCATGTAACAAGATCCTCTGCTGTTCACTTCTTTTTTAGCTACTAAATGTTGACAGTTCAAGAAATTTTATAGGAAAAAAAAACAGTAAAACCTAGCCACTGGGAGGCATTTTACCTTACACATAAAAGTAACTTACGTCTTCTACTTCAATCAATCTTAACTCTTGACAAATTCCTACCTCTAGAACACTAACAAAATGCATAAAAACATCAGACAAAAAAGTTAGAATACCTTCTGGTCTTTTTAAAATGCTGAGATCACACCCTAAATATTTTTACTTACCATCATTTTATCCATTATGGTGTTTGTTCCAAGAATGTTGTATTTACCAGGGTTTTCTGCTGCATGTTTAGTAACCCAGGTGGTTTTCCCAGCTCCTGGCAAGCCAATCATCATAACAACCTACAGCAGAAAGAAATGGCATTTCACTTATCACTATAGCCATCTAAGAATCCCTTATACATATTTTTTAAATGCACAAGAACCCAGTTTAGATATATAAATTTTCATTGCCCTAAAAACAAAGGCAATTTTTAGAAACGCAACGCTCTACATAAAAGAACACAGCTATACTAAGAGACAAATCACTGGCTGATGGCAACTGGCATGCCAGAATGAAACAGCAATCATTCAGATCTTCCAAATGTCATTTTTGCTGAACAAAAATAATCTTCAAATGCTTAAGGAAAAAAAAAATCCAACTTACCTCACAATCTTTCTTCTCTTCAGGCCCCTTTGGTCCTCTAACTCGATCCTCCAAGGGGACATTCTGGATAAAAGTATAATCTTCCGGTATCGGCAAATATGGCTTTTCCTTCTGACCAAAATTAAATTCAACTGCACAGTTGTGGCAGAGAACATGTGGAAAAAGTGGCCTTCCGGCAAGAATTTCCTTACTGATTTTGAAGGCAACGCCAAGATCTTGCCCATTCTTTGCATAGGAGAGTTCTACTTCATCACTTTCAAAGTTCTGTTAAATCGGAAAAAATTAATGGTTTTAATCTGCTTCTTTAAAAACTTTTTCTAAAAAATTCTTCAAAATTTGAAGAATGACGCTTATACTATGGAAAATATATTTAGGCTAAATGTTAGGAGCTTTTTAACAGTTATAAACGATGGGGCCCCAGGGTGCTCAGTGGGTTAAGCCTCTGCCTTTGGCTCAGGTCATGGTCTCAGGGTCCTGGGATTGACCCCCAAGCCCCACATCAGGCTCTCTGCTCAGTGGGGAGCCTGCTTCCCCTTCTCTCTCTGCCAACTTGTGATCTGTGTCAAATAAATAAAATCTTTAAAGAAAAGTTATAAAGAATGAAATACATGTATCTAGAAGCAGAAGCAATGCTGCCTTAGCAAACGGAGTAGATTTTCAGGTCACCTTCTCGTTAAGAAGTTCTGAGTCGGAATAGTAGTGAAGGCTAATGTTGATATACCTTTAAAAGAATTCCTAGCTAAATAACTTCTCAATTAAACACAGAAATTTAGCTGACTTACAGCAAAACATGTAATCACATCATTTTCATCAAATTTCTCTCCATAATCTTCAGTCTCACAGTTGCATGTTTTTATTCCTTTAAGAGAATACCCATAAGAAAATTCTTCTTCACCTAAGAAAATAAATTAACTTTCATGAAATTGATTGTTCAAAACAGTGACCCACATATTTTAACATTCAAGATGGAGGGAATCAAGAAAAATGGGTATATAACCAACATTCTTCCACTTACACTTTAGATGTAGAGAACTAATAAGCTGGATGGGTTATGTAACTATGTGAAGAACTGCATACCATGCAATAGTGATTTTTAACCCACTGGTCATAAAACAAGTAATCATAAAAAAAAAAACAACCCTGAAAGTCAGCGGATACCTACACTATAAGCTAGTGGTATTGTTAACGCTTAAAATACTACAAAATAGATTAAAAACAGGCAGAAGATTTAGAATGCCTGGGAATCTAACTACTGAAATCAGACCCCTAAACACGCATGAGCACATACTACTCAAATGGAAACTTTACCAAGCAACATTCCACTTGTGGTTAGTGACCAGCCAATCCGAACTTCATGTATGTCAATATCTTTTGTATATAAATGCCTTACTGGGATCTTCTCTGTAACCTGAAAATCAAATCATAAATGATTACAAGGAAGATAAACCCTTGAACCCTAGCTTGTTTCATCTGGGCAATAGGTAATTCTTCTCTGGCTACTAATACAAAGACATCCATTCTACCCCGCCATCTCTCACCTACATTTACAAGAACTTTAAAAATTGATAGAACTTAAAACTTGAAACTATAAAGGTTCAAGTCAAGTCCCTGGTTGACTTCACATTTAAAAGAACAGTTTATGTTTAGAAATTACAGATTCTCGACTCAACACCTATTAAAATATACATTCAACATGTTTGGCTCTGGAACAAAACTTGAAGCCTAACCAAAGTATTTTTAAACCCTTCGTGGGCCTTTCAAGTGCCTGATAAAAAAAGGAGCATCCTAAATAAAAACAGGCTGACTCTACAACACGAATTTCTGATGTAACAGATACGATTAACTGTTATAAAACAGGCTTTTTCAAGTCCCTCTTCTAATCCACAGAAACTTCAAAGAAGTTCCACTGACACCTAACTTCTCAGGCAAATGGAAACTCACAAAGATTCTTTTAAAAAAAAACAAAAAACCCCCACAAAACTGCATTTACCTTCATCTCAAAACAGACTTTGCCTTTTGACACACCATAAGATGCCCTTCCTCCAGCCCAAAGAAAAGCAAAACTCTCCATAGTGAGGGAAGAAGCACTGAGGCGGTCTCTTGATATTTTAAAATGTAGATCACAATTATCTGCAATTATATCAAATACCATATTATTTCTTTTGACATCCAATGTAAACACATCTGCTATATAGACAAAACCTGGTTATCGCGTTCTTGCATAATTTCCTAAAGCTGCATGGAACAGTTTCTACAAATCATGCTGCTGTTCTCAT
The DNA here is from genome assembly GCF_010015895.1 of Lontra canadensis. Taxonomy (NCBI): domain Eukaryota; kingdom Metazoa; phylum Chordata; class Mammalia; order Carnivora; family Mustelidae; genus Lontra; species Lontra canadensis. The sequence continues at coordinate 13,807,245 of NW_022631018.1, read as the reverse complement.
CTTCACTTTAAGCCCCACTCCCACCAACTCACTCTCACCAAATTATCAACTAAATTGTAAACTACCTACAAAACCAGAAACACCAAGGTTTAACGTGTTTTTTAAGGATATAAAATAATCAAGACAATGTGACATGGGATACATACCTGCTCTGCTCTTTACCTTGATTTAGAGGCAAGCAGTAGAGGATAGCAGGAAATCAAAGTGAAGCATGCCAGAACCAGGTAGAATTTACCAGTGCCACAAAAAAACTGAAGGGAGTCCATGACCACATACTTTAAAATACAGGAGTATGAGCTGTTGATTCTGCACTTTGTATTTTACAGGGGCTCTAGATCCTAAATCCTCCAACTTGTGAAGGCAGCAGCCTCAACCTAGCCAAGTGCAAACCTGGTTGTCTAACATTGTTACTACGTCCCTTTTCCCCAGGCTTGCTGGTTGGTCAACAACAATGGGGGATTATCCACTCCCCGGATTACCCAAATCCCCAAGAAAGGTCTTTAACCTAGCTACCTTTGGGTCAGTGGCTCATTAGCATGCACCTTCTTGGGAGTTCTCACCTCAAATTAAAAAGCTGTTTTAAGTTTTTACTGATGAAAGGAAATTAGATCTATAGTTTGGAATTCTCCTTAAATCAGCTTTGCTCTCAAATTCCTGATCACTGGTAGAATTTTCAATTAAACAATTGTGTTTGAACCCAATATAGATAGCAATAAATGAGATGATGTTCCTAGGTAATCAGCTAAAAGCCCATCTACTTGGAGAGTAGTGTTAACTTCTGGAATCACAGCTTCACTACCTTGCCAATTCCAACTTAATTTGTATTTAAGCAACCGAACTACTTAAAACTCAAATCAACTATTTTTCCATGTGCAGTTTTCTTCCTTTAAAGACTCCCTTAGCTCAACTACCTGTAAAGCATATTTAATATATTAAAAGTTAACATTTACAGCCTCACAAATCTGATTAAAAGTAATTTGTATTTGAAAACATAGGAATCTAAACTTTTAACTCCCTACATCTATGGGGCACGTTTACACCTTACCACCTACTCCTCCAGTGATTATTTCTACACTTTGTTCTATTTATCAGAGTGAAAAACTGTGAATTCTGATCAAATACTAAACCAACAAAATGTTTTTATTCAAAATCACATTTCTGACAGCCAAGGCCCATTTAGAGGTTTGCAATACTTCCTCATACTCAATTGCAACCCAATTGGGTAAAGTAGCAGTGTTTACAGCGCTGCCATTGATACCATTCGCTGCTGAAGAAAGCTAGTAGCCCAGTGATAGCCCACTGCTGCTGCCCCAGGTCTTTGGAAGAAATCAACTTATGTTAAAGCAGCAGCTACTGAACTGGAATTGAGAACAAAAGAGCAGTTATTGAAAAAGTAATATTACAATCTTTTAGAATAGGGAATATACTTGTGTGCTAATGGGAAAAGTCATTAATACATACTTAACTAGCCCGAATAGCTCACTTAATTCTACCAAAAAAATGAAATTACTTTATTGTAGGAGCCTCTAACGACAAGTTACAGGTAGTCTTACAGGTTTCCATTAATTAACTAAAACCAAAAACTGGCATTAATTTTACATTCCTACAAACGAGAACGTTCTACTCATATAAAATATACCACCAAATTGCTGAAGCCTGTAAAATTATCAATACGACACAACTGATGCTGTACTAAGTATTTAAACTACCAGAATCTGAATACAACCCATCATCATCTCCCTGCTTTTAGGTTTACGCTAAGTTTTCTGCATTTAAGTTCAGCGCCCTGCGTGAAGTACTCCGACATTTTGGACCCAAAATCGCCACATTTAGTAACTAGGGGAGGAAAGGGAAGAAACAGCTTCACTTACAAGTATCAAGACAAACCACTGTGTCATCGAAGTGCTCATCTTCTTCTTCAACAGGTGGCTGAGGAGATTTGGCTCTGAAAGACAGAATTGTCTCCTGATTCAGCTTTTCCTACCCAAGAAAGAACTGGGGCGGGTCAAACTAGATCGGCATTCTCTACCTGCTATACTTGTTCTCTTCAATGTACTCAAAATATCCACGGCCATGATCTTCTCGAGGTCTTTTCACCCCTCTTTTTTTATCTCCGCCTTTCTGCTCTGTTTTGCCGTCTCCTATAACACACAACACCCCTACCGTAAGGGGCCAAGCCGCGACACCACGGCGGGGGGGGGGGGGGATGCCCCTCCTGCCTGCGGACGCAAAAAGCCCGACTCTCGTTCTTTTTTTAAGCGTTTACAATCGACGAATCCAACGCGAATTCAAAGAACAATCAGCTTGGAACCGGCCTGCAGTTAGTGACGCAGTCCAAAGACAATCCTAATTTTGCCAGCCTACTCGAAGGTTCGAGAAAGCTCCTGGAGACTAGCGCGGCCCAGGCCCCGAGCCCACGTGTATCCCGAAGAGAGTTCAGGAAGGGGGGAGGGGCCGGCCCGGCCCGCGCGCCCTCCCCGCCCCTCCCCCACCCGGGCCCGCGTTCCCCGCGGCCGCATTGTACTGATCTTCCGCCCCGCTCTCCCCGCCCGGCCCCTCCCGCCGGAAGTGACGTCACGCCGAGCCCCTGCGCTCCTTGCACAATACCGCGGCCCAGCACCGCTAAAGCGCGCCCGCCCCGGGCCCTCGGGCCTCTCCCCTCCCCCCGCGAGACATGTGCCCGCACCGCGCGCACGCAGCGCGGCGGCGCCACCGCGAGCCGACGGGGCTCCCGCCCGCCGCCCGCGGCTCCTCCCCCCCCCGCGGCAGCTGCCGCCCCCCCCCCCCCCCACACCGCCGGCTCTCCAGCCACATAATGGAGGCGCCGCCGCCGCCGCCGCCGCACACGCCGAGCCCGAGGCCGCGCAGGCCTCGAGGCCCGGCGGGATTCCCCGCGCCCCCTCCCCCCCCCCACGTCTCCCCCGCGGCGGCCCCCGCCCGGGGCTCCCTCCCCCCGGCGGGGCTCCGGCAGGCCTGGGGCACGGTCCCCACCCCGCGCGGGCCTCCCGCCGCGCGCAACGTACAACGCAGCACTCACCCGCCGCCGGAGCCCCGGGGCGACCGCCGCCTCCGCCGCCTTCCGCCTTCTTCTTACCTCCCGCCTGCTGCTGGCCCTGCCTCGCCCCGGGCGGCGCCACCGTCACCGCGAATAGCGAGGTGGGGCCGCTGCTCTTCCCCGCGGCCTCCTTGGCGGCCCCGCGCTGCTGTGGGGGCTGTTGCTGCGGCGTCGCCGGCGGTTGAGGCTGCTGCTCCCCGTGCCCGTTCTCGTCGCCCGCGCCTTCCTCCTCGTCGCCGAGCTCATCCTCCCCTTCCTGGAAGCCCTGATCGTCGCCGTTCTCGTCCTCCGAGGCGGCCTCCTCCTCCTCCATCGGGCCCGCGTCGGCCGCCCCCGCGGCCCCGTTCTCCTCCCCTAGCTCCATCTGGTCGCCATCCAGGGCGGCGATCCCTTCCTCCTCCTCTTCCTCCTCCTCCTCCTCCTCGTCGCCGCCGGCCGCGGCCTCCTGCTCGAGGCCTGCTCCCGAGCGCCCGGCGGAATCCCCGCCCAGGTCTAGGCTGCCGTTCCCGGGCTCCATGGCGGGGCGGCCCCCGGCCTCCTCGTCGTCCAGCGCGGCCTGGAGTCGCTCCATGAGCTCGGCCTTGAGGCCCTTGTCGGAAAGGCGCCGCTTCTTGAGCTCCTCTTTCAGCTCCGAGACCTTCAGCTTTTTTACATTAACAGGCGAGGAACTCATGGTGAGGGCCCCGATTCACCGCTGGGCGCTGGTTCAAACTCGGCTCCGCTCACTCGGCCACCGGTGGCGGCTGCTGCGGCTGCTCCTCGGCCCGGGCGGCGGCTGCGGCTGCGGCTGGAGGTGGGTTCGTGCTGCAGAGCGGACCCGCCTGGTGTCGAACGGCGCCAATTCCTTTCACCGAGTTCGCGAGGGAGACGCGGAGACTCGCCTGGCGCGAGCGAGCACGCAACGTCCTCTCGCCGGGGCGGCGCCGCGCACGTAATATAGCCGCCCCGCCCCCTGCGCTGACGGGAGCGCTGCGCAGGAGGAAAGCCGGAGCGCGCCCGCGCCCCGCCCCGCCCATTACCGTACTTCCCTCCCCGCCCCCACGCCGAACCCGCCGAGAGCGCGGCGCAGGCCGCGCAGTGCGCTTCCGATTGGGACCGAGCAAATGGAGGAGAAGGAAACCGCCTTTCAGTTAAACCGATGCACTGCAGCCTCTGTTGGCTTCCCTAGTAGTCTGGGCAGCCCTCGGCTTGCTCTTTGCCTCTCCACCCGGAGGCCGGGTTCACCCCCGAGGCGTGCAGGCCTCGACTCGGCATGTTCCACGCGAGCCTTCCACCTTTTCTTCCATCTTAGATTTGCCTTCTTATCTCTCTCTCCAGCTATTTGCTTAAAAACTCCTTGAAATCTTACTTCCGTGTTGATTTGTGTAGCGCAAATTGGCAGTTACTGTACGCGGGGGGGGGTTGTTCTTCCGCTTCATATTTGGTTTAATTTTCCGAAGTCCTGCCTCGCGTCCTGGATTTTTTAAGTTCAGGAAGGGCGAGGGCAGAGCATCTCTTTTGTCTCTTCCCCCACCCCTGATGCAGGGCTGGGTTGGGGAGCGTGATCCTCTCTACTCCCTGCTGCAAAGGCGTGCTGGACGAGCCTCCTCGGGGCCGCTGCTCTCATGCTGCTGAGAGCCAAAAAGTTAAAAGAAGCCTCAGAATGGCATTTCTGAGTTTTCCCTACCTACCCAGACAGACAGACCTCTGCAAGATTAATTCCGTCCAACTTAGGACATGGACGTCCACACCAGCAGAGACCCAGTCAGATCATACATTCTGTTTCTGCTCCTAATCCCGTAGAAATACTCCTGAGTAAATAATGCTGAAACTAGTAAAAGCTCATGACAAAGAGCCGGGATTTTGTGAAAAAGAAAAAGCAACGATCACTCTCGGAAAGAAATCTGTTATCTTGGTGTATTTCAGAAGTTTAATTTTTCTCTTTACTAAATAAAAGGCGTGTTCTTGAGGTTTTTTGCACAGGGGTGACAGAATTTAGATTTGTGATAGAGGGGAACATCTTAAACCCCAGAAATTCTGCACAGTGACTAGCTCGTGGTCCAGTATCTCCGACTAAGGTCAGTTCTACCCACCGATTGCTGCTTTATAGCTGGTACAGTAATGCTGCCCCAATGTTAATTTGAAATTGGAACAATATGAATGAACACTGTCTCATAGGCCAGTGTGATTTAACAGATTAATAGATTTTGGTTTTAAAGTTTCTTCTCCATAACTTTTTAAGAAGAATGTATTTTACCACGCAGTCATTATAAAAATGAAATATTAGGGGCGCCTGGGTATCTCGGTTAAGTGACTGCCTACGGCTCTGGTCATCATCCTGGAGTCCCAGGATGGAGTCTGGCATTGGGCTCTCTGCTGAGCAGGGAGTCTGCTTCTCCCTCTGACGCTCCCTCTTCTCATACTTGCTCTCTCTCTCTCTCAAATAAATAAATAAAATCTTTTTTTAAAAAGATGAAATAGGGGCACCCGGGTGGCTCAGTGGGTTAAAGCCTCTGCCTTCGGCTCAGGTCATGATCCCAGGGTCCTGGGATCGAGCCCGGCATCCGGCTTTCTGCTCAGCGGGAAGCCTGCGTCCTCCTCTCTCTCTGCCTGCTTCTCTGCCTACTTGTGATCTCTGTCTGTCAAATACATAAATAAAATCTTTAAATAAATAAATAAAAAGATGAAATATTAACATTTGTGAAATGATTAGAGTTGAAATTAATGGATTATATACAGTACTGGTAATTCTCACTTTAAGTTAGAGGAGGTGGAAGGCACCCGAAATAGGAACTTCCAAGTACTGCCAAAAACTCACTTAGCCTTTGGCTACAATGTCCTTGGAGCTTATAAACAACTTACAAACTGGAGTTATAAATTCTTTGGGAAGAATGGGAAGGGGGGGGCTTACATGTTCGCAAACCGCATTATCAGCTCCTTCATGAATCAGAGTTACATGTAGTTAACATGATGGCCCTTTAAGGTTGTAAGCGTCCTTAGATAGGTTCACAATTTTAAATATTAGTGTTATTAAAAATATTTCCATTTGATTGGAAATAAGTAAACTATGAAAGTTTATATGTCTAAATATCCATTTATGACCATCGTTCTTGGCAAGTTAAAGTCAGTGGTAACAAGCACGAAAAATAAGACTAGATGGACATGAAAAGTTCCGTGGCTTTATCTTCAAGAGCTTCATCGACTTTTAGAGCTCGATGGAGCTGAGAGATGGTTTTCAGGCTGCCCATTTTACAGTCTGGGAGGCTGAGGGCCTTCCCAGCCCAGCACTCCTTCACTACACTGGGACTTCTTAGAGGACATTTGAAAGAAAGACAGCTTTTGCAAATGACCAGAGCCCTCATATTACTGTTTGTCCTTTTTACAAACAGATGAAATTTGCCATTCAACATTTTACCACTTGCAAGTCCAAATAGCCACTTGCACTTCTAATGTCACGCTTGTCCTGTTCTCCAGAGGCCAGTAAAAGTACGAACCACTTCCCCTAAATCACTGAGGGACCTAGAAGAGTCCTGAAATTCCCCCTTTGTGCAATCCTAGAGACTACGAAGAATACAGAGACTACAGAGTGGAAGAGGGGACGAAGGAAGTCTCAACTGCAAAGAGGGATTAGCCGATGATGTGTGGGTCTTGGATGGATGGCACAGTTAGGGCGCTCAGAATATACAGCTGACAGTTTCGGGTTGATGCGAAGGCATACCTACACCCTGTAGTTAGACACACAGTTCACTCAGCAAATATGTTTGAGCACGTTCTCTAAAGCAGGCAGGTCTACTAGGAATACGGCAGTGAACTGTGTAACTCTGCCTTCAGTCTCTCAGGGAGAGTTAGGCAGTAAATAAAATCGAGGTGGTAACAGGTCCTATGGGGAAATGCAAGTCAGGAGAACAGCAGGGGATGTTCATGTGTGGGTGAGAATTTAGCTGTAAAAGGGGATGGGGGGGTGTCAGGAAAGCCTAAGAAATAAGGTAACAGCAAGCATCTAGCAGAGGTGGAGGGAAAGAACAGCAAATATAGAAAACGGAGGGAAAGGACGGGAAGTGAGATCAGAGAGCGGAGAGAGTCAACGCCCAACATATCCATTGATCTACTTAAATATTTACTGAACACCTGCTGTGTACCAGTACTATATGCCCTGTGCAGGGAAAGCAGACATGACTGACACAGACCCAGGCCTCCTGGAGCTTGCATTTTGGAGATAACCCCTAACTAGTACAGCTACGTGGGGAACAGCCACCCTGATCGACTCCTGAGCCGCTGTCCGCAGAGCTCCCCTGGTGAGGGTCTGTATACACACTTACCCACCCGCTGACATTCACACATGCAAAAACAACACCAAACCAAGCCTCACAGACACACTTAAGAAGCCAGTTGTATGACATCTGCCAGGAAACAGTAATTAGCTACGATTATCTTATATCATATTCATTATCCTATATACAGAGCTGCCTGTCATTTGCAGACTTTTGCGGGCCGATACTTAGTCCACCGCCGAAAGTTGTCAGGGGTTGAGAGGGGAAAAATCAAACTCAAAAAAAGTCAAATCACTCAAAGTGCCTCCAGCCCTGTCCTAATTACCCGGACGCTGTATATATACACTCTTTGCTTCCCTCCCCTCCTTTCGCTTTGTTCTACCCAGGCACACTTTAGATGCGTTGTTTCTTAAGTCTGCTGTGTTTCAGGGCACCTGGGTGGCTCAGTCTGTTAAGCATCTGCCTTCAGCTTGGGTCATGATCCTGGGGTTCTGGGATGGAATGCCACAGCAGGCTCCTCTACCCTTCCCCCTGCTTGTATTCGTGCTTGCTCTCTTTCTCTCAAAAATAAATACATAAAGTCTTTTTAAAAATAATTTTTTAAAAAAGTCTGCTGTGTTTGTCCAGATTCGTTTATTTGGGATAGGAACTGTCAGCGACTGAGTTCCTGCGAGGTACCGGCCCCTGCACTAGGCATTTTACACCCAATATTTCTAATCCCTGCAGCCATCTCACAAGGTAGGAATTACTGGTTTCAGTTTATGGATATGGAAACTGAGCATCAGAGAGGTTGAGGAACTTGGCCAAAGTTAATAAGCAGCAAGTCTGAGATATTGAACCAAGACTTCCTGACTCCCCTATCCAAGTTCCTTCTCCTATACCAGCTGGATGCATCAGGGTTTCAAAGTCAAAGCTGACATGCTCTGTGGCAGCAAGATTTGGCAGTGTATAGTGCGGGACAAAGAGACAAAGCAATGACTACGTTGTAGGGGTAATTTTTGCTATGAGGGAGGGATGTATTCAGTTTAGTATAATGGAGCAAAGGCCCCTATTTAAAGGTGTACCTATGGGGTGTCTGGGTGGCTCAGTCGTTAAGCTTCTGCCTTTGGCTCAGGTCATGATCCCAGGGTCCTAGGATGGAGCATCAGGCTCCCTGCTTGTCAGGAAGCCTCCTTCTCCCTCTCCCACTCCCCCTGCTTGTGTTCCGTCTCTCACTGTCTGTCTCCATCAAATAAATAAATAAAATCTTTTAAAAATAAAAAATAAGAAAAAAAAATAAAGGTATACCCTCCTATGACCTGTGGGAATGGGACCCATGCTTGCCAGGTCTTTCTTAAGGAGAGTGGGAAACCTTCACTTTTATGTGGCCTCTCCTGAATTTTAGAGGCGGCCAACACTACTCTGGCCAAAAACCAGACACAAAAACGTGTCTTTGGCCAACTGTGGGTAAGCCCGGGGCTAGAGGGTCGTGGAGAGGTCACAGGCAGGAAGACCAGTTAGGAGGCCATTTGGACCCATGAAGGTGACCGGACCCACGTCAGATGCCTCCTTTTTGAGATACCCCTGCGGATGTTCCTCTGGACTCTGACACCAGCACCTAGGCTTGGCAAATATGACCATTTGGGTTAATTTTCTAAATAGCCCTGCCATTAGAATGGAGAGGAGCTATTTGCGGGAGTGGGCACAGTCTTTACTAAGGGAGAACGGCTGTGCAGGACCCAGCTTTTTAGGCATTTTGGACACCTGTACATGAAGGCACTCAACCCTCAGCCAGGTCCTTCCCTCCGCCTCAGCAAAGTGGCTGCATACAGACTACAAGACGCAGGAATCCAATCAGAGAATCGAAGCGGCCCTTAGCCGCGTGGAAGGCCTGGGGCTTGCTCCCATTTCCCTCCCTGCTTCTGTCCCATTGGGCTGGCGGAAACAATGCCAAGGAGTCTTTGGAGGTGGACAGGGCCACAAAGAGGGATCTAGAACCCAAGCGGAGGTGACATAGGGAAGGAAGGGTGGACCTCCGCTGTCAGGAGTGAGCCCTGTTACAGGACCGCATGGGGAGAGGGACAGACAGACAGACAGAATGTACTCACGATGATCTGCAACTTCCCCATCCTAATCAGGGTGTCATTGCGTCACCCTCACAGTGATTCTAAGCCTTGCTTATTCTACTTAGTTTTAAGATTCGAGTCGGGTGTCACCTCCTCCAAGAAGCCCTCCCTGATTGCCCTCAACCCACTGCACTACATATGCCTCCTCTCAAGCTTCCAGAATCTCTTGCCTAATAGTCTTATAATGATTTGTGTGTGTGTCTGTCTCTCACTGGCCAAACTTCTCAAGGCGCCACTGCTGTAGGTCCCTTTCATCTAATGTTCTTCTAGCCTGAGAGGTAAGCATTCAGGACAGGTGATGTGCAGAGCAAGGGAGCCTTTGTGGATCCACATAGCTCAGCAAATCGCTCTGTCCCTTACCAGCCAGGTAACCTCAGGCAAAGTTCCTCCCTCTCTCAACTTGGGTCTCTTAACCTGTAAAATGACTGGGTCCTATTGTCCACTGAAGGGTAAGAATCCCATACGTGAAAATGCCAAACCCTAAAATGCTATACAAACGCATGATATTTGTATAATGATTACTTAGCAAACAGACTTGGGGGGAACATTTTTGTTTGCCTTTCTCGATCTGAAATTGAGTAGTAGTAACATAGTGTTTATCAAAAGACTTTACAGTTCAATTCGATAGCCCTGGGAGTAAGAGACCCAAGACAGTCTGGGTTGGTAAGCTCTGCCTCTTTTGACTGGGCGTCAACACCAGACATGGTTGGCCCTCCTTCTAGAACAGCAAAGTCACATTTGACCAAGTGGTCTGGAGAAATTCTTGACTCTTGAGTTCTTATCTGCACGCAGGGTCCACAACCACTCTTGCTAAAGAAAAAAAAGAAGAAGCAGGTGCCTTAGTCACACTACTCCTACAGAAGCATTGTTATTGCTGTGAATAATTCAAAAAATTAAAACAGATAAGGCCCTAAAAAAAAAGTGCGGTGCTTTAAAATATGACGATAAAGATATTGGCGGCCCATCAAGTGAGACAGGTACCTTTTTGGGAACAGGGATGAATGTGATTGGCCATCCACCCTCACCTGGGACGGCTCCGTGATCCACCGTTGGACGCCGAGGCAGGAGAGGAGCACAAATGAGGGAAAAGAAGGCAGTTTCGCTTGCAGGTGCTTATGTATCCGTGTTTTCCCCTCCAGAGAGGTCACGGGCCTTTATTACAAAAATACTCAAGCCGCTGGGCGGTCCTCTAACAGATGAGCTTGAAGCACATTCTGGAGTTACGGCTGATAATATTGCCCAGGCATGCTAATGAAGCATTTTGTCAACAGAATCTTAATTTACGTCTGTCCAGAGGGAACTGAGGGAATTTACTTTCCTGGCCCCCAGAGAGGAGAGCGGGGAAGACATGAATCAACAGGTTGAGAGAGGACGGCTAGTCCGGATTTAGGCTCATACTTGAATCTTTCTGAACGGCGCTCTGATTTCTTCCCCCGGTTCGAGAGGTCTGGTGGGCTGCAAGCTGGGACACATTTCCAGTTTCTTCCTTCGTCAGACAGCGAGTGGGGTCACACCATTTACTTAAATGTGAATTCCCAGAACGGGAACTTCAAACAAAGTTTTTACATTGTAAATAGTAGCGATTTTTCTGCCACCGGTGGTTCGAATTCAGCTGTACTTGCCATCAGCATAATAATACAGAGCTCGTAGAAAAGGGAATCACTCATTAACAATTCGCCAGAGTGACTGATCTTTTTAAGGCCCTGCTTAAAGCCTCTTGGCGGCTTCCCACTGCCCTGGGGATAGAGCATGAAGCCCTGCCCCCACCTGCCTGGGGAGGGGGCAGTCAGGGGGAGCTCTGCTGCCTCCCCAGCCTTTCCTCTGGCTTCTCAGAGCGTCCTCGGCCCCGGGGGACAGTTCTGTTCCCAGGACCTGCCTCGGTGTCCTTCTGGTGCTGGAGATATTCTCCGTCCAGCTAACCCCCAGGTCTCAACGTAGTTCTGACGCCCTGACCAAGTTCTGTCCTCCCGACTTACACACCCCCTCAGCCCACACCTCCCTCCCCGAACACTTCCTGGTGCTACTATAAACCTGCCTCAAAGGAGTGTTGTCAAGACGAAGTGCCCGGTGACGTCAAGACATCCACCAAATGTTAACTTTCTACCCATTGTCAGTTGCCTTGCTGTCTCCTTCCTTCATTGTATCCTCAGGAGGGCACAACACGTCTGTCGTGTTCCTCCCACAATGAGGACCGGGCTCGATTTGAATCATAGGTGCCCAACAAACATTGGTGGAATGAAGGAATAGACCCAGATTTGTTGGATGGAGGAAGTGGGGTGGGGGTTACTGTTTAATGGGTACAGGGTTTCTGTTTGGGATAATGAAACACGTCTGGAGATGGATGGGGGATGGGTGTACAATGAAATGGATTACGTAATGCCTCTGAAATGCACATAAAAATGCTTCTGTTGTAAGTTTTATGTGATGTGTATTTTACCACGATAAACAATTGTGTTGAATGAATGCACGGTTGACTCTTTTAGCTTAGTCCTATTCAGCGTTAATATTTTAATTCAATCAATATTCATAGAGTGCCTACTATGCCTACTATAGATAATAAAGGCCTACTATGGATAAGAGAGAAAGGTACACTCTTGGACTGATGGGATAATCTGTAAAATACAAGCAAATTTCACACCCAATCACCCTTTCTATGTAAACACCTTTAATCTAGACAGACAGGTCTTATTTTTTTTTTAAAGATTCTATTTATTGGTTTGACAGAGAGAGAGCGCAGCAGCAGAGGGAGAGGGAGAAGAAGAAGGGGAAGGAGAAGCAGACGCCTCACTGAGCAGGGAGCCTAATGTGGGACTTGATCCCAGGAGCCTGGGATCATGATCTGAGCTGAAGGCAGACGCTTAACCTACTGAGCTGCACAGGTGTCCCAGAAAAGATCTTATTTATCTTTATACCCCAAGTCTCAAGCACATAATATGTGCTCAACTCATGTTTGCTAAATCAAAAATAGGGCGTTGACAATAGCCCAGTGTTTAAGGAGGTCTTTCCCCATTACAAAACGCTCCCCACACCAAATCTTATATGGGGTCTCTTTCCTTCTTTCTTCTCCTTTCTCTTTCCTTCACGTTAACAGCCATCCCTGCCTGACTTGGCGGTTTCCTCAATTTCCTTATCCTTGTTTGGCCAGCTGTTTTTAGCTGTTCATCTCTTGCTCTCATTCACACATGTCTAAGCAAATTTTACTATTTTTTTTTTTTTAAAGAAAGGCAGACTGCCACATGCAGCGCCTCTTTTGGCTGTGTCTGGAGTCTTGGAAGCTTGACTACCCTATGTTCTCCTACAAATGGACCTTGAGAGCTTGTTTGGAGGTTCTAGCTGGGGAGCGCAGCTACTCACATACCCTTGACCGAAGAATGGTCCTCTCCTCTATCGGAGAAGGTCATACTGTCGACCAAGCACGCAGCTTCGGGAGGGACGCACACGGAGCAGTGAGGGAGGAAGGGGACACCCACCTAGCCAGCCAGATCAGCCGAATCAACCCTGGCAATCAGTGGGGTGACAGATGTCGCAGCCAGATCTCCCTCACATCCCAAATCTCCCTATTTTATACCTTCTGTGCCTTCCGCAAAGTCCGAGTCCTGGAGAAGAGTTACACTTGTCTCTGAGTTACACTTTCTCTGAGGAGAAAGATGAGTAGGGATAAGACAGGCTTAGCAGATGGGTTGGGCAACACACCCTGGAATCCCATACCCCCCCAACCCCGCCTGTCCCCAAACCCCCAAATCTTTGGGGCGAGGGGTGAGTAAGACACACAGGGCCTCAGTAAGCAACCACATACCATTTGCCCACTTGCTGTCAGCAAGTGACTGTCAGTTGCCCGGTGGTTTCTTTCACTTTCCACTGAATTAACTTCAGTCGTTTCATAATGGACGGAAGTAGATAAGATGATATGGTGTAATAAAATATTAGGCAGCACCGTAGAGAAGGGAACATCAAAGCACGAAGCTAATCAGAGTGATAAAGAATATTCTGTTTGCGAGGTCTGTGTCAAACAGCCTGACCAGCGGGAGGGGTCTTTTGTAGGACTTGGCTTTCTAAGGTAGACACCATGGAATGAAGCCAAGAGGTGCAGAGATCACATTGGACTTCCATGCATCAGATGCATGGACATGGAGGTGGACTTCCCATTCTAGAACCATCTTCCTGATAGGCGTGACATAGCAGAGGGCTTCTGAGAACAGCCTCGAACCAGGCTGCAAGACGTAGAATCCATCCCCCTTACTTCCTACCTTCTGTGAACTGAGGCAAGTTCCCTGATCTTTCTGTGCCTCAGTTTTCTCATCTGTAAAATGACAATAATGAGATACTTACTCAGGGAGTTTTCATGAGCATGAGATACACTAATACTAACTTGCAAAGCACTTAGAACAATGGCAGGCTATTGAGTATTATATCAATGTTTGATAAGTAAATAAAATCATAAATATAGTTAATGCACACCTTAGCACCCTCTGGCTTACAAAAGAAGCTCAGGTAGTTAGGATTACATCCCTTTTATGGATGGGAAAATAAGGTTTCCTAAGCATTTTGAGTCAAAGCTGATTAAAAAGAAAAATGAGCATTTAATATCTTATATTTCTTTTTTTAATTTTTTTTGAAAGAGAGAGTGCATACAAGCAGGACAGAAGAACAGACTCTCTGCTGAGCAGGGAGCCCGACGTAGGACTTGATCCCAGGACCCTGAGATCACGACCTGAGCCGAAGGCAGACGCTGCACCAACTGAGCTACCCAGGCGCCCCAATATCTTTTATTTCTTATCCTTTCTCTAAGGGAAAGGATCAGCTCTCTTTTTCTCCTATTTCCACAGCAAAGAGCAGTTAAGCAGTTAATCACTTAATTTTTATTTGATTACTAGGATAATAAGTAGAATAGTTGTCATTAAAATAAAATATAGTAGGGCGCCTGGGTGGCTCAGTGGGTTGAGCCGCTGCCTTCGGCTCGGGTCATGATCTCAGGGTCCTGGGATCGAGTCCCGCATCGGGCTCTCTGCTCGACAGGGAGCCTGCTTCCCTTCCTCTCTCTCTGCCTGCCTCTCTGCCTACTTGTGATCTCTGTCTGTCAAATAAATAAATAAAATCTTTAAAAAATAAAAAAATAAAAAAAAATAAAATAAAAAAAATAAAATATAGTTTGTATCGGTGTATATACGACGTGTGGCATATGGCATGTGTCCATTCTAAGAATACTTACCTGTTGATCTTTATTATTAATATTGGTCTATTTTTCCTTATTGCTCAGGGACCAGTATTAATATGAATTTCATGCATATTAGTCTTAATGGTGTATGTTACTCTTACACTCCAACACCTGGGTTGAAATTCAGGCTATCTGCCTGTGGCTTACTGTGGACTTTGGATTGAAAGAAGCTTCTCTTTCTTCTCTTTCTTCACCCATACTCAGAGTTACATGAGAAGTTTGTCCTCTGTTCTACAGTCATTGGCCTTTTTCTATTTTAAATAGGATGGTATGCATGGGCAATGGTTCTTGAAGTAGCAGGATGAATGAGAGAAGCAAGGCTGCCTTCCTCCCCAGACCCTGCAGAGCGGTGTTAAGTATACAGGCTTTGAAGATGGGGGCTCATATTAATGATACCATATATACGATATATAATTCACACTATATTAGTATATCGGGCACTAAGCCCCAGCTTTGCCATTTACTACCTGTGTGACTTTAGGCAAGATACTCCATCTCTGTCCACTTTCTCATTCACAGCATAGAGATAATGGCAGAATCTGCCGTGCTGGGAAATGGAAACATTACATGAGTTAATGAATGTTAAGCATTTAGAACAGGCTCGGCTCATGGCAAACATGGGGTGAATGTTAGCTGTTAGCTCTATGCTCTGTTTTGCTCAGGACTTTCACGAGCCTCTTGTCTAAGTCAATGGCTTTCAAACACTCTTGCCCATGACCTTCAGTAAGAAATCCATGTTATATCACAACCCAGTACATTCACACATAAAAAACTAAATGGAAATTTTGCAAAACATGAATACTCGTGTACCTGCACTGTACTCCATTAATTTCTGTTAATTCTGTTCCCCTTTAAAGAAAAATACTGATAGTTCCCTATGAAATAGATTTCACAATCCACTAATGACTCCATTTGAAAACGCCTGCTCTTTGGTACCAATGATATGCAGAATAATGTCTCTCTGACACATTCATGCCCTAATTCCTAGACCCTATGTTTTACCACTTTAAGCAGCTACAGGAACTTTGCAGATCTGATTAAGATTACAGACTTGGAGAGGAGAGAATTCAACTCGATTGTCCAGGTGAGCTCAGTCTAATCACATGAGATTTTTTAGAAGATTTGTATTTATTTACTTAAGGGAGAGACAGAGATAGAGAGAGAGTAGGGGGAGGGGGCTGAGTAGGGAGCCTGACAAGGGGCTCGATCCCAGGACCCCGAGATCATGACCTGAGCCAGAGTCAGATGCTTAACTGACTGAGCCACCCAGGCATCCTTCATGTGAGATCTTAAAAAGCAGAGAAACTTCCCTGGCTTTGGTCAGAGAGAGATGTAAGAATGCAAGGGTCAGAGATGCAAAGGAAGAAAGACTCCGTCTGCCGTTACCAGTGGTGAACCTGGTGAAGGTGCTGGCTGTGAGCCAAACTAGGGCTGCTGGCTTCCTCCGGAAGCCGGAGAAGGCAAGGAAACAGATTCTTCTTTAGAGCTTCCAGAATGGAATGCAGTCTCCAATGAGACCCGTGTCAGGCTTCTCCCCTCCAAAATAATACATTTGTGCTGCTTAAGACACCAGATGTGTGATCATCTGTTATAGCAGCAACAGGAAACTGATACACTACCTAAGCTTGAAAACCTGACTTCGCCTTTAATGACTCTCTCTCCTAGCCCCATGCGTTTCAATGAATCACCAATGCCTTCTGCTTCACCTTTGAGTGTCTCTGGTCCAATCCACACGCCTGCCCAATTTTCATGGCCACTGCCCTCATTCTGGGCCCCTGGATCTCTCTCTGGGACGATGAACCCTCCTAGCTGCTTTTCCTACTTCTGTGGCCCCCACATGCTCCACACCCTCCTCCTTCTGGCTTTCAGAGTCAACTTTCTCAACGACCAATGTGATGACCTCTCAGGACTTTTGATGCCTCGTCATGCCCACAGGATAACATCTGAGGTCTTTGGGGGATATTTAAAGTGCTTCAGATGACCTGTCTTCAAATCCCTGAGGATATGTTTCCCTACTGCAATTTTCCCTATTCTCGCTCCTTAGAATAACAAATTTATAAAGTTACTTCACCATCTCACTTTATTATACTTAGTGGTTTAATTTTCTTTGTTGTTTTGGCCTTAAAAAATTGCTTCTTAGGAACCAAAGAAGCATCCCCACCTGCCAATCAGCCCACAAATTTTGTACCCCAACCAAGACCTCCAAGTGTCTCATTTATAATATGGCCCTCCAACCACAACACGTTTTACTTTTTTTTTTTTTAAAGATTTTATTTATTTATTTGACAGACAGAGATCACAAGTAGGCAGAGAGGCAGGCAGAGAGAGAAAGGAGGAAACAGGCTCCCTGCGGAGCAGAGCGCCCAATGCGGGGCTCGATCCCAGGACCCTGGGATCATGACCTGAGCCAAAGGCAGAAACCCACTGAGCCACCCAGGGACCCCACGTTTTACTTTTTAATTAGGGCATTGGTGGCATAGAGAACTCTCTTTTCGTGCTTGGGAAAAGTAAACAAATTTGCCAAGCAGTATACTCATTATTTGCATCTTTTGTATTAACGAGCCTCATTCAAAATGTGTACCAATCTGTGTATTTGAAAGGTCCTGCGGGACCTAACGTCCAAAGGTGGTGCTGGAGGAATGTGTGATGTTGTCCCCCTGCCCTGCTGGCAGGAGTCCAGCGTACTTTCTCACAGTCCATATGTGAGAAGGAAAGCCATCCCCTAACAACCCAAGGCCCCTTGCCTTGACCCTGACCCTAAGGTTTCTCTGGCATTGCGTTTTGTTCTACATATCCCTTGTGGTTTAGCCAACTCACTCAGATCAAGGGCACAATTAAGTTTTGCTGCAGCCAGAGGAAATTTTATTTTATTTATTTTTTTAAGATTTTTTTTTTAAATTTATTTGACAGAGATCACAAGTAGGCAGAGAAGCAGGCAGAGAGAGAGGAGGAAGCAGGCTCCCTGCCAAGTGGAGAGCCCGATGTGGGGCTCGATCCCAGAACCCTGGGATCACTACCCGAGCCGAAGGCAAGGCTTTAACCCACTGAGCCACCCCAGGCACCCCCAGAGGAAATTTTAGATGACAAAGTGCAAGCAGTTGTAAAACATTGTATTAGTTTATGGTGTGCCTGGGTGGCTCAGTCGTTGGGCATTTGCCTTGGGCTCGGGTCATGATTCCGGGGTCCTGGGATCGAGTCCCACATTGGGTTCTCTGCTCAATGGGGAGTGTGCTTCTCCATCTCCCACTCCCCCTGCTTGTGTTCCCTCTCTCACTGTGTTTCTCTCCGTCAAATAATAAATCTTAAAAACAAAAAACAAAAAACACCAAAACCATTGTATTAGTTTCCTCCAGCTGCTGTGACAAAATTGCACAGACTGAGTGACCTAAACAAAAGGAATTTATTTTCTCACAGTTCTGGAGCCTAAAAGTTCCAAATTAAGGTGTCTGTAGGATTGGCTTCTTCTGAAACCTCTCTCCCTGGCGTGCAGATGGCCACCTTCTCGCTGTGTCCTCATGTGTCTTTCTCTGCGCACACATCTTCCTGGAGTCTGTCCGTGTGTGCAAACTTCCTTTTCTTATGAGGACACCAGTCAGATTGGATGGGGTCCACGTTAATGGATTTATTTTAACTTAATGGGTTTTAATTTTAACTTAATCACCTCTTTAAAGTCCCTGCAACCCAATATAGTTCCATTCCAAGTTACCGGGGGTTTGGATTTCTTTTTTTGTTTGTTTGTTTTCCCCTTAATATTTATTTATTTATTTGATGGGGACGGGTGAAGCACAGTCAGGGGGAGGGGGAGAGGGAGGCGTGGGCTCCCTGCTGAGCAAGGGGCCCGACTTGGGCTGAATTCCAGGATCCCAAGCTGGGGCTTGATCCCAGGATCCCAAGATCATGACCTGATCTGAAGGTAGACACCCGAGCAACTGAGCCAGCCAGGCGCCTCTAGGGGTTTGGATTTCAACATGGATTTGGGGAGTGGGCTGGACAGACTCAGCCCATAACAAAGAGTAAGGGCATTGCCTCCTGAAACTCTGATTTGCACACACCCTTTCTCCTAACAAATTCCTCTTAGGTGCTGCTCAAAACCCCTGTTAGGGTCCTTCTGTTCAGGTGCTGTGGATCTTCAAGGCTGGGGTCTACCCTGTGGCCCTACTTTCGTCTCTAGAAGAATCATGACTTTTTGCAGGGTGGGGGAGGGCCTCATACTCCTGCCCCATGTTTTTTGGTTATAATTTTCACACGTCACAGCCAGTTTATCAGCAACTCAGCTCGCCCAGCCGTGCCATAAGAACCCTATTTTCTCTTCCCTTTTTCCTGATGCTTTTTGCTGAGACTCTTTTGAAGACTATCCTTGGCCCTTATGTTAGCATTGGAGATGCTGAGGTATCATCCTCCACTCTTCCTGGCTTTGCCCCCCCCCTTTATGCCCTGTTTTCTTTAAAAGCAGCTTTCAGTATTACTCTATACTCTTTGCTGTATGCAGTCCCTAAAGCCCCACTCACCCCCCACAGAGCTTGAATCCAGATTCCCTAGATGGTCTTTCCAATCAGAAATTCATAAAGTCTGGAGTGCCTGGATGGCTCATTCAGTTGAGCGTCCGACTCTTGATTTTGGCTCAGGTCATGATTTCAGGGCTATGAGATCGAGCCCCACATTGGGCTCTGTGCTGAGTGTGGAGCCTGCTAGGATCCTCTCTCTCCCTCTGCCCCTGCCTCCGTTCCCTGTTTCTCTCTCTTTCTCTCTCTCTTTCTCAAATAAATAAATAAATCTTAAAAAAAAATTCTTAAGGATCATTTTCAATGAGACAGCAACACCAGCTTCCTTTAAACTTTTCAGCTGTATGATTTGGGATCCCTTCCTCTTTGCTTCAGATCACAGCTCTTTTTTTTTTTTAAACGTGACGTTGTTGCTTCATAGACCAGGGTCAAATATGACCACTATACTTAGCCACGTGGGAGTGACACCCTGGTCCTTGGCTGCAGTCTGGGAGCCGCGGGTTAGCTCCTCAGAAGCGAGTCAGGAGTCCAGCGATGCAACATGCTGGCAATGGCCATGGATTTGGGGACAGATAGCTCATGCCTTGAGCAATCACAAGTCCAAGATCAGTGGCCTCTCCTGGGAAATCTGGTGATTAGTACAGGTAGATATTCAGAGAACCGACGAGGGTAGCATTAGTAATCTACATGGAGACTTATTTACAAGACTTCTGTTTTGTTTTGTGTTTTGGTTGGGTAGTTGTATGTGTGTGTCAAGTGGGCATTAAAGGGTCCCAGCCTAAGGCACTGTCACCCTGAGGGACGCTAAGAGAAACTCTGGTCCCAGGGTTTAACATCTGAAAAACCAAATTTGATTCTCAGGCGCCTGGAGCATCGTGTTAGCATCCGTGTCTTTGCTTTGATCTTGCTTAGCTGGGATCTGATTATTTGCATTCAGGGTTTGCATTAATATTCAGGCTAACGAACAAGCAAGCCTGAAAATGCTGAGGTTGGCTAGCCAGCCCCCTTGTTAACTACTATAATTGAGGTAGGGTTGTGGTCATTAATATAAATGACAGTGACTCTCCTCAGTCATCTGGTCAGCAGGAAAGAGCATCGAACTAAGAGCGAAGGATCTGGTTCAAACCCCAGCCCCCTCTGGAGCATTACTTTCTCCTCTCTGAGACCTTTCCCTCACTTGCTAAAAAAATGAGAGGACTATCCTTAACATTTAATTTGCATTTTTGTAAAAATAACACACACGTTGTTAAATGGTCAAATAATACTACAAGGCTTGGCACAGAAAACAGCAATTCTTACGAAGAGGGCCACAATGATATCTCCCATCCCACAATGCTCTTCTACTGAGACCTTGACTCCCCTCCCTGGAAATGGAAGGGTCTGTGTTTTCTCCCCTCTAACCAGGGAAAACCCTTGTAACTGCTTTGACTGGCAGAGTATTATGTATTGGTCGGGGTTCCCCAGAGAAACAGATCAGTAGGATATATATATAGAGAGAGAGAGACAGACAGACAGAGAGACAGAGAGACACATTGATTTACGATCAGGTATTGGCTCCCCCAGTTAGGGAGGCTGAGCAATCCCACGTCTGTCCTCCACGAGCTGGAGAAGGCCCAAGGTGTGTAGTTGTAGTTCAAAGACCCAAGAGTCAGGAGCTCCGAGGACAGAAGACAGACGTTTCAACTCAAGTGGTCTGTCAGAGAGCGACTCCATCCTTCCTCAGTCTTTTTGTCATATTCAGGCCCCCAAAGAATTAGATGATGCCCCCCCCCAAAATGGGGAAGGGAGATCCACTTTACTCAGTCTACTGAATCGAACACTAATCTCTTCCAGAAACCTCAAATGGACGCATGCACAAATACTGTTTAACCAGATAGCTGGACATTCCGAGGTCCAGTCAATTGACACAGAAAATGAACTATCATAGATGCTATGTGATGATATCCTGTTCTCTTAGGACATTCACCTCTGGGACCCTGAGCTGCCAAATGAGAAAAAGCTCAAATTAGCCTACCTGGAGAGATCCCATAGAAAAGCCCTGGGAGAGGGAGACGGGATGAGAGGTGTGGCTAGGCTCCAGCTGCTCCAGCCCCACTCCATTTCCTGCATCCCAAACCACCCAGCAGAGCCCTTCCTGAAATCCTCAGGCCTAGGACCCTTAAGAGGCAATGCATACAGTGGTTGTTACTGTTTAAAGCCACCAAGTTCTGGCCAATGTGTTACCTGCTTGTAGTAACCATAAAGCTTCTGAACCAGCCCACAGTTCAGTATCATTCTGTTGAGAGCAGACTGTTTCCTTTCTTTTCCTTTTTGAAGAAAGAAAGGGGGTGGGGATGGCGGACAGAGTGGGGGGGAGAGAAATCCTCAAGCAGGCTCCAGACCCAGCATGGAGCCCAACACAGGGCTCAATCCCACTACCCTGAGGTCATGACCTGAGCTGAAATCAAGAGTCTGACGCTTAACCTACTGAGCTACCCAGGCACCAGTCTCTTTCCTTTCTTCTAGCACCTTCTTCTTACCATACATAACTCCAGAAGAATTAATATGCTTATACAGGTATCCATCTCAGACATACTACAATTTGACTTTCTCTTTGGTCCATCTTCTATTATCCCCTCTTCCCATTTCTACTTCCTCAATCACTTAAACATAATTATATCAAAATCTTGGCTTAAGTCAGTATTTATCTTTGCCTTATCATTACTACCATGTAAGCACTGCTCACTGCTGAGCCAACTGACTCTTGACCACTACCTTCACTTTCTTATTTCTCACTTGCCCACTTGCCCTGTTTCTCATATCATTACCACTTCGTCCTGCCACACTCCTCAACTAGATTGCAAAAAAAAAAAAAAAAAAAAGTCAAACTAGAGTGTGAAGACGAAAGATAGTCTACGTGGTTAAATCATGCAGTCTATCCATCCATTTCCAATGCCCCTGGCGTCCATTGTCTTGGAGCCTCTGGTCCCCTGTGCCTCGGTGGACTGGTACGCTCTCCAACTGCAACTTCTGTCCAGGGTTTCCTGTTGCCTCTCCCCTGCAGCAGGCCCCTTTCTTCCTGACTCCTTCTTGCATTATTGTCTCATTTAAGTGGAACACAACCTCTAGGGACTTCCTTGGGGAGGAGGTGTGGGAAGGGGAAGTGCTGAAAGTCTCTATGGCTGAAAATGTCTTCATTCTCTTCTGTCATGTGATTAATACTTGGCTGAAGTAGAGGATTCTGGGTTGATCTTTTCTTCTCATAAGTTTGAAGGTGTCACTCTCTGGTCTTTCCAGTATGCAATGCCATTCTTGAGAATTCCCCTGCCATTCTGATTCCAGAATCATATTTTGAGACTTAATTTTGTTGTTCTAGAGACACTTCTGGCATTTCCTCTTGATCTCTGGTGTTCTGAATCAGTATGAAGATAAGACTGAGTATAGATTTTGTTCTCCTTCCTTTTTCTGGATAGGCCCTTTGGATCTAGAGGCCTGCTTTCCTATTCTCAGAAATGCATGACTTCTTTTCTTCTCTCTGTTTTATTTCTTAAATCTCTATTAGTTGGCTATTGGGTTACCTGAATTAATCCTTTCAGTTTTAAAATCTTTTCTTCCAAAATATAAAAATAAAATAAAATAAAATAAAAATATTTTCTTCCTTATTTCCAATCTTCCTATGTTATGGGAAATTTCCTTATTCTTAAAAATTTGCTCTCATTTTGTCTTTTCTCTCTTAGAATTCCAATTAATTTCTGAAGGTGTTTTTGGCTCTGTTTCTAGCGTTGGCTTTGCTTTCTCCAATTTGCTTTCGTACTCATTTATTATAGTTTCTGCCTTTCATAGGGGACTCTTCACTCCAACATTCAGCAGTCGCAATACACCATAATGTGGTAAGAAGCTGGAAGGAAACATGGCTGATGCTTGGTAAAGCTATTTCATGGCGGGGCGACAGGCCCACCTCTCTTGGCTGGCAATTCAGTGTTTTAGCTGAACACTGAGAGTCATTCTTCTGCCTGACGATTGGCTGTACACCTAGGTGACAGGGTTCCCTGCTCAGTTGGGAATCTACTTTTCACTTTCCTTCTTCCCCTCCCCCTGCTCATGCTCTTTTTCTCTCTCAAATAAATAAAATCTTTAAAAAAATCATTCTATTTATTTATTATAAATTTATTTTAATTTATATAATTTTAAAAATTTTAATTTATATAATTTTAAAAATTTTCGTCATCATGATAAATGTATTCTTTTTTCTCTTTTTTTCTTTATATATTCACATTTTCTTCCATTTTTTAAAAATTAACATATAATGTATTATTTGCTTCAGGGGTACAGGTCTGTGGATCATCAGGCTTACACATTTCACAGCACTCACCATAGCACATACCCTCCCCAATGTCCATAACCCAGCCACCCTCTCCTTCTTCCCCCACCTTTCCAGCAACCCTCAGTTTGTTTCCCGAGATTAAGAGTCTCTTATGGTTTATCTCCCTTCCTGGTCCCATCTCATTTCATTTTCCCCTCCCTTTCCTCCATGAGCCCCCACCCTGCCTCTCAAATTCCTCATATCAGGGAGATCATATGATAATTGTTTTTCTCTGATAGACTTATTTCGCTTAGCATAATACCCTCTAGTTCCAACCATATTTTTGCAAATGGCAAGATTTCAGGTTTTTTGATGGCTACATGGTATTCCATTGTATATATATACCACATCTTCTTTATCCATTCATCTGTTGATGGACATCTAGGCTCTTTCCATAGTTTGGCTATTGTGGACATTGCAGCTAGAAACATTCGAGTGCACGTGCCCCGTCAGATCACTACATTTGTATCTTTAACCTAAATACCCAGTAGTGCAGTTGCTGGGTCATAGGGTAGCTCTATTATCAATTTTTTGAGGAATCTCCATACAGTTTTCCAGAGTGGCTGCACAGCTGGCATTTCTACCAACAGTGGAGGAGGGTTCCCCTTTCTCTGCATCCTCGCCAGCACTTGTCATTTCCTGACTTGTTAATTTTAGCCATTCTGACTGGTGTGAGGTGGTATCTCACTGTGGTTTTGATTAGTATTTCCCTGATGCTGAGTGATGTTGAGCACTTTTTCATGTGTCTGTTGGCCATTTGGATGTCTTTTTTGCAGAAATATCTGTTCATATTTTCTGACCATTTCTTGATTGGATTATTTGTTCCTTGGGTGTTGAGTTTGGTAAGTCCTTATAGATTTTGGATACTAGCCCTTTATCTGGTATGTCATTTGCAAATATCTTCTCCCATTCAGACAGTCGCATTTTGGTTTTGTTGACTGTTTCCTTTGCTGTGCAAAAGCTTTTGATCTTGATGAAGTCCCAATAGTTCATTTTTGCCATTGCTTTCCTTGCCTTTGGCAGTGTTTCTAAGAAGAATTTGCTGTGGCTGAGGTCAAAGAAGTTGCTGCCTGTGTTCTTCTCAAGGATTTTGATGGATTCTTACCTCATGTTGAGGTCGTTCATTCATTTTGAGTCTATCTTTGAGTGTGGTGTGAGGAAATGGTCCAGCTTCATTCTTCTGCATGTGCCTGTCCAATTCTCCCAACATCATTTGTTGAAGAGATTGTCTTTTTTCCATTGGACATTCTTTCCTGTTTTGTCAAAGATTAGTTGACTATAGAATTGTGGGTCCTTTTCTGGGCTCTCTATTCTCTTCCACTGATGTATGTGTCTGTTTTTGTGCCAGTACCATAGTGTCTTGATGATTACAGCTTTTTTTTTTTTTAAGATTTTATTTATTTATTTGACAGAGAGGGAACATAAGCAGGGGGAGTGGGAGAGAGAGAAGCAGGCTTCCAGCTGAGCAGGGAGCCTGATGTGGGGCTCCATCCCAGGACCCTGGGATCATAACCTGAGTTGAAGGGAGATGATTAATGACTGAGCCACCCAGGCGCCCCAATGATTACAGTTTTGTAATAGAGCGTAAAGTCTGAAATTGTGATGCTGACAACTTTGGTTTTCTTTTTCAACATTCCTCTGGCTACTCGGGGTCTTTTCTGGTCCCATATAAATTTTAGGATTATTTGTTCCATCTCTTTGAAAAAAATGATGGTATTTTGATAGGGTTTGCATTAAATGTGCAGATTGCTTTAGGTAGCATAGACATTTTCACAATATTTATTCTTCCAATCCATGAACATGGAGCGCTTTTCCATTTCTTTGCATCTTCCTCAATTTCTTTCATAAGTACTTCAGTTTTCTGAGTACAGATTCTTTGCCTCTTTGGTTAGGTTTATTCCTAGGTATCTTACACTTTTGGGTACAACTCTAAATGGGATGGACTCCTTAATTTCTCTTTCTTCTGTCTTGTTGGTCTACAGAAATGCAACTGATTTCTGTGCATTGATTTTATATCCTGACACTTTGCTGAATTCCTGTACAAGTTCTAGCAGATTTGAAGTAGAGTCTTTCGGGTTTTCCACATAAAGTACCATATCATCTGCAAAGAGTGAGAGTTTGACTTCTTCTTTGATGATTTCAATGCATTTAATTTCTTTTTGTTGTCTGATTGCTGAGGCTAGGATTTCTAGTACGATGTTGAATAGCAGTGGTGATAGTGGACATCCCTGCCATATTCCTGACCTTAGGGGAAAAGGTCTGAGATTTTTCCCATTGAGAATGATATTCGCTGTGGGTTTTTCATAGATGGCTTTGATGATATTGAGGTATGTACCCTCTATTCCTACACAGTGAAGAGTTTTGATCAAGAAAGGATGCTGTACTTTGTCAAATGCTTTTTCATCATCTATTGTGTCATATGGTTCTTCTTCTTTCTGTTACTAATGTATTATATCACATTGACTGACTTGCGGATGTTGAACAAAACTTGCAGCCTGGGAATAAATCCCACTTGGTCATGGTGAATAATCCTTTTAATGTACTGTTGGATCCTATTAGCTAGTATTTTGGTGAGAATTTTTGCATCGATGTTCATCAGGGATCTTGGTCTGTAATTCTCTTTTTTGATGGGGTCTTTTCTGGGTTTGGGATCAAGGTAATGCTGGCCTCATAAAATGAGTTTGGAAGTTTTCCTTCCATTTCCATTTTTTGAAAGAGTTTCGGGAGAATAGGTACTCATTCTTCTTTAAATGTTTGGTAGAATTCCCCTGGGAAGCCATCTGGCCCTGGCCTCTTGTTTGTTGGGAGATTTTTGATGACTGCTTCAATCTCCTTACTGGTTATGGGTCTGTTCGGGTTTTCTATTTTCTCCTGGTTCAGTTCTGTAGTTTATACGACTCTAGGAATGCATCCATTTCTTCCAGATTGTCAAATTTGCTGGTGTATTGCTGCTCATATGTTCTTATAATTGTTTGTATTTCTTTGGTGTTGGCTGTGATCTCTTCTCTTTCATTCACGATTTTATTAATTTGGGTCTTTTCTCTTTTCTTTTTGATAAGTCTGGCCATCTTATTAATTCTTTCAAAGAACCAGCTCCTAGTATCATTGATCTGTTCTACTGTTCATTTGGTTTCTATTTCATTGATTTCTGCTCTGATCTTTATTATTTCTTTTCTCCTTCTGGGTTTAAGGTTCATTTGCTGCTCTTTCTCCAGCTGCTTTAAGTGAAGGGTTAGGTTGTGTTTTGGAGACCTTTATTGTTTCTTGAGAAAGGCTTGTATTACTTTATACTTTCCTCTCAGGACCGCCTTTGCTGTGTCCCACAGATTCCAAACAGTTGTGTTTTCCTTTTCATTTGTTTCCATGACTTTTTTTTCAATTCTTCTTTAATTTCCTATTGACCCATTCATTCTTTAGTAGGATGCTCTTTAGCCTCCATGTATTTGAGCTCTTTCCAACTTTCCTCTTGCGGTTGAGTTTTAATTTCAAAGCATTGTAGTCTGAAAATATGCAGGGAATGATCTCAATCTTTTGGTACTAGTTGAGACCTGATTTGTGACCCAAGATGTGATCTATTCTAGAGAATGTTCCACGTGCACTAGAGAAAAATGTATACTCTGTTGCTTTGGGATAGAATGTTCTGAATATATCTGCGATGTCCATCTGGTCCAGTGTGTCATTTAAAGCCTTTATTTCCTTGTGGATCTTTTGCTTAGATGATCTCTCCATTTCAGTGAGGAAGGTATTAAAGTCCCCTACTATTATTGTATTATTGTCAATGTGTTTCTTTGATTTTGTTATTAATGTGTTTATATAATTGGCTGCTCCCATGTGAGGGGCATAGATATTTAGAATTATTAGATCTTCTTATTGGAAAGACCCTTTAAGTATTGCATAGTGTCCTTCCTCATCTCTTCTTACAGTCTTTTGCTTAAAATCTAATTGGTGTGGTATAAGGATTGGCACCCCAGCTTTCTTTTAATGTCCATTAGCATGGTAAATGGTTTTCCACCACTCATTTTAAATCTGGAGGCATCTTTGGGTCTAAAATGAGTTTCTTGCAGACAGCATATCAATGGGTCTTGTTATTTTATCCATCCTGATACCCTGTGTCTTTTGATTGGGGCATTTATCCCATTTACATTCAGGGTAACTATTGAAAGATATGAATTTAGTTCCACTGTATTGCCTGTAAGGTGACAGTTACTGTATATTGTCTCTGTTCCTTTCTGGTCTGTTACTTTTAGGTTCTCTCTTGGCTTAGAGGACCTCTTTCAGTGTTTCCTGTAGGCCTGGTTTGGTGTTTGCAAATTCTTTTAGTTTTAATTTGTCCTGGAAGCTTTTTATCTCTCCTTCTATTTTCAATGAGAGCCTAGCTGGATATAGTATTCTTGGCTGCATATTTTTCTTGTTTAGTGCTCTGAATATATCCTGCCAGTCCTTTCTGGCCTGCCAGGTCTCTGTTGGATAAGTCTGCTGCCAATCTAATATTTCCACCATTCTGTATGACAGACCCAAGCTGCTTTCAGGATTTTTTCCTTTGTCATTGAGACTTGTAAGTTTTACATCAGATGGTGGGGTGTTGATCTATTTTTACTGATTTTGAGGGGGTTTCTCTGTGCCTCCTGGATTTTGATGCTTGTTCCCTTCCCCAAATTAGGGAAGTTCTCTGCTATAATTTGCTCCAATATACCTTCTGCTCTCCTCTCTCTTTCATCTTCTTCGGGATCCCAATTATTCTAATATTGTTTTGTCTTATGGTATCACTTATCTCTCAAATTCTCCCTAATGATCCAGTGGTTATTTGTCTCTCTTTTTCTCAGCTTCTTTATTCTCCATCATGTGGTCTTCTATATCTCTCATTCTCTCTTCTGCCTTATGTATCCTGGCAGTAAGAGCCTCCATTTTTTATTGCACCTCATTAATAGCTTGTTTGATTTCAACTTGGTTAGATTTTAGTTCTTCTATTTCTCCAGAAAGGGTTTTTATTTCTCCAGAAAGGGATTCTCTAGTGTCTTCTATGCTTTTTTCAAGCCCAGCTAGCATCTTGATAATCATCGTTCTGAACTCTGGTTCTGACATCTTACTAATGTCTGTATCTATTAGGTCCCCAGCTGTCGGTACTGCCTCTTGTTCTTTTTTTTTTTTTTTTTGAAGTGAATTTTTCCACCTTGTTATTTTATCCAGATAAAAATAGATGAATGAGAGAACAAAATACTAAAAAGGTAGAAACGACCTCAGAAAAATATACATTAAATAAATCAAACGAGACCTGAAACTGGGAGAAGAAAGGAGGAAAAAAATTTTTATACATATATATGTGAATATGGTGAATAAAACAGAGCCACACACTTGATTCTGGGTGTATTTTGGTCTGTTAGAAGAAACTGCATCCCGAAATTTTAAAGAAAGAAAAGAAAGAAAGAAAAATTTATATATATACAAAAAATGAGAGTACTCATGGTAAAAGGATGAAATATGACTGTAATGATGAAAATTAGAAAAGATTCTAAAAAAGGAATTGATAAGATAAGAAGCTGGTTGAAAAAAGGGGGGGGGAGTAGAGAATGTGATTAGGCTGAAGACTAGAACAAAGCCATATGCTAGATTTAGGGTATATTTTGGTCTGTTAGAAGAAACTGCATCCCGAAATTTTAAAGAAAGAAAAACTTATATTGTACAAAAAATAAGGTTAAATACAATGAAGAGCTAGAATGACTTAAACAATGAAAATTTTAAAAGATTTTTAGAAAGGTATTGATAAGATAAAATAGTTTTAAAAGGTTAAAGTAGGGAAGAGGAAACAATTTTAAAAATAGAATAAGAAAAAAATAAAATTAAAAACAATTTAGCTTTGAATGGAAGACTAAAGAATCATGGGGGAAAAGCCATAAATTCTATGTGCTGCGTTCCACTAGCTCTGGAGTTCCGCTCTTCTCATTGACTAGTGAACTTGGTCTTGGCTGGACGTTCTTGCTGATCTTCTGCGGGAGGGGCCTGTTGCCCTGATTCTCAAATGTCTTTGCCCGAGGTGGAACCGCACCGCCCTCGCCAGGGGCCGGGCTAAGCAATCTGCTCGGGTTCGTGCTCAGAGCTTTTGTTCCCTGAGCGCTTTCCAGACCGCTTTGGAGGCCGGGAATGAAGATGGCGGCCGCCGGGTCTCTGGCTGGAGGAGTGGAGAGCTCAGGGCCCCACTCCTCAGTGCACCTTGGAGAAAAGCCATCAGTCCCTCCCGTTTCCCTGGTCTCTGGCCGCACTCTGAGCTCACCCGGCCTGTGACCAAGTGTTTCTATCTCTGGCGCGCAGCCCCATTTGGAGTCTCCAAACCCAGCAGATTCCTGCTGTGCTCCCGCACCACTCCTCCTGGAGGAGGAAGGCGAGTCTCCCTAGATCTGACACTTATAGAGTCCCTGCTCGAAAACCAGTTCCCCAGCTGTGGCTCGGATCACAGTTTAAGGTAACCCCAAGCTGAGAGCCCCTCCTCGACTCTGTCTTTGTAGCCAGCTTCTCTGTTCCGATACCTGGGGGCTCTGCCACACTCAGACACCCCCGGTCTTTCTGTGACCCCGAGGGTCCTGAGACCACACTGTCCCCGTGAGGGCCCCACCCCACTTAGCCTCTGGAGCGATGTCCCTCAGTGGAGCAGACTTCTGAAAGTTCTGATTTTGTGTTCCACTGCTGTGCCACTTGCCAGGAGCTGGCCCTTCCCCCCGCGGTCTATCCTCTCATACATCACCTTGGATTCACTTCTCCACATGTCCTACCTTCCAGAAAGTGGTTGTTTTTCTGTTCCTAGAATTGCTGCTCTTCTTCTCTTCTATCTCCTGTGGAGTTTGTAGGTGTTCAGAATGGTTTGATAATGATCTAGCTGAACTCCTGGGATCCCATTTAGGTCTCCTACTACTCCACCATCTTGCTCCTCCTGTGATAAATATATTCTTTAATCCCCATCCCCTATTCTCTTATTTCCCCATCCGTCTGTCCCTCTCCCTTGCCCCACTGACCAGCAGTGTGTTCTTTATAGTTAAGAGTTTGGTTTTAGTTTGTGTCTTTTTTTCCCCTTTGTTTGCTTGTTTTGTTTCTCAAATTTCACATGTGAGTTAGATCGTATGGTATTTGTCTTTCTCTGACTTATTTCACTTAGCATAGTACTCTCTAACTCTAGCCACAAAATTGCAAATGATAAGATTTCATTCTTTTTTATGGCTGAGTAATATTTCACCACATATATTATACCACTTTTTTTTTACATGAACACATTTTATTATTTTGCTATATAACATATTAGTGAATATACTCAATGCATTTTCTCAAATGGCAAATGAGACACAAGATAACATCTTTTTGATTCCTGAAAACCTCAGTATCATCTGTCTTTTGAAGGATCCAGTTTCCTACAACATCTATGATGCTGTCAACGAGGATATCAACAGTGCTTAGTAGTAAAGAACATTTTGCTAAGTTGTTCTATCATGGGTCCTTGCTCAAAGTGCTCATTTTTTTCTTCTAATCTGGTTTTCAGCACTTGGTCATGTGTTTCTTCATTATCACGCAGAGGATCTGGCTGAGGAATAGGTTGTGTATGCTCCTATGGAATGTCCACAGAAGCGTGGTAGCACACTATTGTCCTGCCATCAGAGGTCAAAGCAAGCTCTACTTTGCAATTATAGTCATCTGGTAGAGGAGAATATGTAGATTTATGACAAACACAATATAAAGCTCTGTTTTGAATTGGAAATAAATGTTTCCAGATAGTTCTGTTTGATATCACCCATTTTACTGCTGCTAACGCCATGGTGAATCAAGATGCTTATCTGGTGGTATGAAAGAAGATGATTTGAAGAGAAACTGATTTTAAAATCTTCTTCAGGGTATATCTATTTTCATTCCTGACAGCCGCTCACCACAAGCCTGCCATTTTACCTCAATATACCACATTTTCTTTTTCCTTTTTTTTTTTAAACATTTTCTTTATCCATTCACTAGCCAATGAATACTTGGACTGTTTCCATAGCTTGGCTATTGTAGATGATGCTGTTATACACACAGGGATGCATGTGTCCCCTTGAATTAATGTTTTTGTATTTTGGTGGCAAATACCTATTAGTGCAACTGCTGGGTCATAGGGTAGCTCTATTTTTAATTTTTGAGGAACATCGTACTGTTTTCCACAGTGGCTACACCAGCTTGCATTCCCACCAACAGTGCAGGAGGTTTCCCTCTTCTCTGTATCCTCACCAACACTTTTTTCTTGTGTTATTGATTTTAGCCCTTCTGACTGGTGTGAGGTGGTATCTCATCATAGTTTTGATTTGCATTTCCCTGATGATGAATGATGTTGAGCATCTCTTCATGTGTCTGTTGACCATCTGAATGCCTTCTTTGGAAAAATGTTTGTCCGTGTCCAATTTATGTAAAGACTTTATTTTTAAGCATTCTCTATACCTATCATGGGGCCTGAACCCACAACCCTTAGATCTGAGCCAGCCAGGTGCCCCATCTGATGCCTATTTTTTAATTGAATAGTTTTTTGGGTATTGAATTGTATCAGTTCTTTTTTTCTTTCTTTTATTATTATTTTTTTCTTGATTTTATTTTTATTTATTGGACAGAGAGAGAGATCACAAGTAGGCAGAGAAGAGGCAGGCAGAGAGAGAGGAGGAAGCAGGCTCCCCGCTGAGAAGAGAGCCCGATGCGGGGCTCAATCCCATGCACCCTGGGATCATGACCTGAGCCGAAGGCAGAGGCTTAACCCACTGAGCCACCCAGGTGCCCCTATTATTATTTTTTTTAATAGAGAGAGAGAGCATTGCTCTAGAGGGGCAGAGGGAGACAGAGAATCTCAAGCAGGCTCCACACTCAGCACAGAGCCCAACACAGAGCTCGATCTCATGACCCCAAGATCATGACCTGAGCTGAAATCAAAAGTCAGACACTTAACCAGCTGAGCCACTCAGTCACCCTTGTATCAGTTCTTTATATATTTTGGATACTAACCCTTTAACTGATATGTCGTTTGCAAATATCTTCTCCCATTCAATAGATTACATTTAATTTTGTCGATAATTTCCTTCACTGTGCAGAAACTTTTTGGGGGTAGTCTGAATAGTTTATTTCTGCTTTATTTCCCTTGCCTTAAGAGGCAAATCTAGAAAAATGTTGCTATAGCCCATGCCAGAGACATCCCTGCCTATGCTCTTTCAGGATTTGTATGGTTTCAGGTCTTTAATCCATTTTGAGTTTATTTTTGTGTATGGTGGAGGAAAGTGGTCTAGTTTTATCCTTTTGCATGTGGCTGTCCAGTTTTCCCAACACCATTTGTTGAGAAGACTGTCTTTCTCCCATTGGAAATTCATCCTCCTTTGTCGAAGATTAATTGACCATATAATTGTGGGTTTATTTCTGGGTTTTTGGTTGCTTCTCCCTTTTTATGTGAGCCACCATGCTTCATTTGATTTCCCTATTCACAAAATGCATTATTACCTCTCCTCCACTGTTACATTCTCTTCTGCTCTCTCTGACCCTATAGCTTAATTTTTCTGTCATTTAGTAGAGCTTCAGGAAACAGCAGAGATGATTACTTTTTTAGCTGGTACTAAGCAAAGCAAAATATGCAAAAGTGCCTTGCAAAGAAACTCTAAGATATCAAACAAATGTGATTTATTATCATATGGTTCCTAAGACACCTTGATAGGTTTCTCCCTCTCATGGCTTTTGCCAAAATGAGCATTTGAGCAACTGCAGCCATCCATCTAGCCATGATCCTAAAATTCTTTGTTTGTTGATTTTTTTTGTTTTGTTTTCAATAAGAAGATTTGCTACCTTTATTGGGATGTTGTTTTCAGGTCCTATAACCCAAAATATAATTTTATAATAGTTAAAAATTCAAAGCAATTAAACCATCATAGCTATAAAGGGACAAAAATGAATTTTTTTTTTAAAGATCTTATTTATTTGACAGAGAGAGAGCAGAAGTAGGCAGAGCAGCAGGCAGAGAGAGAGGAAGCGAAGCAGGCTCCCCGCTGAGCAGAGAGCCCGATGCAGGGCTCGATCCCAGGACCCTGAGATCATGACCTGAGCCGAAGGTAGAGGCTTAACCCACTGAGCCACCCAGGTGCCCCCCAAAATGAAATTCTTAAACGAAGGTCAAGGGCATGAAACTTAGAGCGTAATCAAATAACCAGCCTTTTAAATGCCAATTTAAGGCGCCTGGGGACCTCAGTCAGTTAAGTGTCTGCCTGGGGTTCAGGTCATGATCCAGGGTCCTGGGATCAGGCCCAAGGCAGCAGCTGTCAAATGAATACATAAAATCTTAAAACAATGCCAGTTGAAAAGTTTAAAAAAGAATAACTTTCAAGTATCCAAAGTGATCTTTGTAAAGTAATTGTTGAAATAATTGATGAAAATCAAGGAAAAGGCCACCAATTACGTGTGCTATTCAAAACAAGTTGCAGAGAACAATAGTAATTTCTAACCTGAAGGAAATGCATCCCGCTGGAAGCTCTGGGCAAAATCTGAGCTCTGGACTCAGCTCAGGGTCAATGCTCCCTGGGGGGCCCACCCAGGGCTCCAGGGGGTGCCTCCTCCCTACAGCTCCCAGGCCCCTGAGCAGATCCTTCTCAGCACCTTCTCCCTCTTTCTGCAGTTGCTCATTTCCTTCCTGGTTCAGCCTTCAGGTGCAAACTGTCTCTCATGGATCCTGTGCACCCAGCACCCAGCACCCAGCACAGTGCCAGACCTACAGTAATTCCTAAGCGTCGGGTGGAGTGGAACACTGCAGACCGCCACTTCAAGCATCTCCTCGTCTTCAGGGGGAAATACTTCCAAGGGAGGTGACTGGTATTCCGCTGGAAACATTAAGAAAACAAAGACCCGAACTCTCCTTCGTCCCCTCTCAAGACAGAAAGTCGTGGATCTGCCTGACAGATTGTCTCATCTTTTCACACAACGGGAGAAACAGGATCGAGAAAAAAACCTCCAGTCCTGGCAAGAGCGGACAGCCGAGACACAAGTGTTGAGCACGAAGGGGGAGGCAGCGTGGATCCTGGCAGCTTCTCGTGCTCCATGAGAAACACCTGCTCTGCTGGCCGCGGGGAAAGGAGGGCTCAGAATAGCACAGGCGCACCCACTCTCGGAAACACAGGAACTCCCCTGTCCTGTAGGCAAGGGGAAGGGGGTGTCAGGAGGAGGTCCAGGGAAGCTGACTTGGAACATGTACCCAACACCATGAAAAGGACTTGAATTTCCCCTGCCATGGGAAGAGGATGAAATTCCCCACCTGTCATTCTCAGAAGCTGCCAGACGTGCTCAGGGCTCGTGAGGTAAGGCTGGCAAGCTTGGGGCTTGGGGCCGAGAGGCCAGGAGGCCAGGGAGGGAGGCTTCTTTAGCTTCATGGTTGAGAACGGGCCGTCCTTCTGTTGTGGACTCCCTTGAGTGAGCACGGCACGCTGGTTTTCGGGAGAATGGGGATGATCGTGTTGGACTGATGAGAGCAGTGACCCAGACAAGCACGCAAGGGGCCCACAAACATGGTGGCAGGGGCAAAGCCTGAGCCAGGAAGACCAGGGTGTTAACCAAACTGAATGCTCCTCCAGGATCTTGTTAGTGTCCAAAATAGTCCCTTGAGATGGTTCCTCACAAAAAGCGTTCTGGGTCATAGAAATTCGGGAAATGCAGCCTACAGAAAACCCCCTGAGGGATTCACAACGAACATCAGAATCTGGAAGGTCCCAAGGGGTTCCTCATGAAAGGAAAAATAACAACAACAAAAACCTCACAGAAGATGATTTAACTCTATTTAACCCAGCGTTTCCCAGACACTTTTCTTCGAGTAAGGCTTATTAACATCCTGCAGAAAGAGTTCCATCAGCCACACCATGGGGACTGCTGTCCTACCCAGGCCTTGACTGTGGAATCTTGCCTTTCGTAAGGACACACCTTCCAGAACTTACAGGGACAGATAGATTTAATTATAATAGTAGCTGCACATTTTAAAAATCTCCTTTTCTCTTGGGGCACCTGAGTGGCCCGGTTGGTTAAGCACCTGACTTCAGCTCAGGTCATGATCTCGGGGTCCTGGGATCTAGCCCTGGGTCTGGCTCAGTGCCCAGCATGGAGGAGTGGGCTTATCCCTCCCCCTCTGCCTTCCCCCACTTCTGCTCTCTCTCTCTCAAATAAATAAATAAAATCTTAAAAAAAAATAAAAATCTTTTCTTAAATAACATGTCAGAGTAGAAAATTCACCAAGGCTCTTAAATGTTGTTTTGTTTTTCCAATTAGCTTTTTAAAGATGAACTTTAATTTTTTTAAAGATTTTATTTATTTATTTGAGAGGGGGCTTGTAAGTGCAGGGGAGTAGTAGGGAGGAGCAGGGGGGTGGCAGAGAATCCCCAAGCAGTCTCCCCGCTGAGTACTGACATCCCAGGACCCTGAGATCATGACCATAGCAAAATCAAGAGTTGATGGCTTAACCTACTGAGCTACCCAGGCACCCCAAAGATGAACTTTATTTTTTATTTTTTATTTTATATTTTTTTAAGATTTTTTTATGTATTCATTTGACAGACAGAGACAACGAGAGAGGGAACACAATCAGGGAGAGTGGGAAAGGGAGAAGCAGGTTTCCCATGGAGGAGGGAGCCCAATGCAGGGCTTGATCCCAGGACCCTGGGACCATGACCTGAGCCTAAGGCGACCACCTAAGGACTAAGCCACCCAGGCACCCCTGAACTTTATTTTTTAGTGCAGTTTCAGGTTCACAAACAACTCAGCAGCAAGTACAGGGAGTTCCTCTCTGCCCCCTGCCTCTGCTCAGACACAACCTCCCCCACTATCAGCATACCCCAGCAGGTGGTACATTTGTTACACCAAAGAACCCACACTGACACGTCATTATCACCCCAAGTCCACAGTGAATATTCAGGTTCACCCTCTTGTTGTACTTGGAGTTTGGATAAATGTATCAGGACATGTATCCATCACTATAGTATCATGCAGAGTATTTTCACGGCCCCAAACATCCTCTGTGGTCTGCCTATTCATTCCTCCCCTCCAACCCATGGCCGCCACTGCTCTCACTGCTGTCCCCACCATTTTGCCTTTTCTGGAACATGATGTCGATGGACTCCCTATAATACATAGTTGTTGAACCTTACTTATTATATTTCTATGTCAAAGGATATTTTTAATTTTTCATTTCTTTTAATTGAAGTAGAGTTGACCTGCAGCATTAGAGTAGTTTCAGGTGTACAACTTAGTGATTTGACATTTATATATGTTAGGAAATGGTCACCACTGTTAAGTCTAATTACCGTCTGTTACCATACAAAGTTATTACAATATTATTGGCTCTATTCCCTGTGCTGTACTTTATATCCCCTTGACCTATTTATTTTACAGCTAGCAGTCTGTACCTTTTGACCCCCTTCACTGATTTCACCCGCCCCCTCACCCCCTCCCTTCTAGCAACCACCAGTTTGTTCTCCGTATCTATGAGTCTGTTTCTGATTTGCTTCGTTTGTTCACTTGTGGGTTTTTTTCAGATTCCACAAACAAGTGAAATCATACGGTATTTGTCTTTCTCTGACTTATTTCACTTAGCACAACGCCTTCTAGGTTGGTGAAAAGGATACATTTAAAAGGGCACGTGGAGAAAATGGCACCTTTCCATGGCTGGAAGATCACTAGCTCATTCTGATTACAGCGTTCTCAACCTTGGCACAACTGACATTTTGGACAAGGTGAGGGGACTGTCCTGCGTATTGTAGGATGTTTAGTACCATCGCTGGCCTTTACCTCCTAGATGCTGGTAGGACCCCCTCCTTAAGCTGTGACCATCAAAACGACAGACTGTTGCCTAATGTCCCCTGATGGGAAAAAAATCACCCTGATTCAAAATCACTGGTCTAAAGGGAAACCCAGACTTCACCAGAAAATCTCAAAAGCATTTTCCATCTGGTCATTTACCTCTTGTAAGCATTGGGTCAACTGAAATGTCTGGTAGGGAGAAGACAGACTAGGTATGAAGACCTAGGAGTTCCTGAAGAAACATGCAAGAACGTCGGCTTTTCATCTTACAAAACAAACTTCGTTAACCTTCGGCTGAGACAGGACATTAGTCAGGTCACAAAGTCAAAGGAGAAAAGAAGAGGTTGTGTTCCCCTGAAGTCTGTTACAGGAGGATATTCAAACCTTCATTTTGGGGTTATCCATCTACACATCTTCTCTGGATCTCCAAACCCATTTGGTTCTGTGCAAGTGTTCTCTTAACTGTTCCTAGGTGGGAAATACTTGCTCTCTTTGAGGATTAAAAGCTAATACTTGCTGTAACCATTTCAGACTGTAAAATCAATCAGATAAAAAAAGACCTACTAGAAATCTGGAGTGAGATATGTCTGGTCTAATAAACTGCTTGAGGGAGTAAGACCATGTAACCAAAGCTGGACAAACTTCCCAAAAAGTACATGGGGAAAAGAAGACCCTTCACCATGTCTCACTCATCAAAAAGACACACACACTTTTTTTTTTTTTTTAAGTGTCGTGCCCTTTCTCTTAAGGTAAAGCCCCAAGTCCTTAATCATGGACATGGTCTACCAGCCCTGTATGACTTGACGCCTGCAGGTCTCACCAGCCCCGTTCCACGTCTCTCTTCACCCCACCCCCACTGTTCAGTCAGGTTGGACTTCTGCTACCTCACAGCTTTACACTTGCTGTTCCCACTACCTGGAACACACTTTTCTCCTCTCCTTTCCCCCTTCTTATTGTCTTGAAAGCACCTACAGCTACTTGAAATTTCAGTTTAAATGTTTCCCTGTCCCCACTGTCTAGGCAGATCTGTTATAGTCTGGTAACACCTTGCTGTCCCTTGTCATGGCACTTTGTGTCCATTGTAATTAACCAATCAGTAACAATAACTTAGTATTTGTCTCTTTCACTGAACTTGAGTGTCTGTGTCTTCACACACCCATGGTAGTGTCCTCTCCGTGACTTACGGCACCTGCCATGTTGTAGGTGCCCAGGAAGCATCCATCAAATGATGCGTGAGGTACCACTTCACAGCTGCTAAGATGGCCATAATGAAAATAAATGGGGAAGGGGTGGATAACAGGGCTTGGCAAGGATTTGGAGAAATCAGAAACCTCACACACTGCTTGTGGGAATGCAGAATGGACCCACTGCTGTGGAAAATGGTGTGGCACTCCCTCAAACGGTTGAACCCAGAGTTGCCACATGACCCAGTAATTTAACTCGTGGGTATGGACTAAAGAGAACTGAAGATGTACATTCACCCAGAATCAGTACATGAATGTTGATAACAGCATGAACAGTAACAGCCAGAGAGTAGAAGCAACTCTGGCGTATATCACCAGATGAATGGATAAACAGAACGCGGTTAATCAGTAAATGCATACAGTGGAATATTATTCAGCCATGAAAAGGAAAGCAGGGCTTTGCTCTCCTACAGTCCGGTCCCCAAATGACAAACCATGTCATGAAGACTCTTCTAGTGCTTCTCCTCACACTTAAGGTGAAATCTGAGCTCCTCATCCAAGTTTACCAAGCACCAGGTAATCTGGCTCCTACCTGCCTCTTGGGACCTCTTCTCCTAGGTGTTCCTTTGTCCACTAGATGCTAAGGCACACTTGTCCTTTTGTCTGTGCTTAAAACACTCCAGGGTAATTTGTACTGTGGGTGTCTTCTGTTTGAAATACTTTCTCTTCCAGTCTTGGCTTGACTGGCTCCATCGAATCATCTGGAGCTCATCTTAAATGTCATTTTCTCAGAGTTCCCTCTCGTGATCACTTCGTGTAAACAAGCCATGTAGTCGCCTTCTCTGGGGACATTCGGGTTCAGCTATGTACAGAGGCTCAGTGCCGACCGATTTGTTCCTTGTCTGCCTTTCCCCGCTAAAATCTAAGCTCGAGGAGACGTAGGGACCTCATCACTGAGAACAGTGCCTGAATGAATGAATACTGAATGAATGAATAAAAGCCTTTTCATGGAAAAATTAAAAAAAGAAGGAAGCACTGATACGTACTACAACATGATGCCCAGTGAAAAAAGCCAGAGAAAAAAGGCTACATATTGGGATTCCATCTTTATGAAGTGTTCAGAAGAGGCAAATCTGTAGAGACAAAACATAGATCAGTGATTGCCATGGGCTGGGCGAGGCCGAATGGGGAATCACTGCTTTTAATGGATATGATGGGTTTTGTTGGGTGGGATGATGAAATTGTTCTGAAATTAGATCGTGGTGGTGATTGCACAACCTTTTAAATGTGCTGTAAGATGATTAAAATGGGGAGATTTATGTGAGGCGAATTATTTTCTTCTGAGGTGAAATTCACCTCACATCAAATTCACCATTTTAAAGTATACAATTCAGTGGCATTTAATACATTCACAAGGAAAGTGAACGAAGACGACGCTCATACATCATACATGGAAAGGACGTCTGTCTTCCCATTGCCATTTTACGACGCACTTTTTATTTTATTTTATTTTATTTATTTGAGAGAGAGAGAGAACAAGCACATGAGCAGGGACAGGGGCAAAAGCAGAGGGAGACAGAGAATCCTCAAGCAGACTCCCTGCTGAGCATAGAACCCAACGTGGGGCTCAATCTCATGACCCTGAGAACATGACTCAAGCCAAAAGCAAGAGTCGGACACTTAACCGACTGAGCCACCGAGGTGTCCCATGCTGCACTTTTTAGAAGAAACTTCCAAGGAAAGATATTATGAAAGATTCCCGCCAGGATCTTCATTTGGCTTACACGTGGTGGAAGTTGTGAAGCTCTAACATCAGTGCGTCAGGAATTACTTTGCACTGCTATGACTTCAATGAACTTTTTTTTTTTTTTAAGATTCTACTTATTTTATTTGACAGAGAGAGATCACAAGTAAGGGGAGGGGCAGGCAGAGAGAGAGGGGGAAGCAGGCTCACCACTGAGCAGAAACCTCAATGGGGGGCTCGATCTCAGGACCCTGGGATCATGACCCGAGCTGAAGACAGGGGCTTTAACCCACCGAGCCACCCAGGTGCCCCTTAAATGAAATTTTTGATACCAAAAGTGCAGGGATCAGTCAGAAACAATCAGTCAGGAACAGTGGGGTAATTCCAGAAGGACAAGAGCTGCATTACCACAGCTAAGCTGAGCATGGGGGAAGCAGGGTGTCGGGGAGGGGAGAGAGGCAAATGCAAGGAACAGGAGTCAACCAAACTCCCAAATTTGTGGAAACTGATATGGCCTTGTCCTTTCTCCTTGTTCATATGACCACCATCTCCAATGCTACACTTCCCGTTACAGTCACTGAATTAGGTCACCGTCCTTGCACTCAGATACCAGTCCTCCTGTGTATTCTGATGATGGACCTTTGCCCAGATCAGGAGGAGCACCATGAAGAATGAGATTGTCCATTCGTCCTTCCATCCATCCGGGCGGGAAGGTATTACTGAACAGCAAGGACACACAAGGCGCATATCGCTTAATAAATGGAAAATGGGAACATGGCTGCGTTGATCACTAGGATGAAGTCCCAGCAGCTCTCTCTGCGTGGGAATTCAATCCACGGTGAGGCAGGAAGACTTCAGACAGCACCCACTTGCATGAAGTGGGAACAGAGGCCTCCACTCTGAATTTCATGCGACGATCGTTCCCTATGAGAGAAAAAGAAGCCCGACGAGCTTCTTATATTGGTTTTTACATACTTGGAATTACCTTCCAAGGTAATTGGGGGAATTTTCCTACTCCTGGGTGGGTGACCCTTGTCCCACATAATCCACAGATGTATTTTTCTTCGTTTCCCATGATGGGTGTTTACAAAATTAGCCCGGCACTTTGAATGACGGGTCTGAAGAAGCGATGTAATTTGCAACTTCCGGCCTTTAAATGTGCGCTGTAGTTGGTACTAGCCGCTCGGATTTTAACCTGCGTGTGAGAAAAATATACGGCAGCTCTGTCTTTTGGCGATTGTTTTACTATGGTTGTTCTCGTTGGTTTGCTTTTTATTCAAAACAAGTCATTTATACCTCTCCGTTCCCTGATCTCTGTCATATGGGGATGCTCAATGAGTAACAGGATTGCTGGGGTTACACGAGCTAGTGCGTGGGAAGAGATTGGAGGGCAATGCCTGGTACACAGTGAGTACTTTATTATTATTGTTATTGTCATTAAAATATATACTAGCTGACACAGTTCAAACCCACCAAGAATATTTAGTGTTTTTGGTAACACGGTGTTGTTTAAAGCTTCGCTGTGTGAAGATAGGCCATTTTTCTTGGTGATTACCAAGGTCTTTGGGGATAAAGAGAGATTTGGATATTACAGCGAGTTAGGGTTTCATGGTGTCAAGGTGAGGGAACGGAGGTGACCAAATACAGGGAAAGCACACAGAGTTCTTGCCCTAGTAACTTCTGATGGGAAAGCTGTACTTTCCTCTGGATTGAGGACAACACGAGAGGGGGGAACAGCGGTGGGTCTGCAGGGGACTATAAGAGCAGGTTGAAGCATGAGGGACCAGGAAATGACAGTGACAGGGACGTAAGTAACCACTATCCAAGAAATGGGGATCAGAGCTGTGGGGGATCAGAAGGGATGCAAGTATGGCGCTTGGATGGGACCTTGGTATTTCCGGAGAAGATTCAGGTTCCAAATAAAAAATTGTATGAAATAAGAAGAAAAAATTGAAGAGGGCCAGGGAAAGAATTCTAATATTGTAGAGAGCACTGGTCAGTGGAGTGAGCATGACAATCACAGGAGGATGCAGGGGAGGTGGCCTCTTATAAGTCAGCCTTTCTGTGCCTGTTTCCTGACCACAGAATGGAAACTAACTGGAAACCATCTTACTCAACTTTACAATCTTAGGAAGAGAAAAGGAGTAAATATCAAAGTTCCTTAAAAGAGACATTTGCTAAATGTAATTATTATGTTTGGATATTGCCCTGTATTTACTCCACATTAATTTT
This sequence comes from Lontra canadensis, assembly GCF_010015895.1. Taxonomy (NCBI): domain Eukaryota; kingdom Metazoa; phylum Chordata; class Mammalia; order Carnivora; family Mustelidae; genus Lontra; species Lontra canadensis. The sequence goes on along the minus strand of NW_022631018.1, from coordinate 13,764,810 downwards.
GGAATCACTTGATTGATTTTCTAATTTAGAAATTAAAAATTTCTAATGAAATTCTTTTGGATTTTTTGGTTGAGACTGAGTTACATGTATACATTAATTTGGGAAGAACTGACAGAGGTTTTTTTTTAATATTTTATTTATTTATTTGACAGACAGAGATCACAAGTAGGCAGAGAGGCAGGCAGAGAGAGGAGGAAGCAGGCTCCCCGCTGAGCAGAGAGCCCAATGCGGGGCTTGATCCCAGGACCCTGCGATCATGACCTGAGCCGAAGGCAGAGGCTTTAACTCACTGAGCCACCCAGGCGCCCCATTGCTGCTATTTTTAATTGGACATTTTCACATTGTATTTTGTAACTGACATAGGAAAGCTATCTTTTAATATTGATTTTATAACCAGTCACTTTACTGAATTTCTCTAATTCTTTCTAATAGCATTTCTTTTGATTCTCTTGGAGTTTCTAACTACATAGACATAGGAACTGCAAGAGAGAGGGGATGATTTAATCTGTTCTTTTCCAGTAATTGAACTCAATGTTTCATTCTCTCTTTAGTTAGAACTACAGAACAGGAGCGTCTGGATGGCATAGTTGGCTGGGCATCTGACTCATGGTTTCAGCTTGGCTTATGATCTCAGGGTCGTGAGATCAAGTCCTGCATCGGGCTCCATGCTTGGTGTGGAGTCTGCCGGAGATTCTCTCTCTCCCTCTCTCTCTCTCTACATCTGCTGCTCGTGCGCGCTCTCTCTCTCTCACTCTTTAAAAGATACAGGTAAATCATGGTGCTTGGGTGGCTCAGTGGGTTAAGCCTCTGCCTTCGGCTCTGGTCATGATCTCAGGGTCCTGGGATCGAGCCCCACATCAGTCTCTCTGCTCAGCAGGGAACCTGCTTCCCCCTCTCTCTCTGCCTACTTGTGATCTCTCTCTGTCAAATAAATAAAATCTTAAAACAAAAAAAAAAAGATATAGGTAAATCTTTTTTTAAAAAACCCCAAATGTAAAAATACCTACCAGAACAACACTGAACAATATGGAGAGGGTACACACTGACTACAGTTGTTTTAGATTTTTTAAATGAATGTCTAAAGGACTTACCACTAGGTATGATGTTTGTTGTTGATTTCAGACAGAAAAATTGTATCACTGTAAAGAAGATTCCTTATATTTTTTCTTTACTAGTGGTTTTCCAACATGGTAATTGTTTGAGCTCCTGCTTACAAGCACTTTCCTTAAGGCCCCCCCATCTCATTTTGGTCAAAAGCTTTTAGATCCATCCCAACTTAATACATGATGTTGGATTTATTACTTAGTAGTGATAATTTGCATAATCATCAGGACCTGAATATGGGCAGCTCCTTTTAAATTCATATGGTGACAATTAAGCTAAATTCAGGAGAATAGTTATCCCGCGAAAGTGCTACGCAGAAGGAATTTCCTTAGATGCTTCCAAGCAGAGTTTCCCAGGAGGGGTTCACAGTTCGCTTGATGTGCTGGTTACAAGCACAGACTGAGGAGTTGTACCGCAGAGCCACTGAAGCAGGCGTGGGGACGGATGCTGGTGGGCTGCGTTTTCAATGGGCTCCGCGCGTGATGTTTCCACACCTGCCACAAAGAGTAAAAGAGCAAGCAAGACATTCCGAGCGTGGACAAAAAGGGAAGAGGACTTATCCTCTTACACTTATCCTCACAGAGTGGAGTTAGCTCACCTGTCACACTGCTGTGACTCAGCTAGCCGTGAAACCTCCTGGCCACCATGCACTCTGCCGCCATCATCGGGGCTGAATGCTGACCGCTGCTTCTAGAAATTTCCTTTAAATTGTGGATGTTTCCAACCGTACCCCTACCGCTGAGGCCCCAGTATGGGTGGTAGAGGAGGCGGAGCTGCTGGAGCTCTCTTTTTCAACTTCAAGCCTTGGCAGCTCTACTTTTAACTGTTACCCATCGTGGGGTTCCGGGCAAGATTCTAAGAATAAAAGTTTGGAAATGACTGTTGCACACCCTTGAGCAACATCTTGATTTGACTAAAGAGTTGGGTCGTTTTATGTTGGTGCACATAATTCTAACAAAGAGGCTTCACCCGAGCAAGTTTGACACAGTCCCTTTTATGTTTTTCTTCTTTTATGGATTTGTCTCAAAAAATGAAATCTCTTTGGTAATCAGGGACCCTCATTTCGCACCTAGTGTCTAAGATGCTTCTCTGAATCCGAGGACATTCTGTAGCTATTACTTTTATTACTCAGAAATTCTCTAAAATTTGTATTTTAAAAGGTTTTTTTTAAAAGATTTTATTTATTTATTTGACAGAGAGAGAGAGATCACAAATAGGCAGAGAGAGGGGGAAGCTGACTCCCCGCTGAGCTTAGAGCCTGACTGGGGGTCGATCCCAGGACCCTGAGACCATGCATGACCTGAGCTGAAGGCAGAGACTTAACTGACTGAGCCACCCAGGCACCCCTGTATTTTATAAAAAGGGAGGAAATTTTTAAAAACCCCACTGAGAGAAATAAGGGATAATTAATGTAGGCTCTGGGCCCAGGACCAGGACAGGAGCTGGAGTTCCTGGCTAGGGCCCTCTGATCACCCTCTGTTTGTTAAGGTGAATGTCCTCCTTCCCTGATGGGTCTCATTTTCTTCTTTGATAAAGTGAAGATGCTGGAGCATGAAATTTACAAGATGCCTTCCAGCTCTAAAAGTTGATGACTTATTTGCATGTCAAAGAATTCAACCTAGCCTGCGTATTACAGTACTCCAAGCTCTCTGTCATAAACAAGAAAAACTTTCTGCTTAATCATCAAGCATAGAATAATGTCCTGCACTCGTATATATTAAGACTAGTTTATTATAAAATGAATTAATTCAGCATGATAAGTGTTTAATTATATGTAATTAAAAAGAAATTATTTTAAGGGACTCTAAGGTAATCATTATTCTTATTTTTCTTTTAACTTACACATGATCAGTTAACATCCTAGGTCTCCGTAAGATCACCGGTTTATTGCGGACAAGGTTGCTGCATTAAGAATTAATTTTTTATTTTTTAAAAAGATTTTATTTATTTATTTGAGAGAGAGAGAGAGAAAGTGGGAGAGAGAGAGCATGAGAGGGAGAAGGTCAGAGGGAGAGGCAGACTCCCCAGGGAGCTGGAAGCCCGATATGGGACTCCATCCCGGGACTCCAGGATCATGACCTGAGTGGAAGCCGGTTGCCTAACCAACTGAGCCCCCCAGGTGCCCAAGGATGCCACATTAAATCAAGCACAGAATCTCATTTCTCTACTTAAGGTTTTAGTTCTCTTTGTACTTATTTTTCAGAACAAGTTTGTTTTTTGTTTTTTCCAGGTAGGACCTTCCTCTCCTCCCACAACCTCTGCCGAACTGAAATTTTAAAAGTGTTCCTTTTAGTTGTGCTCCCTAATTTCTCACCAGTGCCCACTGATCATAACAAAACTGAATTAAGTTGAGTCATGAACCCTTTTATGCATCTAGCAAACACCCTCAGAGCACATCCTGTAGTCCTGGCAGTGGACTAGGACATCAGAAGCAAAGGATAGGGGATGGCCATGACCTTGAGCAGCTACCAGCCTTCCCGATGCTCTGGAGAAAGGGGAAACCATATCCAGCATACTGGTGTCATGACAAGGATGATCCATGACCGATGATCATTTCTACCTTTTCAACAGAACTCCTTAGCGATGGTTGCTTTTGGAATATACATTTGACATTTTAACAATATGATATTGGTTGGACGCAGAGCCCCAGGCGTATCTCCTTGCGGTTGTCAAAACAAATTCAATGACAAGATAATTAGTGGGTTCAAGGAATTAATAATATTTTGGTGCAAGCACCACTAACAAAGTGGTAAAAGACAAGAGCTGGGGGGGAAGGACCGCTGCTATATATGATGAACATATTTTCCCTTCCCTCCCCCAAATCCTAGTACACTATTTTATAAAAGAGAAATAAGGAGTAAGGCATCTCAGCAGGAAAAAAAATATGCAGCTATAACATATGAAAGAATTTCTCTTACCTTTCCCTCCATCCCAGTTTATTCTTTGCCTAGAGACTGTAGCATAGACCATATTCCCATGGGGTTGTGTCCCACAGGGTTGGGTACAATAACTTACCTTGAACAACTCTTCACTTGACTTTCACTTTGCCTTCGGAAGTGCCAGGCACTATGTGAGCCACTACTTATTATATAGATGATTCTCTCTGCTTTGCTGTGTTTCTCCTCATGTCAGAGGGACACCTGATAGTGTCCCATGAGGCTGTGTTTCATTTTCACCTCCCAGCTCCCTCACTTTTGTGAATGAAAGTTAGACTGTAAGGTTTTTTTGGTTCCTGCTTTGTTGGAAAAGCTTTTGGGGGCAATATCTGTGATCACAAGTGTATTAAATGTCAGACCTTGAATAATTACTCCACCCTGAGCTGATGGTAAACCAAGAACTAATCTTCTACTTTTCTTTTACTTTTCATCCCAAGCAAGAGAACTGCCCTTGGATTCAACCCATCCAAGTCAAACATGCTCAGACTCTGTCCCAATGCATCTCCCATGCTACCTAAAAGAAAGAAAAGAAAAAAAAAGGAGAAAGAAAAAAAAATGAATTCACAGAACCTAGGCTAAACATCACCATTAAGAGGAAATTACATGGGGCGCCTAGGTGGCTCAGTGGGTTAAAGCCTCTGCCTTCAGCTCATGTCATGATCCCAGGGTCCTGGGATCGAGCCTCCCATCGGGCTCTCTGCTCCGCAGGGAGCCTGCTTCCTCCCCCCTCTCTCTCTGCCTGCCTCTCTGCCTACTTGTGATTTCTCTCTGTCAAATAAATAAAATCTTTGGAAAAAAAAAAAAAAAAGAGAGGAAATTACACGGACCGTATTTCCATGAGAATGGCAAAGAGAATCAAAATAAAAAAACGCCAGGATCCCTCTTGGCTCTTACTGATTTGCCAGATTGTGGTAGGATTTAGGAGAGCAGGGAAAGATGTGACTTCCATTCTTTGGGATCAAAGAATCTTTTTTCAAAATTATTTGTAAAATATAATTTGGCTCTTTATTGTGTGCATCTGAAAATGAAAATAAATGAAAGAATAAGTGGACTCTGACATCTTTCTGTACTTTAAAACCTTTTATGGTCTCTCTGGTGTGAGAACCCAGGGGTTATTTTTGTGTCATAATTTAATTCCTTGTACTGTGTGTGTTTTCATGTGATCTTTGACATAGAAAAGATAAGCTTCAGTGTTCTTAAGTAGAAAGTGGAGTACTAAACAGCTCCAATTAAATGTGCAAAATATTAGGAACTGCCGGCTGGCTGGTAATGTTGGAGAGTTGTGGTTTTCAAAGTACGTATAATTAAGTTATCTGTGTTTTTGTTTTTGTTTTCTTCTTCTTCTTCTTCTTATTTTTTATTAAGTTACTTGTTAAAATGATATTTGAATCTGCATGTCCTTGGAATATAGATTTTGGTACTGGAGAATGGGAGGGAGCCTATGGTGCCCTGGTTTTAGGATCTAGGCTTATCAGTATGAACAGCATGAAAGAAATAAGGAGGCGAACAGCGCACGCATGCCCAGCCCTCCCTGGGAAGCGCACCGCAGCACCCCGCCGACGGCTAGGAGCCCACCTGACAATCACTGCACACCTGCACACACCTGCGCCCGCACCTGCACATGCACACACCAGTATCCACACTTGCGCTCACCCACGTCCACACCTGCACTTGCCCACGCCCCACCCACGCAACCCGCATCCTCCCGTGCCCACACCCGCAGCCCCCAGCGCCCCACCCACACACCTGTGTCCAATACCCATGCACATCTGCGTCCACACCCGTGCAAATCCACGTCCCCACTGGCCCACACCGCATGCACCCACCAGCAGCTGAACAAACCCGTGCTTCCGGGCTCTGCCTCCACCAGGGATTCTTGACCCATGATTCTCCTGTCCGATGCCAGCTCGCCTCGGTAACACCGTTTTTTTGAACACAGCAACTATTTTAAAGGCATGGCCTGTGTGACTGCAAGCGCATCTTACAGATTTAGGGCAGAGATACTCCATGCACGTCCGGAAGGCTAAGGGCCTACCTGCTCGGCAATTTTCACTTGGTCTGCGCAGAGCGGTTCTCAGTAATTGTTTTATCATTTTAGGGACGCGCATTCACCCCCCTTTTCACCCTGCCCCCCCGTTAGGAGGTTTTCACGTAGTCCTAGTGATTTGGGGTGGCCTTTCCTTTAGCATTTCCTCCTTTTGGAAGAAAAGGATGGATATGAAGAGGGCAAACTACCTTCCAACTTGTAGTTCCACGGGAAGCTGGATCAGATTCCGTTTCGATTTTTTGGCATAAATACTTCATAGGCTGCACATTACCTACTGTGTCACATGGAGGACCCAGAATACTCGGTGGCTTCTCTTTTTGTGATGACAGCACCTTTGACAGATACCGCCAACCTGATGGGTTCATTATGAAGCTCCCCCCAGAAAAGATAATCATTGCTTTTTTTTTTTTTCCCAGATGGGATAATCATTTCTTCCTGTATTCAGTAGTGGTTGCAAAAATGCCAATATTTGAATTGTATCATTCCTCCTTCATTTATTAGCTGGATCTCTTCTCATTGATTATTTCATGACGCTGAGATGCAACTCATACAGGAAAGGTGGGATAAATGCTTGATTCTTTATTTTTATTTACTCAGAGACAGTTGCTTCCTTAACATCCTTCAGAGGTGAGCACTGAATCTATTTTTGGAGCATTGCTAGGAACCTGTGGATATTATCGTACTTGATGTATCTCGATATACTGCAAGTTCTTTATATATTTATTTGATTCTTAAAATACCCCCCTTTGGCCAGTGCTCCTGTGTCCTTCTGACACAACCCCAAAAGTCTTTTTTTTTTTTTAATTTTATTTATTTATTTGTCAGAGAGTAGACAAGCAAGGGGAGTGGCAGGCAGAGGGAGAAGCAGCCTCCCCTCTGAATAAGTAGCCCGATGCAGGACTCGATCCCAGGATGCTGGGATTATGACCTGAGCCAAAGACAGACGCTTAACTCACTGAGCCACCCGAGCATTCCACCCTGAAGATCTTTGAGAGCTTCCTTGCTTCTGGTACAACAAGAAGTTCCGGGGCTCAAAGGAGCATATTAAATGACATCATGGGAAATGTGATATCATTAGAATGTGAAACATTACAGGACAAATTATTCTGTTTCTCCAATAATTGGTTTATTTGAGAGGAAAAGAATGGGCTGCGAAGCCTACAGATTTGAAGAGATTGGAGAAGCAGCAGATAAATGCGACAACTGGATCTAGTTTGGATCCTGGCTTTAAAAATTAAAAAAATATTTTTAAAAATACTATGTGAGGAAATCAAAGACATTTTTATGCTTGTTGGCTTTTGGATGATATTAAGGAATCATCGCTAACAATTTGAGAGGTAGTAAAATGACCAGATATGGCTCTGTTAGAACTCTATATCTTAAAGATACAGTACTAAAGTGTCTGTGGATGAAATTATCTGACACCTGAAATTTGTTTCCAAATGATATCGTTGAGCTGGTGGGAGAAGGTAGATGTAATACAGATGGAGTGAGACTGGTCTCCTGCTGGTAATTATCAAGGTTGGGTGATGGGCACCTGGCGGGTGGGTGGGGGTCCCTGTTTTAGTCTCTTTACAGAGACTTTATACAGCTTTATACCTGTTTGAAAATTGCGTAACAAATGCTTGGAAATTTATTTTAAAATAGAAGGCACCCCAGAAGGAAGGAGCCGAAAGGGAACGGATTATGGAAAAGCTATGGCAACTCCATAGATGAAGTCTTGCCCAATTCAGAAATGCGCTGGCCACCTGCCAGAGGCCAGTAGCAGAGTGAGAGGGAGGACCTGGAGTGCTAAGCAAGAATGTTACTACCTTAGTAGTAGGAGCATCGTGTTGTGTGTATTGGATTGTGACTGAGGCGCCCTGCAGGCCTGTGCCAGGTGCTTTGTGTGCATTTAAGTCCTGTGATCCTTATTTATAACTTAATGAGAGCCAGACTTGAGGGTAGGTGACTCTGGCCCCTCTCACGCTCTTAGCCCTGGGCCCCCACTGACACCTGTCCTGTGCAGGGTCCTTCCTCCTCGGGTCTGTAAGCATCTACTGAGCATGCGCAAGAGCGCGCGCGCTCTCTCTGTCTCTCTCAGAGGTGCTGGGGTATGGTGAGGAGCAAGACATGATTTTTTAACCTTCTGGTAGCTTATAGCCTCCTGCTGCCTGACACTCTGTGGGGTTCGGGAGGCTATTTAAGAGATAACGGGTTCAAACTCAGAAGCTCGTGGAACCTTGGTGACACTTCCTTGTTTAACGCTGAATTGGAAAGAGCAGGGAAGCAGCAACCCCAAGAAGGAGCCCTCCTGATGCTAGAGGTTCCGAGGTGAGCCTCTGAAGGAAGTCGCCTGTGGATCCCATGACTTCACACGATGACCCTCCACAGTGGGGCCAGTTGGTTCCCGTCCCTCAGGACGCCGTTGCTCATTCCTGTGCTAGAATGTTCTCTCTCCCCTGCTGGGTTCTGTTCACCCTTTACCTCATCTCTGTCTAGGCTCTCAGTGATCTCCTCTTTTCTGAAATCTCTTATGGGTCGCCCTCATCAATTGAGGACTTAATTCTGTAATTCTATTCTTAATTCTACACAAGGTATAATTCCGCACCTCGATTGCTGCTTACCCGCTGACTGTGTACATTGTGCCTCTTCTTTTAAATTGTAAATATTTGGAAGACAGAGACTAGGTCCCGTACTTCATCGATACTCCCCCAGCAAGCCCCAAACCATGGAGTGGGTGCTCACTAAATATTATTTAAACGAATAAATTCTGTTTACAAGAGTCCAGTGTATGTTAGATGGCAATATGTGGAATGATTAAGAGCACGAGCTCTCTCTCTCGCTCTTCTTAGCTGTGTGCCTTGAAGCAAATTTTACATTCTTTATGCCTTAGTTTTTTCCCTGTGAAATCACAATGACAGTATCTTCTTCGTGCATGTAAATGCTTAGCACCTTCTCTGGCACACAACAAATATTCAGTATATATCAGACCTAATATATGTATTATTAAGTAAGGTTTTATTACCTAACTAGAGCACTTTTTTCTACATGTGAGGTCAAATTAAATCAGAAGGTTGTTTAGTGTGCATGGTTTAGTTGGCCAGGGAAGTTTGGGGTGTAGTGGAACCAAAAGGGGTGCTAACGCTGACCAGAATTCACAGCTCACTTTTGACACTGGCTGTGAGACCTTAATATTTACAAGGCTCAAATATAAAGAATCTCTCCCAGAGCTTAACACAAAATGGATCTTAGATAAACCATTCTGCTAATATCATCAAATCTATAGTGTCCCCTCTATATAGAGACTATGTCTGCTTAGTAGCTGAGACATTTGTGGTTGTTCATTGACCCCTCTTTTCTAGAAAGTTCTAATCCTCTAGCCTAACTGTTACATCTCTGTCCCCCTGAAATCTTGGTATTTAACTATACCCCTTATTGCTATGTACTCCCAGGACACTTGATACATGTAGGCACTTAATGAATTTACATTGAGTGACTTGGCAATTTCCTTTTTACAGATGCATGTAGACTATCCCCCCTCAACCTCTCAGACCCTCAATCTACTGATGACTAAACTCATCCATTATATTTTTGTGCTTCTTAATTTTGTTCTCAGGGAAGAACCTTCATATCTGTGTTCCTTTGTTCCAACCACAGGTAAGATTTTAGATCAGATAAGAGAGAGCATCCCAGGCTGGGGTAAATGATGTTTTGAAGACCAAGTGAATAGTATCTGGAACCAAGAGTACAAAAGGGAAAGAAATTTAGAGAGAGATACGATAGGGAGGTTGGAGAGAGGTCATGGAGAGACTTCATGGTCAGGCTGAAGAATGTGACTTGACACCTTAGGCTGTTGGAAAAGCCAGGCGATTTGTTTACATAAGTTATAATGATTTTTAAAAAATATTTATTTATTAGAGAGACAGTGAAAGAGAGAATGAGACGGGAGAAGGTCAGAGGGAGAAGCAGGCTGTCCATGGAGCTGGGAGCCCAATGCGGGACTCGATCCCAGGACTCCGTGATCATGACCTGAGCTGAAGGCAATCATCTAACCACCTGAGCCACCCAGGTGCCCAATAATGATTTTTAAATTTAATGTTTCTACTTTTGCTTAAAGAGTCAAAAATGCTATTGACTTATAATGAAAACAGCAGTCTCCTGCCCCACCTCTCCCAACCCCCTGCTCCCTCTCCACAGAGGTAACCACGTTTGAGTCCTATACCTGTCTCTTTTGGTTATTTGAATTTATTTGCTTTCTTGTATGAGGGATGATTCATAACTCTTACTGCATCACCTTCCCTCCATCTTCCCAATATATTCATGTCATCATTTATGCTAAATCAGTATTTACCATTTATATCACTCTGACTGTATAAACATTGTTTACAACTAATTAAATTTTTTCCTATATAGTTTTTTGTTTTTCCTAGTGTTAATTATCGCCTATTGATTTGGGCAGATACTTTGCCCACTTTGCAAATACTTTGCCCAATTAAGGTGATAAAAAAGCTAGAATGGTGAGTGCAGGAGCATACAGAAGGACATCAGGATGTTGGCTGCTGAAGCAGTTGGGGCTAACATTAAATTACACCCCCCCAAATAAAGTGGAGTCTTTTCTGCAGTATACCTGTTCTATTCATCTCCTGTGTCCCAGCATATAGGCCACTATTTGGTTCCCTACAGGCAATGGATAAACAGTTCTTAGCAGTTCTTAGCAGTTTATTTTCATTCCAACTTTCTAATGACCTTTGTTATGGGGAGAGTTTGTATGCAATTGCTAATTTTTCCAAATATTTTCATATTCATTATCTTCACTGGATCCTCAAAGTGTCCAAACTATTAGACTAGCTATTTTGAAGCCTGCTGGAGTGTTTACTAAGCTGTGTGTAAGTTACCTAATTTCTCGTTTTTGTCAAAGCAATTGGGGATCACCTCAAGGGATAGTTGCAAGAATTCAATGAGAAAATCTATGTAAAGCGTCACATACATATATCGACTATTGTTATTGAGGTAAAGCATTATAACCTATTTGATGGTGAGACAAACCAGTACGAAGAAGTTGAGCGACTTGCACCGTTTGCATAGTGCATTAGTAGTGGCAGCCCTGGGCCAGAGGTCAGCCCTGGCTGAATCACAGTGCAATCGTCAGGGAAGAACTGATTTAACGTCTTGGTCACTGCTGCATCCCAGTGTCGGAAATAGTGTCTGGCAAGTACTAGACACTCATACACGTGATGAATACATTAATGTAAACACAAAGTTTTAGGCCTGGAAATGGTTCAGAGATCATTTATTTAAATGAACTGATTTTTGGGGTGCCCATGTGGCTCTGTCAGCTAAAGTGTCCAACTCTTGGTTTCAGCTCAGATCGTGATCTCAGGGTTGTGAGATCAAGCCCTGGGTTGGAACCTGCTTAAGATTGTCTGTCTTCCTCTCCTTCTGCCTCTGACCCTCCCCCTCCTCTCTTAAAAAAAAACAAAAATTGATTTTTCAAGTAGGGAAACTGAGGCCCAGACATTTTAAATGAACCAGGGGCATGTTTTTTTGTTTTGTTTTGTTTCTTTGTGTCTGCACAGTGTTTTTAAGAAAAACTGAAGTAGTTGCCAAATTAAGTTTGGCCGTGTATGACTAGAAAACCCAAATTAGTGGCTTAAATACAATAAAGGTTTCTCTTTCATGAAAAACTAAAGACAGGAAGTTCAAGATAGTAAGTCACCTATCTTTCTGCTCCACTCTTCTTAACACAGGGCTTCCATCCTCATTACACTGTTAAGATACAAAGTGGCTGCTGGGGCTCCAGCCATTTGGAAGGGAGAGCCAGAGGAAATAAAGGAGGCCCACGAAGGCTGGACTGAGGAGAAAGAAGGGGAGTCGATGTCCCCAGATGTGAGGAGTGATGCAGAGTTTGGCATTCTGGTCTGATAAAATTCATGTTTTGCCATCTGGTAATAGTGTGGAGGATGGGTTAAACTGGAGGAACGCAGAAAGAACAGGTAGGAAGCTATCGCAGAGATGCAGGCATGATATGATGAGGATCCAGAGCAGCAAAATCCATAGAAACGTAATGTTTTTAAGTGCCACACGTAACTTTTAAATTCCTAGTAGCCACATTAGAAAGGGAAAAAGAAATAGGTGAAACTGACTTTCATAGTTGATTTCACTTTTCATTTTTTAAAATTTTAAAATTTTATTTTTTAAAAAATCAAAAAAGAAAGATTTTATTTTTTTAAGTAATCTCTATACCCAACGTTGGGCTTGGACTTAAAACCCTGAGATCAATAGTCTTGTGACTGACCCAGCCAGGCGCCCCTGGATTTCCCTTTTCAGAATATGTCCACAATATTATTATCTGAACATGTAATTAATATAAAAATTGTCAATAAGACATTTCACATTCTTTTCCTGTCTTTGAACCAGGGTATATTTTGCCCTGACAGCACATCTCAATTCAGATGCCAAATTTTCATCAGAAACACATGGTGCACAAATTAAGAGAGCACAAAACTTACAACTGAAAAATTACATTCACATACCCAATTTATCCCAGATATATTTAACAATTTTTCTGACAAATGAATTGAGTGTTTTTAAATTCATGTTAATTAAAATTAAATACAGGTAAAAATTCAGTTCCTTGATCACACTCACCTTGTTCCAACTCTCAATGGCCACCTGTAGCCAGTGGTCCCATATTGGAGAGAGAAAAAGAACCCAGTCTGAAACATCTGGCTCATAAAAGATGTTCATCAACAGGAACTTCTCAACAGACCCATAATATCGTCTTATGAAGGGTTAAGCAAAGCATCACCATTTTGCCCATTCCCTAGGCTTGCCAGCTTCTTTTCCGTCTCCTGTCCCTCCACTTAGATTGCTTTTCTCTTTCTTTTTTCATCTGGAAAATGTCCACTTATCTCTTAAGTCTCCATTCAGACATCATCTGTGAAATCTACCCCAAGTCCCTCAGGCCCTGTTAGTTGTCCCATCCTATTTTATGCCTTTGTGGATCTGTAATGTTCTTGCAATAGGGAACCATTTCTTGATTGTCTCTGAATCACTGCTACAGAGCAAGGACCTTCTAGATTCTCGGTAAAGGTTCCCGAATTAGGGCGCCTGGGTGGCTCAGTGGGTTAAGCATCCCACTCTTGGTTTCAGCTCAGGTCATGATCTCATGGGTCATGGATTGAGACCCAAGTCTGGCTCCCTGCTCAGCATGGAGTCTGCTTGAGATTCTCTCCCTCTGCTCCTCCCCCGACTCTATCAAACAAATAATTAATCTTAAAAAAAAAAAAAAAGGGTTGGGCGCCTGGATGGCTCAGTCCGTTAAGCGTCTGCCTTCACTCAGGTCATGATCTCAGGTTCCTGGGATCGAGCCCCGTGTCAGGCTCCCTGCTCAGCAGGGAGTCTGCTTCCCCCTGTCACTCTGCTCCTCCCCCTGCTCATGCTCTCTTTCTCTCAAATAAATAAAAAAAATCTTTAAAAAATAACTTACTGAATGAAGACCTTCTGTTTAGCCTGCACCTTGCTTCCCTCTTGGTACTTTGGTCGGCTAGATTTTAAAAAAAACTAATCCCTATGCCCCATGTGGGGCTGGAACTCACGACCCTGAGATCAAGAGTTGGGGGTGCGTCCATGGAGCCGGCCGGGTGCCCCTTTGTTCTGATACCTTTTGAAAGGACACCCTCAGCCTTCTTAATTCAGTTTTTGCTTTGTCGACTTGAATTATCACTGGACGTGACCCTTCCGGATAGCACAAAGGATGATGTCTAACTTTATGCATCCCTACATAAAATCTGCGTGGCGCAGGTTTGTGTAAAACTTTCATTTTTTAAGGCTTAACATCAGTGCATAGGGCTGCACTAAATAATGCATTCAAACTTAATGCATGTGTCTTTGTGACTCTCGCTTTTTATGCGGACCGACTATAGCACACAGCAGTTCTAGATGACAACGTCCAGGGACTTCTCCAAATGTACAAGGGATTGATTCCGGTGGAACCTGCTTGAGCAAGGCTCCCTACCGAGGGCCAGTATGACGGGACACATCTTCACTCCCCTGCTGATGGGGAACAGGCTCCATCAGGTATTACTAACTTGGGCACGGTCAGCCTTACAGCGATGGAATGAGCCACCTTCAGTGCAGCCAAACCCACACTGCCATTCTCTAGACGACAAGAGACAGGGTGATCCCCAGATGATCTCAACTGGTAGGGAAGCAATTTGGCCACGTCTATTAAAATTTCAAGTTCAGAGACGCCTGGGTGGATCAGTCGTTAAGCCTCTGCCTTTGGCTCAGGTCATGATCCCAGGGTCCTGGAATCCGGCCCCGCATCGGGCTCCCCGCTCTGTGGGAAACCTACTTCTCCCTTTCCCACTCCCCTTGCTTGTGTTCCCTCTCTGTGTCTCTCTCTGCCAAATAAATAAATCAAATATTTAAAATAAAATAAAATAAAATTTTAAGTGCATGTTCCCTTTGACCCTCCAAATTCTACTTTTAAGAATTTATTGTATAGGAATATTTGCATAAATACATTATCATGTGTGGAAGAAAGGAGACTGTTGTACTATTCACTGTTATTTTGAAAATTTGAAACAATCCCCACACCAATTGGTATTAGATGGTTAAATAAAATGTAGTCTATCCATATAATGGATTACTATGCATCTGTTGGAAAGAACAAAATCTTTCTCTATATATAAATAAACAGATATATCTTTCTCTCTCTCTATATATATATTTTTAAAAATATTTATTCATTTATTTTAGAGGTGGGGGGAAGAGGGGGTGGGAAAGAATTCTCAGGGAGACCCTCTGCTGAGCAGGGAAACTGATGCAGGGCTCAACTCCAGGACCTTGAGATCACGACCTGAGCCGAAATAAAGAGCCAGATGCTCAACCAACTAAGCCACCAGGTGCCCCTCTCTGTACATTTCAAAAAATCACTTTTTAACTAAACTCTACATAACACATGGGGCTCAAACTCATGACCCCAAAATCACGCTCTACCGACTGAGGCAGCCAGATGCCCTCTCTCTCTCTACTTTCTTATAAACACAGAGAACTATTCATGATTTATTGCTGAGTAAACAAAGTTCGAGAATATACTATACTAAAATAAATATGCAAGAATATTACACTGACAATTTTTTTTAAAAGATTTTATTTATTTGACAGAGATCACAAGCAGGCAGAGAGAGAGAGGGAAGCAGGCTCCCCGCTGAGCAGAGAGCCCGATGCGGGGCTCGATCCCAGGACCCTGAGATCATGACCTGAGCCGAAGGCAGAGGCTTTAACCCACTGAGCCACCCAGGCGCCCCTACACTGACAATTTTAACTGTGGTTTTCTTTGGGGTATTAAAATGGGAGAAAGGATGGGTTTTCTCTAATACAAACATTTTTTTTTTTTTATTATTTGTGGTTTGTTCAATATGCACATATCATATCTACAACATTAAATTATATTTTTAAATATATCAGGATACCAGGAAAGTAAAGAAACAAGAAAATGTCTCCACAGCAGAAAATCCAGGCAAGCCTGCCAGGAAACCATGACAGCTATAACAGCCTGGTCGTCTAATTCCCTCCTCGGAGTGAAAGCCTTGACACCCTGCTTTAGTGACATGCTCATACTACTAATCCACTTTCTTAGATTCATTTTCTTTCCTTTTTTTTTTCCTCCAGATTGTATTTATTTGTTTTGAGAGAAAGAGAGAGAGCAGGGGGAGGGGCAGATCAGGGGTGCGATCCCAGGACCCCGAGATCATGACCTGAGCCAAAGGCAGACACCTAACCGACTACGCCACCCGGGTGCCCCTCTGATTCATCTTCTAATGCCTTCTCTCCAGTTTACATAAAAATTTCCCCAAGATAAATGCTTTGATTAGGTTGGCTAATTGCTGTTAATCTGGATTATCCCGTTGGGTGGAATTCTTACACTTGGCCACCTCCTGGGCCTGTAGTCTCCCTTGATAGCTCACTGGCTTTCACTAGAGCTGTTTCACAGTTGGTCGTGGCCAAGTTTGCAGGGTTATATGACACAAAGCAAAGTGACAAGCACGAAGCATACCTACATTTTGGAAGAAGAATATGAGCAAGACATATGTCTTGTATGTCTATACACGTAGCATAACATGGACCACCCAGTGTACACTCCCTTTGGTTTCATACAAGCAAAGACAGAGAGCATAAGTGGAATCAGCAGTCATCTATGTTGTTAAGAAAGCCAGCCAAGAACCCCTTTTAAAGATGTCCTGGTCAGTTGGGAGGAAACTCGTCTCCCTCGGATTTTCCTGGTGGGTCAGTGTGTGTTCCTTGGACCGCCAGTTTGCACTATGCCTGCTTATGACCAACAGCAGATTCCAGAAGCAAGCTTTCTACACTACTTGGAGTTCTCTTTGCACTCAAAGATTGATTGAGTGATGAAAGGTAAGAAAAGAAAAAGGAACAAAAAAGAAAAAGAAACAAAAGAAAAAAGAAAAACCCAAAATCAGTGTTACTGCTTCTGAAGGGATGACAAAAGTCGCAGTGTTCGTAGAGATGAAAATGCAGACAGGATTTTTATAGAATCTGGGATTCCTGTAATGCTGTATTCTGGAAATATTTCAAAGCCCAGTCTGAGCATCTATTTTTAAACTTTAAATGGCAGGTCATTCAAACCTTCCAGAATAAGGGAAAGAAAGCAAAAGAATAGACATGTCCTAGAAGACTGTAGGGGCAAACATTTCCTTCATGATATTTAATCTAAAAGTAGACATCTTCAGGCCACTAGGAATATTGTTAGTCTTTTCTTGCTGGCAAAAGGGCCATCTGTCTTTGAAAACCTCTATAAGCTATATATGTATTTATAATACTTAAAGGCAAGTAAGTTTCCTATCTCTTTTGGAATGTGGTGGCAATTATGGAAGACAGCCTGCCCCCGGAGCAGGGAGACCGATTCGCCAAGGTACACTTGGTGGACCAGCTGGCTCAATGAAGTTTTATTATTATACAAAGTCTGTCACACATTCTTCATTCCTAGTGGATCCCCACCCCGAGTGTCTAATATGATCTTGCATGAGGATTTCAATTTATTTTTATTTTTTAAAATTTTCTTTATTTATTTGACAGAGAGAGAGAGTGAGTGCACAAGCAGGGGAAGTGTTAGGCAGAGGGAGAAGCAGGCTCCCCCCGAGCAGGGAGCCCGATGTAGAACTCGATTCCAGGACCCTGGGATCATGACCTGAGCTGAAGGCAGATGCTTAACCGACTGAGCCAGCCAGGCGTCCTAAGGATTTCAATTTATATCAAGCAACTGACTACTGAACATCTATCTTGGACCAAACGCCGTGTTGGGTGCTGGGATGCCAGAGGAAGAAAGATATATTTCCTACCCTAAAGTTACTCATATCTAGCAGGGAGAGCAGCCCTGTTAACAACCAAATAGAATGCGATACAATGTGTTTCCTGCAGGAATGCACAGCCAGCTACCCAAGGCCAGGGAAGGGAGCAGGTACCTTGGTCCACCAGTTTGAAGGTGAGCACTAACATTTCTGCAAACGAGAGGCCTCTTACGATTCATGGCATCTCACAATTATTTTTTTTAACAGCTGCTCTTTTTAAATTAAATTAAATTTAATTTAGTTTAATTTTATTATTTATCGACATATAATGTATGATTTGTTTCAGGGATACAAGTCTGTGAATCATTAGTCTTACACATTTCATAGCACTCACTATAGCCCATACTCTCCCCAGTGTCCATAACCCAGCCCTACCCCCCAGCAAACCTCAGTTTGTTTCCTAAGATTAAGAGTCTCTTATGGTTTGTCTCCTTCCTGGTCCCATTTTGTTCCATTTTTTTCCCTTCCTACCCCCCAGAACCCCCCACCTTGTCTCTCAAATTCCTCATTTCAGAGAGATCATATGATAATTATCTTTCTCTGATTAACTTATTTCGCTTAGCATAATACCCTCTAGTTTCATCCATGTCATTGCAAATGGTGAGATTTGGGGGGGTTTGATGGCTGCATAGTATTACATCGTATATCTATATCTCTCCCACATCTTCTTTATCCATTCATCTGTTGATGAACATCTAGGCTCTTTCCATAGTTTGGCTGTTGGCTGTCTCAAAGTTATTATTGGCACGTGTTGTTTCTTTGTTTTTCCTTCATGACATACAAAAGGATGGCGCATCTTACAATCTATGGCATCCTCGATACTTGTGGGTATTCTTGGGTCACGCCGAAGTGAAAGAGATTCTTGAGTTGGGTCTATGAAGAATGAGCAGGGTGCTTGCTAGGTGGAAAAGCAACGCACGAGGGCAAAATCCACTGACTGTGAGCTTTTGAGTCAGAAGAATGAAGTCCTAATTTCTGGGGCTTGGGCTGTTTCTTGGTTACCCGCAGGAGTATTACGAGGACAGTAAATACAGCTGACCCTCACTAAGTGTGTGCTGTGTGTCTGGCAACATTCTAAGGGTTTTAAATAAATTAACTTCTTTAATCCTCAGTACAAGTCTGGGAGATAAGATACTGCTATTAACTCATTTTTAAAAATGAAGAATCAGGGCACCTGGGTGGCTCAGTCGGTAGAGCGTCTGACTCTTGGTTTTGGCTCAGGTCATGATCTCAGTGTCGTGAGACTGAGTCCCGTGTTGGGCTCTGTGCTCAGTGGAGAGCCGGCTTGTCCCTCTCCCTCTGTTCTTCCCCTCCACCCCTCTCTTGCACGAGCTCTGTCTCTTTCAAATAAATAAATAAAATCTTTAAAAACAAGTCAAAATGAGGAAGCTGTAGCAGTTAAATGAATGGCCAGGATTACACAGTCTGGCTACAGCTCTCCATCACTGACACGGAGCTCTCAGCTGAGTGTTTGTCAGAATATTGCACAAATGTTAGTCATTATTTAATGCAACGAAGAGGGCTTTTCAGATTAAGGGGACAGTAGGAGCAGAAGCCACAAGATGTTAAAGCATTTAGGAATTCCTTTTGGCTGTAGGTTTGGTGGGGAGGAAGGGTTGAGGCAGGCTGGGATTGAGTATCTCTAGACAGGAAGATAGAAGGTTCTACTGTTGTCAGATTATAGCAGGCTTCATGGAGCACTTGGGCTGTGGGACTTAACCTATAGACTACAGAGCACTGTTACATACTTTTTTTAAAGATTTTATTTTTTAAAGATTTTAGTTATTTGAGAAACAGAGATGAGAGAGAGCGAGTGGGAGCAGGGGGAGGGGCAGTAGGAGAGGGAGGAAGCAGGCTCCCTGCTGAGTAGGAGCCCGATGCGGGGCTTGATCCCAGGACCCTGGGATCATGACCTGAGCCTGAGGCAGAAGCATAACCAACTGAGCCAACCAGGCGCCCCATCACTATTAAATATTTTTGAGCTGGGGAGTGACTCAACCCTATCTGTGATTTAGAAAAACAGGCAGCCCTGGGGAAGATGCACTCACACGGGGCAGGACGAAGGGCAGAGCCATGTTAGGAGTCTGAGCGTTGGGTGTGGGCCAGTCAACAGACAACGGCACTTGGGTGGCAGCCGTGGGCAGGCCGAGCAGGGGCCGGCTGAGACACAGTTCGGATGCAGGGCTGAGCCAACTCTGACGAAGATGCGAGTGGCTATCCTCAACCAGCTCATGGGAGGGCAGGTGCATATCATGGGAGGCGGGCCAACCAGCCAACACAGTAGCACAAGGCAGGGGTTTGGAATCCATGTCCTGGTGGGTAAAACTGACTCCTTCATCGTGACATCCCACAGAGATTGTTTAAAGTTTGGTTTGGCTTTGGTTTGCTTCTTAACAAGCAAACTCTTGTTTGCTCTGGGACACAAAGCAAAGCTTTCATCATGACCATACGTTGCCTTGTGTGTTTCTCAAGCCAGCTGGTGTGCTCATGGGGAGCTCATGGCTACCGGGGACCTGAAAGTGATGGAGGGGACTGGCCCGAGTTGGTGCCAAAGACCTCCATTTCCAGAGGGGTCTGGTGAGAAGAGATTCCACTGACAGTCAACAGCAACTGAGTGTCCGCCGTGCCCGGGACACGAGCGAGCAGACCAAAGTCCTGAGGAATAAGGTAAGCTTCTTGGTCAGCAGGGAGGTCAGAAAGGGAACACTTGGAAAAGCGCTTTAATCAGTAGATCAAACAATGGGAGGAAAAAATGATCAGTGTAGTCAAGCTGCGCGTGCCGAGCGAGGCCACAGAATGCTCTCGGGCCAGCTCAAGCTTCATGGAGGCTAAGTGGCCGTGGGAGTGGGTTGAGGCCAAAGCACCTTCCCGAGAGCTGCCTCAAGGTTTGGTCCAATGCTCATACATCCAACAAGAAAGAAAAAGACAGTGTCCTTCAGAAGCTCTGAATTTGGGAATGTCTCTCTCCAGCCCTGTGCTCCTATTGATTAAGTCCTGTCCCGCCTTCCAGGAGCTGGGCTTTTCCTCCCTGGAGAGCCCTTCCCCCACCCTCTGACCTCATGGGGCAGTGAGATGATGTCATTCTGTATCAACCTGGACACGCACCTGCCCTCGGATTACCCCCAGAAGCCTAATGGGAGTTCTAGAAATGCCCCATCAGGGATGAGACACGCACCACCACGGGAAGGGTACCAGCCAGGCAGGACGGGAAAGGGACTCCACGTAGTGCTGGGCAGACTCCCAGGAAGGGGACTGACCTGCCGACGCCCGGGGGGTGTGGGGCAGGCAAGGTCCCTCCCCAAACCCACACCTCAATTTTAAGTAGTTTTTTTTTTTTTAAAAGATGTTTATTTTAGAGAAAGAGACAAGGTGAATGAGGAGAGAGGTAGAGGGAAAGAGAGAGAGGGGGAGAGAATCTCAGGCTGACTCCCTGCGGAGTGCAGGGCCCAATGTGGGGCTTGATCTGAGGACCCAGAGACCATGACCTGAGCTGAAATCAAGAGTCAGACGCTCAACCGACTGAGCCACTCAGGCGCCCCAATTTTCCAAGTAGTTCTAGGAGCTTGCTGAATTATAAGAGCAGAGGGGAGGGAGGGCATGACATTTTCTGGGGAAGTTGCTTTGCCTCAACCAGAGACATCTCATGGAAATACAGTTTCAGACATGGAGGTCATTCAATCAACGTTAGCAGCCATGTTATTAAAAAGTTAAACGAAACAGGCAAAAGTATTATCATTTTAATAAGTAGTCAATATAAAATCTTATTAATCAGGTATTTTACTGAGTTCTTTTGTATGAGTCTTCGAATTCCAGCACTCATTTTACTCTTCTGTCTCAGCTTGGAATAGCTACACTGGAAACACGAACCAGGCACGCATGGACACGCGCAGGTCTAGACACCACGACTCGGCGCAGCTGAGTGAAAGCACTGGACACGTTTTGTCTGGTTCCCCAGGGCAGGGGCTGGATTCTTCACTTCCCCATGTCTCCCTCAGCTTGGGGGGCTCCTGGACGTTGGATGGTCTATATCCCTCTCCTGGAGTTTCCCTCCACTCCATGTTTACCAAATTTGGAAAACTTTCTTGGAAGACTGAGTGGGATTTGATTTGATTTATTATTATATATTATATTATATTATATTATATTATATTATATTATATATTATATATAATTTTGAAAAACTTTTCCACATTCGGGATATCCAGGTCCTTCACTGCAGGGTTCAAGGTAGAGGCTCCTCTTGCTCTGGTCTAAGGCTGGCACTGGAACTTGGTAACATTATTTCAACCCCTGGTTCAAGCAAAGCCAAAATCCAGTTCTGCTTATAGACACTTGAGTTCTGTCCTTTCTTCTCATTGAGGCAGTTTGAGAAGGGCTCCTGGTCAAGTACAATGGAAAGAGTGTTAAGGGCTCCTGGTCAAGTACAACGGAAAGAGTGTTAAGGGATACAAGGTCCAAAGTCTCCCTTCAAAGGCCTAGGGTGGGATATTCACTGAGGGCACAGTCAAAACCCCCCTGCTGTTGGGGCTATGCAGACAAGCTCCTTTCCAAATGTCAATGATCCTATGATTTCTCTAATTGTAGGTAAACAGACAAATTGGACCACATCCCGTAGGAAGTCCCAAGTTTGTTCAGCTTTTTAGACAAATGCATATGTTACCAACATTCTGATTTTCACAGCATTCTTCACTTCCTCCAGATGCCTGTCAAACCCATAAAACAGTTCCTCTGAAGCACTGGTAAACAACAACAACAACAACAACAAAAAAAAAACAGTTATCTCAGGAATATGAAAATTCCTGAACAGAAAAAGTACATTACTGTTTTAATTAATTAATTAATTAATTTCCAAAGATTCTATCCATTTGACAGAGAGAGAGAGAGACAGTGAGAGCAGAGGAAGTGGGAGAGGGAAAGCAGGCTTCCTGTGAAGGCTGGAGGCCGATGCAGGACTCAATCCCAGGACCCTGAGATCATGACCTGAGCCGAAGGCAGACACTTAACAACTGAGCCACCCAGGTGCCCCTGTTACCATTTTTTTCCCCCCAAGTGGAATGTTTCTATACACTAACAGTGAACAATTAAAAAAGGAAATTAAAAAAATTTTACTTATGGTAGCATCAAAAAGATTAAAATATTTAAGAGTAAACCTAACCAAACAGGTGAAAGACTTATACGATGGAAACTATAAAACATTGCTGAAAGAATTTAAACAAGACACAAAGAAGTTGGAAAGAAACCTTGTGTTCATAGATTAAAAACTTAATTATGTTAAGATGTCCATATTACCCAAAGCAATCTAGAGATTCAATGCAATGCCCATCAAAATCTCAATGACACGTTTTCCAGAAATAGAAAAAAATCCTAAAATTCATGTGGAATTGCAAGGGACTCTGAAGAGCCAAACAATTTTTTAAAAAGAACAAAATTGAAGGATTCAACTTTCTTATATCAAAACTTATTACAGAGCTACACGTTACACATCACAACAGTGTGGTCCTGGCATAGGACAAATACAGACCGATGGCATGGAACAGAGAGCCCAGAAAGAAACGCTCACACATACGGTCAAATGATCTTCAACAGGGTGTCAAGTCCACTCAAAGGGAAAAGAGCAGTCTTCAACAACTGGTGTTGGGAAAACTGGCCATCCATTTAGGAAAGAACGAATTGGAGTCTTATGTCAACTGGGAATGACCAGTTGTTGTTTAATGGATATAGAGTTTCACTTCTACAAGATGCAAAATTCTGGAGATCTGTTGCACAACAATGGGAACATCCTTAATACTACTGAACTTATGCTTAAAAATGGTTAAGATGGTAAATTAAAAAAAAAAAAAAAAAGATGTACTCCGGCCCTCTTCCTTCCTTGATGCATCTCTGGTTCATTCAGATACAGATTCTTCCATGAACAATGTTACCTTCTATTCCAGCAGTGGAGATACCCAGTGTCCTCAATTCGTGGTCCTGATCTGAGATTGTTTAATAACCATAATTGTCAATAACCAAAATCTCTGAAAGGAGATCACACTGAAAGGGGTGGGGGGGATGACACAGGATGTGACTAAGAGACCGGGGAAATCATCGAGGAGCATCTTAGAGGCTGGACCCATCCTCTAACACGGCAGCTCTAAGCACTCATGATCATCATGCTCTTTAGGAGAGCTTTTATGAGAGACTTCAAATAGCCAATTCATAAGGTTCTTACCACTCACAGCTCAGTGTTATTATGTAATTTGTTCAGGGTCACAGAACAATAACCGTAATTAGATCTCACAAGTCTTAACCTCCTAGGTGTTCTATCCGACAGGGTATTTTTTTTTTTAAAGGTTACATGCAAATCATCTTCTTATTTCACATTTATGGAAAATCAGAGATGTGCTTTATGGCACCATGTAGATTAACGGGCTTGGTAGCAACTGTTTTCTTTTCATATTTTTCTGTACGTGTAGTCTTGTTCATATGTCAAATTTGTTTGTTGGAGTCAAAACCCAAACCAAATACACATTACATTTGGTGGTTACATCTCTTTGGTTTCTTTGGGTATAGAGTGATCTCCTTCCCTCCTCCATACCTTTTTCTCAATGCCATTGAGTTATGGAAGACACTGGTCTAGTTGTCCAGTACGATATCCCACATTTGGGATTTTCCCTCTAGTGCCATTTAACTCACTGTTCCATTGCCTCTCCTGCTCCCTACTCCCATTCCCTGTAAATGAAAGCTAGCTCTAGAAGGTTGATTAGAGCCGGGTTCAATTTCTTGGGTGACAATATTTCATATCTTGGTGATATAGTCATTGGTGATTTAAGAAAAATTCCTACAAAATCAAGCAATGTTGGATTATTCCAGGAGGCACTCGAGATCTCTTCTGGACACACAGTGTCGTGGGGCATAAGAACCCCCAAAGTCCAGCCACTGACTTCATTTTTTTCTGCTCCTTGCTAAGGTTTGCCAGCATTGAATACCTAGTTTTGTCATTGTCTAAAGCAGAGAAAACAACCCAAGGGCCTCATTGAATATGGAACGTGCTGGGAATGAGCAGGTATGAATCCTTCTGGTTCTGGGTTGGAAGCCACAGAAATGAACTCTGCCTAACTCATTACTGTATTCAAAGATACAAGACAGATTATAGAATCTATAGATAAGCTGGAGAACCAGGTTCAAAAGAAGGACGGAAATCTCAGGAAATGAGGCGAAAGCACCCACAACCAAGGTCATCCCACAGGAACCTCTTGGATGGCCATCAGGCCTTCCTACCAGCTACTGCCCCTAGATCTTACTCAATGAAGGATTCTTAACGATCTCTTTATCTTTGTGTCACATCTTCAAGATCCAGAGTTCTGGGCAGGGGGGCAACTAATTTGCCATCCTGGCTCACATGTCCATTCCCTGCTCCAGAAGTGTTGGAAGAGGAAGCATCTGAACACTTAGGCATACATAGGGGAACACTTTGTCTCCCCCTTACTACTTCTAAAATGGGAGATCAATCTTCATTGGAAACTGTAGCCAGAAAACTAGCAAATATCAGAATGGATTGGATGAACGGTTGGATATGTTTAAAGGATAGGTGAACGGAATCACTGAGAAGAAGGAAGGTTTCCAAATCTGATGGCAATCGAGATTTTAGGCCAAACACATCTGATCGCCTGTAATGGTCATCGTGTTTGAGCGTGCATTAGAATCACCTGGAGGGCTATTGAACAACGGAATGCTGGGCCCAACCTCCACGGTTTCTGATTCTGTAGATCCGGGAAGGGGTCCAAAGGCTTTATATTTCTGACAGATCCCAGGTAGTGCTGGTGCCACTCGTCTTGAGTCCGCATCCTAAAAACCACGAGTTTAGCTTCCAGATCAATAACTCTGCGTTTTGTTCTGGCTCGGATGTGTGTGTAAGAGATCATCTGTAATTCAAGCTGCAGAAGGGTGGGCGGAGGAGGATTCTTCCAGCTGTGACTCCCTGGTCCAGGAATAAGCTGAAAATATGATTTCTTTCCCATACGCTGTTCAAGTTCTCGAAGCTAGCCATCATGCTTCCCCAAATTATCGGTTTCTGGACTAAAATCCCTGGTTCCATCACTATTCTTCATGTGTCACAGACTTAATTCTGCTCAGTGAACCTTGTCACTTCCCTGTGGATTTTTTTCAGGTCCCTATTGTTTCTTTATAACACGAGGGACCCAGAGTTTGAAACATACTCCAGATAGAGTCTGACCATTGTAGAGCAAACCCAAGAAGTACCCTCCCTTATGTTGCTCCCTAATTGTCTATTAATTTCATTCAGGAGCTGAATCTTTTGAGGGTTTAAAAAAAAAAGATTTTATTTATTTATTTTATTTTAGGGAGAAAGAGAGCACAGGAGAAGGCGGGGGGAGGGGCAAAGGGTTAGGGAGAGAGAGTCTCAAGCAGACGCCACATGAGCCTGCAGTGGGGCTCAAACCCATGACCCTGAGATCATGACCTGATCTGTGATCAAGAGTCGGATGCTTAACCGACTGAGCCACCCAAGTGCCCTCATGTTGAGGTTTTTATCCATGAAAATACAAACCACCTCCCTTCTCTCTTTCCTTCCCTCTCTCCTTCCTTCCTTCCACATTTCAAGACTCAAAGCCCATGTCTTCTCATCCAAAATTCTTCTCATTGTGAAATTGATTATGGAAGTCTAAGTTCAGGATTTAACATTTATCTCTATTAAATTTTATTGTTTTAGCCTTGACCTATCACATTTGCCTATTATGATATTTTAATCTTAAATTTCCTGTTTGATGTGATTCTTGTGACTTGAAACTTTGTGACAGCTAAAGTGATGATCAGCACAGTACAAAAATGTATTCATTCATTTATTCAATACGTTTATCTATCCTACCATATTATTGTCACTGCTCTGGTCCAACCATTAATAAAATGTTGATCAGGACAAGGCCAAGGATAGAACCCTATTGTACCTACTCCCAAGAATAATGCATTGGCTGCTAATCCACAGTTTGAAGGTTTCGGCCATTTTATCCGTTCTCACTTTACCTAAATCTATTTTCACCGAGTTTCCCTGACCAAAAATTTTTTACAAATGGATCCTCAGGTTTCCAGCACATACTTCGATGAAATGAGATCCACACCAAACAATGCGCCCTTTTTCCAGACTAGGAGATTCTGTGTTTCAAACGCCATTGTGGGCGGTGACTTGGGTCATTAGGGCAAGGTGTGCACCCCAGGTCTGCGCTTACCTCTGTGAACCAGTGGCAAGTCTTAGACCCTTGGCTTTCCCATCTCCACAAAGGGCAACAAAGCCGACCTCGCAGGGTTGTTATGAGGATTAGACATGACATATTTATTTATTTATTTTTAAAAGATTTTATTTATTTATTTGAGAGACAGAGAGAGAGAGCATAAGTGGGGGGAGGGGCAAAGCAGATTCCCCGCTGAGGAGGGAACCTGACACGGGACTCGATCCCGGGATCCGATCCCGGGACTGGGATCATGACCTGAGTCAAAGGCAGACGCTTAGCTGACTGAGCCACCCAGGTGCCCCCAGACATAGTATTTAAAGTGTCCAACACATACTACTTTTTTGAATGTGGCATCTAAAAAAAAAAAAAAATCATAGGAAGAGAAGATTTTCCAGTGAGGGGAAATTAGATTTTTTCAAATCCTATATAAATTAATGGAAAGCTTTGGTTCAAGGATTTGTAAGTCAGAATACGAAGCAGTATATACAAAACTTAAATTATCAAATAATTTAAAAATATTTTATTGCTATCTTTAGCTTGAATGAACTCATTTTCTACTTAGTTAAAATATATAGTATAGTCATTTGGTTCTTTCTCTCATCATCTGTGACAGGGTTTACTTCATTGTCATCATGTTACTCTGCAATAGAAGACTTTCCCCAGGCTCAGAGAAAATAAGCAAATTATTTTCTCTGGGCTTCGCATGTAAAATAAAGGCTTCATGTAGAATTTTGGAAGGATTATATGCTATGACATTTTCCTGGTTTCTTAGTTATTCTAGAAGGAAGGTAACAAGACATTCATTAAATGATATAAACATTTGCGTGTGGTTTTTAAAAAGTAGACAAATACAAAAAACCTGGTAACCATATCTAGAGGGAGATTTTAGGCGGGTGGAAAACGGGGAGGGAGACTTTCTTGTCACTATACAGCCTTTGTACCTTTTGAATTTTGTGCTCCATGCATATATTACTGATTCAAAAAATAGTTAATCCTTTTTAAGGAGTGGAAAAAGAATTTTAAATAACACTATCCTTTTCACTGAAAGCTTCTTTTTATAAAATCTCAAAGCTGAGATAACAAAGAAACCAAAGTCCCTGAAAAGTCCCATTAAAGTCTGATAACATGTATGAGTTAAGCCAGTTACATGAACCACATTAAAATAGATTTACTTTATAATGACCTCTAAACACTGCCTCCCAGCCATTCCAATTAACAATAAATTATTTCTAAAAATGTGCCTGACCCATTGCAAAAACTTTACTGAGAACATCAAATTTTCAAACACAGACACTTTAAAAATATAATGAACAGGATAGGAAGCTCAATTTAGATGTTGATGTATCAAAATCTAGTTTTTCAAAATATTTTGGGCAAATGTATAACTTTTATATATAAGATATTATTGTGGTTTTATATTTGATTTTTGTTGACAAGATTGTATTCAATGAACAATCAACAATTTACATGAATCCTGACTACCTGTTTAAGACAAAACAAGAGTGTTCCAAAGAAAATTGTGCACAAGAGGGAGATATTAAAAATATCAACCGTCCCCACAGCACCAGGCCAGCTCAGTTGGTGGAGGGAGCAACTCTCCATCTTAGGGTGGTGGTGAGTTCAGGCCCCACGCAGGGAGCAGAGATTACTTAAAAATACAATCCTGAGGGGCGCCTGGGTGGCTCAGTTGGTGAAACATCTGCCTCCAGCTCAGGTCTTGATCCCAGAGTCCTGAGATCGTGTCCTGTATCAGGCTCCCTGCTCAGGGGGGGAGTCTGCTTCTCCCTCTGCCTCTGTTTCTCCCCCTGCTTGCGCTCTCTCTCTGTCAAAAGAATAAATAAAATCTTAAAAAAAAAAAAAAAAGTACAATCCAAAAAAAAAAAACAAAAAACTCCACCATCTCCAAGGATGACTCATAAAGTTTTATAACACAAAATGAGAGCCCTTCAGTCTGTGAAATTTTGTGCAAAAATAGTTGCATAGAAAATGTTTCCGTCTTGGGATACCTGTGTGGCTCAGTTCGGTAAGCGTCTGCCTTCTGCTCAGGTCATGGTCCCAGGGTCCTGGGATCGAGTCCTGCATCGGGTGACCTGCTCAGCGGGGAGCCTGCTTCTCCCTCTGCCTGCTGTTCCCCCTGCGTGGTCTCTCTCTGACAAATAAATAAATAAAATCTTTAAAAAACAAGAAAGAAAATGTTTCTGTCTTTACATATGAGCCAGTATCATGGAAATGTCCCTTGTCACAGCAACTGCCAGTGAAGCAGACATTATGACAGAGCCCTGTATTAAGTGATTTGGCAAATGCCAGAAAAATGAAAACTGAAATCCTTGTGCTGGAGGAGTAGATAAGCACCCGGGGATGTAATAACTGCTTGAGAAAGTCTGCTAAGACATGCAAAGCACTAGGGTCGCCTGGGTGACTCAGTCATTAAGCGTCTGTCTCTGGCTCAGGTCATGATCCTGGGGTCCTGGGACCAAGTCCCACATCAGGCTCCCTGCTCGGCCGACAGTCTGCTTCTCCCTCTCCCTCTGCCTCTCCCCATGCTTGCGCAAGCACTTGCTCACTCTCTGTCACAAACAAATAAAACCTTTAAAAAAAAAAATTTGCTTTTCTTTTTCTTTCCTTTTTAAAAGATTTTCTTTTTAAGCAATCCCTACACCCAAGGTGGGGCTTGGACTCATGACCCTGAGACCGAGAGTCACATGGTCCAATGACTGAGCCGGGCCAGGGGCCCCCAAGAATGTGCTTTTGAAGTACAGGAGATTTCATGCTCAGCAAACACAGTGGGAGGAAGATCTTCCCCCTAATGTACCTGGGGCCGCGGTATTATCTCCCTTGTGAAATCCCTGACAGAATGGTAGGTACTCAAAATGCAAGACCTCGCCTCCTTGCTCACCAAACTCCGCAGCATGTCTCCTAACGCACCTGCCCAAAACTAGAGGAACTCTATCAGTGTCTCCTAACAGGACGGTCCAGTCGCAGACAGTAGAGGAGACCATTCGTAAGAGGGCCCGGGAGCAGGAATAGGCAAACCACGGCTGTTATCTCAAAGTCACGGGGTGTAGCCGCAGCCCACTGAGCAAAGCTCCACCGGCCCTTGACCCAGAAAGCATCCCGTCGGTCTCCCGGAGGACATGACGGGGATTCTGAAATCTTGATTCTGGAAACTGAGTGGTTTTAACCCAGACCCAGTGGGGTGTAGACACAGGAGGCCAGGATTTCCCCTATCGGTGTGGGCATACATGGCTGTTTCTTTCTAAGCTGTATTGAGACCAAGCAGGCCAAGAGACACCTGCTCAAAGCTAATATTCTGTTAAACAATTACCAGGACTCCCTCGTAAGTTTCCAGCCGATGTCTGAGGACTCCCGGGGCAAAAGGCCCCAACTGAAAGGGCTGGCGGTTGTTCAAATGCTGAATGGGGTGATCACAGCACCTTCCAGCCCGGCGGATGGAGACCGCCCAGTCAAAGAGCCCCAGAGGCCGCGCAGTGAGCATTTAACGGATGTGTCTTCGGAGCCCTTTGAGCTTTTCTCTTCTAGGATGAAAAGGAACTCAGTACTAGAAAGCAACAATGCCCACATTTTAGGGTGCTGCCGTTTTGTGTCAGACGCTGTCCAAGTGGCTGATACACTACACCACCCCGGGATTTCTTTACAACTCCTGGGCTCTTTTCCCATTTGGCAAATGAAAAGGCTAAGACTCAGGCTGAGGAATTTGCTCAAGTCACAGAGCGAACAAGTGACAAAGACAGAATTTGAACTCCGGACCGCCAGGCATCAATCCCCGTGCTCATTCCACTCAGTACACAGCTTTCCGATTATACAATGTGCTTGGGAAGGCAAGAAGTCTCTCGTAACACAGGATTTTTTTTTTTTTTTTTTTTTTTTTTTTTTTTTTTTTTTTTTTTTAGTATCACATGAGAAAATATTTGAAAGCAGCAGCCTGTTGCCTCTCATACGGCAGGAATTCAGTAAAAAAAAAAAAAAATTATATCATTATCTTACATCCCAGAACATGTACAGTGTGGCAGGGTAAGCATGCAATGGTCTTCTCTGGGGCTTTAAATGGGTTGCAGGGACAGATATTACATATTTAAAAATAGCAACACTCACATGGCTCTATAGTAAATCAGTTGGCCAAGTTAAAAATAGATTCTAAACATAGCAGGAGTAGAAATTCAATCTAATACCAAGTCACTGAAAGCAGTGACAGTGTTTGCAACAGAAAAAGAACAGCAGGCATAAACCGATTAAGCATTTGTAGGCAATTCTCTGCTTCCATTTCAAATTCCGTCTAGCCCTTCTGCAGCAGAAAACAGGTACATGCGCGCACATGCATGTAAATATACACATATGCAAATACACGAAGAGGACCTACCCCTCCTTATTTATCTGTAATGGCATCCTTTGCAAACCCGTCATTCTGAGACTTTGGTCCTTATTAACACATCCCAGATACACTACAACCCTATGCCTTTCCTTAAGCTTTTCAAGCGGAGGAGAGAGGACAGTTCGTGTCTAAAATGCATGGGGCGCAGGGGCACAGCATGGCAAGACTGGTAGGTAACTAGAAAGGTTGGGGCGCAGAAGCCACATTCAGAAGTATTCCCTCTGCATTCAGCAAATTTACAGTGGCAGGCTTAGAAAGTTGGGTTCCGCACTGTCGCTGTCATTTGAAACCCCAGGAACTGGTATGTCAGATAAAAACTCCAGTTTCTGTGCCAAGGATTCCTTCCCCAGAAGCACAAATGACTTTCAGAAGGCCGGAGCTTTGGTTCTTCTTCAGTCCCCTACTTTAAAGATGTTTCGAGCACATAATTTGCTTCCTTGCATTTGCCAGAACAACCCAGCTGTGTGCGTGATCGTTTAGGGAGGAAGCCATGAAACGTGTGTCCTTAACTCACATAATCTTCTTCCGTGAACAGCAAGAGGGGAATGACAGATGGGTGTGTGTTATCACTTGAAATAGAGCATCACATCAAGCAGATCTTCCCATAAAAATACAGATGTAAAGATACATTTCAAAACTGAATTCTTGGGGCACCATAGAAAGGATTAAAAAAAAAAAAACTTACAGAAGGATTCACCATTATATTGACTTATTAATTAAGGAACAGTAACCCTTTTCCTTAAAAAAAAGTTTGAGAGAGGTTTATCTGTGAAACATGAAGCAAAATAGGATTACTAAGAACAAAAACACAGGAGAGTGGTGAATTGTGTCGGTTTTGGACTCAGACTAGCTGGGTTCATAACTCACTTTAGTCAATACAAACTCTGACTTTGCATCTTTGGATAAGAAATTTCACTTCTCCAGGCCACTGTTTCTTAGAATGTCAGGAGGGAAAACTCATAGTTTATACCTCATATGGTCAGTGTGAGGGTTAAAAGTCCTATATGTAGTTTTTGGCCTAGGACATAGGATTCTAAATATTACTTATTATTTTATAAAAGTACCACTAAGTACCTGGGATAAGCTGTTTACTACAATGAAGGACTGATTTTTCCCAAGAGCTAAAGGGAAAAAAAAAAAAAAAAAAAGATTTCACTTTTTTGGCAAAGAAGCAATAGGCATTGTCAAGGAAGGCAATCTTAAAGAGGAGATTATTGTTATTATTATTTTTTAAAAATTATTTATTTATTTGAGAGAGAGAGAGAAAGAGAGTGAATGGGGGGGAGGGAGACAATCTCCAGGAGGCTCCACGATGAGCGCGGAGCTGAGGTGGGTCTCGATCTCGTGACCATGAGATGACGGCCTGAGCTGAAATCCAGAGGCGGATGCTCCACGGACTCAGCCACTCAGGCGCCCCTTAAAGAGCAGAACATTAACTGAAACTTGGAATGCAGGACGTTGCGTGGACCAGCAGATATCCTCAAGGGCCAGCTTTGCACACTGCGGAAACAGTCGTTCCAGGGAGGCGCCTCCTGATGGTGCTCGGAAAGGACTCCCCACCAGCCTGTGACTCTAGTGGAGAAAGGAGACACGCTCCAAATTCTTCCCCTTACAACGCACGGACGTAGGACAGGGACAGTCTTAAAAAAAAGGGGGGGGGGACATGACATTTCAGATGACTGGCGCCTGAAGCGTGCCTTTAGCAGAAGTGGATCACAGTTCATTCATAACTTACCTACATCTTTGGTCCAACAAGTATTGGTTTCAGGCATTGGGTTATGAAGACCAGCGAGATGCATTACTCTTTTTGGACTTAGCTGTTCCACATGTGGATTAAAGAAAGAGCCACAGACTTTGGCTACTGGAAAATTCATGTACACGTGAGTCAAATGTCTCCTCTCCTCCTCCCCAAGGGAAGCCCAATGGGGTTGGTGCCATGGGGATGATGAGGCTGCCTCCAGCCACATCCCTGACAGCGTTTGACTTGAGAAAGCTATGAATGAGCTCAAACCCCAGGATGGCTTCACAGTGAGTACGGCAAGTTATATGCCTTTATAAGATGAGGAAGTGATTATGGCCTGAAAAACTTTAAGATAGGTTTAATCAGTCCTCTCTAACTTTGTCTAATTTCCGGAAATATCAACGGTATTTTGATTTAGATTTAATTGCTCTGCTCCCGCACCTCTGGGCATTTCTCCATTCTAGCACCTTTCTTATTGTACTGTTTCCCCTCTGTCAGTGCTGAGGAACTGCTCATTAATTGAGCCCAATTATGTAGATAGCGGAGATTCAAGAAGAGCTCAGGGACGAGGCTGGGTTTGACAAAGTTTCTTGAATGGGTTCATTCATTGATGAATCCAGGGTTCCCAAACTTTATTCGCTTCTGGTTTTTGTCATACCCATGTTACTGGTACAATTAGGTAATATTTCCTCTAATTTGACACAAACTGAATAATTTTTAAAATTCAGTTTCATCTTAAGCCATTTTTGGGAAATCAGGGGTTTGAGGTACTAGACTTTTAAGTACATATTTAAAAAACCCAACTATGTAAATTAAAAAAAAATTATGAGCCACCTGACCTAGTCTGCCACTCACTTGGGCTACAGGGGATTAATAAACGAATGAAATTTTGGACTTGAAAGTCCTCTTTTGGCTTTTCTAATCCAACCAAGAGTTCCATGGAGGTTAAGAGATTTGGTCAAATCCACCTGCCAAGGGGACAGTTAAGAACAGAACCTTGGGGGGCGCCTGGGTGGCTTAGTTGTTAAGCCTCTGCCTTCAGCTCAGGTCATGATCCCAGGGTCCCTGGAGCTCAGCAGGGAGCCTGCGTCCTCCTCTCTCTCTGCCTGCCTCTCTGGCTACTTGCGATATCTGTGTGTCAAATAAATAAAATCTTTAAAAAAAAAAAAAGGACAGAACATTGGTCTGTAGTTTAATGTTGCAAATTTAGTACTTTCTTTGTCATGTTTGGTTGCAAATTGTGCCCCCAACCAGCTGATTAACTATTTAAATATGGGAGTTTCCTCTAAATAAGATAATCTCCGGGTATAAATGGTGTGAAAGTACTTCCTCTGCAGTAGTTAATGGATCCAACTGCTTACGATCATGAATACTTTTTTTATTTGCCAAAGCAATAGCTGTCTCCAATTTTTAAAATACCAGAATATAAAAAAATAGGATTGCATTGATAGAAAATTTTAATGATGGGGAAATGGTGGGGGAGCTGAAAAGAGGTCTTTGGGAACTCTGCTTAATTTTTTTGCTCTAAAAAATAGTCTGGGGGGGGCGCCTGGGTGGCTCATTGGGTTAAGCCTCTGCCTTCGGCTCAGGTCATGATCTCAGGGTCCTGGGATAGAGCCCAACATCGGGCTCCTTGCTCAGCAGGGAGCCTGCTTTCCCCTCTCTTTCTCTGCCTGCCTCTCTGCCTCCTTGTGATCTCTCTCTCTGTCAAAAAAAATAAATAAAATCTTTAAAATAAATACATGAAAATAAAGTCTATTAATAAAAACAAACAAAGAATGCTATTGAGGCTTAATTCTCTTGAAAAAAAATTTTTTTTTTTTATTTAGGGGCACCGGGATGGCTCAGTCAGTTAAGTGTCTATCTTTGGGTCAGGTCATGATCCCACAGTCCTGGGATAGAGCCCCATGTTGGGCTCCTTGCTCAGCAGGGAGTCTGCTTCTCCCTCTGCTGTGCTTTCTCTCTGATTTTGTCAAATAAATAAATAAAATCTTAAAAAAAATAAAAAAGATTTTATTTATTTATTTGAGAGAGAGAGACAGAGCCCAAGCAGGGGAAGGGGCAGAGGTAGAAGGACAAGCAGACTCCCTGCTGAGTAGGGAGCCCATTGCGACTTGGGGTTCCATCCCAGGACCCTGAGATCATGACCTGAGCCAAAAATCAGATGCTTAACTGATTGAACCACCCAAGTGTCCCAAGGTTTAGCCCTGTTTAAAACTGGGATTATATGGGGCACCTGTGTGGCTCAATCAGTTGCAACCGACTTGATTTTGGCTCAGGTCATGATCTCAGGGTTATGAGTTCAAGCCCCAAGTTGGGCTCACACTGGGTGTGGAGCCTAATCAAGATTCTCTCTCTCCCTCTTCCTCTGCCCCCTACCCCTACTCACTCACTCTAAAATAAATAAACAAATAATATAAAAATAAAGATTCATTAAAAAAATAAAACTGGCATTATATTGAACTGATATTATTCCTTTTTAAAATTTAATTTATTTTTTTTAATTTCTTTTCAGCGTTCCAGAATTCATTGCTAACTGATATTATTCTTGTTTGCTTTATTTTTTTTTCTTGTTTGCTTTAATGTGGGGTTTTGTTATGGACCATGAAGAAGTATTAATTGTCAGCATAGCTCAAGGTTGGTTAGACAAGAGTGTAACAGTCTTAGATGGCATGTAGGTGTGTAGACCCTGGACTAGATATGAAATTTGCCTTTAACATTATCAATATCCTGATCCTAATATGTTTGATCATCAAATTCTATTTGTGTTGTCACTAGATAAGTGATACTTCATGGAAAAGATAATAATTATCATCTTAAGACTTTAAAGCACACATATGATCAAGTGGGAAAGATATTGTACCCATTTTAAAGATACGAGGGTACAGAGGTCTGGTAAATATCCCACAGCCATTCCAGCAGTAGATATTCCTGAATAACATCAGAGAAAAAGAGAAATAGAAGTCAGGATTCTAGACCTCTGGCTTTCTCATTATGCTGTTCATTGTTAAAGTGATCATTTTTTAAAAATAATTAACAGAAAGAAAGGGTCAGAGTTTTTGGGCGCTCACAGATTGAAGACAAGGACATTAAAAAGAGATATACATAAGCCTTCATTCTGTGCAGTCATAGCTATTTAAGATTCAGGGAGGGTTTTATGTTTGTGGGCATTAATTTTAAAAGTATTTATTATATTCTCCGGGGTTTTTTTTTGGCACATTGTTGTGTGATTAGAGCAAATACAATACATAGCCCTCTCCTCTATGAGATAACTATAATTAGTATTATGTATCTAGTTAATATTCTACTCAGTTAAAGGTCAATGAATTCAAAGGCCTTAAGACCCATTCGAGACACTGTAATAAAACCATCTAGTGAACAGATTTTGTCAAATTAAATTCACAATCTCCTGCTCTTCACATGGAGGTTTAATTCACCTCTTACCTCCTGGAGAAGGACACCATTAGTCTAATCCAAGGACATCGTTTTTTCCCCCTCCCCACAATGACACACTTTTTTTTTTTTTTTTAAGATTTTATTTATTTATTTGACAGAGAGAGAGATTGCAAGTAGGCAGAGAGGCAGGCAGAGAGAGGGGAAGGAGGCTCCCTGCTGAGCAGAGAGCCCGATGTGGGGCTCAATCCCAGGACTCTGGGATCATGACCTGAGCTGAAGGCAGAGGCTTAACCCGCTGAGCTACCCAGGTGCCCCACAATGACACACTTCTATGGTGTTCTGGATAATTAAGAATTGATCACACATTACAGATACAAACCACTATGGCCACAGTAAGGGTATAATATACACTATACATCATTTGAAGGAGAAAGTAGCTGTGCTAGGTGAATATTCAGTTTTGTGGGTCAATAACTTAGTAAATTTGGGACAAACAAACCAACCATTAACCCAACCATGGGATGCCTGGGTGGCTCAGTCAGTTAAGCAGCTGACTTTGATTCAGGTCATGATCTCAGGGTCCTGGGATGGAATCCCTCATCGGGCTCCCTGCTCAGTGGGGAGACTGCTTTCTTTCTCCCTCTGCCCTACCCCCCACTCATGCTGTCTCTGTCTCTCAAATAAATAAATCTAAAAAAAAAAAAAAATCCAAATTCAAACAAAACCCAAACAAAAAACTGCTAGCTTCAAACTACCAGGTCGAAGAGTATTTCAGCAAACAGAGAGCAGGTATCAGTTCTCAAGCTGGTGAAATCCCCATTGTGCCTAACAGACTGTCCTGCACACAGTAGGCACTTGTGTTTTCTACAGTGAGTGAATCTTCCTCCTCTAAGAATGGAGAGGAAAGGTAAGGTGAACGACACAGTGCCCTTGGCCTACATCCCTTCCCCCACCCAGGCATTTGGGCCAACTTTTCCGGCTTGGTGGGAAAGGATTAGGAGTATGTGAGAAGACGTAAGTGGGACTAAAGGAGTAGTCAGCCATTACCCAGGTAGTCAGCCCTCCCTTGGTGCAGGCTGCACCTGTCCCCTCTTTCCTCTCACGCGCGTGCGTGTGTGTGTGTGTGTGTGTGTGTGTGTGAGAGAGAGAGAGAGAGAGAGAGACTTTCCCTTCCCACCCAAGCCTTCCTAAAAATAACTTCCTCTCTAACCTCTCTCCAGCTGCCACCATTCACTCTCCATCTCACACCTTCCCTTACTTTCTTGAAAATATAGCTGACCTGAAAAAAGAAAAAAGTATGAAGAAAAACCCAGCAAAACCTGAGAAAATTTTTTTAATCTTTGCAGGTTTGTCTTGTTTTACTTAGTGGTAGAGTCTGTTGGGGGTGGGGGTTGCAGATCCCTGTTCTGGGACAGTTACTAGAAAGGTGGGGGATTGGAGAGGCAGTTAGTTTCCAATTCACAAGAATGTTGAGTCTCAACTGAGTGTTATTTGCAGGTGTCTTAGTAAGTGACCGTCATCATAGGCCAGGCCTGTGCAGGCAAGGTGGGGCACAACACGGAGCCCATTTCTTCTCGATTCTAAGGCTGCCAATGGCATTGGAATTGTCAATAATGCAGAAGAGTAATACCATATACAGCAATTAAAAAATCCGTATGTACATACATCTAGAACAATTTATTTATCCCTTAGGCTATTTTTCTTTTGTCCTGTGAGAGCCACACGGACTGGTGTTCATCTGTATCAGATCTGGGAAGGAAAATGAATTATGGTAGTGGTAGCATGGAAACAGTGGGGGGAAGGAGAAGAGATCCATGGGCCAGGCATACCCTCTTACCATCTCAGGGACTCAGAGTCGCAAACTTTACGAATCAGGAATCACGTCTCTAAAAAATTGCTAGGATTCCAGGATGCGTATGCTATCCGCACCTGTTAATTTCATTATCCTGTCTCTTTCCTCATAGATCAGCAGTGAAACCCTTAAAATTTATTAAAAAAAAAAAAAGTTTACACGATTGTATTTAAGGGTAGCAAGGACGGTGGTGCTAGAGAGATAAGGATGTTCCGGTTCCCCTTGCCCCATTCGCAGACAAGGCCTCCTTCAAGAGAGGGGAGAGCAGGCCAGTCCCCGGGAGCTGGCAGAGGGAGGAAATGAAAAATCCAGGAAGATCAGGAGAGCCTTTGGGGCACAACAGTACAACAGCGACCTTTCTTCTCAGAGAAGCAATTTGGGGTCTTCACCCCTGGGTCTCTTCATCTTTCATATGGGAATCATACCGGCCGCCTTCTTACAAGGGGATTGTGATGAGTAGGCACGATCACCCCCGGAAACTGCTCAGCGAAGCTCCTAGAACACCGTAAGTATCTCTACTGGCCCGGGTGCCATTGAAGGCTCAGCCGGCCGTGGCCAAAGAAATGAAATCAGGCCAGAAGGCAAGGAAGCTGTAGTGTGGCTTCATGTCCCAACTGGCCAGTTGTCTCCTTATGTCCCTCTAACCTCCACATAATCGCAGGTGGGGAAACAGGTTCTGGAGGAGAAAGAACATGTCCAAAGTCAACTAGCTGATGAGTAGTGCAATTTGAGCCTGGGTCTGTTTAATCTCTTGTTAGCTTGATTCTTCTATGCTGCATTATCTCCTTATGTAAATGTTGACATAAGTGAAAGTTAATTTTCGAAGATTTATTTTTTGGAGAAGGAGCTGAAAAATCATTCCCAAGTCAATTACCAGCATCGTTCTATGTTCTTTCTCTGTTTTTCACACTTCTGGTGGCGGCGGCGGCGGTGGTGGTGGTGGTGGGGAGAGGTTATGTGAGCAATCATTAACATTTCCTGACTCTCTGGGTCAGCTCCAGCATCCTTCACCCCTCCGGTCTTATTTTCAGTGAAGAAAGAACAGAGACTCCCCAAAAGTTGCTTATCTCTGAGGGTCCCTGAAAAGTGCCGCTTAGGACAGGAAATGTTTAAGTAATGAATTAAACAGTGACTTGCCTTGTCAGTGTGTGTTTTGAAGTGAAACAGAAAGAAACATGTGCTTTTGAGCAACACAGGGCAGGGAGCGTGAGTTTTCTCAATGATTTAAGAGCTGTGGTTTCACATAACATTTACTTTCTAGCTGCCCACAAGTGCTACAGCCCCGGCTTCTTGCTTGGGGTCTCCCTGAAAAGCCTGGAGTTGTTCTGATTCTCAAAAACGCTCTTGTCTGGGGCCAAGAAGTTAACACAATTCTTCCTCCTTCTCCAGAGGCCTGAAATCGCAATCTGCCGGGAGGAGGGGAGGGACAAGAATTTGACCAGACCATGCGCAGGAAGAGTGAGTTTTTTCTCTTCTTCTGCCATCAGAAGGCTAGGACCTCCAGTCTTTGTCCAGATGGGGGCAACGTGTACGGCATTATCTGGTTCCCTCACAGTCCCTAAGAGTCTCTGCCCCGTCGTTTTGGTTGTTTTGCAGTGGTTAAAAAAAGAGTCGGGGAGGAAGGTGACTAATCCTGCCCAGGACTGTTGCCCGTCTCTAAATATTCACGTTACTAAACAGGATATAACAATGGTCTAGTTATTAAGAAGTGGTAGAGCACAGGGGCTCTGGAATCAGAACTAGGTTCCTAGCCAGCTCCCTTGTTGACGGAGACCTTCAGCTGGCGATTAATGGGAAGATGTAGCTTTTTCATCTGTAAAAGAGGGATACCAGTATCAGCCTCATAAGGATGAAGAGATACTGTATACAAAGTAATTAGAAGAGGTGTTTTTATTGCTGTAACTGTAATGAAACCAAACCAAACCGTTATTCTGTTGTATTCTGATAAGGTTTTCATTTTGAGATCTTAGGGTAAGGCCATTCTCCTGCAGGTAGGGCTAATATCTTGAAGGGCTGGACGGTTTTTTGTTTTTGTTTTTTTTGTTTTTCCCATAATTTTATTAAGTCATCTCTACACCCAATGTGGGGCTCAGACTCACGACCCTGAGATCAAGAGTCACATGCTCTCCCACAGACGCCTCAGGGCTGGACCTTCTTGATGTTAATCATCTAGGGAAGGGTTGTAACCTTTTTTTAGGAAACTGGAATTAGACAAACCAGGGAAAGTAACTGCCTCCCTCTCACTTCCTGGGTCTAGAGCTCAAGGAGTTGAGATATGCTTAAAGCCACTTCAACTTGAGGTTTAAAAATGGGAAGGTGGAAACCAGGAAGGGGCCGCACACCGAAGATGCCAAGCTCTAGAATGAGGACTCCAGATGTCATGCGGGGTGCAGGTTCTCGAACTGAAGGGTGTGAGGCCTGGAGTCAGATCACCTCCTGTTGTGTAGGAAAGCCCTGGAAAAGCAAACTCTCCCAAGGGAAGCTAAATTCTCAGGAAAGAAGCTGGAGTTTGACCTCAGAGGGCTCCTTCCTACATGGAAATGGGGGTTTATCTCAAAGAAAGTGGATTTCCTTTCAAGTTCTTAAGCTTCCAAAAGCTTGCAGTTACATCTATGGGGTCTCATGAAAACTCCAAGATAGGGAGTTTGGACATTGCCATTTTTTCCTGAGTTAACAGAGTTTTTGTTTTGTTTAAAAGATTTTATTTATTTGACGAAGAGGGAGAGAGCAGGAGTGAGGGGGGCAGGCAGAGGGAAATGGAAACGCAGACTCCCCACTGAGCAGAGAGCCTAGGACCCTGAGATCCTGCCCTGAGCTGAAGGCAGACACTTAACTGACTGGGCCACCCAGGCACCCCATGAGTTAACAGCTTTATTTATTTTACTTTATATTTTTAAAAAAATTTTATTTAGTTTAGAGATAAAGATCCGGAAGAGGGACAAGCAGGCTCACGCTGAGCACAGAGCCCCACTGGGGCGCTTGATCCCAGGACCCTAAGATCATGACCTGAGCAGAGACCAAGAATCAGCTGCTTAACCAACTGAGCTACCCAGGTGCCCCGAGTTAATGGAGTTTTAAAGAGATGAAATAAATGACTTGCCTAGGCTCGTGTCAGTCCACGGCAACGGCCAAGGAAAATCCAGTTTTTGTTTTTTCAATTATTCCTTATCCAAGGAGTTTTCAATTATCCCCAAGGAAAATCCAGTTTTTGTTTTTTCAATTATTCCTTATCCAAGGAGTTTTCAATTATCCCCAGAATAGGAAAGTAGATATGGTGTGAAGATTTTTTGGCTATGATTTTGCCTTACTCACACAACTTATCCTTTCCATGTCAGCCACCTCTCAGGTAACTGAGTCGATTGTATTCAGAAGAAACATCTGTGTTTCCTCACTAGCATGGAACTGGTGCCCGTGTGAAAAGATTTAACTCACTATAAATTCAAACATGCAAAAGGACATAACCTGGCCCCATTGAATAATTAATCAAGCATGTCATTGTCTAAAACTATGCCCTTTTGTTTTGTTTTGAATAGGCTAGCTTGATTTAGCCCTGAGATTGTATAATGTCTGAGTGGGACCAAAAATAATTTTCCAGTTTGGAATTTCAGAAAAACTCAGAAAAATCACTCTGAGAATCGTTAAGTGAAAGAGCGCTTGAGTGCTCAAAGCCATAGTTCAGAAACAAATAAAAAATGGCTGTGGTTAATTTGCTCTTGTTTAAAACAAGCTAATAATATTTTAAAAGAATTAAAATCGTAACAATCAGAAGTCAGTTTTCCACAACCAAAGACAAGTGGAAAGTCAAGTCAGGTAGCATAATGTAGATAATTACTCATTGGTATTGTGGGCCTCTATTTTGTCATTTGGGTAACTACTTTTTTTTCCGTTTTGTGGAGCTTTCCAGAATAATGATACATTTTTATGTGTAATAAGCTAATTAGTCAATTGAAAAATATGTATTAATCTCCAAATACGTGTCCCAAATTAGGTGATGTACTGTGACTACATAAAAGATTTATATCATCAGGCTTCTGTCTTCAAACCTAACTGGAGGGGAGGGGTTAACATACACTGCTTTTTTACTCCTCCCAATTTAGAGAAACAGTATGGTCTTAAATCTGCTGTAGAAATTCAGAGTAGAAATTAATGTGGTTTGGAATAATCTAAATAATCTTTTTTTTTTTTTTTTAAGATTCTATTTATTTATTTGACAGGCAGAGATCACAAGTAGGCAGAGAGGCAGGCAGAGAGAGAGGAAGCAGGCTCCCTGCTGAGCAGAGAGTCCGATGTGGGGCTCCATCCCAGGACCCTGAGATCATGACCTGAGCCGAAGGCAGAGGCTTTAACTTACTGAGCCATCCAGGCGCCCCTAAATAATCATTTCTTAATAAGTCATTGGAAAGACTAACCCCAGTCTTTAATTTTTAAAAACATATATTATTTCAGATGCAAGAATTTAAGAATTGTTGTAGGCACCGGGGATACAGGGACAAATGAAGTGTTTCCTGTCCTTGAGAGCTTACAGTACAAGCAAATATACAAAGTCATTGCAAATCAATGAAGAGGCTCTAGAATGTGAGTTCTGGACTCATGCGAGGAAAAGCTTGACCTGGAAAGCTTCAAGGAGCAGGTGACCTTCAAGGAGGTCACTGACAACTGGGAGGGAGCCGCCCCAGTGTCTGTGGGAGGGTGAACGTTAGGGCAGGGAGAGGGGTGGGGGAGGGCATTCCAGAAAAAGGAAACTGCAAACAGCCTATGAGAAGGCACAGTGAGTGAGAAGTCAACCGGAGCCCAAAGCTGAGGTTTTCCTACGTTTAT
Organism: Lontra canadensis; assembly: GCF_010015895.1. Lineage (NCBI taxonomy): Eukaryota > Metazoa > Chordata > Mammalia > Carnivora > Mustelidae > Lontra > Lontra canadensis. The sequence goes on along the minus strand of NW_022631018.1, from coordinate 13,721,945 downwards.
TTCAAAGCCCTTCATTATCTATATGCAAAGAGGGCGTCTTTAAAAACAAACTACCAGACTATAATGACTACGAAATTTAAATATTATGTCAATGCTAAAGATTACTTTCCTATATTCTGGGAAGTCCAGAATTTACTGTAAACAACCGTATTCGTTTTATGTAAGTACCTATTTTCTAACAGAAGCCATTTTGTGATGATTCAATAGTTTCTCATCAGTTTAAAAAAGAGAATGCTGGTCACAGCACCAAACAGTACATTCTATAGAAAAATGTTATTTTAATTAAGAACAGTTTGCTTCCGGGTTTACTAAGAAATTACAGGACCGGAATAAAAGGAGCAGGTTAAAATCATCACATACTAGTACCTTGTACTCTGAACGCTTCAACATTTAGTTAACAGTTCATACATTTTCACATAATGTCCTTTAAACTAATAGGCAAACACTTAAAAATCATCCAAGATTAGCTTCAAAATCGTGTATTCGTTTGAACCACGTAATTCAAGAAAATCATTAAAAACAAAACAAAACAAAACAAAACAAAACATTCTAGCAGAATGAGCTGATCCTTAAACCAGGACAAAAATGGAACATCCTGCGACAGCTGCGAAGCTTCAGAAACGCGGCAGGTACAACTTCTCAGTAGTAACCTTAGCTGGAGGTCACGTCCAACCTCACGAGCTAGGACATTTCACGTCGGGGTCGAGGCGGCCCGGTGGGCCCGTCTCCGTTGCCATGAGAACCTTCCAGTCTGTGTCAGCCACTGCCGCCTTGGCGACGCCGCGGTTGTTCCGCCGGCCGGGCTCGGGGTGCCGGCTGGGATGCCCCCCGAGCCCGCCCGGGGTCCCGGCCCTCGGGGCAGCCGCGAGGTCCGCCCCCGGCTCTCCGGCCGCGCTTCCAAACCCGTCGTACCCACGGGCGGGGAGGGAGCCGGGCCTGCGGGGCCCTTGGCTCGCTCACTCCCTCGACCGCCCCCCCCCCCCCCCCCCCCCCCCCCCCCCCCCCCCCCCGGCCGGAGAGGACCGCGGGAGAGGGGCGGAAGGGGTGGGGGCGCGCGCGGGGGGGCGCGGGAGCGGGAGGGAGAGGGGCGCGCGCTACGAGCCTCCCCCCGCCCCCGCCTCGGGGTCTCCCGCCCTCGGGGTTCGGAGCCGCCGGTGCCTCAGGCCAGACTCGCGCGAGGGCTAGAAGGGGCAAGGACGCCACGACCTAGGGTGACGCCAGGCATCTCCCGGGCGACGGCTCCGCAGCAAGATGGCGGACGATAAAGAAAGGGAAGGCACAGGTAAGACCCGGGCCCGCACCGGGACGCGCCGGGCGGGGTGGGCCGCCCTCCAGCGGAGTCGGCCCCGCGGGGAGAAGCCCCACAGGGCAGGGGGCCACGGACGCGCCCTGCAGCCGGGCGCCCGCAGCCTCCCTGCCGCCGCCTGAGCCCCGCCCCGTCCTCCTCCCTCCCTCCTCCCGTCCCCTCCTTCCTCCCCCGTCCCCCCCTTCCCGCTCCTCCTCCCCCACCGCCTCCCTCCCCGGGAGCTCCGAGCCGCGGCTCCGGCGCGCGAGGCCGATAATGGCGTCCTTGTTCGCCGCCGCCGCCGGCACCCCGCCTCCACAGTCTCGCCCCGGCCTCTGTGCCGCAGGCGCCACGCCAGCGGCTGCCGGGCTGCGGGCACCCGGGGAGGCCCCGGGGAGGCCCGGCTCTGGCCGCCCGCGCCCGGCGGACCCTCGGGCCGCACGACAGCCCCGCCCGGCGGGAACGCGCTCGCCGCCTCCATTTTGCCTGCTCCGTGGGGACGTGAGGGGGACGTGGGGGGACGGCCCTTCGGGCTCGCGGGCGCCCCCTCCGCGGCTGCGGCCTCCGAAGCGCGCGCCCGTAGGGGGCGGGTCGGAGCAGCGGCGCGCGGCAGCGTGAGGAGGGCGGGAGAGCTGCCCGCAGGCGGCGGCGCTGGGCGGCGGGCGCGCGGGCGGAACCCTGGGTGTCCACGTTGCGCGGCGACCCTTGACGTTGTGTCGGCGCCAGCCCGAGTCCCGGCCCCTATCTCGGTTGCTCCAAGGGAACAGCCTGTGCGTGTGTGCCCACGGGCACACTCCTGGCAAAACCCCGTCCACCCGTCGAGGTCAACATCTTGGAAATGAAATTACAGTTCGTCCTTGTTTCCTGGCTGGGGAGCTGCAAACACCGTGTCCCGTGTCCCTTCCCTCAGCCTGCGGCCAAGTGTCATCAGGTTCACATTTACAAGTGCAGAAACCGGCCCTGAGGTAGTCAGTCACTCATGTGGCTAAAATCACAGAAAATCGGCGGAGAAACCGTGGAAACTGGGCCGAAGATCTGCCTGCCTGTGGATAAGAGGAATACGATTTGGTTTATTTTTAGGACTGTTAAGTCTGAAGACTCGGAAGTGTGTTCTAGATGTTACCTTTACGAAGATGGCCTCATTTTTTACTGTGCTGCTTTAAAAGTAAAAGGTACATCCGAAGGAAGTGATTACTTTTTTTTTTTTTAAAGACTGATTTTAAAGGGTTTTATTTTTATTTTTTGGAGTTTATTTATTTTTTGTTTTTTTAAGTAGTTCCTACACCCAGTGTGGGGCTCGAACTCCCCGACAGGAGATCAAGAGTCACATGCTCTTCCGACTAAGCCAGCCAGGTGCCGCTTTAAGACACATTTTTAAAAACTGCCCCAGAAAAAACAAATGATTTCGTCGTCATTATTATTTATAAAAAAGTGGAACAAGATAAATGAACACGTTAATTATGGATATTTATTATTTTAAGGTTGATTAGGTCAGCACGAGAACGCACTGGATCGTGTCTCAAATCCAATTTTTTCTTTACTTTCTTAAAAAAAAAGCTTTCCTGATGTTTCACTTTTCAGAAATACTTTTCTATTTAGAATAAATCCAGAGGAAGAAACAGTTCTGTCCATAACTATAGAAGTAATGACAAAGGCTGGATGTCATTCATTCTGTTCACATATGTTGAATGCCTGCGGAGGGTGTTTTCCTTAGGTGAGGATTTTGAAGGAAAAAAACTTGACTTTCAAGAAAGGTGAGATCAGGGCACTGGGTGGCTCAGTTGGTCACGCCGCTGCCTTAGGCTCAGGTCATTGTCCCAGGGTCCTGGGATCCGGTCCCATGTGAGGCTCCCCGCTCAGCAGAGAGCCTGCTTTTTCCCGTTCCTCTGCCTCTCTCTGCGGCTCTGCCTACTTGTGCTCTCTGTCTGCTGTCAAATAAATAAATAAGATCTTAAAAAAAAAAAAAAAGGTGAGATCAGTAAAGGAGATAAGACATCGGTGGAGGGGAGAGAGCAGTTAGCTGGGCTGAGCAGCCTGTGTGCCAGACCTGGTCCCGGGTGTGTCATATCCCGTCCTGGTCTGCGGACAGCAGCCTGAGCATCCCCGGGGGTTTACCAGAAATGAAGAATCGCAGTCCCTGCCCCTAACCTGCTGAATCAGTCTGCATTTTAGCAGATCTGTAGGGGATCAGAATGTATATTAAAGGTTGAGAACCAGTGTTACATGGTATATCTTATTTATGCTTAACAGTTTTACAGGTTGATTGTAATTGCATCTGGTAGGACATGATGAAATGACGCCATGTTGCCTGAGGGTAAACTAGCAACTCATTTGGCAGTTATCATCTTTGGACATAACTGCACACCTGTATTTGATTCTCAGCTCTGAAGGTTGAGAAATTACATCTCACCAGCAATCATAATTGATCAAGGCTTTGGGGTTTCACTCAAGCTAATTAATTAATTTTAAATTCAGTAGGGGTATGCTGATACTTTAACCAGAAAGCTGATCTCAGCAAGGTAGTATTTTGTTTTATGAGTATTAAGCTTTTGGGGAGGGTGAATTTATATTTCAAAGGGTCCTTGATGAGCGTGGAATCACACAAAAGAAAGGATAGTTTTGGAGCATATATCCAGTACCCTGTTAGCTTTAAGAGGAAAGGACCATTTAAAAAAAAAAAAATTACTGGGGCACCTGGGTGGCTCAGTTGGTTAAGCCTCTGCCTTCAGCTCGGGTCATGATCCCAGGGTTCTGGGATCGAGCCCCATCGGGCTCTCTGCTCAGCAGCGAGCCTGCTTCCCCCTCCCTCTCTGCCTGCTTCTCTGCCTACTTGTGATCTCTGTCTGTCAGATAAATAAATAAAATCTTAAAAAAAAAAAAAACTA